>NC_132990.1:19580000-20780000 GCF_048564905.1 Vicugna pacos
TCAAAGGGGCTGAGCCTTAGCCCCACTTTAGGTGCCGCCCTGATTCTCAGCAGGGCTGTGGGTAAGAGCTTTGTCCACTGTTTTGATGTTTCTTGAGAAAGCTTAGCCAGGACTTTTTAAGGTTTGATTTGCCCTTTCTACTTTTCCTGATGATTGAGGCCTCCAGGCAGCATGGAGGTGGGAGCAAATGCCTAGGGCAGTAGAAATTCGTTGGGTAAACCTAGCCACAGGAGGGGCCATTGTCACTTTGCAAGGACCATGGAAGTCCGAACTGAGGAATTATTTCTTTTAATAATATCTTTATGGCTTCTTGAGCTTTTTCCGTCCTTGTTGGAAAGGCTTCCACCCGTCCAGTGGAAGTGTCAATAAAAACCAGAAGGTATTTATATTCCTGGGAGGATGGCATGTGGGTAAATCTATTTGCCAGTTCTCTCCTGGATAAGTTCTTCTCCTTTGCACAGGCTGGAGGAGGGGTGGGGGCCTACGTTTTCCCCCGGGTCATTATAGTAACATACATTGCAAGTCTCCATGATTTTTAAGATAGCCTGAGGAAGACCCATGCCCGAGAAAACGTTTTTTACCAGGCTAGTCAAAGCATCCCTTCCTAGATGCGAGGAGTCATGGAGTGGCTTTAAAATTTTCCATTGTAATGCTCTGGGCAGCATTATTGTTTGTTCCTTAACCCACCAGCCATCAGGGCCCTTTTGGTATCCCCTATTCTTAGCCCATTTTATTTCCTTGTCTGTATATTGAGGTGATGAAATGTTTCCTTCTACCCCAGCAATAGAGTAGGTTTCAGGGGAAAGCGGCCCAGTGTGAGAAGTCAGGACAGAGTAAGTGACTCCTGTGTCCACTAGAAACTGGACAAGCTTACCTGCCACATCAGTGGTTACCCATGGTTCCTCCCAGATGATGACTGTCTTCTCAGGAGCCTTGGGAGGTCCTGGTCCCATCAATCAACCACTGCCATGACTGGCATGAAGGAATTTCCCTGCTCCCTTTGAAGCTGAGGGCATTCCCTCTTCTAGTGGTCCATTTTTTTTGTTTTTTGCAGATTGGGCATGGCATCTTGGGTGGAGGCTGAGACCAGCTTCTTGGGCATTCCTTACTCCAGTGTCCAGGGCTCCCACAGCCAAAACAGGCTCCCCTTTCTGGTGGGGGTCTTCTGGGAGTACTTTTGGGGTGGCCAAGAGGTGGGTTAGGTCTTATCATGACAGCTGCCAAAAGCTTGGCTTGCTGTCGCTCCCTTCTTAAGCCGCGCTGTTCCTTTTTTCCCTCCTCAGCCAGGTCTCTATTATTAAAGACACTGAAGTCCATATCAATAGATGGTTAAGAGGGGTTTGGGGCCCCATGGCAAGCTTTTGAAGCTTTCTATGGGTTTCAGGGGCTGATTGGCTAATAAAGTGGGTTGCAAATACAACATGTCCCTTGAAAGTGTTCGGGCCTACATTAGTATACTTTCTGAGGGCGTCTACCAACCGAGCCTGAAGTAGGGCTGGATCTTCATCTTGGCCCTGGGTGACCTCTTTAACCTTATCATAGTTAACAGGTTTAATTAAGCACCATTTCATCCCCTCAATAAGGCAAAGGACCATGTGGTCCCTTCTAGTGATGCCAGGCTGGCCTGGCTGATAATCCCAATTGGGATCAATTAGAGGCACTGCTGTCAAGCCCACAGGGTACTGATGAGGCTGGGTGATGTGTAATTCATCAGCATATGTTTGAGCCTGTGCCCAGATACGGGTCTTTTCCTTGGTGGTGCAGCAGTGGGAAAGGACAATATTTAGGTCCTTCCATGTAAGATCAAAGGAGAGAGTCAGTGCCTGCAATTTTTCAGTGAACCGACTAGGGTCTTCTGAGAATCGGCCCAAGTGAGTGAGACACTGGTTGAGGTCAGACAAAGAAAATGGGGTGTGGACTCTGGTAATTCCCTGAGCCCACCTGCTACTTTCTAGAGGGGGAAAGAAGTTCTGGCTGCACTTTTGGTATGGAAGGGTAAAGAGGCTTATAGGGTGGAGGAGGGGCTGAAGATGGTGAAAGGGTATCCTGGCTTGGGTCTTCTGTGTGGAGCTTGTGTTCCTCCAGAATTGCTGTTATAGGGGGCTTCTGTGTAGCCTGAATGGGTCCCCGCCAACAAGGTTCCCTTACATAGGACTTTCATAGCTCTGGGTTTTTCTCTTAAGGCCATAAAGGCCTGAACATAAGGAACTTCTGTTCATTTTCCCTGTAATTTGCAAAAAATATCTAACTGTAGAATAGTGTCATAGTTGAGGCTTCCATTTTCTGGCCAGGCCTCATTGTCCCCGAGTTTATACTGGAGCCAGGCTGTGTTACAAAAGAAAATGAGCTTTTTCTGTTCAAAGGATCTAGAGGAAATTGGTCCCAGTGACTCAGAATGCACCCAAGAGGTGAGTCCTTGGGGATGGAGGAAGTGTTTCCCATGGATCCTTCAGGGAGAGAGTGCTCCTGTAACAGAAAAGGAACATTAATGTTAGGAGGTCCCTTGGGTACTCTGTGAGAAAGGACTGGTCCCAAGTGTCCTTGTCTACCTAGTCCTGCCGACGCTGGCCATTGTGCGGGTAGCAGCCCCCCACGTGGCAACCTGCTGTACTTGTCCCAGCATCCTGGGAGCTAACTGTGGCCCATCCTGGGTCTGCAGAACCTGAGACTGCGACCTTTCTGAAGGCCCAGTGGGATAAGCTCTTTCTTTTGTGGTTGATGCCCCAGATCTCAGCACTCTAATCCCCCTACTCCCTCCCACATGTGCTCTGTCCAGCAGGGCGCAGGGCTGCACTGGGGGGGGGAGGGGTCTGGTGGCGTGAGGTGGAAGCATTAGGCCTGTACTGAGCGGGAACGGAGGGCCTGGGTGGCAAACACCAAGCACAGTGTCAGCAGGGCACAGCCAAGAGCATGGCCGGGTCGCAGCAGTCCTGTCCCACCTTAAGAGTGAGAGGTGGGGTTGGAGCTGGCGTAGACTCCAGACACACGGTGGACTGGTGGACCATGGAGGGGTCTGTTAGACACCAGGACCTTGTGCTGTGGCAGGCAGCAAATGATGGCCCCAACCCCACCACCTGACAAGGGATTGTCCCCCCACTGACATCAGGGACATGGTCCCCCATTGAGCACTTGTGGCAGGAGGGAGCTGCCATAAGGACTGCGGCCTCAGCCACTGTGTGAGCTCTCTTACAGTCTATTTAAAGCTGTATTTATTTTTGAAATGCAGAGGGCAAAAATGCTACAGCTTTCTTGGGTCCTTAGCTGCCCGTGAAAGTTGCTGGGAACTTTCCTTAACAAGCCCTGTGCGTATGTAACAAGGAGAAATATAAAAACCTGTCAGCAAGGTTTGGAAAGTGCTCGGTAAATTCCTCCTTCCTCCATTCTTTTTGCAGAGTAAGACAGGAAAGTGCAGCGAGATAGAGGTGGGGAGAGGAGACAAGATTAGCCTCAGGGAGGGGGCAGTGCTATGGTCTTAACTGTCCACCTAGAGAATGTGTTCTGGAAATTCTTTTGCAGTGGGTGGACAGAACTATTGTCTCTTTAGTTCGATCCGTGATCCCCTCACCCTCACAGGAGAGACTGTTTTTAGTGGTGAATGCCCTAGGAGCTTTTACATGCTTGATTTTTGTCTACATTTTTGTGGTAATAGTACTGAAAGAAGTGACAGACATAAGAGAGTAACAGAGAGAGAAAGTTAGTGCCTCTCAAGCGCAAGGGAGATGAGAGGCCTTGGCTTACCAAATCTCCAGTCTCCTGGCTGGCTTGCCAAAGATGTTGTTGGTAGATGCAACCAGTGTTCCAGGTTCTTGTCCCATCCCAGAAAGCATTCAGTACAAGATGTCGTGGTTAGAAAAGTGAAGTGAGGATTTATTAAAGGATGGAGTGTACACTCAAGGGGAGAGCAGGCAGGCTCAGGTGAGAGGCTGTCCTGTGTTTCTTTGGCAAGTTAGTTACATAGGGTGTGAAAATGAATGGGTGGAATATTCATTGGGGAGGGAAGGGTTTGGGGTCATAGTCCCTGATTATCATCCCAACTCCACCTTCCCAAAGGGAGGAGGGATTTTTGTCCTTATTTAGTCTGGATCAGAAGTGTTATGGAGTTGGTACATGATGGGTACTTCTAATCTGCAAGGTTAATTTTATTGAAATGAGGGCATAATGAGCAAAAGGTACATTCAGACACTGAAAATTCCTGCCTTTTCTCACCTTTCTTTGTTCATCTCGAGGCCACTCATCACCCCAAAAGGTGTGACCCCTTATCAGCCCAAAGGTTCTTGCTTTTCTTTCTCTGCCCAGGGCCCCCTGGTGCTTACAGGATGTGTGGTTTCCTGCATTTGGCTTGTGCCCCTCCTTTCTGCCCAATTCCTGCCACTTGGTCTGTGTCCCCCTTTCTCTGCTCATAGCTAGCTATCTGCCTGCTCTAACACAGTGTTCAGTATTTGTCTATAGATTTACCTTTAAACAAAGATTTTCATACTACCAGCCCATGCCACCATCTTGACTCTCCTCTAGGAGGCTAGATTGTGCTGGAGCTTCCAGAGCTTCAGCACAAGCAAGAGAGAAACCAGTCCTCTGAGGAGCCCCATCAATAAAGTTGAAGCACTAGACAAATGAACCAACTCTTTCCCTCCCGTTAGAGTAGCTGGGAGCCAGGGAATCTCTTCCTGATCATACAGTTCTGTGCCAAGATAGGGATTTTGGCAAGAGACTGCACTGAATCTCCCTACTGACTTGGATAAATCAAATTTTGTGTTTACATGTGGTACAGGAGCCTTTCAGTAGTTTCTGGATTTCTCACAAAAGAAATTTGTCTGCTGAATCATTGTGTTTGTTGGGGGAAGGTGGGTCCTGCACCTCCATTTTGCTGACATCACTTCTATCTTAAACTTATGTCTTGAACTGTAAGACAATAACTTTGCATTGTTTGAAGTCACTAATGGTTGAAGTAATTTGTTACAGTAGCAATGAGAAACTAATACAGATGTGAAGAAGGGATGTGTGGTAGGCATCATTCTACAAATGGCCCTCCAATGATCTGCTCTTATGTCATCTCCTCCCCTTTGAGGATGTGCACATCATATGTCATCTGGGAACTGAAATTTAAAATAACAGTGAGATATCACTACATACTTAACAGAATAGCTAAAATCCAAAACACTTGACAGCAAATGCTGGGAGTAGCTGGTTAGGATGTGGAACAACAGAAACTCACATTTATGATTCATGGAAATGCTAAATGATACAGCCACATTGGAAGACGTTTTGGCAGTTACTTGCAAACCTAAGTATAATCTTACCATATCACCCAGCAACTATACTTTTAGGCATGAATGCAAATGAATTGAAACTTATATCCACATAGAAACTTGCACACAAATGTTTATAATAGCTTTATTGATAGTTGCCAAATATTAGAAGCAATCAAGATGCCCTTCAGTAGGTTAATGGATAAGCAAACTGTGGCACATCTACACAGTGGAACATTATTCAGTGATAAAAAGAAATGATCTATAAAGCCAGAAAAAAGCCATGAAGAAACTTCAATACATATTGATGAGTGAAAGAAGGCAGCCCGAAACAACTACATACTGTACGACTCCAATTATATGACATTTTGGAAATCGCAAAATGATAGAGATAGTAAAAAGGTCAGTGATGATCAGGATTTGGGAGTGAAGAATGGAGGGAGTGAGGGAAAGTGGGGTGAAACGGGAAATTTTTAGGGCAGTGAAACCATTCTGTATGGTACTACAATGATAAATGGTAGTATGGATTTGGCAAAACCCATAGAACTGTATAACATAACATGTGAACCCTAATATGAACTATGAACTTTAGTTAATAATAATGTATCAATATCAGTTCATCAATAGACAAAAGCAAACAAAAACATATAGGTACAGAAGATAATGATGACCAAAGGAGGAGTTGTGGGGAGGGTGAATAGGTAAAGGGGATCAACTGTATGATGATGGATGGAAACTACATTTTGGTAGTGAGCGTGCTGCAGTGTGCACAGAAGTAGAAACATGATGTACACGTGAAGCATATAACATTATAAATGTGTTACCTCAATAAAAGTATATATTAAAAATGTCATGCTAGCAAGGATGTATCAGTTCATCAATTATAGAAAATATATTAGAGCAATGCAGGTTATTAATAATAGGGGAAGCTGCATGTGGCAGGGGAGAGGAGGAATAATAAAACTCTGTAATTTCTCCTCTATTTTTCCGTTAACCTAAAACTGTTCTCAAAATCAAAGTATAATTTAAAAAATATTTTAAATTGTGAGCATCTACTATTTTTGTAATCAGCAAAGAATCAGCAAGAAAAGAATACATATTGTTTTCTTTAAAGAGTCATTGTTACATGTGTTTGGAATTTAAGAATGTGTAAATAGAGGAGCTGTGGGACACCACCTTTAGTCATGTACCCAGGGATTCCATTGCAGGAATATCACTCCTTCTTGATCCGTTTGCCTGTTGATTAATGCTGAGGTTGCTTCCATGTCTTGACTATTATAAACAATGTCACTGTGAACATTGGGGTACTTCTTCCTTTTCAAATTAGGGTTTCTTTGGATAAATACCCAGGAGTGGAATTACTGGATCTCCATACTGTATTCCATGGTGACTGTACCAATTTACCAACAGTGCTCTAGGGTTCCACAGAATATTTTTCCTTGATCATGAGCCCTCCCTTTTCCCTAGATGTAACCTCTGTATTAACCTTTGTAATAGTTACTTCCTTGTTTTTCTTTATAGTTTTCCACCTATTTATCCCTAAAATAGTTTTATTTCTCCTATTTTTATCTTTATAACTATATCTATATCTATGTATATCTCTGTATATCTCTATATATCTCTATATAATTATGCTGTATGGATTTTCTGTTTCTTCTTTTGCCCAGCATTGTTTCTTTTGAATGTTTTCACTCTTCAATAGTATTCCATGGTATGAATATACCAAAGTTTATCCCATCATTGATGTAAATTTGAGTTTGTCTCCAGTTTGGGGCTTTTACACCCATTATTGCTAGAAGACATTCTTGTAAATATATCCTGGAACATATGTAAACAAGCTTTTAATATATGATGTCTTTGTGAGTCTGTTTCTGTGGATTCTCTCACATAGAATCTTTTTTAAAGATCTCTGTATGTGCTTATCTTTGTAAACTGATTATCATCGTTGAAAATCATTTGTAAAAATAATTTGAGGTCTGGTATGAAGATGCTTCCCTCCAAGGAGGATTTATATGTTGCCAGGTAGCCCTGGACCACTTCAGTCCAGAACTAATTTAAACCAAATTTCTAGCTTGAGTTCCATGGCCAGTTCAGGCAGTGTGACCCTATGTTGCAAATCTCTGGTTAGGCCAGTTTATTTCTAGTTCCTCTATACCTTGAAAGTGTAGCCTCTTGAGTACCCTAAACTGGAGAATGTTAGGCGTCCTTTTGGACGCCTAACTTTGAGCCGGCTTTCATTTCTAGTTCCCTAATTTGAGGTCCCAGACCCAGCATTTTTTTCTTAAGAGCCTTAGTTCCTTTTATTGTAGAATAGTATTATAAACCAAGAACTGGAGCAGATGTCCTCCTAGACCTCAGCTGACAGTACAAGGGAACATATGTGTATACTAATCCATGTATATGCACATGTCTATAAACCTTTTTGTACATAACCATTTGTATCTACATTAAACTTAACATGATTTCATATTAATGCCTCCAAATGCAACCCATTAATTAGCACAGGGAGCTTTCTAATCTCCTTCCCTTGACTAGCTGTAAACTCCCACTCTGATGGTGAGAAGAATTTACTTAATTGTTCTATTCCAGTATATCTATATGAAAGTGTTAGAATTGTTAGCCTGCATCTGGGTGGAAAAGCAAGAGTATGGTCCTTATGAACAGCTTTTGCCTTTTGTTCTATAGACTCCATACATTTCCAGAAGTTACTTAGATCAGCAATTTCCCCATTCCCTATGGTGAGGTTGTTTCATATAGTTATACAGTTAACTATAATAATAATGTGATTATTTTGTCGCATTTTGCACTCTATCCTGCATTTTCCTGATCTCCTAAGTGACTTTTTAAATTGGATACATTGTTTCACCCTTTGTATTATAAAATTCTATGATTTTTAAAAAGCTCAATGTCATGTATACACAATTACAGTATCATACAGAATAATTTCACTGCTCTAAAAAAATCCTCTTGCTTCACCAATTCAACCCTTCTCTCCTTTTCCTGAGTCCCTGGCAGCCACTGATCTTTTCGTCATCACTATCATTTTTCCTTTTCCAGGATGTCATATTCTTGGAATCACATAGTAAGTAAACATTTAAGAGTAACTTCTTTCACTTAACAATATACATTTAAGACTCATCCATATCTTTTTTGTGGCTTGATAGCTCAATTCTTTTTTTTTTTAATCACTGAGTGACGTTCTATTATCTGGTTGTACCACAGTTTCTTTATTCACCTATTATAGGACATCTTAGTTGCTTTCAGTTTTGCTGAATATGAATAAATCTGCTATAAATACTCATATGTTTTCAGATCAGCTGAGTAAATACTTAGGAAAATGATTACTGGATTGTATGGTAAGTCTATATTTAGCTTTGTAAGAAATTGCCCAACTGTCTTCCAAAGTGTACCATTTTGCAGTCCCACCAACAATACATGACAAGTCCTTTTCTCCACATCCTTGCTAGCAGTTGGTATTCTCAGATTTTGTATATTAGCCACTCTGATAGATGTATAGTGACATCTCAATGTTGTTTTAATTTGCAATTTCTTAATGACAAATTATGTTGAGAACCTTTTCGTATGTTTATTTGCCATTTGTATATTTGCCTTTGGCTAGGTGTCTGTTCAGATCTTTTGAATGTTTTTTTATTTGGTTGTTTTCTTATTGCTAAATATTAAGAGTCCTTTGTATATTTTGGATACCAGTCCATCCAAGATTTCGGTGAAATCTAGGTTGCCTTTTTTTTTTTTCTTTCATGGATCAAGCCTTTGTGGTTCTATCTAAAAATTCATCACCTAACCCACATTTAACTAGGTTTTCTCCTATGTTATCTTTGAAGTTTTATAGTTTACATTTTACATTTGGGTCTATGGTAAATTTTACATTAATTTTTGTGAAATGTGTTATGTCTCTGTCTAGGTTTATTTTTTTGTATGTGGATGTCCAGCTCTCCCAGTGACGTTTGTTGAAAAGATTACCCCTTTTCCTTTGAATTGCCTCTGGAGCTAATATTTTAAAAATAGGCACTGATATCCATTCTGGTGAGGATGGACTTTGGGTGTATAAATACAGGAATACAGAAAGATCCTTAAGACTTATTAAGAGGGGAGAAAGGAAATTGCTTAATAGTATATAACATTCCCTTTATCTTTAAACATACATACAACAAAACTCTTCATTGTATATGTAATTGTATGTGTTTATAAACTTATAGAGAATGATCTAAAAGGATATACATCAAACTTTCAACACTATTTCTTCCAGGGAGAAGATAGGATTTGAAATAGCAGTAAAGAAGGATTTTAGGCAAGAATTATTTCAAAAAATCTTAAGGATTACTCCGTAATGATGAAAATGCCATTAAAAACCTTAAAACTAAAATATAGCCTCAAAGTATATAAAATAAAAACTGTCAGAACGTATAAGGTATATAGATAACTTATAATCGTATTTGGAGATTTTAACATGGCTCTCTTAGTAACTAATAGAAAAAACAGACAAAAATAGTGAGAATGTAAAAGATTTGAGTATCGTGAATAACAGACTTTATAGGCACAGGGTATTCTATGGTATACATTCTTTCAACATGGAACATTTACAAAATGAATCTTATACTGAACCATAGAAGTCTGAACAAATTTCAGATAGTTTAAATCATATGGAGTATAATCTTTGGTCATACGGAATTAAGCTAAGGACATTTACAGTAAGATAACTAGAAAAATCATCATTGGTGATTAAGCAGTGCACTCTGAAACAATCTATAGATCAAACAAGAAATCACAATAGAAAATTTTAAAATATTTTTATTTTCATGATACTGTACAACATATCAAAACCTGTGGTTTGGAATTAAGGCAGCACTTAGAGGATACTGTTTTCCCCAGTTTTATTGAGAGATAATCAACATACAGCAATGTATGAGTTTAAGGTGTACAAGATAGTGATATGACTTATAAATATCATGAAATGGTTACCACAGTAAGTTTCATCATCATCATCTCATTAAATACAAAAAAAGAGAAAAAAAGTATTTTTGTGATGAGAACTCTTAGAGTATAATTTTTTAGCCTTGAATGTGAATATTAGGAAAAAAAGCAGGCTGAAAATCAGTGATCTAAGCATTATCTCAAGTAGCTAGATAAAAAGGCATTAAATTAATTGCAAAGAAAGTAGAAGGAAGAAAATGAGGAGAAATCAATAAAAGAAAACAATTAGCCGACAGAGAAAAAAGTTGAAAGACTGATACAAGTGTGTTGTACAGTTGCACACAACTAGGAAATGAAAGATAGATGCAGAAAGGACTCAGATGTTATGAAGAATAAATTGCATGCAAGAGCTAGCACTATATATAGCACATAACAAGTGTTTAGAAAAAAAATTTTTTTTGAAGTATAATCAGTTACAATGTGTCAGTTTCTGGTGTACAGCAGAGTGTCCCAGTCATGCATATATATACATATATTTGTTTTCATTTTCTTTTTCATTAAAGGTTATTACAAGATCTTGAATATAGTTCCCTGTGCTATGAAGAAATTTGTTTTTTATCTATTTTTATATATAGTGGTTAACATTTGCAAATCTCAGACTCCCAAATTTATCCCTTCCCACTCCTATTCCCCCAGTAACCATAAGATTGTTTACTGTGTCTGCTAGTCTGTTTCTGTTTTGTAGATGAGTTCATTAGTGCCCTCTTTTTTCTTTTTCTTTCTTTTTTTTCCCTTTTTTTTTTTTTAAGATTCCACATAATGAGCCCTTTCATATCACATGGTATTTTTCTTTCTTTCTCTTTCTGGCTTACTTCACTTAAAATATCTTGAGTTTGAAACTTGCCTGTATTAGTTTCCTGAATCTTCCATTAAAAAAAAAATCACAAACTGAGTGGCTTAAAACAATAGAGATTTATTCTCTGACAGTTCTTGAGGCCAGAAGTCCAAAATCAAGGTGTTGGCAGAGTTGATTCCTCCTAGAATCTCTGAGGGAGGCTCTCTTCTATGGCCTGTCTCTTGGCTTCTGGTGGTTGTCAGAAATCCTTGGTATTCCTTGGTTTGTAGATGGGTCACTCCAGTCTCTGATTCCATCTTCTCATGGCCTTCTCCCCTCGGTCTCTCTGTGCTATCAAATCTTCCTCTTCTTTCTCTTATAAGGACATTAGTTATTAGATTTAGGGCCCCCTTAATCCAACATAGTCTCATGCTGAGATCCTTTATTTAATCACATCTGCAAAGAGCCTACTTCTAAATAAGGAGTAGGACTTGGACATGTATTTTTGGGAGACACTATACAATTTACTATACTGCTTAATTCACTACTTTTTCTTTTAGACTAGAGAAAAAAGGCACATGAGACCAGAAATAGATTTTTTGGAGATTAGCCCCAAACATGAAAACTTTTGCAAGATCGGTTAAAGACATCCAGCATCTCTGGAGAGTAAAATTAGAGCCCTGACTGGATATAAATTTTTAGAGTAAACCCAAAGATGATAAGGGTTTGACTTTTGTGCCATTAAGAAAAATCTAGACAAGATTTCTCTCTCATAAACTGGTGTGAGGACACTAACAGGAATGATCTATTAATAGGGCTAGGTGGATCAAGGAAGATAAATCAGCGCACAGGATCAACTCAGACTGAGGAAGAGGATGAAAATAGAATGGAATGGGGCTTCTTTCTTCATGTACCTTCTGTGCATACATTTAGACACAGTCAGAGAACACAATTTTGGCTCAGTATAACTAGGAAAATTAACATTACTTTTCTGTTTTCGAATCACTTTAATAAAAAAGATTTCCATGAATTGTTGCAACCCCCCCCCATAAGACATTACTATTTCAACTTTAAAATCAGGAAATAGAGAATCTTAGAGATCATACAATTTGCTGAGGGCATGAGAATCCTCAAGGCCTTCAGTAGTGATACTGAGATTTACTGAAAAAGCTTCCTCAACTAAGAGCTATTACTATACATCTTGTAAATGAGGAAGCTGAGGCTGAGAGAGGTGGGGTAACTGGCCCAACTGCATACATCTAGTGAATGATACAGCCAGTATTTGATCCCAGTTCTGTCCAGGAAAACACAGACTATGCTCATTGAACCTGACATAGCTCTCAGCTGGGAGGTCTTTTGGCATTTCTCAAAAAAGACAGTTCAGGTTAAAGACACTTTGCTTCTTATTCCTGTTTTCATCGATCAGAGACCTCAGTATAAGTAAGTACTCTGATTTCCTTTACCTGCACTTTATCCCCATAATGCTCTATACTCCCTCGTTCTTAACCCAAAACTTTCCCACCTCCCAAACTTTCCACTGAGTTCCCTGTTACTCCTGTAATCAGCCAATGCCCTATTACCTCAATTTCTTCTTAGTTTCTGACTCCTTCTTGGTATAAATGTAATGTAACTCTCCCTTGAGGACACTGAAAATCCTGAACGTCTCTGAAGTGAAAGTTTTTAATTCTCTCTCATGAGCAACCCATCTGAAGTCAGGAGGTGAATTTGAGATGCATCTTACTTCCTATTGTATCTTCCCCAACTATTGTGGATTGAATTTTGTACCTGCAAAATACATATTACTAGCCTCTAATGCCTCAAAATGTGACCTTGTCTGAAAATAGGCTCATTGCAGATATAACTAGTTAAGATGAGGATTAGGGTGAACCCCTAATTTAATATGGGTGGTGTCCTTATAAAAAAGGGAAATTTAGGCACAGATATGCACACAGGGAGAATGCCATATAAAAGTGAAGCAGAAAAAAAAAAAACTGAAGCAGAAACTCTATAAGCCAAGGATCACCAAAGATTGCCAGCAAACCACCAGAATCTAGGGGAAAGGAATGGAACAGATTTTCCCTCACCACTCTCAGAAGGAACCAATCTTACTGAAACCTTGACTTCTAGCTTTTAGAACTGCGAAGCCACCCAGTTTGTGATACTTTGTTATGGCAGTCCTAGCAAAGTTATAACCTAGCTCTCTGGTAAAAACCCTGTTGCATTTTAAGGCTCAGACTATTCAACCCAACTCATCCTTCAGATCTCAGTTTAATGATTATTTCCTCCAGGATACTTCCTTGATTAGATTCTTTGGTATATAAACTCTCACAGAATGATTTTCTTTCTTTTTGAAACACTTATTTATCTCAGTTTGCAATTGCACAAATTTTAGTGTCATCTTATATTTGGCTTTACCTCTAGCTCCTAAATTCCATGACCCCAGCAAAACTTTCTGTTTTGCTTACCATCATATCCCCAGAATAGGTGCTCAGCAAATATCTGTTGAATGAATGAAAGAAGTCCATTGTTTTAGAAGTTAATTCCTTTTTGAAATACAAATAACCTTTGGCAAATATAATCTACCAAGCCTTATCAGTTAACCCATATTTAATATGTACATGAAGGTTAGGTTTGGGAGGGCTCTGAGTTTTGTGTTATCAGATAATTACTTCCTAAATAACACTTAGCTTCTTTTTGAGTCCTATTTCTTGCTCTTGTCCACTTTGATGATTATTTTATTGATTCTTTTTCCTGGCTTAGTTGAATTTTTTATTGACTGTCCGATGGTCTCCAGAATCTTCTTCATAGTCTTTAGCAGCAGTTGCCTCAGATACTTTTGGAGGATTTCTTGGCAGTTATAATCACATTTTAATTTGTTGCAGCCATTACATGGCCTCTTGGCCATATTCCTACATTTGGCCATGTTCATCTTCTAGTTAGGATTATAGAACATTAAGAGGTAGATGGCCTACCATGGTTTTTAGTTCCAGATAGATGAAACTTGCTCTTTTTCAAATGGTAGTAGCAAATAGCTAATGCTGTCTTGAGATTAGCCAAGAATGCACTATGCAGTTATAATTATGCAACTTGGGGCAGACAATGCCTTGGTGATCAGTGTGGATGCAAGAGAATGACAACTTTTGAGGTGCTTCTTAGATTTTTAAAAGTAGGTGTCTCTTCCCAGTTGGAGGTGGGGTGGCAGATGCTGTACAAGTGTTTTAGATGTGATGGTGGATTAAAATGTGAGACAAAACCAGGAGAAAAATACCAGAATTCAGCTGAAAAACTGGTATATTATAAACTTTTAATACCTATTCTATTTGTGGGGTTCAAAAATCAAATCTTACTATACAGTACTGTGATAATAATAAGAAATATATTTGGTTTTTGCCAGCCCCACCTCCTTCCTGGCACAGAGCTGCTAACCCTTGGAATCTCCTGAGATGAGTATCTTTGTATAGCTTCAGACTGGGGACTAGTCATTTAAAAGATCAAGTCAGAATAAGAGGGTTGGAACTTTCAGTTCCTTCCTCCCCACCTCAGGGAAGGAGGTGGGTATAGATTGAGTTCAGTCACCAGTGGCCAATAATTTAATCAATCATGTCTGTGCAATGAATTCTCCATACAAACCTCTATAAAGAGTGGGGTTCAGAGAACTTCCCAGTTGGTGAATACATTGAGGTCCCAGGAGGTAGTGTGCCTGGAGAGGGAATGGAAGCTTTCTGTAACACCTCAACAGACACGCCTCATTTGTGCCCTGCCCCCATACCATGCCCTGTGCATCTCTTCCATTTGACTATTCCTGAGTTGTATCCTTTATAATATACCAGCAAACATATTTGTTTTTATAGACCAGTGCTAAATTAATATATAAAATGTGGTATCATTCAGCCCTAAAAGTAATAAAGGGGTGGTGCATGGTACAGTGTGGCTGAACCTTGAAACTGTTATCCCAAGCAGAAGAGTCCAGACACCAATGGCCACATATTGTATGATGCTTTTTATATAAGATGTCTAGAATAGGTAATTCCAGAGAGACAGGGAGTAAATTAGCAGTTTCTAGGGCCTAGGGGAAGGGTGAAATGAGGAACAACTGCTAGTAAGGTATGGGGATTCTTTTTGGGGTAATGAAAATACTTTGAAGTTAGCTTGTGAAGGTGGTAATATTGCTCTGATTATACTGTAAACCACTGAATTGGACATTTTATTAGTGTGAACTTTATAGTATGTGAATTATAACACAATAAAGCTGTTATTAAAAATAAAGGAAAACAAAATCACCACTGTCCCTCAAAAAAATTCCCAAAACCTTTCAGTGACTTTCACGCCTATACATGTCTCTTACCTCTGCTACTACTGTTCCACTGGATCATTTTGCTTCAACCACACGGACCTCCTTGCCATTCTTCAAACATGCCGTCTCCCAACTTAGGGTCTTAGAGCTCTTCTTTCTACCTGGATTCCTTTTCCCCAAACTAATTGTCTCGTCATCATGTGTCATTTTCTTTTTTTTTTTCTTTTTTTTTTTACATGTGTCATTTTCTTATGCTGACCATTCTATTTAAAGTTGCTTACAACCTGCACACTCCTCTAGTGATCCTCCTTACCTACACTAGTTTTTCTTTTCCCCCTATACCTCCACTTTCACAGAGTCTAGAGATGGGCCATAGCTTTTGATCCTGGTTATATGCCACTGTTAACTGTGTGTGATTGGGGCAGGCTACCTAACATCCTTGAGCCTTAGCTTCCTCATCTGTGTAATGAGGAATTTAACAGTATCTGCCTCATGGATGTGTTGTGAGAATCAAGATATCTAATACCTGTTAAATGAATAGCATCCTGTCTGGCACATGGAAAGTATAGAGTGAACGTTAGCTATTTTTTATGTTTATCATACGTAGATCGTTCTCCTCCTTTAAGGGGGAAGGTAGGACTGACCATTTACTCACAAATATTGAAAAAGCCATTTATATTGTTGATGCTGAGGAATAATGGGAATGTCCAAAGTTTAGAGAGAGTGCCACAGAATGAAAATAATCCACAGCTGAATTAAACTTATGTCATAGTGGGGTACTCTGTGATGGTTTTGCTATTAAGTATAAAACTTGGAAATTCTCAGGTTTAATCTTCTTAAAATGGTAACATGAAGGATTCTTTTGGTGAAGGAAATGTTCTGTGTTTTGACTGTCTTAATACCGTGATATTGTAGTAATATGATACTGCACTATGATTTTACAAGATATTACTGTTGGAGGAAACTGGACAGAAGGTTGCCAGGATCTGTCTGTATTATTTCTTACAATTGCATGTGAATATGTCTCTCAAAATAAAAATCTTAATTAAAAAATAAAATAGGATATATTTGAAATACTCTAAAAAGCTGATCAGTGTTTTCTTTGAATGATGAGATTAAAGGAAATTAAAAATTTTTTTTGTGGCTTATATGTATCTTTAAAATTTTTTCGAACGCACAGGAATAACTTTTGTAGTAAAAAAAAGTATCACTTATAAGAATGAATAACCCTGAAAATCTAATCAAACAATTTGAAATACATTTACAGCTTTGTTTTATTATATACAAACTATTAAGAATTAAGAATATTATGTGACACCTTGTGCAGGTCCGCACATTAGAACCTAATTTAAATTAAACACTGCTGACCACCATTGTGTTTCTCTTGTTTAAATAGCCAAAATCTAGATAAGTTGATCCCAACATCTGGCACTATGCTTAGATACCACATGCTGTTTCTTCAGTAAACTTTTCCACTTGACCCTTATCCCAACCACATTCCTTTATAGAATCACATAGCCTTAATTAGTGGAAAATACCTGTTACTTAACATTTGTTTCAGTTGCTGGGTTCAGTTTTTAGTTACCAGGCTAGTCCTCTGATTTAGAGAATTACTGCCAAGCATTCTTTGACAGGAAAAGAGATGACTCAACTTCTGATTTTCTTCTCAAAAAGAATTGATTTTTAAAAATCATATGGCATACATAGTTCACTGTGTATTCTGGTAATTCTCTCCATTGATTTATGACTTCTGTTGCTGAAAATGACACGTCTGCTAGTATACTTATGAGTATTCTTATGTAGGTCATCCTTTATCTTTCATTGCTTTTAAGAATTTTCTGCAGTTTCACTACTGTTTGTCTAGGTGTGAATTTGATTTCTCTAGTTTGGAGCTTATTTTGTTTTCTGATTCTAAGTATTTAAGTTTCTCTATAACTTGGTAAACATTTCAGCCTTTATATTTTTCTCAAGCATTACCTATCAGTCCTTTATTCTCTCATTCTTTCTCTTCTTTCCATCTGGTACTTCTGTTAGATTTTATGTTGGTCCTTCTATACTCCATGTCTCTTAACATTTCTTGCGTATTCATTCTCTCTCTCTCTCCCATTCTGTGTAATTTCAGGTCTGTAATCCAGTTGACCAACTCTCCAGTTGTGTTCACCTGCTGTTTAACCCTTCCAGTGATTTTTATTTTTAATTATTATTTTTTATTTCTATAATTCTTATTTTCTAAAGTGTGTTTAAAAACACTTATATTTTTACTATTTATCATGTTTTCATTTCTTTCTTTGACATGCTTATTTGACAATTTGTGCTAATATCTCTGTTGTCTTAGGTTCTTAGAAATCTAATAATCTGGCTGTCTTTTTATCTTTGCTGACATTTCTTCCTGGAAGATTTTTCCTCTTTGAGTTTTATATATTGGAAAATGAGTTCATTTTAAGTGGGGCTTTATCCGTAAGAATCTTGTGTTGCCTAGGTTTTAGGTGAATCCCTCCAAAGCATTTGCTTCTGTGTGTTTACAGAAGGCCTCCCAAGAATATTACCAGCCTATGATTAGTGAATTTCTTGACCTGGAGGTACCCAGATTATGCAACTAAAATAAATACCAAACCAACTTGAAGGCAGGCTTTCTCACAAGATGTTTCTCCCAATCTGAAGCCACCTATAGCAGCAAGTGGCACAATCTTACATATTGTCACCTCCCTTTACAGTATTTTCTAGGACCTCCTAGCTATCAGTTTATAGCTCTTTAAGAAATCTGGGTCTGAGTGGGAATTTCAGTTTTGATGTCTTCCTTTCTTAGTCTCAAGGTCTTGTCTACACCAGTGAGTGGCTATTATAGCCCAAATCTTGATTCCTGATATCAGAAGCTCCCCTTCCCATCTTCTTGTTTTGCTTTTCAATTTCCTCTTGTTTGAGGACCCTTGGAAATTCTTTCATTTTATTGGTATCTCACCTATGCACTTAACAGAGTGTTTGCAACATTTTGTCCAGCATTTCTGACTTTATGTGGTGAAATATTTTCACCTCTTTTAGTCTTCCATAGTCCTGAGAAGGGCAGTGACTGTGTGTGTGTGTTGTAATTAGGAATATTAACAGAAAATTGGGAGAAAAAACATCACCAGCCTAAACCAACAGCTTTTCTTGAAAGTATGTTGACTTTATTGGCTTCTATTCACTAAGAAATAATAAGCAGATCAAAATCTCACAATTTAAGCTCTAAGCAACTTTCCACTTTCCACAGTAAAATGACAGCCTCTGAACAATGTTAACCTTAGCGATGTTTTAAATAAGTTGAGACAATTATGTGTTGAACATCTGGTGTTAAAAATAAATCCTTATTAATCAGCAGCAACATCAACCAAGATAGTTTCATGCATCATCAGATAATTCTTCTTTCTGGCCTGAACTTTTTTCTCTGCTTCATCCTGACTATGATGTTTAATGTATATTTTTTCTTTTTGCGTGAATCAGGATTGTTTGTTCATGCTGTTCAGCATTTAGCAAGGCCTGTCTGTGTTGCTGGTAATAATGAGTCACATACAGGGCTTGGGCTTGTTAAGCAAGAGCAATAGAGAAGTGGTTTTGATGAAGGTATGGAGAGGAGCCCAGAGTGCCCCTGGGACAGACAGCAGCTCTGTGAGTAGTGAAAAGGGCTCTCTTCTCCCAGCAGCTTGGCTTCCTGTTTTCAATCTCTTCTCCTTCCAAGAACATTTCCTTCTAATTCCAAACACTATGTTATCAGTAGAGGACATTTTAGATTCTGGTGAAGAGCTGGACCTGGAGATTTTGGAGGGGGAGTCTCAGGTTACATGTTTCAGACTAACTTGTCCGTATAATCCAGGGATCATCATCCTGCAGCAAGCCTAAGCATGCCTCACCTGTGTCCCTGGCAGCCATACTCTCAATAATATACTGTCCCTGTATCTACCTTTTGAAATAAAGTGCAGTTGAAGTCATCTAACAAAACAGGCACCACTCAGCACCACAGAAAGAAGCAGGCATTTATGGGATCCTCCTTCCTCATTTGCAGTCCCTACTCAGGGAGAAGACAGCAGAGCTGTCTTTGTCTTTTGAGATGGTTGTGCATGTGGTTGAATTAGTCTTCTCCCCAGTAGCTTTTTTATTATTGCAGTTTTCAGTTGTTCTTCATATGCACTTCTGTCACTTTTGAGATCTTTGTTTTGGTAGGAATTTCACTTCCTATTCAAATAGTGGCTAATTTCATTGTAAAGTAAACAAGTATTTATTACATGTTGATAGTGCTGTTCTTAACCTAATCATTTGCTCTTTACACTGATGAATTCAGTTTTATTAAGAGCCTTTAGAGATAATAAGAAGGATTTGCTCTTCTGTCCACTCTTCCATACATTCTGAGTTCTATTCTTGGGTCAAGTTAAATTGATCCAAGAAAACTACTTAAATGGATATATTAAGAGCCTCTACTGGAAACCATAAATAAATGCAGGATTATAATACATCTTTGGATTGAGAATAGTTAGATCAATAAGTCAGTATGGAACAAGAAACAGTTTGCTGTCTTAGTTAAGCCCCTCCCAGGATGGACTTCATTGATTATACAGCAAACTCAGAAGACAGTTACGGTTTTTGTCGGGAAATTTATCATTTGTTTTGGTGTCCAGCAGCAGAACCACTTTTTATGTTTATGGGATTCCTAACCTGAAAAATATTCGGTTTGTATGGTAGGATATACTATAGGAGCTAAAGTGCCAGATACTTGTTTTCCCTTCCTCTTTTGCAGCTAGGGCACAGACACGTGACCTAGGCTCTACCAATCAGATGCTGCCAGATAGGACTTGCCTCCCTAGCTACACTAGCTCTGTAGGTGGAAGTGGCGATATCTACAGCACTGGAGGGAGCAGTTCTATCTCCAGACCAATTCTGAAACGTGCTTCTGTGCATTTTTTCCTAGTGGCTTAGCCTTAAGCCTATATATGTCCCTCATAGTAGATTCTGTAAGCTATCCTACTGTCTGTTTTGTGACTTAATTTTTGCTTAACTTAGCTTTCTTGCATTTGAGAGTCCAGACTGACAGCTGTTTCATACAAACTTTACTTAGGGATTTATTGTGTACTTAACATGTTGCCTCATTTCTAGTAATGAGCACTATAACACCTGTCATGCTTTCCTTTTTATTATTCCTGGCAGCCAGAAATCTCAGAATTAAGTTTGGAACTTGACTGTAGTACAGAGAGTAACTCTTATAATTAGTACAATTGGCTTATTTACCTTTGCTTCCCCCCCACCCTTGTTTTTAAAATTAATTTTATTTGTATTGTGATATCATTGGTTGTAAGCAGCCTATCAGAAGGCTCCACAGGTCTTTTCAGGCCCTTGTCTGTTCCCCAAATTTTCATTCCTTCTGTGTGGCAGGCCCCTGTGTCTTGGTCTTCTTTCCTTGCCCTTGTAGTTGAAATCACCCTTCTTGCCCAATTCATACATCTTCTCCCTGACTGCTAATAAAAGCTTATTTAAGGATTTCATAGTTAATAACAATAGAAAACTTTAGCAAAATATGAACAGCCAGGATTCTAAAATCTGGCAATTTTATATGATGTATGGTTCTTTCTTTCTGAACGTTACTCGAAGTGCTTTTGGGACTCTGCCTCCCTTTTAATTTTCAAGCTTTACTAAACTCCCTCCTATTCTACTTAAACTTAAAATTGTTTTGCTATGAAGTAGTACAAATTTTTTTTAAAGCTCAAATCTATCCAATATTTTAAAAATTGGAATTACATTGTATAATTTACCTTGAGGAAAATTGATATTTTTCTAACAGTGAATATTTACATTTATGAAGACTTCTTTATGTTTTCTTCAGTGTCTTACAATAAATTTTTGTATCTTCTCCATAAATCTTTCCTATATTTTTTCCAAGAGACCTTATTTCTGTTGCTGTTATAAATATGATCTTTAAAAGTGTATTTATAATGTTTCTTGATTGTATAAAACATGCCATCAATTTTTAAATATTAGTCTTTTTATTGAAGTAAAGTTGATTTATAATATTGTGTTAGTTTCAAGTGTACAGCATAGTGATTCAGTATTTTTGCAGATTATACTCCTCTGTAGGCTGTTACAAAATAACAGATATAATTCCCTGTGCTATACAGTATATTCTTGTTGCTTATCCATTTTAGATATAGTAGTTTGTATCTGTTAATCCCATACCCCTAAATTGTCCCTCCCCCCTTTCCCATTTGGTAACCAAAAGTTTGTTTTGTATATCTGTGAGTCTGTTTCTGTTTTGCATGAGCATTCATTGTATTATTTTTTAGATTCCACATATAAGTGATACCATACAGTATCTTTCCCTTTCTGATTTATTTAACTAAGCATAGTATTCTCCAGACCCATCCACATTGCTGTAAGTGGCAGTATTTTATTGATTTTTTATGGCTAATATTCCTCTGTGTCTTCTAAATCCAGTCATCTGTTAATGGTCACTTGAGTTGTTTCCATGTCTTGGCTATTGTAAATAGTGCTGCTATGAACATTGGGTTGCATGTATCTTTTTCAATTCATGTTTTAAATTTTCCTGGATATATACCCAGGAGTGGAATTGCTGGATCATGTAATAGTTCTACTTTTAGTTTTTTTATGGACCCTCTGTACTATTTTCCATGGTGGCTGTACCAATTTACATTCCCACTAACAGTGTAGTAGCATTCCCTTTTCTCCATGCTCTCTCCAGTATTTATTTGTAGACTTTTTGATGATGGCCGTTTTGATTGGTGTGAGGTGATACTTTATTGTAATTTTTGATTTGCATTTTTCTAATAATTAGTGATGCTGAGCATCTTTTCATGGTGCCTGTTAGTCGGTCATCTGTATGTCTTCTTTGGAAAAAAATGTTTATTCAGGTCTTCTATTTTTTGATTGGGTTTTTAAAAAAAATATTCAATTACATGAGCAATTGGTATATTTTGGATATTAACCCCTGGTCAGTTGTATAATTTGCAAATACTTTCACTCATTCTGTAGGTTGTCTTTTTGTTTTATTGATAGTTTCCTTTGTTATACAAAAGATACTGATTCAGGAAAACATTGCAATCGTTTATGTCAAAGAGCGTTCTGCCTGTGTTTTCTTCTAGTAGTTTTATGGTTTCTGCTCCTACATTGAGGTCCTTAAATTATTTTGGGTTTAGTTTTGTATATGCTGTGAGGAAATGTTCTAATCTCAGTTGTTTTGCAATTGACTGTCCAGTTTTCCCAGCACTGCTTGCTGAAGAGACTGTCTTTTCTCCACTGTGTATGCTTGCCTCCTTTGTTGAAGATGGATTGACTATAGGTGTGTGGGTTTATTTCTGGGCTCTCTATTCTGTAACATTGAACTGTGTGTTTATTTTTGTGTCAGTATCACACTGTTTTGATTACTATAGCTCTGTAATATAGTCTGAATTCTGGGAAGGTTATACCTCTAGCTTTGTTCTTTGTTCTCAGGATTGCTTGGGCAATTCTGGATCTTTCCTATGTTTTTGTGAATTTTAGGATTATTTGTTCTAATTCTGTGAAAAATGTCATGTTTTGATAGGAATTGCGTTAAATCTGTAGATTGCTTTGAGTAGTATGGCTATTTTAATAATATTAATTCCTCCAATCCAAGAATATGAGGTATTTTTCCTTTTTTTGGTATCATTGTCAATTTCCTTCATCGTTGTTTTGTAATTTTTAGAGTATAGGTCTTTCACCTCCTTGGTTAAGTTTATTTCTAGGTATTTTTGATGCAGTTTTAAATAGGACTGTTTCTTTACTTTGTCTTTCTAATTTTTCATTATTAGTGTATAGAAACATATTTCTGTATTTTAATCTTGTATCCTGCAACCTTGCTGAATTCACTTATTAGCTCTAATAGTTTTTGGGTGGAGATTATAGGGTTCTCTATTTAGAGTATCATGTCGTTGCAAATGGTGACAATTTTTACCTCTTTTCTTCCAATTTGGATACCTTTATTTCTTTATCTTGTCTAATTGCATGGCTAATACTTCCAATAGTATGTTAAATAGAAGCAGCTAGAGTGGACATCCTTGTCTTATTCCTGAATTTAGTGGGAAGGCTTTCAGCTTTTCACCATTGAATATTATGTTGGCTGCATGTTTGTCATAAACAGCTTTTAATATGTAGAGATATGTTCCCTGTATACCCACCTTGATGAGAGTTTTTATCATGAATGGATGTTGAATGTTGTCATATGCTTTTTCTGTTTCTATTGAGATGATCATGTGGTTTTGTCTTTCACTTTGTTAATGTGATATATCACATTGATTCATGTATGTGGAACCATGCTGTGACCCTGGAATAAATCCAACTTGATTATGGTGTATGGTCCTTTTTATATATTATTTGATTCAGTTTGCTAATATTTTCTTTTTTCTTTTTTTTTTTAGTTTTTTTTAACATTTTTTATTGAGTTATAATCATTTTACATTGTTGTGTCAAATTCCAGTGTAGAGCACAATTTTTCAATTATACATGAACATATATGTATATATTATTGTCCAATTTTTTCTCTGTGAGCTACGATAAGACCTTGTATATATTTCCCTGTGCTATACAGTATAATCTTGTTTATCTATTCTACATTTTGAAATCCCAGTCTGTCCCTTCCCACCCCCTGCCCCAGTTTGCTAATATTTTCTTGAGGATTTTTGCTTCTATATTCATCAAAGATATTGGCCCATAGTTTTCTTTCTTTCTTTTTCTTTTCTTTTTCTTTTTTATAGTGTCTTTGTCTGCTTTTGGTATCAGGATAATGGTGGCCTCAGAGAGTAAATTTGGAGTGTTCCTCTCTCTTCAGTTTTTTCAAATAATTTGAGAAGGAGAGATAGAAATTCTTTGTATGTTTGTTATTCTCCAGGGAAGTCATCCAGTCCTGGACTTTCGTTTGCAGGGATTTTTTTAAAAATCAGATTCTGTTTTACTTCTAGTGATTGGTCTGTTCAAATTTTCTGTTACTTCTTGCTAAGTCTTGGCAGACTGTATGTTTCTATAAATTTGTCCATTCTTTCTAGCTTGTCCAATTTGTTGGCATATAACTTTATAGTATTCTCTCATGGTGTTTTGTATCTCTGTCCTTTTGGTTGTTATTTCTTCTCATTCATTTCTTACTTTGTTTATTTTAATTGGGTTATTTGTTTTTTTGTTGTTGAGTTGTAGGAATTCTTTATATATACTGGATATTAACCCTTTGTCAGTTATATGGTTTGGAAATATTTTTCTCCCATCCCATAAGCTGCAGAAGTTAAAAAGTTAGATGTGGTTCCATTGTCTCTTTTTACTTTTGTTACCTGTGCTTTTAGTGTCATATACAAGGAATAAACTGCCAAATTCAATGTCTTGAAACTTTCTCCCTATATTTTCTTGTAGTATTATAGTTTTTAAGTCTAGTGTTTAAGTCTTTAATCCATTTTGAGTTAATTTTTTATATGGTGTAAGGTAAGAGTCAAACTTCATTCTTTTGTATGTAGATATCCAGTTTTCCTGGCACCACTTATTGAAGAGACTGTCCTTTTCCCATTGTATATTCTTGACACCCTTATTGAATATTAGTTGACTGTATATGTGTGGGTTTATTTCTGGACTCTCTGTGCTGTTCCATTTGTTTGTCTGTCTTCATGCCAGTACCACAATGTTTTAATTACTGTAGCTTTATAATATATTTCACATTCAGGACATACGATGCCTCCAGCTTTGTTCATCTTCCTCAAGATTGTTTTGGCTATTCTGTGTCTTTGTGGTTCCACATGAATTTTAGGATTCTTTTTCTGTCTGAAAAAATGCCATTGAGTTATGGTAAGGATTGCTTGGACTTGGTAGATCACTTGGGGTAAGATAGTATAGACATTTAACAATATTAATTCTTTCAATCTGTGAATGCAGGACATCTTTCCATTAATTTGTGTTTTCTTTAATGTCATTAATGAATGTTTTGAAGTTTTCAGTGTGCAGGTCTTTCATCTCATTAGTTAGGTTTATTTCTAAGCATTTTATTCTTTTTTTAATTCTATTGTAAATGGGATTTGGGGGGGGTAGTTCATTGTTAGTGTGTAGAAGTATAGCTGATTTTTTAACACTTATTTTATATCCTACAACTTTACTGAATTCATTTATTAGTTCTAGCAGATTGTTTTTGTTTTTGTTTTTAGTGTATTTTGTAGTCTTTAATGTTGTATGCATATCAGATTGTCTAATCTGCAAACAGAAATAACTTTACTTCTTTCTTTCCAATTTGGATGTTTGTGCTTTCTTCTTTCCTTTCTTCCTCCCTCCCTCTGTTTCTCTCTCTTCCTTGCTTCCTTCCTCCCTCCCTTCTTTTGTGTAATTGCTGTGGCTAAGACACATAGTATGGTGTTGTATAGAAGTGGCAAGAATGGGCATCCTTGCCTTGTTTCTGATGTTTCAGTTTCAGGAAATGCTTTCAGGTTTTCACTGTTCGGTATGATGTTAATTGTGGGCTTTTTGCATATGGTCATTATTATGTTAAGGTAATTTCTTTCTGTTCCTAAATTGTTGAGAGTTTTATCATGAATGGATGTTGAATTTTGTCAGATGCTTCTTCTATATCTATTGAAATGATCATTTTGGGTAGTATTTTGATTGCCAGTTTAAATCTCTTCATTTATTGTAAGTCTATTCAGATTGTTTTTTTCTTTTGAGTTAATTTTGCAAATTTGTGTTTTCTAGGACTTTGCCCATTTTTCTGGGTTACCTAACTTGTTAGCATACAGTTGTTTATAGTATTTGTATCTACAGTCCTTTCAATTTCTGTAAGATCAGTAGAAGTGTCCCTTGTTTTATTTCTAATTGTAGTAATTTGAGTCCCATTACTTTTGTCTTGATTAATGAAGCTAAAGTTTTGTCAATTTTGTCCCTTTTTAAAAAAAGAATCAGCCTTTTGTTTAATTAATTTTCTTTATTATTTTTCTATTTCTGTTTCATTAATCTCCACTCTAATCTACTATTTCCTTTCTTCTTACTTTAGGTTTATTTTGCTCTTCTTTTTCAAGTATCTTAAAATGGAAGGTTAGGTTATTGATCTGAGCTCTTATTTTTTTCTTAAAGTAGATATTCACAGCTATAAATGTCTTTGTGAGCACTGCTTTTGCTGCATCCCTTAAGTTTTGGTATGTGTCTTTTTACTCATTTGAAAGTATTTTTAAAGTTCATTTTTGATTCCTTCTTTGACCCATTGGTTATTTAGTATTGTATTTAATTTCCATATATTTTTAAATTTTTCAGTTATTATTAATGATTTCTAGTGTTGGAAAACATATTTTTGTATTATATATATCCTTTTAGTCTTATAATTATTTTTATCCCAAATACTTCATTAAAACAATCTTTTCATTATTTTTATCTTCTATACTTTAAATTCATTGAGGTTTATTTTATGGCTTATCATCTATCCTGGAGAATGTCACATGTACACTTGGAAAGAATGTATATTCTTTTCCTGTTTTGTAGAGGGTACTATGATTGTTCTATAAATGAGTGGTTTATTGTGTTGTCCTAGTCTTCTATTTCCTTGTTGATCTTCTGGCTAGTTGTTCTGTCCTATCTTTTACTGAAAGTGGGGTATTGAAATTTTAAAGTATTATTGCTGACTTGTCTGTTTCTCACTTAATTCTCAGTTTTGTTTTATATATTTCTATGCTCTGTTTTTAGGTACATATATGCTTATAATTGTTATGTCTTCCTCATGAGTTGACTCTTATCATTATAAAATATCCCTCTTTATTTTATCTCTAACAACATTTTTTAACGTCTATTTTTTTCTGACATTAATATAGCCATTCCTGGTTTCTTTTGGTTACTATTTGCATATTATATCTTTTTCTACCCCTTTACTTTGAATCTGTTTGTATTTTGAATCTAAAATGCATCTTCTGTGGAAAGTATATAGTTGAATCTTGTTGTTTTTAATCCAGTCTGACAGTCTCTGCCTTTGAATTGTTTACTGTAGTTACATTTAACATGATTATTGATATATGGGCAAACCTTGTTTTACTGTGCTTCACTTTATTGTACTTCACAGATACTGTTTTTTACAGATTTTTTTTTTTACAAATTGAAGATATGTGGCAACTTTGGGTTGATCAGATCTCTTGGTGCAATTTTTCTACAGAATTTGCTTACTTCATTTCTCTGTGTCACATTTTGGTTATTGCAATATTTCAAACTTTTTCATAATTATTATGTTTGTTATGGTGATCTGTGATCAGTGATCTTTGATACTACTACAGCTAGCTGAAGGCTCAGATGATGGTTAACATTTTTTAGCAATAAAGTATTTTTAATTAAGGTATGTATATTTTTTCAGACATAATGCTGTTGCACACTTACAGTGTACACATAACTTTTATATGCAATGGGAAAACAAAGAATTCTTGCTACTTGCTTTATTGTAATATTCCCTTTATGGTGGTGGTCTGGAACCAAACCTACAGTATCTTTGAGATATGACTGTAGTTAGATTTATATCTGCCATTTTACTTTGTGTTTTCTCTATGTCTTGTATCTTTTTGTTCTTCTATTCCTCCTTTATTGCCTTATTTTGCATTGAATTAATATTATCTAATGTAGCATTTTAATTTTTTAATGTTTTTTGCACTATATATTTTTAAAGTAACTTTCTTACTGATTGCTCTAGGGCTTGCTATATACATCTTAACTTATCAGAATCAGCTTCAGATTAATATTAACTTAATTCCAGTGAGATTTAGAAAAATTACTCTTACTTAGTTCTATTCCTTTTCTGTGTTTTCTGTTAGTCTTGCCATAAATGTTACATACCCAATAATATATGCTTATTATTACTACTTTGTATAATTTTATGTCTTTTAGACTAGCTGAGAGAAGAAAGAGTAGCAAGTATATATTTATAGCATTTGTTACATTAAACTGCTTATTTATTACTTCTGATCCTCTTCATTTATTCTTGGAGATTCAAATTACCATCTGGAGTTATTTCCTTAGCCTAATACAGCTTTGCTTTTATAAGGCACTTCCAGCAAATATATTACAATTTTATTTGTTATAGACTCAAGAATACATTATATACATATTGTTTGATACAATTGCTTTTAAAAAAATTTTGTTGTTGTTTTTTTTGGGGGGGTAGGTAATTAGGCTTACCTTTTTATTTATTTTTAGAGGAGGAATTGGGGATTAAACCCAGGACTTTGTGTATGCTAAGCATGCACTCTACCACTTGAGCTATATCCTCCTCACTACAGTTGCTTTTTAAATTGAGTAGGAGGAGAAAGGAGAGAAATAAGCATTTATGCTGTCTTTTATACTTAACTTTGGGGTCACTCACTTTCAGTCTGATTAATTTCCTTTAAAATTTCTTGTAAGGAGGGTCTGCTGCTAATAATATATTCTTTGTTTTTGTTTATCTGGGAATATCTTCAATTTGCTTTTATTTTTTAAAGATAGTTTTGCTGAATATAGGATTCTTGGTTAACAGTTTCTTTGAGCGCTTTGAATATGTTATTCTGCCTTCTGGCCTCCATTGTTTCTGCTGAGAAGTCAGATTTTAATCCTATTGGAATTCTCTTGGAAGTAGTAAGTCATTTTTTTCTTGCTTTCTGTCAAGATTTTCTTCTTTTCATTGATTTTCAGCATTTTTACTATGATGTTTCTATTTGTGGATCTCTGTGTTTGTTGAGATTCCTGGGTGTGTAGATCATTATTTTTCAATAGATTTGAGAAATTAGCGTTTATTTCTTCAAATATTGCTGCACTTAATAGTCACCCACTCTGAAGCTCTGTTCATTCTTTTTTCTCTTTTTTCTTCAGGTTGCATAATCTTCATTGATCTTTCTTCGAATTTGCTTACTATTACTTTTGCTAATTTAAATCTACTGTTGAAACCTTTAGT
The DNA here is from genome assembly GCF_048564905.1 of Vicugna pacos. Classification (NCBI taxonomy): domain Eukaryota; kingdom Metazoa; phylum Chordata; class Mammalia; order Artiodactyla; family Camelidae; genus Vicugna; species Vicugna pacos. Next base: position 19,609,214 of record NC_132990.1, read on the forward strand.
GAATTTTTCACTTCAGTTATTGTACTTTTCAACTCTAGAAATTCCATTCTGTTCCTTTTTATAATTTCCGTCTGTTTATAGATACTCCCTATTTGCCTCAACATTTCATCATACCGGTTTTGCTCTTTAGTCATGGTTCCCTTCAGTTCCTTGAATGTAGTTATAACTGCTGCTTTGAAGACTTTGTTTAATTTGATATCTGGTTGCTCTCCCAGGCCGTTTCTGTTGCCTAATTTTTTCCCACAGTGTGGGTCATACTTTCCTGTTTCTTTGCATGACTAATTTTTATTGGAAACTAGATATTTTAGGTAATATATTGTAGCACCTCTGGGCACTGGTGCCTCCCTCTGGTGCTTGGTATTACTATTTGCTGGTTTATTGGTGAAGTAACTGGCTGCATTATTTTAGTGGAGTCATTTCTCTCTCTTGCAGTGGTAAATTTCTGATATTGCTCCTCAGAATATAACTGTGGGTTATGCCCACAGTTATCTGTGATTACCTGTGGTACCAGTTAACTTGGGTTAACTGTTTTTTAACAGTGTTATTTTCAGGGTTCTCTTTGGCTGTCTCTGTCCCTGAACGTACCCAGCTGTAAAGCTCTACTAATTGCTGGATGATTGCTTCATTGCTTTCAACAATGCTCTGGGGCATAAATTGCTCACCATCTGAATTGATGAAATTCAGAATCCTTTGATGGGATAGTTCTGGAAGTCAATTATTGAGATTTGTTCTGACCCCAGACAGTCTCCCCCCAGCTATTTCCTTCTCAGCTTCTCTCACACAAACTAACCAGCCAACAGTTTAGCTTATATGTCCAGTGATTCTTCCAGTATCATCCCAGTTGTTCTTTACCACAACCTCTGCTGCTTTTGAGAGTCCTTAGGGTTGAACTTCACACTCCGTTGCAAATGAAGTAAGTTCCTTTTGGAAGAGGATAGGTGTTCTCTGGATTGTGGCCTGCTCTCCCTCTAGGCAGAATCTCTCAGTTATGGCTATGGAGCTGAAAGTGGGGACCATGGCAAGCTTCTCAGTGACACTCCCAATTTAGGAGCTGAATGCTCAGTGGTGGGGGTGGAGGGGGAGACAGTACCTTCAGCTCTTTTTTTCCTTGACATTTGCAGCATAGAATCACTACCTTACAAGCCAGGAGAAAGATGATTTGGGCCCTGTATTCTCAGTAGCACCACACCCAGGGTAGAGCCTTCTTGGGGCCTGGGCAGAAGAGAGACCCCACCTCTCATGTACACTTGCCCATAACTTAGCCTCAGTAACAGATAGAGGGGCAGGATGAGAAATACTGACATCCTACCTATCCTGGAATGATAGTGTTACCCCAGAACTGGGTTTGTCTCTTGATAGATATCTAGACAAAAGACAAAACCAAGCCAAAGATTGAGAGAAGGAAGTACTTATTACTTGCTGCAAGTAGGGAGAATGTGGGGGATCTTTCCTAAGCTCTGAACAGCAAACTTGGGGATATGTTAAGCTAAGGGAACATGCATACTCATGAAGGGGCTTGAGCAGAGAAGAATTCAGCATAGAATTGGGGCCAACATCAATAGAATTCAAGCTTTAGTTGATTGAAGGTCAAGAAGGTCAACATCACCATTCCATCCTCCACCTGGGTGGGGGCCTTTGTTCATGCAGAAGTCAAAGTCCTGTATCAATCAAATTGTTATGTATATTCCTTGAGGAGAAAGTAGGACTCTGTTTTATCACTGAACTGTTGTTTTTTGACTCATTTTCCTTTGTTCCTGCATCCCCTTACTTCCCTTAAGATCATTGATTACTGAGACCTGTTCAAGGGTAAGCATTGTGGCCAGGCTTAGATCACAAAATGGCTTAGGCTGAAAATGGCTACTTTTATGTCAAGAAAGCTATACTTGGTTTTCTCCAGGGGATCCTCCTTACCCTACTATTTACAAAATCCCTCCAGCTGGGAACTGGAGGAGGTGGATCCCTGTGTTCTTGGCTGTACCAGCCTGGAGTGAAGTTCCCATCTTGCTGAGTTATCAAGGAGGAAGGAGGAAGCAGATCTCTGTTTAAATACCACAAACTCTCAGTTTTTTTTTTAATTATTTAAAAATTTCCTTGAATGTGTGTTTCTTTAGTTGCTGTATGTCCTTCAACCGTATACAGAGATTTTAACTGGTTGTTTAAAAATAACTTTTACTAGTTTCACTGGTAAGTGAGTCCAGAGTTCCTCATACTGTCAAGCTGGATGTCAGAGTCACACCACCCATTCTCTTTGGCTCCTCTTTCTGGACCATTTATTCTCTTTAATAAGATTTAGGTTAGACCTCCTGCTACACTTGATGTTTCAAGATCTCTGTCATATTTTCCATCTCTTTATTTCTCTGTACATCCTGGGTTTCTCCTTTCATTCATAATCCAGCTCATCACTTTTCTCTCCAGCTCCATCTAATGTTCTGGATAAATCTCTTCTGAGTTCTAATTTTATTGACTAGCTTTCAAATTTCCTTCAGTACTACCTATTTTTTAAAAATATGTTAAGATAGAGTCTCATTGTTTTCTTATATTTTCTTTTCTATGGGTTTCTTCCTGATCATTTATCCAATACATATTTCATAGTATATATCTGACCCATTCTTAAATTCTAAGAAATTTTGATCCATTGCTTTCTAAGATTGTTTGCTATGAATGACTTAAATTTTATGAAATGCTCTTTCTGTGTATATTAACATGTTTTAAATCTTAATTAAAACAGAGAGGTCATCATCTTTTCATGTGTTTAAATGACAGTAACTTTGATTTAGAATTTCTTTTTTTTTTTTGCAATTCATATTAAATTGATGGATGAAGGCAGTAAAAGTTGATGGTTGCTAAATCCAAGAGAGATGAGACATTATGTAACTCCTGATGGACAAATAGTCCATATTTTCTGAAGTAGCCTTGGAAAACCTCTCCATATACAACTTAGCAATTTAGAGGAAGTACAGAGGATAGAGGATAATGTTAAACTATGCTTTGGGGATGCAGGTACAAAAATCTGGATTATATAAAACTCTCAAGGACAAACAATTGGGTTTCTTTACCAGAAACCAGTTATAGTTTATAAACTGTAAGGAGAAAGAGAGAGGTGGGTGCACAAGAAAGATGGCGATGGGAAGAAAGGAAGTTAGTGAAAGGGCCAGGAAGAGAGGAAGATGAACACAGAGTTTAAAAGGAACAGAAGATACATATCAACCAACTGCAGTGTGTGTGCTGCAACTGCTTCGTGATTCAAATAAAGAATGTGTAAAAAATTGGCATTTATGAAACATTTGAACTTTTGACTATTTAGTACATATTTATGGCATTAATGAATTTTTATTCATTTTATGTGTACTAATGATATTGTTGTTATCTTAAAATACTTATCCTTTAGAAGTGCCCTTGAAGTATTCATGGATGAAATTATATGATATATGTGAAATGCTTCAAAATAACATGGGAGGAGAGTAGTGGGTTGGAGTATAGAAGAAACAGACTGGATATGAGATGATAATTCTTGAAGATGAGTCATGGAGAAGGATCATACTGTTCTTTGTATTTTTGTATGTATTTGGAATTGGCTTTCCTATTACTCCTTTAGCCTTGTGAACTTGATTCTTACAGGGAGGGAATTTGTAAACTAAAGTGAGATCAAAAACAGTAGTTAACGAATGCATCATCACATTCCGATGTGTAGACTTTTTAAGACTGAATCATCCATAAAACTGAGGGCATGGTTTGAAAATACTGACAATTTCCTGTTAATCTTCCCTAAATGAAATCATCAAATGCTTCTGTTTTTTACTGTGCAGAAATGCGCTCTGCAACAAAATACCTATGAAATAAAATACATATCTCTTTTTCAGTTAAATGCTTTTCAAAAATCATTTTTTCAGGATCCTTTTTGTTTTTAAAAGATATGTAAGATTTTAAAAGATGAAGGAACATATACAAAAGATTAAGGACACACAGTTCAAGAGATCTAGAGTATTCAGCATGAAAACCAAATAAATACAATTCGAATTTTAAAGGCAGAGTAGCTAAGCAGAAATGAGTTAAATTGTATAACAATTAATCTTTGAAAATATAGACATAAAGGCAATCAAGTAACGTAAAATCCTAAGATGTGAGCAAATTAAGTGGAAGACGTATCATGACCAGTTGTTCAGTTTCTATGTTCAGTTTAAACTACTGATTGAGGTAAAACCAACAACTTTTCATTGATTGCTCAGTAAGTATAAGGCATGTGCCAGGCTTTTGGGAGTGGCACCTAAATCACTTCACAATTTATAGAAACCTACCAAAAAATAAAAGATAAAGAATGTATGGAAGGAATGGCAGGCAATCAACAGAGCCATGTGAAATCAATGATAGTTGCTTTTTAATCATATTTCCACTCAGCTGTTTTTCACTACAAACAAGTGTATTTTACAATAAAAATATGTTAAATATTTGAAGTTGTAGTTAGAGCTATTAAAAAAAGAAACCTAGAATGTCCTTGGGAAGACAAATTACATGACAGTATGAACAACACAAGCAAATAATTGTCAAGGCAACAGGATAAATGTTATGTGATTTTTTTGCCAACTCAGAATTCAATACCCAGAATTCTTAATTCCTTCCATCCTTGGTATTTTTCAACTATATTATACCCTGATTAGTCTTCACTTTTGCTAAGATAACAAGGCTGCACAAATTGGGAAAATAGGAGAGAATGGGAAAAAGGCTCTAGTACCATTAATTAAGGCACCAACATAAGATCCGTAAATGTATTCATTCCCTTGGAAGTCATAGATTTTTGGCTTCTGTCTTGCCAGGACACCACAATCCTTATCATGAATTGAACAGTTACAGGGAGCCAGACTGTAGGCTCACATCCACCCATAGGCAGGTCCCACTTTGCCTCTGGGATTCTTTCTTTTTTTCTTTTTAATGAGGTTGTACTTTTATTGAGCTTTTTTTTAACATTTTTTTTATTGATTTATAATCATTTTACAATGTTGTGTCAAATTCCAGTGTTCAGTACAATTTTTCAGTCATACATGGACATATACACACTCATTGTCACATTTTTTTCTCTGTGAGCTACCATAACATTTTGTGTTGGGATTCTTTCTTTTTTAATGTTACCATTTCCTTCCTTCCTCCTCCCTTTCTCTTTCTCCTCTTTTCTTTCTCTCTTTACAAAATATTGAATATAGTTCCCAATGCTATACAGTAGCACCCTGTTGTTAATCTATTTTATATATAGTAGTTAGTGTCTGCAAATTCCAAACTTCTAATTTATCCCTCCCTGCCTCTTTCCCTCCTGTAACCATACGTTTGTTTTATATGTCTGTGAGTCTATTTCTGTTTTGTGTAAGTTCATTTGTGTCATATTTTTTAGATTCCACATATGAGTGATATCATACGGTATTTTTCTTTCTCTTTCTGGCTTATTTCACTTAGAATGACAATCTCCAGGTCCATCCATGTGGCTGCAGATGGCATTTTTTCCTTTTTTTGGCCAAGTAGTATTCCATTGTATAAATATACCACAGCTTCTTTATCCAGTCATCTGTTGATGGACATTTAGGTGGTTTCCATGTCTTGGCTATTGTAAACAGTGCTGCTATGAACATTGAGGTACGTGTATCTTTTCAAATTAGAGTTTCCTCTGGATATATGCCTAAGAGTGAGATTGCTGGACCATAGGGTAAGTCTATTTTTAGTATTTTTAAGGAATCTCCATATGATTTTTCATAGTGGCTGTACCAAATTACATTCCCACCGACAGTGTAGGAGGGTTCCCTTTTCTTCACACCCTCTCCAGCATTTACCATTTGTGGACTTTTTAAGGATAGCCATAGACTGGTGTGAGGTGATACCTCATTGAAGTTTTAATTTTCATTTCTCTGATAATTAGCGATACTGAGCATTTTTTTCATGTTGGCCATCTCTATGGCCTATTGGCCATCTATATGTCTTCTTTGGGGAAATGTCTGTTTAGGTCTTCTGCCAACTTTTTGATTGGGTTCTTTGTCTTGTTATTAAGTTGTATGAGCTGTTTGTATTTTCTGGAAATTAAGTCCTTTTCAGTTGCATTGATTGCAAATATTTTCTCCCATTCCATAGGTTGTCTTTTCATTTTGTTTATAATTTCCTTTGCTGTGCAAAAGCTTATAAGTTTAATTAGGTCCCAGTTGTTTAGTTTTGCTTTTATTTCTATTGTCTTGGTAGACTGACCTAGGAGAACATTGCTATGATTTATGTCAGAGAATATTTTGCCTGTGTTTGCTTCTAGATTTATGGTGTCCTGTCTTATGTTTAAGTTTTTAAGCCATTTTGAGTTTATTTTTGTGTATGGTGTGAGGGAGTGTTCTAACTTTATTAATTTACATGTGGCTGCTCACTCTTCCCAATACCACTTGCAGAAGAGACTCTTCTCCATTGTATATTCTTGCCTCCTTTGTTGAAGATTAATTGACTGTAGGTGTATGGGTTTATTTCTGGGTTCTCTGTTCTGTTCTATTGATCCATATATCTGTGGGGTATGGGTTTATTTCTGGGTTCTCTGTTCTGTTCTATTGATCCATATATCTGTTTTTGTGCAAATACCATGCTGTTTTGATTACTGTAGTTCTTTAGTATTGTCTTAAATCTGGGAGGGTTATTCCTGCAGCTTTATTCTTTTTCTTTAGTATTGCTTTGGCAATTTTGGGGTCTTTTGTGATTCCATATAGATTTTAGGATTATATGTTCTAGTTGTGTGAAATATGTCCTGGGTGATTTGTTAGGAATCACATTAAATCTGTAGATCACATTTGGTAGTGTGGCCATTTTAACAATATTAATTCTTGCAGTCCAAGACCATGGGATATCTTTCCATTTCTTTAAATCATCTTTAATTTTCTTTATCAACATTTTATAGTTCTCAGCATGTAAGTCTTTCACCTCCTTGGTCAGGCTTATTCATAAGTATTTTATTTATTTTTGATGCAATTTTAAAAGGGATTTTTTACTTTGTTTTTCTGGTATTCCATTGTTAGTATAAAGAAAATCTAATCTGCCACTCTATGTCTTTTGATTAGAGCATTTAGTCTATTGACATTTTAAGTAATTATTGGTATGTATTTACTGCCATTTTAAACCTTGTTTTCCAGTTGATTTTGTACTTCTTCTATGTACCTTTTTCTTTTTGTTTTTCTTTTTGTGGTTTGATGATTTTCTTCTGTATTATGCTTGAGTTCTTTACTTTTTGGTTCTTGTGACTGTTATATGTTTGTGACTCTGTTATATGTTATTGTATGTTTTTGTTTTTCAAGTATGTTAACCCCTTTCTATATCTATTTATTTTATACTGGTAATCATATAGGCTTAAACACATTAAAAACAGAAAGAAGACATCTGCATTTTTCTTGCTCCCCTCCCCCACCTTTTATGATTTTGAGGTCCTCTTTTATATATTCATGTTTATTCTCTTGCTGTTCATTGCAGTTACCATCGCATTTCCAATTGATTTTTTTCTTTTTTCTATAGATTCTTGCTTTTCTATTTAGAGAAGAACTTTTAATGTTTCTTTTAGGATAGTTTTAGTATTGCTATATTCTTTTAGTTTTTGCTTGTCTGAGAAATTCTTCATCTCTGCTTCTATTCTAAGTTTTAATCTTACTGGGTAGAGTATCCTAGGTTACAGGTCTTTCTCTTTCAGGACTTGGAATATATCTTGCCACTCCCTTCTGGACTGCAACCTTTCTTTAGAGAATACAGCTGTTGCCTTATTGTGCGGTCCTTTGTAACTCTTTGTTTTTCTCTTGCTGCCTTTAAAATCTTCTCTTTATCTGTAATTTTTGCCATTTTAATTATAATATGTCTTGGTGTAGGTATGTTTGGGTTCATTTTGTTTGGGACCCTCTGTGCTTCCTGTACCTGGATATCTGTGGAGAGCTAACAATTACAAAGGGCCAGAGACAAGAGCAATTCCAGCCTTCTTAGAGCTGGAGCCTAAGAACTGCTCTGTCCACTATGGTAACCCTTAATCACATGCATCTGTTGAACACTTCAAATGTAGCAATGTGACTGAGAAACTGAATTTTAATTTTATTTAATTTTAATTTATAATTTCAGTATACTTGCAACAACTTTGCTATTTAACTTTTCAAAGTAAATTTTATGAAATGTAAATATAGGTCAAATATTTTTGATAAGAGTTTAGCATTTGAATTGAGATGCCCTGTTGGTATAAAATACATGCTAGATTCCCAAGGTTTAGTATTTGAAAAAGAATGTGTAAAGTTTCATAACTTTTTAATACTGACAATATTGTTGACATACTATTTTGGAAATATTAGATTAACTAATTTCGTTGTTTCTTATTGTTAAATGTGGATCCTAGAAGAAGATTTAAAATTACATATTGGTTCCCATTAAATATCAATTGAATAGCTCTGATCTAGATTGCCATGAGGTGTGGGAAGTGAGAGAAGAGGCTGGAGTAAGCCGGAACATGCAGGGCTTGTTATGAGGAGGGGGATGCTGTACATTCAAAATAGTATTGACTGAAGACCTGCTGAGTGTCAGACACTGTTCTGGTCACTTGGGATATGCACCAGTGAATGACAAGATTCCTGCTCTCACAGAGTTTACATTTAGAGAGAGCAGGGCAGGGGGGTCAGCAAACAAATACAATAAACAGGCAAGCAAACAGAAACAAATACTAGAGCATGTTGGGAATGTTAAAGAGTTATGGGAAAAAAAAGTTGAGCCAGGTAATTGTCCACAGGAGAGCTTGGGGTGTGGAGTGAGGATCATTGCCTTCTGTTAAAGTAGGATGGTTGTGGTTGACCCACTGAGGTTTATTTTGAATAGAGAAGAAGCAGTCGATAAGCTCAACAGAGGCTGGAAGATACAAAGACAGAAAGGGAGACTGAAACACCAGTACAGAAGTGTGCACAATTTTGAGATGGCCGTGAAACCCAGATTACAGTGTCCCAGACTGACCAATAAAAAAAAGAAACTCTAGGGTGGGGCCATGTGATCTGTTTTACGAAGCCCTCCAGATGATGCTGACGTGCATTGTCATAAATGACAACAGAGGGGGAAAGAATCTGAGGAAGGTAGTGGGGGTATCCTTGGAAGTTCTCTGCAGATGCTTCAGTTTTGTCAGTGAAGAAGGAACTGAAGTTACCTGCTCAAAGTGAAGATGGATGAAGAGCTGATGAAGGGTTTATATAGGAAAGATAGGATCAGATCTTCAGTTACACAAATATTCATTGATCTTGTGCTAAGTACAAGGAACAGAGGATCTCACAATACGTGAAAAAGACTTATGAAGGCTTACCCAATAGTGAGACAGATAATTAGTCCATATCTGAACAACAGCTCTTAAAATACTTGAAATGTTCACTTAAGATTTTCTCTTAAATGGTTAGACATAGTTCCTTTAACTGTTACATATGTGGCATGATCTTCCCAGTCCCCAGACCCTTCTATTGGTGCTTTTTAGATCGTCAGTGTGCTCTTGAAAGTATTGTGCCCAGAACTGGGACACAGTGTTACAGATACAACCCAACAGAATTCAATGTCAGGTTAAGAAAGAAACGATTTTATTTTATATGAATTGTTAGAAAGCATGGTCTCCTCTAGTTTCCATTCCTTAAAATGTATAAACTAAGAGTAGACGCTTTGGTAAAAACTCCAACCAGTACAGATAGGTATGAAGAAGACAGCAGGTCTCTGAATTCATACTGCCGAGGTTATCACTCAGCTTCTTTCCAGAAAAACTATGAACATAAAGCACCAATATGTTATCCACACACCTACACCCTTATTTTACATATGTTTCTGATTTCCAGTTTTACCACAATCATTCCATATTGGCACATAAAGTTCTTATTTATTTGAATTGGTGCCCCTTAAACTCCCTCCCACCACTGAGAATTTTAGCCATTCCTAAGCTTTGGCTTATTATAAACAACTCCAGGATGCACCAAGGCTAGTTTGTTAAGTATTTTCTGGTCTCAAATGTAACTCTGCTGTCCCAGCCTTCTCCACTCTTTTTTGATTAACACTCTGCATATGAACTATGCTGGTTGTCTCATCATCAAAATCAGGAAAAACAATGCAAAACAGAAATGAGCAGCTCACAATGCCAATAGTTTCTAAGTAGATGCAGATGTACTAATCAGCAGCTCCGCACTCTTCCAAGGGACTGAGTCACTGAGCTAGAACTTTGCCATCATGCCCATAATCCACGGGGAAAACTTGGAAGTGCTCAAAACTAATCACAATGTCACTTATTTTTGTAGCTAAAAAAAGGAGTGAAATATCATGGAAGTGTGAAGCGTTCCAGGAAGAAACGGTCAGCAGTCCTCAAGAATGAGGTATGAGAAAAATTATATTAATTTGCTTTGTTTAAGGAATGAATGATAGGTAACCAGAATACTGTATACGCCATTTGGAAGTCTGAAAATGAGGTTGCAAAGAAAATGCCATTTTGGCCTTGACATCCTCAGACATCTACCAAGAATGAAGGAGCATAAGGTATAATATATGTTACACTCAGATTCACTAGGTCCTCTGTGGATCGTTCATGTGCAAACAGTTGAAACCACTTCATCAGAGAATCCAAGAACCGTACTCACATGTAACCCAAACCGATCAGTATTAATTCTGAAGGGTAACGGGTTTATTTTGTTGTTCACCATTAGCAGCTTATTATTGTGAAGACAATTTCTTAGACACAAACACATTCACTCTACAGACTCTTTAAACAGACAAGAGATATATCACTGAAGGACCCAGTAACAGACCACAGTGAGGAGGAGTAATTCTGAGGGGAAAATGCTCTTCCTATGATAGAAAACAAAACACATTCCTATAAAATTGACAATAAAAAACAGAAGCAAGCTCTCATTTTCTTTATTACAAAACAAAAATCATAAAAAGGAGGAGAAACAAAGTCAAATATCAATTTAAAAAATATCTGACACACTATAATGTGTCTACGCAGTCCCTTAAATAATTTAAGACTCTGTATTAAACACCCAGCTTTCCCCAAGTTGTTGCAAACCCAAGTATGGTTCTGACTGTACAGTCATTAATGACCTTTTTAAACAAAATAAAGATGGAACTCAAAGAAAACTCTTCTTAATATTACCGTCATAACTTTTGCTACATTACCAAGAAACTGTTTTCAAGAACTGGATCTAAGTATATTTTTATAACAACGTTACCATTTGATTATATTCATTGTAGAAAAATGTGAAGACACAGAAAATTTAAAGAAAGTATCCAGCATCCCTCCCTCCAAATACAATGACAAAAGATTACATTTTTCTAGTCTTTGTACATATTTATGTAGAATTTTAAAACAATTAGTAATGTAAAATGCATACATATCCTTTTTTCATTTCTTATTGTACAGGAACTTTTTCTTTAGTACAGTGAGTGTGAAAACATGATCTTCAGCTGGCATCTTCAAAATCTAATTAGAGCTAACTACAATTTACCTCCAGTTGCTGGATATTCAGATTGTTTTGAATATTTGCTAATACTGTTAGACATCCCTCTTTATACATAATTATTTGTATCTCTGATAATTTCTTAGAGATAAATTCCTAGGAGTAGAGTACCCAGCACAAAGGAAGTACTTTTAAGCCTTTTGGTACATTTTACCCAACTGCCCTCCAAAAAGATTGTACCAGTTTACAGTCACAAAAATAAATAGCCTAAGAGTTCCATTTCTTCTTCGTATTCCTTGGCAACATAGGAAACTGGATGTTACTGCCCATCCTTTGTTACAAATTTATTGGGAGAATGGTGAATGGTGTCTTCTTGTCTTTTTTTTCTAAAGTGTAAGAATCTTTCCACATGTTTACGTCATTTGCCTTCTTTCTGTTACTTGAAGCAGTCCAAGTCTTTTAGAGGACATCTCTGATGTGACAGTGTCTTGTCTTATCGCTTGTTCCTCCTTAATGGGCAAGGGCATGAAAGCTGCATATCTCTTCGATGTTTTCTCAAGTTAAGCAGGAATTCCCCAAGACTGGAATTAGAAGGTCTCATCTTCTAGGCAGCCATGCTATTTTAATGTCTTGGTAACAAAACAGAAAACTGGGCCATATTCTGAAAGGAAGAAAGTAGGCACAGATTATGATTAACCAAGCACCTATGTATAGGCAGAGACGTTCATGCTTTGTGGGGGCGTGATAGTCACCTGGAATGCTTGTCCACAGAGTTTGATTTTATAGAGTGAGGACTCCTGGGATATACATTCAGTAAGCGCTCCAGAAAATTTTCATGTCCACCAAAGTTTAAAAATCACTAAGCAGATGTGGGACTGAGCATAACTCCTTAACTTCTGTTAGCTTCTCATTTTCTTTTCCTGTAAAGTGAGTTCAGAATATCTGTCTCAGAGGACTGTTCTGATCCTCACTTATCTCCACCCCCTTGACATTCTCTAGGAGACATGTTACATACACACCAACCCCCAGTCTGGACTATTGTTTATATGCAACCTCCCTCATTCTCCTTATCCCACTAAAAAAAGTCATTGAAACTTTAATGTTAGTATCTCCAAGTAGAATAGTATCTTCTTCATTATCCCAAGTCTTATGTATCTGTGTAAACCACAGCTTGACATATAGTGGGTGCTAAGTATCTCTGAATTGAATTGGTGAGTGAATTAATGATACACATTTCAGTGCTGAGAGAATTGAAAATACTACCCCAGAACACGGGATTATTACTGTGCTGTTCCTTAATGCTGCAGAATGGAGGCCATGATTCTCAATTTTGTCTAGAGCAGCAGCTCTTCATTTTCTCTCTTTAGATCACATTTCCCTTTGAGACTAAGGAATGCTATGCAGATGAACCCTCTTTAAAAATGCATACATACAGAAACACAATTTTATATACACTTTAAGAAGCTTTATAGGAGTCAAGAACACCAGTTTCTACTATTTAAACATTTTTCCTTAAAAATGAAGCTGAAATAATGAATTTATTGCATGAGAAATTGTCTTTTAAAGTTTAAGAGACTATGGTCAAAATGGGGTCAGAAACCTTAAACAATATGAAACACACTATTGCATCTTGCAGGTAACATTAGCCTCTTCAGCAGCAGAAGAGTGAGTCACATTTCCTGCCAATCAACAGTGTGTTTATTTAGGCAAGCCAAAGACATGCTGCTCTGCTGCGTTACATTCACCATATTCAGCCAGATGTAACCATTTCTAGTTTAAACGGACATTCTTCAATTCTTAGAACTTGTTTTCTGTTTCTTCATCATTATAAGGGCTGCTTGAATTTCAGTTATGATGAAATACTTCATGAGGGAAAGGGGCTGTCACTTACTCCTTAAAGAACACTGATCTCCTGAGTATACAGGTTAAAACCAACAGGTATTTGTCTCCTGCTCCTTATGGACTTAAAGTCTTGTAGGGAGGATAGATTACCAATTCCAATATTCCTGACTTTGCCAGTCCTCAAGACGCAGAGGCACCTAATTATTACAGTGTGCTGGAGTCTGCTTATACCAGCTTGCAAAAAGCTATGTGTGTCACTTCCTAGTTTAGCACTGGTAACTTGAAATTGGCTCTGCTGGACCATTTATACCATATTAATCAGCAAACCCTACCATCATGGCTCCTCAATGCCCAGCAGTCAGCAGTCATTTACTACCACAGTGTCCTCATCACACTAAAATTGTGGCTCTCATTCCAGGACTCCTTGGTGGTAATTCAGGTAGGGAGGGCTTTATCAGCTTTTCCAATCTTCTCTCAACTACTTGTCATAAGACCTAAGAGTAGAAGTGGGTTCTAGGAGACCTTAGGATGGCTACTCTCTTTGGATACCAGGTGAATGTAACATCTGGTCAGTTTGAGTCACAGAATGTCTAGATAAAAACTACACTTTTCTAAGCTCAGCAGCCAGTTTAAATTATATTCTGGGAGTTAATTCCAGAGCAGAAAGGCTACCAATCTGCAACCCATCTCATGTTTATCATTTAATTACTGTCTTAATTTGATGCAGCATTAACCATAAGAGACATTCGCTGGCACCATCACCCATGCTTTGGCTTTATGCACAGATCTGTCAAAGAGAAAACAGCTTTGCCCACAGTGTAATCCATGTGCAGAGCAAACACTATCATCTTCTGAAGTAAGACCTAGGGAGACACTGCAATGCAGGACAATGTCAAGAACCTGATAGACCAGATGGAATTCTCCACACTTCAGCTTCCAACGGCCTTACACTACCAGCCAGAATATATGACTATTCAGTTTCACAAATGGGTAGTATGGTAGTAAATGGCATGAAAACTTGTAGAAAATATCTAAGCTGGTATAAAATACGGGAAGAGACAGACCAAAGGTAAAAGGCAAATAAGAGAAGAGGGCAGCTGAGGGTCTGTGGGAGTGTCTGCTTGCAGACGGCTGAGGGTACTTACCTTGAGGTTATGGAGGGTTTCTGACCACTCCATGGATCCTATCTGAGGTATAGTACTTAGAAGTAAACTTTTGGCTTTATTGGCATTTTCCTTCAGGGTCTTTAAGACCCGGTCCACTGAAACCTAGAGAAACAACAGCACAGGATGTTACTAGCAATTTAAAATTCCACTGCTTTTTAAGAACATTTCCCTGAGTTCCTACCTGATCTGTTGAAGTCAGTTTACTCCAGTTTCAATCCCCTGAGCCCACGTTCTACATTCATCAGGGAAAAGGTCTTGGAGAAACCTAATGACATCTATGAAAAGCACTGCTGGTTTTCAATATGGTGTCTGAGAAACTGTCTCAGATATGCCATGTATTGGCATGTTCTAGAAAGATGTGGCACTTCTCCCCACGTCCACAGAGTGGATTCCAGTTTTAAAACTGTTGCTATACCGAATAACCAATTAGAAGATAAGTACATATCTGGTTTCTTCTAAGAATACTTGGAAGAAAAAAATCATCTATGATACTTGGGATAACTAGAAAATTGACCTTTGCCTGGATATATTAAGGAATAATTGTTGGAATGTGATAACAATAATGTGGTTATGCTAGATGTCTTCTAAAATATTTATGGAGAAAATTATGGATCAGAGTATAGATGAAATATGATTGGCCTTAGGTTGATATGTTTATGGTTGAAGCTGTATGTTGGAATCATGGAAGCTCATACTGTCGTCTGCTTTTGTGTGTGACTGAAATTGCTTCGTAAGGAAGCTGGAAAAAGTTGAGTGTAAAACATGTGATCAGAGGAGAGTACTTGTCATGCTTCATAAAGCTTAGAGGAAATCCAAGATTCAGGGACACAATGATTACACCTTTCTTTCTGTTTCCTGGAATATCAAGTCGAGACCCCACCCACAAACAGTGAGACGTGTTTAGAACAAAGTGATGCGCACTGTAGCAGAGGGGAGTCTCACCACTGCGGGAGGAGATCACAGCACAAAGCAGTGACCAGCTGGGTGCCTGCCAGGTACTTGTACAGACATGTTTTAAGAGGAATCATCTAAGAGATTTACCTTATATTTTATTCTTTTCCTCACACTTTTTCTGTGACTAATATTTCTGTATAGATTCTGACCTCTTTTTTTCTTGTTTCTGCTGCTGCACTTCACCCAAAATGTCCTTCCTGCTAACCTTCTCACAGCAACCCCCCACCTCCAGTTCCATCATATCCACCACCTGATGATCACCCTCTTAGGAACCAGCACTTTTCTAGATGCTCTACATTTATCATTTGGTTTAATTCTCCCAGTAATTCTGCAAGGTCAAAAAAAACGTAACTAAACAAACTCCACCTATCACCTCTGCCTCCACTCTGCAGAAGAGCAAATGGGTTAAATAACTCGCCCAGTAATACAAGTACAAAGAACAGTAGGAATTAAAAGAGTTTAGGCAACTCGAAAACCTTTTTGCCACCATGCCAAGCTGCGCACCTGCTTTAAAGCACAGCGACACACATAGCTGGTTGAGACCATGCCATCTTTGTGCTTTCCTTGTGGCATTTAACATTATTTGCCTTCATGCCTTACCATTTACACAGAGCTTAGTTTTTCTGCTCTTAATTGAAGTAGCTCCAACTGACTGCTTTCCAAACCTCATGTGGCCTACTGAAGGAAAGCACCGTTAGCTCTGCAGAGGACACAAATGTTACTCGACTGAGCAGAAAGCCACAGGCAGGAAGCAGTCTGCTCTCGGGGAGTGGCAGAGGCTGGGGTCTTCTATAAATTGGAAGCAGTCTCTCAACACTGTGAAGCTAAGCTGTCCCTTAGGTGACCAAAGCTGCCAAGTCAGAGATTATGCTGTGTCAGGATTTGCAAATCTCTTACATAACAAACATCCTAGTAGTTTAACAACAGGTCGTTACACTGAGGAGTC
This sequence comes from Vicugna pacos, assembly GCF_048564905.1. NCBI lineage: Eukaryota > Metazoa > Chordata > Mammalia > Artiodactyla > Camelidae > Vicugna > Vicugna pacos. The sequence continues at coordinate 19,625,557 of NC_132990.1, forward strand.
AGGATACGGCATTCATGAAAAATAAAGAACCTGTGTTCATCCATGACCTGAACTCCATACCCTTGGATGGATAAGCAGCTAGAATATCTTATCCTGTTTGACATGAGATTGGATAGTGAAACAAGCAGCTCTGAGATGGTGGTAAGGTCCCCTTGGAGAATGTGTCGCCTCACCTAACTGTGCTCAAAACGGCCATCCTTGCACTTACTTCTTCCTTCAAAATTTCTTGACTGTATTTTTTTCCCCTTTTTATTTTTAAGATGAGATAAATGACAAATAAGATAAATGATCTGGTTTCTTCAAGTAAAATGTGAAGAACGAAAAGGAAGGGAGGGACTATTAAAAAGATTTAAGAGGCATAATGTTCAAATGCAGTATGTGGAATGTAAGGGATCCTGATTTTAACAGTTAAAAATTATGAGATGAGAGAAAATGTGAAAAGTCTGGATGTTTGATTATATTACGGAATTAATATCAATATTTTTTCGTACAATGGTGGTGTGGTTTTTAAAATTTCATTTTAAAGGAGAGGCCTTTTAGAAGAACTTACTTCAACATACGGGGGTAGGGGAGAGAAAAGGGGGGAGGGGCAACATAGATGACACAAGGTCGGCCATGACTGGTAATGGTGGGAAGCTGGCTGATGGGTGACTGGGGGCTCACTACAGACGCCCTACTTCTGTAGATGTTCTGTTTTTCTCAGTGGCCCAGTGTCCTCAGATACCAGCTGGACCTTGTCTTTCCCACCTTAGAAACCTCATTGACCTCCCATCCGAGATCCTTACTTGGTCTCCATGGCCCTGCCTCCCTCTCTCCCCCTCCTCAAGAGTGCCCATCCTTCCCATCTCACTTAAACCAGGAAGGCTTCTGGACAAGTATCTGGATGGGCCAACTGAGTATGTGCTTCTGTATCTCACCACACTTGTTTCTTTATAAGCCTGAGCTTTCTCATGTTGGTTTGCTTCACCTCTACCCAGCACCCCCAAAACCCAGAATGCTGGCTGGCTTCTTATGGACTTCTCTGTCTGCTGTCGTATTCTTACATGAAGCACAGTACCCAGCCATGGTAGGTTAAATAGAAAGATAGGAATATAGACTCCTCTTACCAGGAAGAGGTCAGGAATAGTACGTTCTTCCCTACATAATAAACAGTAGCACAGCATAAAGAACTTTTAACCAAAAGACGTTTATCCTTAAAATAAGGGCCAAGCCCCAGTGATTCCCAACACACCTACATGCTTACAGTGTACTCTATAAAAGTGTCTTTTTCTTTTCTATGAAGACTTTTGTCCTCATTTTCCAACGTGAACTACAGAAAGTATCTGGTAATACCCAGTGACTGTATAAAAAGCTGGCTTTAAAACCCGGGAGAAAGGCACTTTCTGGAACTAATGTAATAGAAATAGAGTTAAGACACTCTCTTAATGGCTCTCATGGCACATGGAAACCCAGGCCACACATGCTCAGAAGAGAATTCCACCTACCGCCTCCTCATGCTCCTTCCAGCAGTCGTAATCTGTTGCCATGGCAATACTTGCATAGCACATCCCAGCCTCCTTAGCAAGAACCACCTCTGGAACTGTGGTCATGTTGATAACATCCGCCCCCCAGGTTCGGAACATGAAGCTTTCCGCCCGGGAGCTAAAACGAGGTCCCTCGATTGTGACCATTGTCCCTTTTGAGTGGCACCGGAGTCCTAGCTTCTTAGCAGTTTCTATGAGGACCTAGGACAGAAAGAACCAAACTCAAAACATACAAACAAAAGTACAGCTTTATTTTTCCCCAATGTTCAACAAGTTAATTACTTCCTTAAAGATTTTTACTATAAATACCTAGTACCTGCAGGCCCTCAAAGAGAACCTGGAAGACCACAGAAGGGTGCTTCCTAGATCCTTACCTGTTTACATAATCCCATCCCACCCCAGCCCCTTGCACATATAGCTCACAGCTACAAGAGCACACCAGGCATTTGCTTGCATGCTTCAATCTCACTTCTTAACAGTTTTAAGAGACTAACATGGATTGTGAATGTGTACTTGAGTCTGAGCTCTGAACCTCTAAGGCTAAAGTGAAGTGCCACTCCTGACTCACATCTCAAAGAGATGTACAGAGGACTGCTTCCATGCTCCTGAGAAACTCGTTCTCATTGCTCTTTTACACAAAATCTGAGGACTTTTGTGAAAGCTTTTTTTTTGGGTAGGAAGTAATTTTATAGTGTCTTTGGCCTGCTGCTTCTCTAAAGACATACAGTAAAAACAGAATGGGGCTATGCTGATTTCTTCTGTCCAGAAATAAACTTACCTTGGCATCTCTTTAGTGGCAAGGCCACACAGGAGTTTTAGAAACATTATTTAAAAGTTTGATCACTTTTTCTAATGTCTAATAATGCACATCTAATCTTCAGGTTATTTTTTTCTTTAGCTGGTGCTTCAGCATTCCTTTTTAATTAAAAAAAAATCAGTCATTTAGACTTAACGATTAAAGCACTGCCAAAAAAACCTGTTACCCTTTTGTATGTCTTAGTTTTCTCATCTGTAAAATGGAATAATAATATTGTATAACTCAGAGATGGTGTGAAGATTAAGTGAGCTAAGGAATATACAGCAAGGAATTGTGTTGGGCACAATGTCAACACTATTTAGATGCTAAACTGGTCTTCTGGCAATTATTAATCCTCGGAGCTTCTACACAGTTACCAAATAATTGGCCAAGATTCCTGGGATACTATATACAAAATGGAGTGGCTCAAAGTCAATAGAAGGCTCCAATCTGGGTCAAAGTCTCACCTGCAAGTTTCTGAACCACATGAGCAAATTAACCTGTTTCCTTAAAAATGAAATATTATGCTGTGGCAATGTGAGAAATAATTTTAACAAGAGCCTTTGCAACTCCAAATTGAGAACCATGACATGCCCTAGACAATGAATAGTTGATACTACATCATGTTTATTTATCCTGTGTATGCTGAAAATAAGATTATGCTTAATCACAACTTTTCTCTAAGGAGTATAGGTTATAAATGCAAGGGCTTAAATCATTCCTCCCTCCCTTGATGACCACCCTCCTCCCCTCTTTCAAAATGAAGATCTCACCAGCCCAGTCCTGTCTTCATTAAATGTCTTTAAAAATGCCAAATAACTGAGCTCTTATGTCTTGGTCAAACTTCAGAGCGCTTCCAGAGATGTGTGAAGGAAGGTCACAACTGTCAAACGCCACTGGCGTGCAGCATCTAAGTCCTCACCATCACCCTGGGAGTTGGGGGCCACGATGGGGAGGAGGAAGCAGAGGCTTAGCGGCATGGACCAGCCAGTGACAGACCCTGGGGCCTTGCTGCCTGAACCAGCACCTTGCACCTCAACATGAACATTTAATACCACTGTTAGGTACCAAAAATACAAAGTACAGGCTGAGAGATCTCTTTAGTGTGTCAGGGCTTTCAAAGAATTTGTTTCAGATTACCTTTTAAAATGACTAGAAGTGACGTTATTTTTGCAATAGGTAGCACTTGCACGTGGTACATAATGTAAACAATACAAAAGGATATTATTCTGGGACAAGTATTTCTTCTACCTGTGCACTAGCGACCCAGTTCAGCTCTCCGTGGGAAACCACTGTTACCAGTTCTTTGGTCAAGTTTCCAGAAACACTATTTACACATGAATATTTCTGTACTTGTCTCTTTTATATGTACACACATTCCAACACAAATGGTATAACCACTGTGTACCTCGCATGTCACCTGACGGTTCATCTTGACACTGTTTTGTCAGTACACAAGAGATCAAGAGGATGTTCAAAGTTAAAGTGATAATTACCAAGGAGCAACACCATCCTCTCTTTACATTTTTGGACAATATTTTAAAACCCCTTTTAGGGTATATAAGAATGAAGTAATATCCTGAAAGCCTTATTTTTCCCATTTTCTTAAACTGCCTTCCCCCGCACTCTTTTAAGGCTTTACATGGGGGTCCTTGGCTTGGCTAGACTAATAATAGCTGAACTGGTTTGGTCTCACTGAAGGCCAAACTGTATTACTGGAAAGTATCACCCAGCTACCACATTCATATGAGCTCTGTGCACATAAGCACTACCCTGGCCACCTCTACTCCTAGTACCCAAATCAATGGGGACAGTACTGCAGATTTCCTACAAACATGCATATTTTCCCCCTAGTCTACTTCTGCCCAACCTGCCCCCATTTTGAAATGAACAAATTTTTTTTATACATCTGCTTTCCTCTGGAGAGCAAATTTATTATGTGAACAGATCTGTGTTTCAGAGGTAAGACTAACAGTATTCTGATATATTCTGCTAGTAACTACCCAGAAACATATACAGTTGATCCTTGAACAACACAAATTTGAGCTGTGTGGTCCACTCATATGGATTTTTTCCAGTAAACACATACTACAGTATATACGATCTGTGGTTGGCTGAATCCCTGGATGCAGAACTGCAGATACAGAAGGCCAACTGTAAAGTTATACTCAGATTTTTAACTACATGGTGGGTCAGTGCCCCAACTCCCAATGTTGTTCAACAGTCAACTATATATCTAAACTCATATTTAAAAACTTAACCTGCCTTTTTTTTCCCCCTTAAACAAGTAAAAAATGTGCACAGAGACTCATCAACATGCGGTGATATATGTGAAATGGCTCCCTTCAGCCCTTGGCTTTGGATTTAGATTTTTGAGACCAGAGTGAGGTTAAGGTGACCTAGCTGTTAACTGTAAGAAAAGTAGTTTTACACCATTATGCATGGCTGAACGTAAAAGCTAAAATCTATTTTCCACATGCAGGTGTTAAAGTTACTTGAACGATTAACATGTTTAGATATTTGTACTAAGTTATTTTATAAAGTAGATTTTTCTAGCCAGTTTGCCTCTGATAGTACTTCTGACCTACTGGGTTGTACCAGACTTTCAGATCTGGGGTTATAAGAAAAGGACCATGCATGGACCAAGGAATGGACTTGTGAATTGTGGTGGTCATTTTTATTCTCTGAAAACTAAAGCTGGGATTCCTCGCTTTATGCCACCACTTTTGTAGGGCTGCCCTCTGTGTTCTGAGATCCTAATATAATCCTGAAGAGGAAGCTGGACACCTAATGGCTCAAAGGCAAATGATACCAATCAGACAATTTATAGGTTATTAATAATAACTTAATTCATAAAAAAGCAGTTACTAGTCCCTGGATGTCTCATAACTGACAGGCATCACTTATAGCAGTTTGTAAGTAAGTAACTCTTTTATCCCTCACAGACCTACAAGGTACATGTTATCATTACTCCATTTTACAAATGAGGAAACAGAAGCCAGAGATTCTGGTCCAAAGACTACAACAATTAAGCTGAAGGGTAGGGACCTGATCCCAAGTAACCTGGTACCAAATTGTACACTCGGGACTAACATGCTATTCCAAATTTTTAAAAAGGTATCCTGACAGCAAAATCAAAACTTTGAGTGATTCAGCTTACAAATGACTGGAGGCGTTATTAGCAAAGGGAAACAACGCTTCGTAAAACCTAGCATAAGAGCAAACTGGAGAGGGGAAGGGAGACCACATGCTTGGCCAACTAATCTAACTCTAGATGCCACCCAAGCCCTCATCATGTTATTTTGGTGCAACTTCCAAAAGACTACAAACCTCTCTTGTTTTCGGGCAGAATGGCTCAGCCATTGGAATATGGCACACTCCTCTGGCACAGGAATGACTTCCATCATAGAAGGACTGAGGCCTTATGGTGGTCCTACAAAATAAAATAAAAAAGGTTATTTTTTAAAAAGCCATCTCTCTATCCTCTGGGGGTTGGTGAGTCAGTTGTATCTGGGGCGACATCTTGGTCCTCACTCCAGAATGAATAGCTCTGGATAAGCTGAAGGCAACTATTAACAGGAATTAAAGTGTCTGTGGTCTGGTGGCTGTGGCAGGATAACAACTGGACTACAGATGTAGCTCCACTGTGGGCTCAGGAGGGCAGGAAAAACACTTAAGGATTCAGTATGAAAACTCTCCATCATCTTGTATGTAGAGGATTGTATAGTGAGCCGTGTTATACCATGTTACACGTCTATCACCTGGATTCAACAATTTCCTACATTTTGGTCAAACTTGCTTCCTCTGTTAGCTTCTCTGTGGTTGCAAATCCCAGACTTGTGTCACTTCAGTCCTACTTCAAATGGACCAAAATATGTGGATTATTTTCCATGGCAATGTCATTATCACATCTAATAAAGATGACATTAATTTGTCAGAATCACCTAACACATATATCAAATTTCCCTGAAGTCCTCAAAAAAATTTTTTTTCTTTTTAAACTATTGCTTTGTTAGTTAGCTTCAGGTTCCAGACAAGGTCCAGTCCTTGCATTTGACTGTCCTGTCTCTAAACTGAGAGTAATTCCTGCCCTCTACCCCCAACTTTTTTTTTTTTTAAGCCATTGAAGAAAGTAGCCTTTCATCCTGCTCCACATTGCAGAATCATCGGTCTCTCTGCTGATTTGATTAGCTTGTTCCACTACCCACTATAATTAATTCTGAAGTCTCATAAAAGTTCTAGTGTTCAACTTTTGGTAAAATATTTTTGAATCCACAAAAGAGATGCTAAAATTAACCCACTGCCAAGTCACTCAGCAATTTCTCACCCAAAGTTTTCAGAATAAAGCACTTTCTATGTCCATTATAGTGTTCTAAACTTGAACTCATGAGTAATATAGGAAAGAGTCCTCATTTTCCTAGAGAGGGGAGAGAAGAGGGGGGTGAGGCAAAGGAGACCAACAGTGGAAGGTACATCACTTCATGTCTACTTCTGGGGGTGGGAGGGTAGGGAACAGCATGGAGAAATATACTGGTTCAGTTTGCACAGCTGGCATGCCCACCTACCAAAGTTAAACTGTTACTTCCTCCCTGTCACACAGTCAACAGTGACACCAGCTGGCGCCAAAGCCACTCTGCTCAGAGATGAGGCCTCAAGAGCTCAGAAACAATGAAAACCCAGTCAGTGCTCCTCCCAATGCCTTGTCATATGTGTCTTAAAGGAAAGGCTAAGTTAATCCCCAGGCAATTCCAGTTTGGGTTGAAGAACAGGTCAAATGACTGTTCCAGCCTGTGTAAACAGGCTTTTCTCTTTTTGTAAAATTGACCAATAAAATGGTGCCACGTATCACAGCTCTGGCTTGGTTTCAGCCTTCAGTGAGTCAAGTATTAGCAACAATCCCATTTACAACCAAAAACAGGGCCACAAAACCCTTCAGTGGTTAGAACCCAACAGGCATCTGTGCATCAACAGGCATCTGTGCATCAACAGTCCCAGCTTATCTCTGTCCCTCTCTTCTGTCTCCACCTCTTCTTTGCCTAATCACTCCTCTCTCTGTTCTGAACATTTACCTTAAGGAATAACTAATACTTACGTTTTATGTTATGCTATATACATGCAACACTGCCTACAGTTTTAATTCCCTCTCAAGTGGAATATTTTACATTTTTCTCTTTAAACAAAGCTCCCTAACTACTCCCTCTGAGGATTATAGCAAACTGCTGTATCTTTTTGTTTCTTCATTTTGAACTATACTTCATTTTGAAGTATACAAAGTATACTTCAAAATATAGTGTTCACCCACCCATTTATGAGTGTTATGAGGATTAAGTGAGTTACGATGTCCAGATATCCCACAGCAGCTCAGAAGTGAGGTCTGGGCTAGAGACAGAATTGGGAGTCAGCACCGAGGAGAAGCTGTAGCTGAGAATGGGGCCTCAGAGCACCCAACGTTGTAGGAGGGGTAGCCCTGAGGAAGAATTGGGGACTGTCATACCAGTATTTCTAATGGTTTCAGGGTTATACCATTAAGATCTGGGGAGGGGCTGGTGAGAAACACCTCTTCCTACAGCCTGTCTGCCTCTTTGTGATGTTTTGCACAACTAACTCAAATATCAGCATGTTCAAGGAAAAGTCATGATCTAATCTTAAATCACTATATATACTCCTATACAGCAATAAAATGATGAAGCATGATTATGCTGCATGAAATTCAGACCAAGAACAAAGGGATTTACCACTGCAGGTGAAGTGATGAGGGATACCACCCAAGGGAAAGTCCAAAATGAAAATAAGTGTAATTTTAAGATCTCCTATCCTTCCTCTGAGGGTTTTTATCAGAGAAGTGAAAGCCTCTACAACTCAGCAAGAAGCCAGGAATAAACTTGCCAGGAACGTTCCACAGGACCGTTACCTGATTGAGGCTGCACTGACAGGGATTCCTGCCTGTTCGCTCCCAATTTCCAGTCAAAAGAGCTCTTCTATAAAGAGAATAGCAGTTCACCCTCATGTGGAGTTTTCTAAGGGATTTGGAGAGGATATAGGAAATGCTGTTTTGTACCTGGATCTGAATCTTACTGATTTTTTGTGTCATCTTAAGCAAATTACTTCACTTACCCGAGTTCTTTATTCATAAGGTTATTAGCAACGTCCACACTTACACCTTGTTTAAATATGAAAACAGGGCCGCAAAAACCATCCTCATCCCAATAGACTGATGCAATAGCACCTCCATTTAGTTTATCAAATGTGTGCATCTGGGGATAGATAACTGTTGTAATGTGCTGCTGCTCCTGTTGCCCTGAGGACCACTGTGGGAACAGAGCCAGCATCCCGCACAGTATTCACACAAGTCACATTACAGATGGATGGAGGTGCAGCAGAAACAAGCATATGGAGCAGATCAGCAGAAAACACCTGCAGGTTTTCTTGATATCTGCAGCAGTGCCCAGGTGAGCACCTTTCCCTGAGGAAAAAGGGGCCCTTAATGGAATCTGTTTTTTCTTCCATCAAGAGAGAACTGAATTCCTGGGCTGTAGGACAGAATTAGCCTTAGACAATGCCCAACTGGCTGGATCTGTGTTCCAGCTTGGGGCCAAGAAGAATGGGAAGGATCACACGCCTCCCGGAAGCAACCTAGACCCAAGGACGAGAGCGTGTAGGGGTAGTGGCCTCTGTCCCACCAAGCTGTGAAAATGGCACATGGTGGCGGGTATCCGACCGAGTATCCACATCACAATGCCCAGAACCTATGAAAATGTGACTTTACATGGCAGATGGAATTAAGGTTGTTAACTGGATGGACTTTGACTATTCTGGATTCATCTGGCCCCAGGTGGGCCCAGTGTCACCCCGGGATCCCTGACATGCGGAAGAGGGAGGCAGAAGAGTCAGTGTCAGAGTGATGCAAAGGACTCAACCTGCCACTGCCAGCTTTGAAGATGGAAGAGGCTCACAAGCCAAGGAATGCAGGGAGCAAAGAGCAAGGAAAGCGTCTCCAGAAGGGAATGCAGCCCTGCTGACACCCCGATTATGGCCCAGTGACATCCATGTTAGACTCCTAACCTGCAGAATCAGATAATACACTTGTGCTGCTTAAGCCACTTAGTTTGTGGTAATTTGTTACAGCAGCAATAGGAAGCTAATACATGTGCTCACATGATTTAACAAGGGATCTGATGCAAAAGTCTGTACCCAACTCGTGTTTCAGTCAGTGAACCCTCCTAGCAAGGCAAGGGGACTGCTAATTTCAGCACCCATAAGCTGGGGCACCCATTGGAAACAGACTTCAGGAACTGCCTTATCTGCTGGCTTCACCACTCACTTGCTGTCTGTGCCTCTGGGAAAGTCACTCTGACCTCCCTGCACCTCAGGCTGTATCAGTCTTTTACCACCTAACTTACACTGTCAACGTGAAGACTAAATGAGAACGCGTGAGTAAATGCTCGGCCCTAGTAACTACCATCCATGGAATATCTACTTCTATACTTTTTGTCTGCCAGCCTCAGAGCGTGACGTGCATGGGGCTCAAATCAGCGTACTCCCAAAACAGCGATATGTGCTGAGAAAAGTTAGGGTACAAACTATCCAAGAAGAGTGAAGCTGACAAAGTTACTCTGTGCACTGGCAAGAGAAATGAGTTCAGGACAGTCAAGGAGTGAACACTGGGCACTTTCAGACACAGCAGAGGAAGAAAGCCCAAAGACTGACCGGTTGGTTCTTTCTGGATCAAGACTCTTGAATCGGGCCAGCGACAGCCATCTATTAGTATTTTTCCTCTGAATCGCAAACCAGATGAGGGAAAACACCTGTCTCACAGCAGAAGCCTCATACCTCCAAGGTGGTTTTAGAGCATGGCACACGTCCACAAGCCTCAGCACGCAGAAACAGAAGGCACTTAATTTACTGGCAGAGCGGAGCCAAACGGCCACTCATAAGGAGCATGGTGTTGGGGAAATGATTCTACCCACATCACTTCAAAGCTATCCAAACAGTTTATCTAATGAGTGCCCCTAACTGATGCCGAAGGAAAGGAAGAGAAAAAAATTCATGCTTATATGCTAACGAAGCAAAACTGCTCAATAAATAGGTAACATAGTTTTCCCCTCTTGTTTTCTATTTTTCATGAGGTCTTGCTAAATGGAGCAGTAGTACAAGGGTAAAATCCCAGCTCTCACACAAGTAGTGACTAACAATCTGTGTGGGCCTCGGTTTTATAATCTGTAAAAGGGGATAATAAGGTATGTAAGGGAGGCCTCCTAGTGCAGTGATAGCTAGCAGTACCAGGAACAGTAAAGACTAGCAGCTTTGTTTCCACCACAGAGTATTAATGTATTAACATTAACAAATCCTTATTTACAGCTTCATGCCATCCCACAGGATGGTTGTTTGACCACTGCCTTAGGCTGTGCACTCAGGAAATGAATGCACACACCCTGGCACGTGTGTCTAGAAAAATGCACCATTTAGTGTGTTTATTCTTAGGATTGCAAACTGCAAAAGGGGAAGGCTGGTTGGAAAGGAATGAATATTTTAAACTTCAGTTATGGGTCAGGTTGCCTTTTATTAGGGTTCTAATCATCTTTACCAGCAATAGGAATGTGCATGTTAATTATCCAGGGCCTAATACCATCTCACAGGTGGGAAGAACTCAGTATTTTCTTTCCCTTCAGAATTATCCAGAAATAACTTGACTTTACATTCAAAAGACCAGAGGTGACCAGATAATAAACACTAACATTTCTCTGGGGAGACGGAACTGAATATGGATGCAAAGCACAAAAGCAATGGAAGAAACCACCACAAAGGGGACATGACAGTTTTAAATACACATCAAAAATCACCATCAAAGACAAAAGGGAAAAAGGAAAAATATTACATCAAATTACAGAAGAGCTGAGGAGCTGAGGTCTCCTGCAGAGACACCCCTTCTCCCCAGACTGTGCCTCTAACTCAGAAGTCTGCATATGAGCTGGTGCTCATCACTGCTCAGTTACAGATTCCGGGGCAGACTTTTTCAGAGCGTAGCAGATATTTGGGCTTGTGTTTCCAGCACTCTTGTAACTGTGTCTTCCTTTCTGTTATATTTCCAGTGAGTAGTATGGAAACCAGCTTTGAGGGGCGTCAAGATGGGAGAAGTAAACATTTTAAGAACTAACCCAGATAAGGGCAGTGTTGAGAGATGATGGGGTGGATTCAAGGCACATGTGGGCATGACTTGGAGACTGGATGTAGGGGTGACAGATCCGCAGCAACGATCGCAGATCACTGGCTAGATGGCAGTGTGATACTACCAACTTAGCAACTTTCCAAGTGAAGAAGAGGGAGCTCGAGGCTAGGGAAGGTGCGGGGCTAGAAGACAACCAAGGGGGATAATTTAATCTTGAATTACAAAGTGTGAGCTATCTTTGGGACCTTGTCCTGATCTAGGAGCAAAATGCATCTCTGAGGGGAGGGTGGAAGCTGTACGTCCATGTGTCAGGGGTGGTTGAGGTCATAGGCTTTGGAAATGAACCCAAATTCAAACCCTATAGGTCCCACTTACTAGCAAATGACCAGTATTTTTGAGCTTAAGTTCCTTCGACTATAAGCTGGGGGAACTATCCTTATATGCAGTAAATAGGGTTAACTGACTTGTGGCACCTGGTAGGAACTCAAACACTGGGAGCTTATAAGCATTTTTTAATTACAGTAAGGATATAAGGTGAGGAGATTAACAGGATTAGATTGCAGAGTGAACACAAGAAGAGTTAACCTCACACAGGGAGTAGCTGCCCCTACTTCAAGGACACTATAGGCAGCAAGATGACAACAAAAGAACAGGGATGCAAGTAGCTGGGGAAAGGGAAGAGGCAGGAAGATGGTAAGTTTATCCTAACAGCATCTGTTTTCTTGTAAAGAGGCAACATTCTCAATCAAGAGCTACGGATATGGGCAGGAAGCTGTGAGAGAACAGTCCTGACAGGAACGAGAGAAGGAGCTTCCTGTACAATTCTTTATCATAAACCTCCATTTCTATTGATACGAATCCACACAGCTCAACTTCCTGGGCTTGTCCTTCCAAGGGTGGGTAAGAACTTGGAGCCGTGACACGGTGGGGGAAGCCCAAGGCAGGGCTCTGTCTTTGGGAGAGGGAAACAGACTGACATAATCCCTCACTGCGGTGGTTAGAGTGGGACTTTCCTGATGATTAAGCATGCATCACCAGCCAGAGCTCACCCGACCCCCACCCTCTCTCGATTCTAGCGAGAAAATAGGGCGGACATCAGAACTCTATCAGTCCAACACCCTCATTAGGCAGATGAGGACACTAAGTGACACAGGAATTTGGGGGCAGAGCCAGGGAACAATTTTAGATGTCCTCACTTCCAAGCTGGGGCTGCTTCTACCACACTCTTCAAGCAGAACCTAACCGGGGGCCTCAGGCCAACGTGTTGACAGCATTTTGCAGAAAACAACTGGCATTAGGAATTACATTCTGCTTTTTTTTAATTTTAATTTTTTGGTCGTATTTTTCTCATTGTTAAAAAAAACCCTTAAACATTCCTGATATGGGCCACTAATAAAATGAAACAGTCTTATCCTTGTCCTTAGGGATATGTTATCTAGCCTCACCTTGAGATAGTTCTGGTCTGCATCTTTTATTTTTTTTTTTAACTTAATGTAACATGGACATCTTTCCAAACACTTTACAGATCTAACTGTTCTTTAGTACATGAATAGTAAATACGGTGAACTGAATTCCCTTCAATGATGATAATCAGGATTGATGGTGAAGAGAAAGGTCATGTGTGGAAACTGCTGGAACCCCCTGCCCATGTGCGTCTTCCGTGGCATGGACCATGGACAGTTAGTAGTTTGGGGTGAAAGAGAGGCCATATAACCAGCTCCCCCTTCACAGACACATGGATTTGTAGGAGCATCTAACGGCAACTGGGTCGACAGTGGAGGGTATGTATAACAGAAGGAAAACAGAGAGAGACAACAGAATGCCTCCTGTTTTGAAAAAGGCAACCAGTGGGAAACAGTCTTGCTTGGTCTAATGGCAAAAATCTCATTTCAAGTCAGTTCTACACTCCACTTTATAGTGCATCGTTAAAGTCAGGCTTTAGAAGTGGGTTAGGTGTGGGATGCGAGAGATGGTTATGCCTTCAGCCTCAAGGCTGAAAAGCAGAAACAAAACAAAGCCAAGTAAATGCACAGCCATGCCTCTAAATTTCTCTAAGTCTTGTCTCAGAAATTGAATAGTCTTATATGGGGGTCTCACCAAGCCACAAGCAGGAGGATCCAGCCTCATCAAACACCTGTCACTGATCCTCCTGGGCTCAAAGGAGAGAGGTGCTTCCATTACCAGAAAGGGACGTAACAGCAGAATCCAATGAGCAAGTCAGGTTTGTTTTGTGAAGAACATTGCCCATGGGGCCCAGGACAAGAGTTAGGAAGCTTGTCACTGTGCAACACACACAGGAAAATAACAAGACAACATGTTCTTTAGGCAGTTAAGTTTGAGATCCACATACATTTTCCTTTCTACAGCTGCCCTAATCACAAATGAGAGATTATTTTCACTTTGAATATTAGTGAAGGTTATTTCCTTGCATGTCTGAGAAACAGATGCAAGGACTGACCACACCCCAAAATACTCGGAACCACTCCCTTCCCCACCTGTCTGCTGTCCTGATTTCTCCAGGTCAGTCACACCCAAGGATTCCCTTCTCGCATGCCCAGGATTTCAAGTTTTCACAGGCTGGACTGTAGTAGGAGCAAACCAAATGATTTTCAGAAGAGAGTGATCTTATATTCTTAAAAAAGCTTCCAGACTGTCAAGACTCCTTTAAGGGCATTTTTCCTTTTTAGAGTACAGAAATCTATGATTTTAAAAACACTTATAAAACTCAGAGCTACCTGTCACTCTTAAATCTCAATGACCTCTAAGGTTTGCATGGCATGGTTGATAGGCCAGGTGGGTGTTTTCCCCCTATTCTGGGCATCGAGGGCAGAGAAAAGCAAGATGCTTCAGGTCTGCCATCTGTTAAATAAGAATAGCCATACTATTCCCTTTTGATTTTTTATTACAAATGTATGTTAGGGAGATTAAAACAATCTCTCTGGCCTTGGAAGACTACTTTAGGATGAGGATTTTTTTTTTCTAAGATGATGGACTGGCAAAGTTACAGCAGTAGGCAAATACGTGTTTCCAGATCAGTCCCTGGAGAAGAATCCATGGATAGTACAAGGAAAAAGAGCTTAAGTGATGGAGTTCAACCTGTAATCTTGAAGACAGGACCAAAGGCCACATAGGTAAAGTGATCTTCCTGAGGCCAAACAGAGCCAAGATAAAATCTTCTAATCCAATGCTCTCGCGCCCACAGCTTTAGTCCACTAGCCAGAGCCAGCCCTGCAGAATGTTGCAATTCTATCAAACGGGCTGAGGCTCTGGGTACTCAGACTACAGACAGCACAGCCTCCAGCTCACCATTCCTGCCCGACCACAGGACTAACTGGGGATAGAGGTATACCTGCCTCAACACACCAAGATTTACTCTGTCAAAATAAAAAGTGCTCTCAGTACACCACACACGGGGCATTATGACAAGGAAAAAGTTCTGATTCTCCTCTCCTTTAAGACATTCAAACATACTCCCGGTGAATCATGTACATGCTCAAGCCTGGTTAACAGAAAGCATGTAGCGCAACCAGCAGCAGTGCCACTTAGAAGATGTTCACCAACAGCGATTATAATGCACGTCATACATACAATTTTAAATTTTCTAGCAGCTATGTCAAAAAGTAAAAAAGAAATAGGTAAAATTAGCTTTACTATCTTATCTAACATCAAAAACATTGTTACAGTGTGTAATGGACATAAAATTTGAGATTTCATTCTAAATGATATTTTCTTAGGGGGATCCTCCTTTCCACAGATCTTTTCTTCTGTTGTTACCAAGAAGTGTTAACGAGTAGACCCCTCCAGCCAACATGTCATGCTCACAGTAAAGGCACCTTTTATCGGGCAGGTAACACGTGCGAGATCCCATAAAAGGCACCTGCTAGGGACTTGGAACTCCCATGGCAAGACTGAGGAGGCAGGTTATCCATACAGCATTTATAAAAGAAAACAGATACCAAAAGATTTTTAAGTTTACACAGCTAAGAAGTGCCAGAATAGAATGAAACTAGATCTGATGGCAACACCTGTTCTCTTTTCTATTCTCCATCTTTCTGCTCCAACTCCTTTCTTGAAAGAGCTGGCATGTGAAATGTCTACATTTACTACATGTGAGAAAAAGATTTAGGAAATGCAACAGTGTACAGTTACACCACTTAAGTAACAAATTAATCCCAGGCTTAGTAGCCAAGCCAGACTCTTCTCTCTAGTATCTTCAGTGATACTTTATAAATCCAGACCATTCTGAATTTCTTTGTATTGCATTAACTTTTTAAATATATTTTTATTGAAGTACAGTCAGTTTACAATATTGTATCAATTTCTGCTGTACAGCACAATACTTCAGTCACATAGGAACATACATACATTCATTCTCATATTCTTCACCATAGGTTACAAGATATTGAATATGATTCCCTGTGCTATACAGTATAAACTTGTTTATCTATTATATATGTATTAGTTAGTATCTGCAAATGTTGAACTCCCAATTTATCCTTTCCCATCACCTTCCCCCTCTGGTAACCATAAGTTTGTTTTCTATGTGAGTCTGTTTCTGTTTTGTAAATAAGTTCATTTGTGTGTGTGTGTGTATATGTATTGCATTATTAAACAACCACATTACACCCATTTTCTTAAGTCATGGACTTTGACACCCACAGA
The DNA here is from genome assembly GCF_048564905.1 of Vicugna pacos. Lineage (NCBI taxonomy): Eukaryota > Metazoa > Chordata > Mammalia > Artiodactyla > Camelidae > Vicugna > Vicugna pacos. Next base: position 19,641,704 of record NC_132990.1, read on the forward strand.
GATTTTGATCGAGTGTACCCTAAAGACTAACTCTAGCCCTCCTTTCCCTTTGAAGGATCATGTTCATTCAATCACTCAAAAAATACTGATTGAGCAGCCACGGGCCAGGTAGTGTTGTGCGTGTTGGGGATAAAGTGGCATGCAGGACAGATGGCGTCCTTGCCCTCACATGATTTACATTCTTGAGGGGAAGATGAAATCATATATATATATATTAGAGTCAGGTGTGGAAAACTGATGAGGGGCATGTAATGATTTTAGTTGATGCTTATTATTTATTAGACTGAACCACAAGAAATGACTAATATACAACCGTTTCTAACTTACACAGTGGGCTTGGTTCAAGCTAATAGCTTCAATTCATCAGGAAACAATCAAGAGTGGTTCTGATGGACTAGATTATAATAAACCCCTGAAAGGCAGAAGACACACAGAACAGGACTGAATAAACCTTCCTTCCATAACAGAAGAGGTAGGAGAGGCGTGGAGAACAGTGAGCTCAGAGCTAACAGAGGGAAGAGCACGATGGACTAAGGCGATGGTCTGGGCGACTGGATGCGGGAGTTTGGTGGGAGCCACCAAGTAGTTTACTCCCTGTGGTCCTTCTCCCCACCACTCTGCCTCAGGTAGCAGAGTGCAGTCGCTGTCTCCATCCAGAGCATCCCAGGAGGAAGGTACCTCCACCAGGGATGGAGGAGGCACAGCATGCAGATGGGACCTTAGGAGGCCTCTCACTATCTTGTGATTGTTCAGCTACTTCTAAATGCAGAGAGAGCCCAGGATCTTAGCAGTCCATTATTGTTAAATATTTTAGTAAAGGAACATTATATATTCCTTGCTCAATTTAAGTAACAAAAAAAATCCCTAGCTCCTGAACCAACTATTGATAGTAACAACATGAAACGACAGGACAGACAACCAGACATTACGTGCCTCTTGAATGATGCAGAAAGGTTCCTGCCAAGAATTCAAACCTGATTCTGATCAGGCCTCCAGAGTTAAGCACTGGTTTACAGTAAACACAGGGGATAGAGGAAGACACTAAATGACACTTAAGGATGCAATCAGTAAAATCCAGCATGTGGGGAAACTCCATAGGAGAAAAAAGGGGGGGGAGGGGTGAAAACCTCTGGACAAAAAAGCTTATTAATGCGTGGACCTCCCATGGACCCCCATCTGAACAAACCAATTATTAAAAAAAAGTCTATGAGACAGTAGGGAAAAAGAGAACACTGCTTAGGCATCTAATACTAGGAAATATTAAGTAATTTGTTTTTTTTAAAGAGTTCATATCTTTTAAAATTACAAACTGATAAATGTAGGTGCCGTGAATTAGGAACTTGAGTTTATGATGATGATTTTATTTTGTATATATTTAAAAACTCCTACAGTAAAACATGTCTGTGGGCCTGTTCCTCCTCTGCGCCAAGTCCCCACACATTGTCCCTTTGAGCTGGGAATGATCTCACAAGACCCTGAAGCATCCTAGATGGCAGCCTACCTGTCGATGAACTGGTCGATAATGACGATATCGCCGGGCTGGATCTCTTCCCTCAGGGAACCACAGGCTGTGGTCACTATGACGTGTGTACAGCCCTCCTCCTTCAGGGCCCAGATGTTCGCCTGATAGTTGACTTTTGAAGGCATGATGGTATGCTGCCTCCCATGCCTAAAGAAGGAGAGTAAACACAGTAGAGGAGTGAGCAGGGCATTTTAATACTGTTGGAAAAGAAAACTTACTTATAGCAGTGCCTTCCAGCCCTTTCCACCAAAGTGCTTTCTTTGGCAGAGGAAGAATGAGGACAGGTCGGGCAACAAGAGCCTACATCAAGTGTAAACGGTTTGGTTTTAAAGTGCAAGCTCACTTTACAGTCCACCTTCTGTTCTCCTATCAGCAGTGGGCAACAGCTTACTCAGATTCACTCTCCAGGAAGACCTGCCATGTCCATCCTGTGGGCCACTAGACACCCCAGAATCTGAGGCATCAGGGCTCACATAGCCACGACACAGCAAACAAGAGGTGCCAATGAAGGAGCACACAAAATGGAAACAGAAACAAGTTTCCAGTTTAATCTCCCTATTCTTTTTTGCCTGACCACCCAAATAAGTTAATGAAACATTTAAAATACTGCATTTCCCAGTTGTTTATGTTGACATCCAAGAACAGATCACCTTACGCATCACTGCTATGAGGGGCTGAAACGTGTGTCCTCGCCACATGCATATGTTGAAATCCTAGCCCCAATACACCCAAATGTGACTGTCTTTGGGGACAGATAATTAAGGTTAAATAAGGTTATTTGATGAGGTAATTAAGTTAAAATAAGGTTATTAGGGTGGGTCCTAATCCAGCATGAATGGTGTCCTTGTAAGAGGAGATCTGGACACAGACACACAGGGAAGAATGTACAGAGGGGGAGGACGGCCTTCTACAAGCCAGAGAGGGGCCTGGAACAGATCCTTCCCTCCCGCACTCAGAAGGAACCAACCCTGGTGACCTTGGTCCTGGACCTCTGTCTCCAGGACTGTGAGGAAACAAATCTGTGGTACTTTGTTATGGCAGCTCTAGCAGACTGATACAGCCACCAGTGATTTATTTCCTGTCACACTTCACATACAACCTGAACACCTTACCATGGCCCTCGTGTCACCTGGGCCCAGCCTACAAATGGCAACGTCCCTTCCCACCCCTGCTTAGGCTCACTGGCCTCGCTGCTCAGCTGCACTCACTCCTGCTCAGGCTGTCGCCTCCTCACGGAGGTGTTTTCCGTGACCACTGCATCTGTGTCACGTCACTATCCTCTGACCTTATTTTTCTTTCTGGCACCTGTCGGCCACTCAAACTTTGTATTTCCTTCTCAGTGTCCATCTTTCCTACTAGCGTCTGTCTTCCTTGCTGGTACCTAAAACTGGACTTGCCATGAGAGTAGTTCAAGTTGTTGGACAAAAAACTGAGTATTTAACACCCCCCTCCACAACACCCTCTCTCTCCCCCACACCACCCACAATGCCAGTAAACAGCCAGTAAAGGGAACACAAATTCTAAAATTATTTTTAAAATTCACACATTAGAGGGTATACTTATTACTTATAAGCAATACTTCACAAAGAGTTAAAATTATCCTCAGCTGTTTGAGAAAGTACAAACATCAAAGGTAATGTTCTACCACAGAAAGGCTAAGTGGCAAGAGTCCAGTGGTCTTCACATGTGATGATGCAGAAGCAGGCTTTCAAGGAAGTAGCTGAACACACAAAAATTATACTGTGCAATGCTGATTAAAAGTTTGGGGTCTGAAGTAAAACTGCCTGGGTTCAAATCCTGGCTCTGCCACTTACTAGCTGTGTGACCTCATCAAAGTCACTCAGCTCTCTCAGCCCGATTTTTTTTCACCTGTAAAATGAATAAAAACCTGCTCCTTAAGGTTGTTATTCGCTATCCCTTGTATCACCCCATCCTTATATTTTGAATTATATCACCAAATGACCACCAACAGCATTACTAAAAATACCAAAATAATCTGTACATAACTGGAGATAAGCATAGCATATCAGGGTTTTTACCCCAAGTTCTAGATGACCTCTCAGAGGGGGAAGGTCCCATGAATGCCCACAGTCCCCACTTTTCCGTGGGGGATATGTTACAAGCCCCCCATGGATGCCTGAAGCTGCAGGCTTCCCATTCAGGTAGGAGTATAAAGCCTTCACCGTGGGGCCACAACACCAGCTGTTTTCTCTTAGAGCCTGGAAAAAGTTAAGCATTTCTCTAGCAATGACCACAGACCAACAAAGAAGGTTACCCGCAATCAACCCCGTATGACCATTTAGAACTAAAATTTAGTTTTACTGGATTAAGCAAAGCCACTTCCGTTTCAAAAAACAGTGTGGCGTACAGACCCCAAGGTGGTCCTCATTTCCATGCATTGCATAATTCCTGCCTCCTCAACTGTGGGTGGACCTGAGATGCTTCCAAACAATAGAATACAGTGGAAGTGCTGGGAGTCACTCCCACGGTCAGGCCCCACCTGCCAGCATGACTGGAGACCCTCCTGCTGGCCTTGGAGAGCAGGCTGCTATCTTGTGAACTGCCCATAAGGATGGCCACACAGCAGGGGACACAGCCTCTAAGAGCTGAAGGTCTCAATCCTTCAACCCTGAGGAACCAAGTTCTGCCAACTACGCGTGAGCTGGAACGAGGACATGGAGCCCCAGATGCAAATAAGCTGTTAAATATACCTTTTGTGACCCTGAAGAGGACTCAGCCCACACTTCAGTCACTAGGAAACTGAGATAATGTATTCTGTTTTAAGATGCTAAATTTGTGGTCATTTGTTATGCAGCAATAGAAATCTAATACAGGCAGTCTTGACTAATTTCTAACTGTGATGAAACAGCTTGCCTCCTTTCTTCATGGAACAGGACGAGACTTGTCAAGGAAGGATGCAGACACCCCCGGGAACCCACTTCAGGGACCTGAAACCCACTCCCCACAAGTCTAGAAGTGTTACTACACAAGGGGTCATGAATGAAGCAGTTTTTCTTGATCTTGTTAATTAGAAGATGAAAGACAAAAAAGAACAGAAGAAAACATTTCCTCTTGTAGCTAAAACTGAAAGCAGAGCTTAAATTTTAGTCAAATGATCGTATCGCTCATGGGATTGTTCTAAACACTTTCCACTTTCCCAACCTGAGTGGGGGATGGACAAGATCTTCAATCTCCAAAGTCAATAAACTTACCCCAAAACCATAAGTGATTTAAAGATGACTCAGACAGTCTGGCTCCAACACATTAATAACTCATACCAGCATCATTCATTACTCTTTCCAAAATTTAAGTTAAATTTAGATTCTCCTTGATAGTTAACATTGAAAAAGCTTGGAATACCTTACCTTGCAAGGAGGACGCAATCAACATTCTTTATCTTCCCCAAAATTAAGGCATCAGAAGGCTGCAGATAATGAAAAATGGTTACAACTCAGTGATTTGAAAACATATATAGAAACCATCAAAAAGCTTCCATTTCAATTGTTCAACTGTAGTAGGATTCATGGAAACTTGGGGTTTGAAGATATATTTTAGAGTAAAAGAATCTAGATTTGATCAGTCAGCTTCATCCCTCGATACCTACGGAGGCCTCTGCCAGCACAGAGGTCTGTGAGACCTAGACAGTGCGTGGGTAGGTGCCATTCAGTGAGACCTATTTGTAGCAGCACCCTGGAGACTGATGCCAGACTGGTCACACCAGACTTGTCAACGGTGTTGGGCAGGTTCAAGAACAGGTGTGAGAGTGAAATGCAAAAAGAATAGCAGTCCACTGTCAAGGAATTTAAGAACTCAGCGCTGGAACCATGTGCTGTGTTAACCAGGTCTTAGATGGCCATGGGATGACCACAAGTAATGGAGGGAAATGTCCTGAGCACCTAGGAGGTTAAGAAAACATGGACAGCTGGGCTTGGAGGACATGAGGTCAGATCTAAGGACTTGGCTGAGAGGAAGGGTTTGGTTGGGATTGCCAGATGCAGGGATCTTCAGGAGGATCAGAGGAATCACAAAGTTTGGAATTTGCCAGACAGAATTAAGGGAAGGCAGACACCCTTCCCAGCTGGATGACACAAGTGTTGGGAGAATAGCTTCCTTTTCATAGAAAAGGAGGAGTGTTTTATTTCCAACTCGGTTATGCAATTGTGTTCTCGAACTCCAAGAAATTCCCCTGTGGGCCAGGGCTCACTAAGAAAAGGCCACTTTGACATTTCCTCCCATTTGTTAAAGATTATGGTATGACCGACAGGCCCCAAATTAGAAGCTGATTTGAATGCAGAGATCTTAAGAGTACAGTTGCTATGTCTCAAATGAGTGTGTGGCATCTAGGGATATAAACTAGCAAGTTATTTGCACATATATAAAAGTTACATTCTCAGTACAGTCAAGTCCAGGGCATCCTTGGGGACACTGTTTCAGGTGGTGGAACCCTATGACAGAACTCTTGTCCCCCTCTCAGCCTGGGGCAGGCAGCCCTGCACTGCCAAGACAAAAGCAATTTAAAAAAACTTTTTTAACTTAAAAATTAGGCCAGCAAGGAGAAAGCTAGTATGTCTCCACTAACTGGATATTAACCTTGCCAAATGGAGTATCCACATATTTTTCAGTTCTTCCTTCTAAGATTTCTGGATCATCCAGGCCTGTCCCACCAATTATTCCAATCTAGAGGAGACAATAAAAAGATACCACACTTGATCATTTTTCATTAGAAACAAAATCATTATTTTAAGCAAATTTGTTTATTCATACTCACATGTTCTTCTCCATTCCTAAACACTGGTTATTTTTAAAAATCTGAATATTACTGAAAAGCAATCATTCATCCCACAAATATTCGAAGGCCTTCTATGTTCCAGAAGTAACCAAAGCATGAGTCACCTTTTTTGGACTCTACCACATTTTTGCTATTTGAATAACAAATTAGCACAGCTCAGGGGGGTGGGTATAGCTCTGTGGTAGAGTGCATGCTTAGCATGCAGGAGGTCATGGGTTCAATTCCCAGTACCTCCATTTAAATAAATAAACCTAATTACCTCCCCCAGCAAAAATTTAAAAATTTTAAAAATAATATCCCTCCAAAAAAACAAATTCGCACATTTCAAGTGTTGTATTGCATTTTTCAGAGAGTAACTTAACTGTCCTTGTCTTCAGGGATTAATCTGAGTTAAAATGACCTGGTATTACCCTTTAGAGTTACTCTGATTTGATGATTAAGACACATGAACAAAAACAGTTACAAAGACAACTAAATATGTTAACTAAACATTATATAACTGAAATCATTAGGAAGGTTTTTGTGGGTTGATACTTCTTAAAGGAAAAATATTACTTAAAATTGTCACCAGCAGACTACAGAGATGACTCTATTAGAAACCCAATGAAAAGTCACCTGAGCATTTTTTTCAATGAAAAGCTTTAAATCAGTTGTTGCTTGAGTAGAATTTTCTACTCAATGAAAGTAGCTCCTTGAGAAAAAAATTCCAAAGTTAAGAATTAACTGAACATGTGAATTAAATATTTCCAGATCAGGTTACACAGTTGATTTATATTAATATATGGGAAAATAGTTACCTCTCTGGCTCTATTTCCTAGGGAAAAAAATCAACAAAATAAGAAAAAGAGCAATTGAAACTTTTACAAAGAACTGCAGATTATGTAATTTAAAACTTTGAAAGCATCCCCATAACTTAAGTGGTTAAACAAGTTTTTGGAGTTGCTGCCACCTTGTGGTACATTGTTGAAACCACAGCAGGTTACATATCTACTCCAACCCAACATTTTTCTCCTGCTTTGTTACAACTTAAAACATCATAGGTAAAGACTAACCAATATTTCAGTTTTCAGATCAACAGAAGTGTTCACTGAAGTCAGTGTGTTTAAATCTTTCCACTTCAGGAGAAATCTTAAAAATCTCACTATTTAATGAATCCCAACCCTTTCTGCAGTGGCTGCTCCATTTTATCCATTTCATGTAACTCTGAAGCACCACATATCATAACAGGTGTGTGTGTGCACACGTAATGAACTGTCTTGCCCTTGTCATCACCTCAGACTGCCGAACTAAGTTGCTGACTCTGAAATTACCCTCTGAAATTGGGATTCTGCTAGTCATGGAAACTTTCGTTTGTTTGTCTTTTTCTTTAAGTTCTACCACTTTGACTTGGCTGTTTCTGACTATTCCCTGGGTCATGGCCTCTCCCATTCTGGATTCAACACTGGACTCAGACTCGTATATGTGAAACAAGCCTGACTTGGTTTTGAAACCACTCTCTGTTGTGGGCAAGCTAGCCCAGCATCACAGCAGTGAATAAGAAATGCTAACTGGGGCCTTGTTGAAGTTCAGTGCCCTTGAGCCCATCCTCATCAGCCCCAAGCTTCAGTCCACACCACCCTGGCTTCATAATGACCCTGCATTAGGTGGCTGGTAACTCAACCCTCAGTGAGGAATATTTCGTACTGGGCGTGAAAGCAAGAGTTGTCACAGCTCATCGAAAGACCAGAATGTGGTCTCTGGCGCTAGAATTATCTGCAGGAGAGCCTGTCCAGTCAAACTGGCTCTAGTTGTTTATGGAAACCCTCATCTTGCAAGGGATACAGGACAAGTGTAGCAACTGAGTACTGCCACACCAGGGAACTGGCTTTTTTTTTTTTTTTTTTTTTTTTTTTTTTTTGCCGCAGCTAGAGGCCAGCAGCACCAAGATGTGGCAATGTCGCCACCTGCTGGCTCCACAGTGAAGTATAACTAGGATGGAATCCCAAGCACCAATGGCGTAGTTCTGTCATCCCCTCCAGTTTCCAAATTCAGGGGTCAGCTCAATATCTGCCGTGGTGATTAACTGTGTCTGTGCATTTAGATGTCACTGGCACTATGCCAAGTGCTTCAGTGCCCTTACCTCATTCAGTCTTCACAACTACTCTGTAAGTTAGGTCCTACAGTGTAACAACCATTTTACAAAAGAGGAAAGAGACAAAAATTAAGAAATTTGTCCAAACAGCAAATTATAAAGCACAACGCTGGGATAGGAACACAGGTCTTTCACACTCAACCACTATGATGTACAGTATCCCCTGTAATCCTTGATAACATCACACACCCTATTAGAAATTTATTGTCTCCATGTTATGAATAAACTGATGCTCAGAATTCAAATTCTGGATCAAGGTCCCAGGACAGACATGAAAGCAGCAACTCTGGGAACCTGAGTGAACCACCCTGGAGGGAGGGGCTCTCCATCCACGACCTCATGTATCCGAACCAGGCCTCCTGGGCCAGAGGCAATGCCCTCAGTCCAGGCAATCCTAGACTGCTCAGGAAATGTATTCAGGGTCTGAGATGGAACTTCGGGGCCAGTTCTCCCCAGGCAGCACTTCGTTACACAAGATAAAGTTCTGAAATAGGGACCCCCTACTCAATCAAGGTCATTGCCAGATTTCCACAGTTGCTTCATCCCATACTTTTGCACCTGCAGACCACCAAGTCAGTCTCCTCAAAAAGAAGAGACGGTTTGAAAGCATTTTATCCGAATGCTGGCTTAGCTGACCTGAATGGTTACTTCTAGCTATGCTGAAAGGGTCCACTTCCCCTGGTGCTATGCCACAGATTTCACATACCCCACATGGCTTCAGGAACCACTCCCCATTACTTTGAGGCCTGGATGCACGACATGAAGGAATCTAGCACTTCATGACAGCACTCTCAGAACACCGTAACCCCGAGCAAGTAAGACTAGCTCCTGCCATGGAGATGCCTCTGAGTTCCTCAACTCATAAGGTGAAACGGCCAGAGCTCCAGATGCCAGCAGTCTCTGCTTTGAAAATTTTAGTCCTTCAGCTCTGGTCACCGTTGACAAGTTTGGCAAGTGCGGCAGACAGACGCTCTCCTTTTGTTGGGCTAAATTAGCTTTGAGGCCTCCCAGAGCCTTGCAAAATCTTGGAAGGCTAGTTGCATGGAGAGAGAATGGCCAAATGTCTTGGAGGCCTGATCAGAACTTGCAGTACGGTCCAGAGACAGCTGGTGGCTCCCTCTCTGCCAGGAAACCCTTCTCTGTATGCCACCCTTGTAGGTGACGGCTGTGGGCTCAGTTGTGCCCCTCAGATCCATATGTTGAAGTTCTAACCCCCAATACTTCAGAATTTGACTTCTGTTTTTGATTGAAGTACAGCTGTTTTACATTATATTAGTTTCAGGTGTATAACAGAGCAATTCAATATTTTCATAGATTATACTCCATTTAAAGTTATTACAAAATAATGGCTATATTTCTTTGTGCTGTACAATGTATCCTTGTTGCTTTTTTATTTTACACGTAGTCATTGATATCTCTTAATCTCATACCCGTCTTGCCCCACCCCTTTCTCTCTCCCCACTGGTAACCACTAGTTTATTCTCTATGAGTCTACTTCTGTTTTGTTATAGACATTCATTTGTTTTATTTTTTAGATTCCACATTGAAGTGGTAAATAGAGAATTTGTATTTCTCTGACTTATTTCACTAAGCCTCATATTTTCTAGGTCTATCCATTTTATTGTAAATTGCAGAAATTCATTTTTTATAGTTGGGTAATATTCCACTGTGTGTGTGTATGTGTATATACATTTGTACACATTTTATATTTATATTTATACACACACACACATCACACCATTTCTTATCCATTCATCTGTTGATGGGCACTTAGGCTGCTTCTATGTCTTGGCTATTGTAAATAGTGATTCTGTGAACACTGAGGTTCATGTATCTTTTAGAATTAGTGTTTTTGTTTTCTTCAGATGTGTACACAGCAGTGGAACAGTGTACTAGGGTTCCCTTTTCTCCACATCCTCACCAACATTTGTTACTTGATGATAGTCATTTCCGACAGGTGTGAGATGGTACTTCATTGTGGTTTTTGATTTGCATTTGATGATTAGCAGTGTTGAGCAGAATTTGACTTTTTTTGGAAATAGGGTGTGTGAAGAGGTAATTCAAGTTAAATGAAGTCTTGTTGGGTTGGTAGTGCTAATCCATTAAGACTGTTGACCTTACAAGAAGAGACTAGGACACAGGTATGCAGAAGGAAGATATTGGACTTCTGGCCTCCAGAATTGTGAGGAGACAAATTTCTTGTTGCTTACGCCGCCCAGTCTGTGGTACTTTGTTATGGCAGCCCCAGCTAACAAGTAAGTTAACACTACATTTTGGCCAGAAATAATAGCAGGTTCAGAATGTCGGTGGCCTTTGTTTAACCAGCCTCCCCTAGCAAAGTCAAGGGATTATTCTGATGGGTAGACACTCTTGAGGATACAGTCCACCTCCTGAAATGGTCATTTCAGAGGAGGATTTTCCTCAGAGCTTATTTTATTCTACAGCGCTCTCCACTGTTTGTGGAGAAACGCAGGATTCTCCCTGGTGCTCCTCCTGGGTCAGCTGCTGGATACTGGAATCCCCAGGGGAGCCTTCAGTACCGAAGCCCAGGGCCCAGACTCCAGAGATTCTAATTGGGCAAGGCATTTTTCCCTTCTTACAGCACCTCAGGTGGTTCTGGGGCGTAGCCAGAATTGGGCATCCTTGCTGTAGGGCCTAGATCATTAATTTTTAAAATCTGGGTTAGTTGAGTGTCACAGGCTGAAAAATGGCTCCTGCAGGAGAGCCCGTCTGCATCCTAATTACCAGAACCTCTAAATGTTACCTTCTGAGACTACGTTAATGATTTTGAGATGAGATTATCCTGGATTATCTGGGTGGGCCCTAATGTAATCATAAAGGTCCTCATAAGGTCCAAGGAGGAAGAAGGCGATGTGACAAAGGAAGCAGGGGGAGAAAAGGCAATGTGAGCAGGGCCTTGAGCCACGCACCGCTGGTGATCTCCAGTAGCTGGAAAAGGCAAGGAAACATTCTCCCTTAGGTCCTCCAAGAGGACCTTCCCTACTAACACTGTGATTTTGGCCCCACAGGACTCATTCTGGACTTCTGACCTCTAGAACTGTTAAGTGACTACATCCAGTTTGTTGTAATTGTTAGAGGAGCCTGTTAAAAATGCAGGTGCCCGGCCTTTTCAAAGCTCCCTGGTCAACAGCTATCACACTTCAGTGACACTTGAATATACTGAGGCTCTTTAAAACCCAGTTTGCTTCTCCCCACCCCCATTTCAGATTCAGCAGGACTGGGGTGGGGCCCAAGAATCTGCACTTCTAACAAACTCCCGGGAGGCGGCAGATGTAGCACAGGCTTTGAAAATCGCTGCTTGAGATGCTTGTGCAGCACAGACTAGAATACCAATGGAGGACTCAAGGTCCATTCCCCACAAAGATTTCTAGTACCTGTTTCCCCATCTGCCCCTATAAGGGTAAGATCTTTCCTCAATCTGTACGACTATGAGAATCAAGTGATACAGTGCATTAACATCTGTCACTGTTTCTGTACACGCTCCCAAATCCAGCAAAAATAAAATCATAGTAAACTTCCTTGAAGCAATAACAAAGAAGCCCCTTATCCCTTAGTTTTTCTCTGCTGCTCAGGAGAGAAAACCTGGCTGCTTCTCTGTCCCCTCACCAGGCAGTCTCTCTCTCAGGGATTTAAACCAAGACTCCTCAGCCAAGTGTGAACTGGCCCTCCTAGGGGATGAGATGAGGTGTGTGGAAACCCATGGGGGTATTTTCAGGCTGCCACACTGATGGGGGAAGAGTGCCACCAGCGTTTCGTGCGAAGGGGAAACCAAGGATATGTTCTATGTCCTGCAATGCTCAGGGCAGTCCTAAGGGAGGAATTGTCCTCCCCAAATGGCATTGTGTCTCTAGGTAAAAAATGCTCACTGGTCATCTGGTGTCCAGTTGGGGCCTTAGGGTTGTCTCCTGGTTTCTGAAGGTCATTCAAGAAGTTTCACTGTGAAGGCCTTTGCCAACCACTCCCAGCCAGCAAAAAAGAGAAGTTCAAAGGCCTGTTCTCCAACCCCCTTAATACTGTTTTGATGGGACCATATCTTCTCTTTGTCATAGCAACCATGATTAACAAGACTTATTTTCATCATTCAGAGTTAAAAGCTGGGCTGCTGCCTAGGGTAGCCGTGGCCCATTAAAGGAGCCCTCCAGAATGCCAAAGACCGGCTGGGTTCTCTGTGCAGTCAAACCTACCACTTGCCCATGGCTGCTACTGGAGGATGTCTCCCTGAGGTCCTACTAGACAATGGCTGTTATTAACACTACAGGAGAGCATCCAGTGGGTATTTTATGCACACACTCCACACTCCCTCTTCCTTAAGGCTGCACACCTCTTTGTCAACAGAATTAAATGGGGCACAGGGACCACATGTCATATTTCAGAAATGGCTCACGTCTAGTTGATGGAATGCCAGGCTTGAGGCCAGTTCTGTCATTATCCAGGTCCAGCTGTGTAATTCTGGGCTCCTTAGGTGATCTTTCTTCGCCTCAGGTTTATGTCCCCAAAATGGTTTGTGTGATTACACAGTCTTACAGAACATTCTAACTTTTCATCCTATGATCTGGGGATAGCATACAGTTTTCATTAGCTTATTTTGCTCTGGACACTGACATCTCAATTTTTCTATATAGGATGTTGCCTCAGCAGTCTGTGGGAGATGGTGTTGGAATCAAGGATTTGCAAGAACAAAATTGTCACCTAACCCCAAAGAGAGAAATAAGCAGGCAGGCCGATACTAATTTTATATTCAGCAGCTCGCCAAGGAAAAAAAATATATATCATGCAATATTTACATCACTGCTCTAATCACAGTGCCCATTCTGCACTTAAATGCACTGCACTAATTTTACAGGGAAACTGTGGCAGGGAGAATGCCAAACCAGATTAAAGTGAGAGTGTTTTAAATACCACCCCTCTTTATTTTTAATGTCACTAAGTGTATTCTTGGAAAGGTAATAGTTCCCTCTTGCCCACTGAAAGCTGGGGCCTACAAATAATTTAATTGTTGGAGAAAAGATTCAAAATTAATCTCAGCTCCTCCACTTAAAAGCACTACTATTTAGTAAGTTTCAACTATGTGCTAGACAAACAATACAATTCTAAGTCCCAGAAAACCGTGCAGTAAAGTTCCCGATTTATAGACGGGCACCTAAGGAACTCACTCACTCTTACAAAAGAGCGTCATAAAAATTCTGCTTTGTCTTCCGTGACTGGTAAGAGCAGTCAACAAATATTTAATGCAAGATTCTTTTCAAAATAGAAGAAAATTGGTATCTAAGTATGACTGCAACTCTTTCCACCCCAGTCTCTCTTATCATGTGTCTCACTAAGAGCTGCAAGGGTCTACTGAACTAATCACTCTGGCTGAGGACACACAGACCAGAGATCCGCCTTCTCCAGGCAGAACTGGACACAAAACGCGGAATCAAGAGAGAGACTTGAAGGTGATGGACCTTTCTATCCCATTGGCCAGAATTTCTAAAGCCAAACAAATTAACAGTTCTTGGCCAGTCATAAGCTGCCTGGAAGGTATCTTGAGTTTTATCAACAATTTATTTTGTGGACTGTAATTCTAACTCTCTCTCCCCCAAGCACCAACTAGGAAGAAGTGCTTAAAAGTCCCAGGGAAACTCGCTGCAATCCTCGGAATTTGTGCTCTCCTCCGGGTAAAACTCCACTGCCCCCGTACAATGATCCCTTGTACGGAGACTTCTGAGGACTGAGGGCACAAGGAAACTGATCTCTAACTTTCAAGGTTGCCAAAAAGCAGTTTAAGGCCTGAGGCCTCCAAACAGGGAACGGCCCAGTACTCCTGTACTCCATTTCGGTGTTGTAAAAGTCTCCCCAAAGCATTGCGCTGCAGGGGGATAACTTCAGGACAGAGAAGGCCCACGTTTAGGAGAGAAAAAAAGCCGGAAGCTTGCAAAAGAGCAAGCAAGCAGTTATCCCACGTGGGTCACGGGCAAAGAGCCAAGTCAGAGCGGAAGCACTGAGTAGAGCAGGGCACGAAGGGGCTGTCTCAGCAGTTGCGGGGGTCCACTCACCTGGCTGGCACACCCGTTACTCCCGACCAGACCATCTGCCCAGAAAGGAGTGGCGCTCGGGAAAGGTGGGGCGCTAGCGCAGCCACGCCCGCTGCCCTTCTCGGAAGAGCTTGCCCCCGCCCTGCGGGTGCATCTGAGACCAGAGGTTGGGGGCACAGCTTGGCAATCATTCGCTCTCCCTCACCCCGGGGCTAACCAGCCACAGACCCTCCCCGTCGCGGCGGGGGCTCACAAGCTGGACTCACGGCCCAGAAGCGCACTCCCACCGGGCGGCAGCGAAAGAGTACAGGGCAGAGCGGACGACAGCCGGGACGGCTGATCTCACCTTCACGGCCGCGGGAGTAGCACCTGAGGCCATGTCTGCGCTGGGAAGGAGCAGCGACCACGCGCGGGGTGGAGGCGCGGCGCGGGTTCACGCGCGCGGCGCGGGACTGAGCAGTGCGGTCCCGGGGGCGGCCCTGGCTCCTCCTCTTCCTCCCCGGGACAGCTGGATTGGCTGCTGGTGTGGGCTCTCTCCCGCCACCCCCTCCTCAATTCCAGGTCCCCGCCTCCCGCCCCTATTGCGGACCTTTCCGGTTCTCCGTTGATTTTTTTTCACCCCCGTTATAACTAATGGGCTGATGATACTGATAATAATAAAGACTGTTTATTGAGCCCTTACATTGTTCCAAACCGTGTGCTTTGCACTTTAATCGGCTCTGTTAACTTTAACAAGAACCCTACGAGGAAGTGCAACACTCCCGGCTCCGCCTCGTATCCGCAGCGGGCTGGGCCTTATCTGTAAAACTAGGCCCATCTACGTTCCAGAAGTTCTCGCGGGAGGGAAGATTGTGGCGAGGAGGGAGCAGGCTGTTCGGGGAGATTCCCTCCAGCTGCTAACGCGGGGCGGGGTGCGTTTGGCTCTTCTTGCCGCTGAGACCCGAACGGGGTTTTGCTCCTTTCAGTTAATTCCTCCTAGACAGAGCGTAGGTGGGGTTGACCCAAGACTCAGTGATGACAAAAAGAAAATGAACAGAGTAACGTGCTACTGGATAACCTTTCTGACCTACCAACTGGCTATTTGAGGGGAGGCTTTTTTAAGAGGATGAAACATTCACTAACTCCCATCCTGGGTCCGAAGGGCCAGGGCCATCTTTAACCGTTCCCACCCCAGGCAACGTCCAGTACACCTTGATTCAGAATCCAGATTTATGTCCTCATTGCTCAACACTGACTGGTCACCCTCCACTCCCGCCCCCTACCCTCGATGTTACACCAGCCCTCCACTGGGATAATCCGTTACTTTCAAAATCCCCATCCCTTTCTTACAGGAGTAATCCTATTTAAACTCCCTGGATGGATTAAACTCTCCTAAATAAAATGCTGAGCGGTAGTAACATTCTGAGATACAGAAATGTTGCAAATTACTCTGGGGTTGGGAGGATGGCTGTAAAAGGGTAGATTTTCCTCCTTCCCTACAGCAGTGAGACACTGAAACAAGACACAAGTATAATTTCATTAAAAATATCACTATATTGTTACTGCCCATTTACTGTTAACTTAAACGGTAAAGACTTACTCTCTCATTGTTTGCTGTAGGTCTAAATTTTCTTGCGGCGCGCAGTTTTCTTCTGTTTCTTTTAAGTTATAAAATGCAAAGGCGAAGAATAAAAGAAGATTGGGATGTTCCTTTGAAAAGGGCAGAAGGCTGGGAGTCCTTCAGGAATTAGTTTCCTAGGAGCCTGTCTGCTCTGAGGGGTGGGTGGAGAGGACCCATGTAAGAGATTACTTCATTGGTCCTGACCAGAAAATTTTAAACTGGTTGATTAAGATTATATTTCTGGGGAAGATCTAAACTGCATTTAATTTGGGTATTGAATCTAGGTTTGGTACCAAGGGCTTTTAGCACAAGTGATGCTATTTTGGGTGTTTGGTCTTCTGTTTTAACAGGGCTAAACTGGACTTCTGGACTTTTCTACTGTAAGTTGCAGGTCAGGGCTCTTAACTATGTAATGTCTGTGAAGGGAACATTGTCCCAAGTCTGGTCTGTTGTGTGCGTGTGTGTGTGTTTTTATTCCAGTTTTATTGAGATATTAATGATGTATAGCACTGTATAAAATAAGGTGTACAGCATAATGATTTGATTTACATACATCATGAAATGACGACCACAGTAAGTTTAGTGAACATCCATCATCTCATGTAGATAGAAAATAAAAGAAATTGAAAAAAATAGATTTTCTTTTGTGATGAGAACTCTTAGGATTTACTGTTAACAATTTTCATGTGTAACATACAGCAGTGTTAATTATATTTATCATGTTGTACATGACATCCCTATAATTTATTTATCTTATAACTGGAAGTTTGTACCTTTTGACTGCCTTCATCCAGTCCTCCCACCCCCATTCCCGCCTCTGGTAACCACAAATCTGATCTTTTTTTCTATGAGTTTGTTTGTTTGTGTTTGAAGTATAATTGACCTACAACACTACATTAATTTCTGTTATACAACATAGTGATTTAATATTTCTATATATTCATGATTACCAGTTTAATTACCATCTGTCACCATACAAATATATTACATAGTTATTGAATATATTCCCCACACTGTATATTTCAGCCCTCAACTCGTCTATTTTACAACTAGAAATTTGTACCTCTTAATCTCCCTCACCTATTTCTCTCCTCCCCAACCTCACTCCCTTCTGTCAGCCACCTATTTGTCCTCTGCATCTATAAATCTGTTTGTCTTTTGTTAATTTTGTTCACTGTTTTGTATTTTAGATTCCACACATGAGTGAAATGCCACAATATTTACAAGTAAATCTCACTTAGCATAACTCTGCCTAGGTCGATCCATGTTGTTGCAAATGGCAAGATTTCATTCTTTTTTATGGCTGAATAGTATTCTGTTGTGCATATATGCCAAATCTTCTTTATCCATTCACATATTGATGGGCACTTAGGTTTCTTCCTAAAAATCTTGGCTATTGCAAATAATGATGCAGTGAACATAGTGGTGCATATATCTTTTTAAATTACTGGTCTGGTTTTTTGAGTGATATAATTTTAAGCCACTTCTGGAAAGAAATTAGCATTTCTAGACAAAATTTAAGCAATTTTCTAACTTCTTCTCAGAAACCAGGCAGCCACCCATCAGCTGGTTGTCAGGCACTTGTTTGTTCTCTGTGTGTAAGGCATGTAGTTCAAGACAGTTTGATCCACCTCCCAAGGGGACTGTAGCAGTTTTCACCATTATGCATTATGAGAAAAGAGCATACAAATAATAGAACCAAGGGACTGGCTTACTATAGGTGATTTGAACTGACAACAGGCATTACAGGGTTCTTTTAATAAAAGAATCCATTTTAGAAAAACATGTCAAAATCGATTTTCAAAAAGTTAAAAGCATAAAATTCAAACAAACATATAGTTGGCACGTGTCAGAGATGTATTTAACTCATTAATAAAGGAACCAGCAGAATGGCAAAACTGATTCAAGGGAGAATACAAGAAGCTGCAACAGCAGAAAAGAGAATGTTAGAATAAGATAGAAAAATTAGGTACAAAACTGATATTATATTTTACAAGGCAATAAAACTCTAGCCTTTGGGGTTGTCTGTGAACAGATACCATTTGCATCTTTAATTCTGAAGAAAAGATTGAATGTATCAATCATAACAAGCAAGATATCTACCACCAGAGTCTGAACGCTCCAATAAGGAACAATAAAACAAAGTTACAGCTCTCAGGTAAAGGGTCTGCAAACCTTGCCTACAAAGAGGCAAATATGGAGGAGTGTGTGAAGCTCAGAAATATAGGCAAAATCTAATTGAATGAGCCTGGCCATATTCCAGTACAACCCTATGGACACTAAAATTTGAATTTCATATACTTCTCACGTGTGACAAAATATTATTCTTCTCTAGATTTTTGTTTTCCAATCACTTAAGGTTGTAAAAAAGATTCTTAGTTCAAAGTTATGCAAAAACAGGTAGAGAGCTGGTTTGGCTGAGGACTTGGGCCATTGTTTGCCACTCCCCTCCCAGAAGCTGATGATCCTTGGGTAGACTTGTTGGACAAAACTTTAATGTGTATTTGAAAAGGCAGACAGAAATCTTTTTGGCTTATTTCCAACTTTTGGATAATTTTCTCTTACCAAGCCCCAAAATCAAAGTAGGACAAAGTGGTCTCCTGTTTTGATTGGTATAAAAAATCCTCAAGAAGACAACAGGAATCTCAAGGGTTTGTCTATGAAAGTAGCATCTTGTCCTATAAATTTCCCTCTGTTTGCCTGTACCCTTGCCTTCCTAAACACAATTCTAAAAAAGTACCCAGGCCACCTTACAGCAATTCTGATTATGACACTACATGGATAGTTCAATAGCTTTCTCTTTTTTCAGATAACCCCTCATACAGCTTTGCCAGCTTCCAGCTCTTAGTCGACATGGTACTGAGATGGTGTTGCCAATAGCTGTCCATACCAGCTGTTGAGCAGTGGTCCTTCAGTGTCCCACAGTCCCCTTGTAGTGGAAAGACCTACAATAATTTATGTGCTTAAACGTGACTAAATTATATGCCAATTTTAAAGACTTAACCAAATCATTCCAAGATCTTCAAATATTCAAGAGGAAATATTCACACAAATGCACGAAATATATCATCTCAGCCAACTCTGTCAGCTTTCCCACTGAAAGCCACATCTCTGCTGCTGACTGGTGTGTCCGTGCTGGATGGTGCTATAATGTAGAACCAGGCTGGTGATGACTCCACCTCTGGGCGTGTTAAAGCTGTCAAGTTGTCACGGCTGAAGCAATTCACATGACTCCCCCCAACCTTGTAGAAATTTGGGCCAAAATAAAAATTATGAGCAGCCTAAGCGTGTGTCCTTACAGATCCCCAATTCTGTGTGACTCAGATCTTTTTACCATGTTCCTGTGTCACAGAAGCTATAGGGATGGACATTTTGGCCGCCACTTTTGTCAGTGGATTAGAATTTGTCATTGGAAGCTTAGGGAAAAAGCTGAAGTTCTATTAGCATGCAGCCATTGTGGATGCAGCAGAACGTTTTCAACAAAATATCTTAAGAGGATGGTAAGAAAATCAATAGTAATAACTATAAATTTTTGAAATTGTTTCCCCTTCAGGTCCCAGGCAGGCAAGCCTATGCAGGTGTAAAGACCCAGAGATGTCAGAATTGGTGTAAATTCAGGTTCAAAAACCTCAGTGTCATCATTATACACAGTGTAGTCATTGGAAAAAAATTAATCGCAAACAGACACAATGAACTTTAACAAAATTGTGTTTAGAGAAATTTTCCCACAGGCAGTTCTCCAAATACTTGAATTTTTTTCCCTTGCCAGGAGAGGGGAAAAAAAATTCTTAAAAAGGAACAGTGCCTGGTGTTTGTTATGATAAGAAGTGAAAGATATGTAAATATGTACTTAAGGTAACATTCTGTTACAAAATTAGTATTACTTGATAAGTAAATAGAAGATGTATCTACAAGCCATGTTCTTTAAAACTCCTGGTTGTGGTGAAGCTGTGTGTCTTCTCTCTGACAATGTATAGTGTAGGCCATAACACCATATAACATTAACATTTTAGTAACTAGAAACTTGGATTTGTTTAATCACAGAAAGCCTAATTAATTTGACCTTTCTAAATTTGTTATATTTGTCTTACAGGCCAGTAAGTAATTATTACTTAGAGTAAACATTTAAGAAAACAAGAAGAAAAAAATGCTCAGTTCTCCTGTTAAGTCAGGATGAAGAAGCATAGTCATGTGTCACAAGAAGAAAGCATTATTTAATTATTTATTTAAAATCAAGATTTTTATAATACATTTATTGCAAGGCACTTTGTAGAGGGAATTAGAAGTTAACTTCCTCAAAAATATAGCAAAGTTTAGGTGGCAATCCTTTATGACCTTTATAAAAGTGGAGTGGCATGTAACTTGTATATCTGGTTGAGGAAAGAACCACATGCTTTGAAATGAAGTAAGCAGGATCTGGTTTGAATTTGGTGCACTCCAGATAGTTGGAGATTCCCCTAGTCAATTGTCTTATTTCAGTCCAATCAAGTTTTACTCCTCTAGTGCTTCCTCTGCTTCTTCCTTCTATTCTGAGTCCATTTGATCCAAGAAATATCTAGAAGTAGCCTCTATTCTAAGTCACCTTATCTCTTCTTCAATGTTCACTTCAAAATGAATCTGTCCTTTCACTTCTAGAGACCCTGCTGAAGACAATTAAAGTCACATATTATTTGGATTTATTGAAGAAAAATCTTGTCTAGTTTTCCACTCTCCCTGAATAATGCTGCAGATTAAGAACATGTTCTGGTTGATTGAATGGCCATCTCTCCTGGAATCCTAGCATCCCAGGACCCTCACATCCTGTAGGAGGTAGATACTATTATTTTCTGTTACAAGATAAACAGATAGCAAGATGAAACACTAAACACCTCCCTTCAGTCTTGTTATAAGCAGACATGGGCTTTTCTGTGCTCAGGATAGACAAGGACCAGGAAGTTGCAGGTCCTTAGATATACTTTAGTATACAGGTGCAGCATAATTTGCTCTGTTCAGTATGCCAGTATCTGAGCTATGGCAGATGTTACTGACTGAATGTGTCCCTCCAAAATTTGTACTCTGAAATCCTAACCCCCATGATGATGGTACTAGGAGGTGAGGCCTTTGATTGGTGATTAGATCATGAAACTGGAGACCTCATGAATGGGATTAGTCCTCTTATAAAAGAGACCCCAGAGAGCTCCTTTACCCTCCCTGCCCTGTGAGGACAAGTGAGAGGATAGCCATCTATGAACTGGAAAGTAGGTCCTCACTAGACACCAAGTCTCCCAGTACTTTAATCTTGGACTTGGACAATGACAGGCTCATATGAGGGGTCCTTGTGTGGCTTCTGCTCATCATTCTGCTTTTAAAACTTGAGGAACACCTATGGCATTGGAGAAAAATTTAAATATAAGAAAACTCTAATAGCATTTCTTTCTTTCCCTGCTAAATCCATGTGTTGTCTGGAAATGAAGCCTTAAAAATAAATTCAGAGCAAGGTCATGTTTTCTTCTGAGAATCTTCAAGAGCAATGTTGAAAATAGCTAATATTTCTTGAAAACCGTGTATTCTTCATTTAATCCTTATAGCCACCCTTGACCTGGATCCTATTATAATCCCCATTTTACAGATAAGGGAGACTGAAAGAAGTTGACTTACCCTCACCGCTTTTTTTCCCCCTGATTTGCCTTTTTCAGAAGCTTCCTTGTCTGTTTGGGGCTTTCAGTCCACCACCTCCACACCTCACCAAAAAGTCCATCAAATCTATCATTACTGTTAAGTTTTAAATGTCCAATGTAGTTTAAAATGTTACCTTTCCTTGGGGTCTAGGAATTTTACAAAGATTAAAGCAAACTAAGGTAATAAAATTCTAGGTGGATTGTGATGTTTGAGAAAGCGCAAGGGTAGGTGTCATTATCACAGTTATCACACGAGGCTCGGCATATTTAAGAAGTCTTCTCAAATTTACATAACTAGGGTAAGTGGGCTTCAGTCCTCAATCTGTCTTAACTGCAAAGTCTGAATTCTTAATTACCATGTTATTTTTCCTACCATGTGCTGGGCCTTAAGCTAAATACTAAAGCTAAATACTATCCAATCTCAGCCTCTAAGGAACTCCTGGTCTGGTGAGAGGAGTCAGAAAGGGAAGCCAGGTATTCTAAAACAGTGTGGTTAGGGTGTAGGTAGAGACTGCTCCTCGGTATTATGAAAGGACAGAGCAGGGCACATTATCTAAAGAAAATTGAAACATTAAACACAAATCTTGCTCCAAAAGGAACGTACTCCTGTTAAACTCATCTAGCTCCTCATTAAAAAGTTTTCTGCTTATAATGGACTTAAAGAGGAAGCAGCAGTTTGTCATGACTGGATTATAACATGTTCACTGAACCTGTCCACTCTCTCCTTCTCCCCACCCTGCTCCTCACCTGTCTTCCCCTTCCATTCTCTCTCCCTCTCTTACTCGGACTGTTATTAAGCCCAGGCATTAAAGATTTGGTACAACTGAATTGATGGACTCTACAGGCATTTTAAAACAGATTTTCATGTAATTTTGCCTTGAAATTCTTCTTTTTCCTTTCCTTGTCACATTGGAGTTTTGTGTCCCAGTCATCTTGCATACAGCATGCTTTTTGGTGCATAGGATGGCTTATATGCAATCACTGAATGAGTAACTGAGTGAATGACTATATGAGTGAATAAATAGAGGAACAAACGCATTAATTATGTTTTTAGTTTCAGCAAGAGGGAATGAAAGCTCAGAAATGCTGAGAAATTTGAACAGTAGGGGGCAGCAAACATAAGCTTTTTTTTTTTTTTAAATCCTACAAGTCAGCGTTGTCTAATGCTTGAGATGGCTTCATAGGAGAGAGTGAGAAAGTAAGAGAAGTGTTGTAACTTAAAGGTGAATTCTAAAGTGACAAGTGTATTCAACTTCAGTTGCTTGTAGAACAATGCACAGGGTTTTTTTTTTTTCCTTCAAAGTTCTTTCCTCAAGGACCCCAAACTGCTCATAGAGCGTTATATACCAATGGCCAGCAGATGGCAGAGCTTTTCACGGATCAGGAATACAGAACAAGATTTTGGGGAAAAAAATAAAGCATTTACAGGGCATGAAACCTTTATTTTAAAAATTACAGGAGTAAAATCAATACTAAGTAGAGGACTAAACCTTGTAGGTCTCAAATATCTTGATGAAATATCTCGGTGAAAGGAAGGTAGAATTTTAACCATGAGTATATTGTTCATTCTGAAGCAGGGTGATAACTAAAATGTTTTAAAATGTCAAGTTTGAGCCTTACAGAAGGTGAGCTGTAATTGATGGCAGTCATTTGGATTTTACTGTGTACTTTTAAAAATGTTCCTTTATCTAATATTTCAATGATCATTTCACAGATGTTAGCCAAGAGAAAGACACTTGCACACAGACACAATGCTTTTAGATTACTGATTAATAGCACTAAATGACTTCCTACGTTGTCCTTGGCTACATTATTTAAGTGTCAACAGAGTACCTCAGAGTCTCTTACGTATTATCAGGTCTTCACCTTTTCTAAACATTTAACTACTTTAGTTGAATATTTATAATCAGATTAAAAACAGGAACAATGTCTATAGTTTGAGTACTTGAACTGCAAAGGAAAATGCAGACCCACTGGTTTTTGAGATTGACAGCACTTACCCTGAAACTTCAAACAGGCCTGTGAAACTTCCATCTGTGTAAAGGGGCCGAGGCCAGTCTAGCACTTAGTTTCTTTTTAGATCTTCCATTCCTTAGCTGTGCAGATAAATAATAACTGGCTGTATGGGAATTAAAAGCATTTCACTGCATTTCTGCGTATAATGAAAAGTTCCCGTTTTTGGCTCTGTGATTTCCCACATGAAACCCAACTTGGATTTTACTACAATAACAAAGAGCGCTAGAAAAAACAGAAGGGCATATTTGCTTAAATTGCTGTTTGCACCAAAAGAAATTCCCTAATGGGGTTATCACTGGGTCAGGCTGCACTCTGTTTTTCACCAAGCCCGAATCAATGGCAGATGAATTCAGAAGGCTAGGTGGGTTTAAATTCTTTAAACACCACTATTTTAATGAAGTTTTGCCTTCTTGGCAAAACAGTCTCTCAGTTTTTCTATCTGATTAGCAACTGAAAGATGAATAAGAAAAGGATTAGAAATCCTAAAGAGGGGTCAACTATTAGGAAATGACCCTTAGATCTAATTTTATTTCCAAAGAACAACATTGCTTCATAAGGGAGGAAGTATGGTCTAGAAGCATGGTCTAACTCCAGACTATTTGGTGTTAAATCTTGTCGCACTCTGTGCTTCAGTTACCCCATCTGTAAAATGAGGAGGAAAACACCAGTGTGGTGTGAGAGTGCAAGCTAATACTTGTAAGGCATTGGGAATGTAGTAAGTACTGTATGTGTTAGTGACGATGGTCATGTACCAAGCACTGCATTAGATGCTGAGAATGTAGAGATCGATAAAATACTATCTCTGTCTTTGAGAAGCTTAGAGTCTTTCAGGGGGGATCTGGGCGAACAGAAAAGAACAATAAGTTACAAGTGTAATTGGAAAGTTATATAGAGTTTGGAAAGAGGGGTAAAGGGACAGTGTGTTGAGTATGGCCTGGGTAAGGGTGAGGGATGTCTTGAGGAAAGGCCCTTGATCTGAATCATGAAATATGACTTATGTGTTTGCAGGCAAGAGAAGGGGGCAAGAAGGGGCTTGTGAATATGTGACCGAAGGCAGTGCATTTACTGAGCTGCCCTTCTCAGACTATGATCAGAGCATAGGGTATGTGCTTAAGGGGCAGGGTGAGAGGTGAAGCTGTGTGGATGGCAGACATCAGAGAATTCAGCATTGCAAAGAGGGCCCTGTAGCCTGAATTTGGAAATTAGATTGGTTTTGTGTGGCTTATTGAGTATTTTTCTTAAATATGGTGTCAACATTTAAAATTTAGCATCTTTTACATGGAAACACCTGGATTCCAGGCTTTCTAGAAAATTTGGAGAGCCTGGCAGTACTGTTTAAGTTCCAGCACAGCGCCAAAGATCACGTGTGTACTGCCTGGTTTGTCCCAGGTCTCTCCTCCTTCAGTACAGTCATCGACTTCCAGCCCATCAGCATTTGTGTCTCTGATCTTCATGCTAAGGAGTTCTGATTCTATTCCATAGGGCATGCAGAGCATTAAAGTGTTTTAAGTAGCAGATTCTGCAGTGATTTAATTGCATTTTCATGTGGAGGATAGAACAAAAGTTTTATCATGAGAAGTGTCTGGATACACACCTGGGCAATTGAATATCATTGGCTTTTACTGTAAGATTTTATTAGTAAATAGAATTCATTCTTTGAAAACGCTGACCTTTAATCTTGTTGTGGAGGAGTGATCAATCTTCCAGTCACGTTTGTGTTATTTTTATTTTTAAAGGTATGCAAGAGGTCTAGGATTTTAAGAGGAGAGCTCAATCTAATTTGACAGCTCCTTTAAAGATCAATAGATAGTCCCCTAAGAATTGATGATGAGATAAAATCATATCTTAACACACCTGGAAAGGGCTAAAGGGAATGTGTATGATTAGCAGGGGAGGGAGACGGTGCAAAACAGTAGTTGCTGAGAAGCAGCAAGGTATTTTTGGCATAGTGGGTTTTACCACCTAAAACCCACTCTTCTTATAAAGACAGCTCTTCATTTTCAGATAACCTGTGACTTCCCAGGGAAAAGGCACATGGCTTAAATTGAGTCGGTAGATATAGATAAACCCAGGGCTTCCCTGGCTAACCTTTGGGAGGTTGACAGAGGCAGAACAGAAGCTGCTGTGCTGGGATCAAAGTCCAGAGTGATGGAAATGTTTATGAAGCATCTCATATCCACTTCCCTTTTGGTTCCAGTAGTGAGAACAAGGGAGCTAATCATGAGAGGTGTGAACTAATCCTATACTCACGTTCTTAATTTCTGATAAAGTGCCAGTTGGTTTGTAGCAGGAGAGCATTGCCAGCAGGCAGTAGGCAGGAGACCCAGGGTAGAGTTGATGTTGTGGTCATCAGTCTGAAGGCAGCCTGGAGGCAGAATTACTTCTTTCTCAGGGGACCTCGGTTTTCTCTCTTAAGGCCTTCAAATAATTAGATGAGTCCCATTCACACTGTGAAGGGTATCTGTTTTGTTTTGTTTTTTTTCTTCCAGTTTACTCATTTGAATGTTAATCACATGTTTAAAAAGAAATGCAACCTTCCCCTGGCCATATAGACTGATGTCTCACCAAACAACTGGGCTGTAGAGCCTGGGCAAGTTGATACCTGAAACTCATTATCATATAGAGACATTATCACATAGGTTGGTCCTGTGTCACGGGCTGAGAGAGGAAGGAGATTCTGCTACTGAGCAATGCCCATCTCTGAGAAACCATGTTTCAACTGAACAAACGTAGAGAACCTGCTGTGTGCAAAGCTCTCTACTTTCCAGTTCTTCTCTGCTTTTAAAGAGTCTGTTGCTATAAATACTTGGAGGAAGAGTACACTTGAGTGAACAAGACACAGATTTTGCAGGCCGAGGAGCTTATAGGCTAGTGAAGGAAATCAACCTGCAAAATGTTTTACAAATATGCATGGAGTAGATTTAACTGTTGTCTTCTTCCTCCTCTGGCCACTAAGAGAAAGCAAGACTGACAGTTGAAATGACTTATGCAAACTTGAGAAGCATTAGCCAGGGTTAGCCTTGGCTAGCTGCTGACATCATCCTGTCCCAGAAGCCACATTGTCCAACAGCTGGTCAGTCATGGAGAAGGTGGCAGCCTTACCTCTAAGTAGATTTGCCTGGTAGCCAGTAAAGTAAGAAGGATAAATTAGTGACTTCCTCCTACCTACTGAGCAACTTACTGAACATCTTGTACATTATCTGGGTCACCCAGATGGGAATATAAGGGAAGACAAAGTCTAAACAGTCACAAGTACTCTCAGAGAATAAAAGCAATTTATTATTCCAGAGGTAGTTCATTGAAGGCTTGATTTAGCTGAAAGTTAATCTTTATATATTTGTTGTTTCCTTCTCTTCTGTCTCAGATTTCTTTCATTATTGTTGGAGACTTGTAGTTAAAGTCTCTGAAACATTTAAACCGTAATATATTAAAAATAAAAAAGGAATATTGATTCTTAATGAGCTCGAGAAGAGGACTAGTTTGGAGTGATGAATCAGTATTTCGAGTCTGCTGAAAATGTCACTGCAACCCTGTGGTCTCACAGTATGCAAGAGAAATCAGTGGGTTGTTCCTCTAAAAGGAATCTAAACTGCATATGTGTGCTGGAGGGCACTCAGATTTACCTTTGTTGTTGAGTGAAAGCAAAAAGAGAATGCTATGACATTGGGCAAAAATGCTCAAGGTAGAATTAGACAGAGGAAAAAAACCCCAATTGTTGTAGCACATTTTTTTCAAGCCTATGCCTTTGCATTTATTCACAGCACACATGATTTTCTATGCTTTGATTGTAGTTTTTTCTACAGTTGAACTGTAGCAATATTTACCAGGTAGATAAGAACAAAAGAATATTATCTTTATCCCAGCATGCCTTATGGAGCTGATTGCTCTGGAGAGTGAGCTGTATTAACTCTTCCTGAACCAAGTTGTAATGGAGACTGGTTTATTAGGAATGATAGTAGGAATGGAGTGTCAGTCCTTGTTTTCCAGGCTGTTTTAAAATAAATAATTCTTAAGAGTTAGAGAAATCCCTATGGAATTTGGCAGAGAATTAGAGAGATCTATTTTCCACATCTTTAGCTTTGTTTTAGTAGAAAGATTTGCAGAAAATTCCTTCTTTGTTAATCATTTAAGCAATATCTTAACCATAGTACAGAACAGCTTGAAAAAGAAGAGTAATTCATTGTTATGTCATCATGAGGCCAGATTGCCAGGGATTGAATTCTGACTCTCTGCCTTCTAACTGTAACTGAGTGACCTTGAAAAAACCTGTTAAATCTCTTTGGACTTCAATTTCCTCATCTACAAAATGGTGACAATACCTACTTAAGTGGGTTGTTTGAGGATTACATTAAATAAAATACATGAAGTACTTAGAGCAGTGTTTTGCGCTACTAAGTACTTACTAAATATTAGCTACTTCTATTATTAATTTTGAAACAATTGTATTTAAAATGTTAGTCCCTTTTAGTCTAAATCCAAATTCCACATTTTTTTATTGGGTATAATCTCACTGCAATACAGTTTTAAACTTACTCATTTTTATTGATCTGCATAAGTATTTTTTCATGTGGTTACATAGACTTCATAAGTATTACCTTTAATAGCTCCATGAAGTTGCTCTAGTGTCATGTACTACAGTGGTCCCTTACCCTTGGGGGCTACATTCCAGCATCCTCACTGGATGCCTGAAACCATAGACAGTACCGAACCCTATATACACTGTTTTTTCCTATGTATACATACCTATGATAAAGTATAATTTATAAATTAGGCACAGTAAGAGATTAACAGTAATAATTAATAATAAAATAGAACAATTATAGCAATATACTATAATAAAAGTTATGTGAATGTGGTCTTTCTGAAAATACCTTATTGTACAAATTTAATGCCTTTTCAATCTTAACTAAGCATTTATCACACAGTGTGGCCATAGCTTTTGTAGTTTGAGGTGCAACAGCAAAACCAGTATGAATTTATTTTTCTTTCTTCACAATGTTATGGATTGAAGATTAGTTCTTACTGTAGATTTTAGCAATCTCTGCATACATTTTTTTTCTTTCTGTATTAAATCAAGAACTTTCATCTTTTCACTTAAAGGAATCTTTTTACAGCTTCTCTTTGGCATATCCAAATTGCCAGCACCACTACTCTGGTATTTTGGGGCCATTTTTAAGTAAAATAAGAGTTAGTTGAACACAAGCACTGCGATAGTGCAATAGTTGATCTGATCACTGAGATGGCTGTTAAGAGACTAAGGGGTGGAATAGCAGGACAAAGAGATGGTTCATGTCCCAAATGGGATGGAGCGAGATGGCGTGAGATTGTATCATGATACTCAGAATGACATACAATTTAAAACTTTTAAGTTGTTTATTTCTGGAATTTTCCATTTAGTACTTTTGGACTGCAATTGACCATAGGTAACTGAAAGTGAAACCACAGGTAAGGGGGGACTACTGTACGTAGTTCAAGTGCCACATACCTTTTGTGGTACTGTGACTATCCCTTTGTTGTGACTTGTACAGACTGTTCCTATTATAACTTTACAATTGTAAATACATGATAAACATCTTAGAAAATTTTGTATTCATGCTATTGTTTTTTTCACTGAGAAGCTAGAATTATTAAATATAAAGGTATGAACTTTAAAACAATAACATTTCAATATGTTTTAAAGTTGGTTATCCTAAATTACAATATTACCAATATTGTGTAAATATTTTGTACCAAACCCTCACTAGCATTTGGATTATTGTTAATCTAGTTTGGCTCATTTGATAAGTGTTAACTAATATTTTAATTGTTTATTATTTTAAGTTTATTTTCTTTACAATTTTTAGCTCTTTTTACGTGAAGTTATTTGTATTCTTTGACCATTTAACTATTGAGGTAGTTTTTTATACACTTGAATATTGATATTAACTCTTTTTCACATTTGAGGAAAGTATTTTTTCTTTCAATTGTTTTGTGATTTACATATTTGTGATTTTATAAATTTTTGTATATTTGAGTATTTTTCTTTGAATTTTTTCCTTGCATTTGGGTTGCATCCAAATAGGATGAGTTCTTCTATTTCCCTTCATTTTTTTCCCCTCATAATCAAATTCTTAACTTTGGGGTTTATTTTGATATACAGCATATAAAAGATCTTTAAAAAAATATTCTAGCAAATCATTGTATTTGTTTAAACACTTGGAATTTTTTTTTTTGAGATATGTTAGTATAAATAAGGAAGAAATACAACAGGATTCTACCACAAGAGACTGAGAATAGACAGCCAATTCTTTACACAGAATCTCTTTTTTGCTTTTGCTTTGTGTTAAATTGCCCTGATTCCAAACAACAAATTCCAAAAAAAGGGAAAAACCTGTGCCCCAAATAGAGCAAACTTTTTAGAATTACAATGTCGAGGCCTCATTGTCTCCTTTGATTAGCTATTCTCATTTATTTTTTCTTTTCATGAAATGAATCTTAAACAGACACACTATTCATGCTTCTAAATTAAGGGATGCTTAATGCACTTAGTGCAGGCTAGAAATATTGATTTCTTAATGTAACACAACCACATATATTATGGCATCAATTCCTGGCAGAAACCATTTTAATTTAGTTATTTTAACATGTAAAAAATAAAAATGCTGTTTGTGGTTAGAAATATAAGTGTATTTAGCAATAGATCCAGCCTGGTAAGATTGCAATTTAGAATTTCTAACAAAATATTCTGCCTCACTTGGTTACTTCACTCTAGACACAATAAAACTTTTCCTTCAGCTTTTTAAGCATTTTATTTCAGTACATCAAACATTTATTAAGCACTTCCCCTATAGCTGGCATTATACCAGGTACTTAGGGGTAAAAAGATAAAAAAAAGATTCTGCTGGGGCAATTTAAAGCCTAGTTGTAGACAGGCACATAAATAGATCATTGCAACATAATTCATTAAGTTCAGAAACTCAGACCATTTCATTGCTTGTGTCAAAGATTTTAAGGATGGCTTATAGTTTATATCCTATAGGACTCTTCTACTGTTAGCAGATAGAGAGACCCCTAAATTAGGAAGCTCACTGGAGTGTGGGTCCTTGCTGCTGGGTGTGAAAGAATTCACAGCAGAGGCAGAGGGACAAAGTGAAAAGCTGCTTTATTGCTCTACAGAGGAGAGGGAAATAAAGTGCTTGAGTGAGGAAAAAGAAAGAGAAGCTATTGAGCAGGGAACCGTCATCCCAGATGGCCAGCCAAGACAGCTCCAGGTCCAGGTCGGGCCAAGTGAATTTTCATTAGGAGCTTCTGTCATATCCTCCCTCTGGGTGTGCTGGAGTAAATCACCTTTCTTACCCATCGTTGTATGGGCTTTTCTGGTTGCTGCCATGGCAATCATTGACTGTCATGGTGCTGGTGGGTGTGTCATTTAGCATGCTAATACATTGCAATGAGCATATAATGAAGCTCAAGGACCACTGAAAGTCAAATCATCCACCATCTTGAGACTGGTTGGTTCTAACCATTTCTTGTTTATTCTGTTTCAACGGCTTCCTGAGACTTAGATAAGAGTAATTGGTTTCTGTTTGAGGGAGGGGCAGACATATTATCTTGGAGGCAACAGCCTTGGTAAAAAAAAGGGAAGTTGACTTTAATCAGAATGCCAGCAATCTGGTGGATCCAGTGTCTTCCCTGTCCCCTGCCCCCAAACCATCTCTGAAGATTCTGCTCAGCCATGAAAATGTTGAAGAGAAACAAGGAAGTAATCTCAGCTAATCATTCAGATAGGTGGTCAGAGTTGTCACCATCCCCCTCTGCGTGCAGACTTGTCCTAATCATCAACTACTTGACTCTGCTCTTGTGTGACACAGGAAGGCCTGAGAGACTTCAGCTTTTCTATAAACAAGAGGCAGGGGTGCGGGGTGGGGGATGGGTGCAGGATCCTACACCATATCACTACCTCTTTTGACACTGGTCTTGGTTCCAACTTAAAAGGGCTTGAGACTCACAGGCTCCTGCCTCGCCCACTCAGTTCCTCCACTTGCTCCATCACCATGCGCTACCTAAGTAATCTATCCCAAGAAGGAAGTGAGACATGAGGGAAGGGAGCAGGGCACAGCCACTCTAGAAATGACAGCAATTTAACACCAAAATGGTGGAAGATTCAACTCCTAGTTGGCCTTAAGGATTAAGAGGTTTGGCTTCTAGTAGACCTTGAGCTTCATTATATGCTCATTGTAACAGCGTGATGAATAACATCCCCGCAGGTGCCATGACAGCCCCAAGGATAACAGCAAAAGGCCAAGGAATGGGCGGTGGCCCAATTCCTGGGAATCTCAGCCCCTTCCCCAGGGCAGTTGGAATGGTCCCACCTGTAGGCGTGTGAAGCTACTGAGCCCATAAAAACTGAGGACACCATACCTAGTGGCCCTTTTCCACTCCCTCCTCTTTGGAGACGGCCCGCACTCTGTCTATGGAGTGTGTACCTACTTTTACTTTAACCTGAGCACCCAATTCCCACACCTCTTTCCTTGCCTTTCTCTTGCCTTACACTCTATGCAGTATGTATCTCTCTAAATAAATCTACCTTTACTCAGCTGTGGCTCTCGCTTGAATTCTTTCCTGTGCGAAGTCAAGGACCCACACCTGATGGGGCACATCCCAGGGGCTCAACTGAGGCCTGGGACACGGCCCTCCTCATGCCCCATATCCGTTTTCCTGCATCAGAAGCTGTACTTAGAATTAATTTCCCACCATTCCCTGAGAGTCTATGGGACTAATCATCACGTCTCACACTCTGTTGGCCTTAGTCATCACAAGTCCAAGCCTCTCATAACAACACAGAGACTCTTATTCATACATTTCTGCATATCCCTTTATTGGACCCATTCCCTCATTTTTCTCAAACTGCAGTCTTTTCCAGGGCAGCCTTTGGAACTCAGAGCTTGAACAACTTTTACCTTTGAACTCTTCTCTACTAAATTGTCTTCCTTGAATTTTCTTCTCAATCTGTTCTTTGAATACCTTCACCTTCTTGCTCTAAGACCTAGTCTTCCTCCCCACATCCTCCTGACCTGCTTCTCTTTCAAATGGTGGCTGTTTTTGCTTCCACATCCTACCTTTCCAGATCCTGGAGGTGAGAATATAAAAATAGGTATTCTTCTTGTTTCTCATCATTGCTTCTCTTTCAGAAACCCCAGTTCCCTTGAGATTATATTAAGCTACTTTCATATCCTATCCACTCCGTCACTCTGCTTGTTGCACTGAAGATTTTAGCAAAGACTCACTGCATTTCCCTCTACCACTGCTCTTGAAATCAAGTCCCTGAAAATCAAGTTCCCCTGTCAAGTTTATGATTAATTCCTCTATCCAAAACTTTACTCCCTTTCTTGTCCCATCCCTGTTCCCTTCAGAATTGAAGAGTATCAAAGGAAAGGGAGATACTGAAACCAAGCAGGATTCTGTGCGTACAGAAGCCTCTCTGTGTCCCCTGTTTCTATTTTGTATAATAAGGTTTTAGTCTCCTAGGCCTTCCTGGAGTTCTAAAGAGCAGACTCAACCAGTTACTGATTAGGGAAGTGGGAGAATGCAGAAACAAAGGAAAAACAGTCAAGCAAGAAAAGTAATGACAATAGTTCAGGGATAAAATAAGAATCCTAGTTCCTCCTCAAGCAATATACATAACAATCTGATTCATATCTTTGAGTTGTTGTGCAGAAACCAAGACCCCCCCCCATCCAAGTAGCAGGTGGTGGCTGCATGCTGACCACAACCAGACCCCAGAATGGTTGGAACCAGAGGTTGATGATTCAAATTCCCAAAACATCACCCTGTTACCTCACCACCAGCCAACTGGAAGCTGCAGCCTTCACCCCCAGTGTTGTCTTTAAAAACCCTTCCCTGAAAGCCTTTGGGGACTTTGGGTCTTTTGAGCATGAACTGCCCGTTCTCCTTGCTTGCTTATAATTTCCTTCACCACAGCCTGGTGTCAGTGGATGGGCTCTGCCACGCTGTGGGTGAGTGGACCCAAGTTTGATTTGATAACACTCTTGGCATTGTTTTTGGTGAATTCAACATCTATATAGATCATTGGTTCTCAAATTTGGCTACACAGTTGAATCAAGTGGGGTTGTTTTGAAAGATTACCTGGGCTCAGGCTTCCCAAAACCTGTTACTCCTACAGTCATAGCCTAGATGTTATCATTGTCAGTACCCTCCAAGTTCTTGTTTTCCATCGTCCCACTTTCTGATTTACACAGCATTTCCTCCTGCTTCCTCAGGAACACTTAAGAACAGCACCACCTCAATAATTCATGAATCCACCCCATGACCTTTTCTCTGTCCAGTCCTCTCCTTTGTCCTTCTTTTCTTACTCAGCTTAGATTCCATAGATTGTCACCATAACTCCCTTTCATGCACCCTCAGTTCTTCTGTCCTTCTCCATCTCCATTGTGCTTCTTTAGCAAAACCCAAACCCTCGTTATAATTCAACTCTGCCTACTCGACATCTGCATTCAAGCAGGTAAATGGGATGGGAGAAAAACACATTCGCTTTACATTTGTTGCCACAAATCTCAAGTGAGTTCTCAGCACTGTAGGATAATTTTGCTAGAATTCTCTGGTCAGTTTCCTGTTCACTTTTTCAAACGACTGATTTATATCTTCTTCTCTCTTTTCAAACCTCCAACATTTCCTCCCAGTCCTCACTCTCTGCTGATAACCTTGATTTTTAAAGGTTCATTAAGAAAATAAAAGCAAGAAGAGGAGAATTGCTTCCTTTCCCCCTTATCAAATCCACCAGCCTCCAGCTCCTGCCCTCACGCTCGGTCTTCCCTCCAGTCACAAAGGATGGGCAGCTCTTGCTCTTCCTAAGGACAGTTCCTCCACTCTTGCTGCACCCCCTTACTAGATTATTCTCTCATCAGCATACAAATAGACCTCTCATCTCCATAAAACAAAAGAGAACCTCCTAGACTTACTATCACACTCTGGCTCCAGCAGCTTTTCTGGGCTTCCTTTACAGCAAGACTTCTTGAGATTTTTCTGTACTCACCATCACATTTTCTTATCTTGTTTAACTCTAACTCACTTTGGGATTTTGTGTCCACTAGCCCCCTGAAATTGCTCTGTGAAAATCACCAGCAATCTCCATATTTCTAAAAGCAACGATCAATTCTCAATCTTCATTTTATGCGGCCTCCCAGCAGATTTGGCACAATTGTCATCCACTCTGAGGCACTTTCGTCTTGGCCCTCCTGCCTACCATACTCTACTGGTTGTCCTCTCATCTCCCAATTCCTGCTTCCTGGTTTCCTCTGTACCCTCCCCCTTCTCTCCAGAGCTCACAATGTTTGAGTGCTCCAGCTTGAAGCTCCAGGTCCTGCCCTCTCACTGTCTGTAATCACTCCCTAGGTAAGCTCATCCAGGCTTTAAATAGCATATTCAGGCTGATGATAACCCCCCTCCCCTAACTCCAGGTTTGAATATCTGTCTACTGGATACTTTCCACTTTTATGTCTAAAAAGCATAACATGTTAAAACCAAAATTAATAATTTTTCCTTCTTAAATCTGCCCTTTATACAGACTCTCTTTTTAAGTGTATGGCATCACCATTGCCTGAGTTACATAATCAGATGTCTGGATGCCATCCTTTATTATCTCAAACTTCATTTCTCTTTCATCAATAAGTCTTAGCAGCTGTACCTTCAGAGCATACCTTGAATCTAGCAATTCTCACCACATCCACCTCTATCATTTTGGTCCAAGTTATTATATCTGGCTGTGGCATTAATTAAATTCCTAACTTGTTATCTTATTTTTATTCCTGTATTCTTCCAATCATTCCCCATAGAGCAGCAGATTATACTTTCAAAATATGAATTTGTTTAATAAACACAATTAAAACCATCCTGTGGCTTGCTATTGTTACACTTTGAACAAAGTAAATCCTTATCAAGTCTTACAAGGCCCTCTATGATCTGGCTGCAGAATCACCCTTCTGACCTCATCTTTACCAGCTCTCCCTTGCTCAGTCTGCCTAAGTCAAGCAGGCTGGTTTTGTTTCCTGGAATGCACCAAGCTTACTCTCTCTTTCAGGTCTTTGTCCTTCTTGCCTATTCTGCTGAAAATGCTACTCCTCTAGATCTTCACACATCTCTTTCCTTCATTTCATAGGAGGAGTACTTTCTGTGAAAAGAAGTACCCAGACCTCTCTACCCAAAATGAAGCCAAGGCTGCCCAGTCATGTTCCATTATCTTACTTTCCTTTATTTCCTCCTGAACTTAAACTATTATTTGTTTACTTTTTAATTATTGTTTATTTTGTTAGAATATAAGCCTCCTGAGGGTAGAAATCTTACCTGTCTTGTTTATAGTGAAATCCCCAATGCTTAAAAACAGAGCCTAGGATCTAGGAGATTCTCAATAAATGTTTGTTCAATGAATGAATGAGAGGCAAAAATCATCACTAAAACTGACGTAAGAATTCATGCAAAGAGGTTGCCTTATTGATAATACTTTATTACTCATTAAAACCAAATGTATAACTACTCATGTGTCCCTGTACCACCCCAAACCATCTTGCCTACCTTTGAATTCCACTACATTTACTGCACTTTGATTGGCCCTATTCTCTACCCTGTGAACATATACTCTCTGGTGATTCTGACTGGTTCAACCAGGGGTAAGTACCTGGTTGACTAAAAAGTTGTCCTTGTTTGAAAATCTGGCCAAAAAAGGCATTACTGTGTACTTAGGTTAAAACTTGCTTTTGGGTTGAACAGAGTAGCTAGCAGCAGACCATAATTATTGTCTTGCTCATGACATTAGAAAATTTAAAATACCTTAAATTCCAAAATTAGAGGATTGGGTAAACACATAGTATAGAATGTTATACACTCATTAAAATGATGCAAATAAAGACCTTTGAAAGGTATGTTTATTCTATAGTGTGTATTGTTGAGTGAAAGAAATGGAAAACAAAGTTGTTTATGCAGTATTACTTTAATTTTGTTAATTCTCCCCAACCCCCATATACCTTCACAAGAAAAAAAAAGAAATACACCAAAAATTTAATAGAGCTTTTTTCCCTAGATGGTGCCAGTGAGAATTGTAGGAGTATCTTCATTATATTCAATTTTATTTTTTCTTATAGTTTTATAAATTATTCAAATTAAATTAATGTGACTAGGAAAAAATCATTTTACTTAGAAATGTTTCCACTAAAAGTACAGTCTAAGGTTTAATGCATTGTTTGAAACTATATTTAAACTTTTGCATTATAAGTACATTATATGAATAAAACTATATGAATAAAATATCATACATTATTATGCATTACATATATATTTATATCAATTAGTGGATTGGAATATATTGTATATATGGTACATATACATGTATATACATATATGTGTGCACACATGGACACTCACGTAATTTTATTGTTCAGTAAATTCCTTGGCAGCTCTTGAACTGCTGCTTCAGTTCAAATTCTGAAGTTTGCTTTTATGATAATCCCTTCAAATGATTCCCAAGCATTTGTCTTTTATTCTAAAGCAAGGATAATATGATAAATAAGTCTAAGTGCAATTATATCATTTTATGAGAATTAAAAAGTTAAAACCCAATTGTTTAAAGATCAAACTATGAAACAATGAGAGCTTCATTTTAGCATTATTTTTCATTTTATAAATTTAAATATATCTCTGGTTAGATTATAATGACCTCCTCTTTAACCCCTAAATGCTGCATGCATATAAAGTAGAAAATAAGCTATTACACAGTAAATCTCAAAGAATAAATTATTATAATTCAAATATGAACACCTCGAACTGACAGCTATTTGAAATCACAGCTTAAAGTCAATCCGGAGCAGGTAATAAAAATGCATTTTGAGTTGAGAAGTAAAGTTAATGGACTTGGTTTGTATTTAATTAGGAAGTTCTAGAGTTTAAAATTTAGGTTTAGTCATTAATTCTTTTATTTATTTATTTGACGAATATTCATAGAGCATCTGCTGTGCCAAGAATACAGTGGTATACCTTCTTGAAATAGACTGTGATTAGTCGACTACACTATTTATTGATAAGTTAGAATTATAACATATATTAGGAAGTCGAAGTGGGGTCAGACATCAAGGTTGAGGTGGAGTATTAGATCTCAAGGACTCCTTTCTTATAAAGGAATATTTAAAGCTTCTAAAACCTATTGACCTGAAGTGCTGTGGCAGGAAGTGGAATTTGTTTTTCTTTGTAGCCTCGTTGAAAACTGATGGTATGGTTAGACACAGATATGCTTGACATTCTGTATTTGTTACATTTCTTCCAAGATATTCCACAGGAATGAGAACAAAGTCAGGGACTTGCGACTTGCGAGAAAGATCTCCAGATGGTGCGCTCCTGATGACCCCCAATGGCGTGGCCCCAAATTATTATTTTTCTTCTCACAAATGGTCAAAATGGACAAATGGTCAGATGTCCACTGACCATTCTGAACCAACACATGAATTTCTGTGGTGGATGCTGGGTGAAAGAGCAGAGAGAAGGGGAGAGAGGAAGGACAAATTATAAGAAAGTCTGTTCCTATTTTTTGGACCCCTACCATGTGCCAGAAGTATTACATGTGTTATGTCTAATCCTTGCAAGAACTCTGCAGCACAGGTGTTGTTATAGTTTAAAGACAAGGCCATGGACTCACACAAGGACTCACTCAGGGTTACTTCAAAAAAACACGGGAGATCTGCGACTAAAAATGTGGCTTTTCAAACTCCAAGTCTATCAATATCTTTAAATAACTCAGTGCTAGTAGTAGAATATCTACACAGGGGGAAAATGGGAGAATAACTGTAAAAGAAGGTGTGGATGAATTACAGTTATGCTAAAAATGTGAGAATTATGGATTCCAGCAAACAAAACCATCTAATGTGTAACTGCCCGGTTTGATTTATTGCTGGGAACTCATAGGTATTCTAACTGCAGTTTGCTTTTTTTTTTTTTTTTTAAACACTCCTCTACTCCACTCCTTTCAGGAATTGGTTCGCTAGGAAGCCCAATATATCCTATGGACATGGGCCAGTGTGGTAGATTGCATTTTGGTCTCAATTCTTCACTCTCCCATGAGAGATTTATATCATTCCCTCCCTTGCCTTACTCTCATGTGTGTGGACTGTATTTTTCCTATTCTTTGATTTTGGGCTTGGACACATTACTTGCTTCAGGTGACACAGCAGAGACCACAAATGTACTTGAATGGTTCTGCTTGCCCTCTTGTGCTCCAGTGTCCTACCATGAGAAGAACATGCCCTGGATAGCTGTTTCCCCATCAGCCTAGTCCCAGACAAAGATAACTGAAACAGACTTGATCTGTACCTGTAGCCAGGAGCCAAGGCCAGCCAACCCATAGCCTGAAAGAGAGCCTAGATTAGCTAAACCATATCACATGCAGATCCACAAATTTAAGAATAAATGCTTATTGCTATGGGCTGCTGAGTTTTGGGGGCTCATTTGTCATGCAGCAATATTGTGCCTGTAGGTGACTAATGTAGCCAAGATGTATACATAGAATAATTGGAGATGCGTGAGATGAAAAATACTCTTCCACATCTTTAGTCTTTCTAAGTCATTCAAGACAGAAAGTCAGAA
Source organism: Vicugna pacos (assembly GCF_048564905.1). Lineage (NCBI taxonomy): Eukaryota > Metazoa > Chordata > Mammalia > Artiodactyla > Camelidae > Vicugna > Vicugna pacos. Next base: position 19,681,075 of record NC_132990.1, read on the forward strand.
ATGAAAGTCCATGACAAAGGGGACTTGAATACATGGCCTAAGCACATGTGAGAACTTGTTCCTGAGTGTTCATTTGCTGGACCTGGAGGGAGCTTGAGTGTGAGGGGTGGAAGAGAGCCCTGTCAGTGTGAGAGCTCTTCCCTGGGCAGACTCCTAAGCTTAGCCCTAGGAGCCACCCAGATGCTGCCTGTCAGTGGGTGGAAATAGGATAAGGAACAAATGATTAAGACACTTGTTGTCTTGGCTCTTTGCAGCCTTACAAATGAAATTCATAAATTGCTAAACATAGTTTTTACGTTACTAGCTGACTTCATACTAGCAACCGCATTTCATTTTCCTGGAGGATGGTATCTTAAGCCAAATAGGGCTTAGGCCCCATTAGATATATCAGTGTATACTTTGCTCATGAAGTAAGCTATAGATTTAAGTCACTGGAACAAAGTGCTAAAAATGAAGGTGCTTGAGGCATTTTTGTTCCCTGTAAATCATTGCCTGGTGAAGGATTTAACACAGAAATATGTTATTCAGAGTTATGCAGGTGAGGATTTACTGTAATATTTAATAAAAACACACATGGGCTTATCATGAAATATGCTCCTGTGATGTGTCTGACACTTCTAAGGAATTTGGCACAAACACTAAAGCTCTGCTACATACCAAGAACGCTAATATGAGCTAGTTGACTTCAAGAGATACAGCAGTTTGATTTATACAGTCAACAATAGAAAATGGCATTTTAGCTTGGTTATAAACATCCATATGCTGTTCCCAGTTTTAAGCTATTTTCTGATAGATTTAAACCATTTTCTGATAGATTTCTTTGCTTGGATAACTCCCTTTTATTGACTTTTTTTTTTTTTTTTTTTTAGTTCCTGAACTTCTTACATGGAAATTTTACTGGTGCTGGGAGGATGCTTTTGTCATTTGAGGTATGTGAAATATTCATCCCGTGATTGCGAGATGAAAATTTTTCAGAAAAATTCCTTTATTATATGCAGGCCAGTTTTCTAGTTTTTAAAGCCACATGCTATATGACTATAAGTACAGTCAACCAGTGTGTCACATCCATTTTGGGGAGAGGGGTAGCAGAAATTACAAAGTCATTAAAGAAAATAAGCAGAAATTTCACCATATTCATAATCCAAACTGTGAGACTGTCTCATAACAAGGTATTTGTCCATTGAGGTAATTAACTCCCCTCAGCTGGGACTCAAAATTTCTCACCTTAAATTCAGAGGAATAATAGTAGCTCCCTGTATTAGTTTCCTATTACTGTTGTAATAAATGATCACAAATTTAGTGGTTTGAAACAACACACAATTATCTTTCAGTTTTGCAGGTCAGAAGTCTGATGTGGGTCTCACTGGACTAAAATCAAGATGTTAGCAGGGCTTCATTCCTTCTGGAGACCCCACGGGGGAGTCTCTTTCTTGCCTTTTCCAGCTTCTTGAGGCTGTTCACGCTCTTTGGCTCGTGATCTCCTTCCATCTTCGAAGCCAGCGACAGCCATTTAAGTCTTTCTCACACTGTATCACTCTGACACTGACTCTCCTGCCTCTGTCTTCCACATTTACAGAACTCTTCTGGTTACGTTGGGCCCACCCAGATAACTAACAATATTCTCCCTATTTTAAAGCCAGCTGATTAGCAGCCTTAATTTCATCTGCTACTTTACTTCTCCTTTGCATTGTGAAGTAACATTTTCATAGGTTAGGCGGATTAGAGTGTGTCCATCTTTTGGAGACCATTATTCTCCCTACCACACTCCTCTTTTATGGTTGTTGTGAGGACTAAATGAGACACTACATGTGTAAATCTGGCCCATACAAATATTCAATAAATGTTCATTAATATTACCTCTGTTACTTTGTAAAGGCAAACTTTTCAGATGTATTACCTCAGATTGAATGCTCACCAACCACAAATACTACCACTCTTCATATTCAGATAAATGTTCATGAGGATTGGATTTTGAAACCTCCACAATCTTAAGCAGGCTCTGCTGCTGGGCATTTGAGACCACTATATCTGCCCGGTGCATAAAGGATGGAATCGGGTAATTGGGAAATACTATGATTTTTCAGGACATGACCTTCGTTGTTAGAATGATCATTATAGTCATGCATAACAGAACATTTCTGAATGCCTGTAGGACCAAAAAGTAAACTGGTACTCAGTCTAGGCTGGTGTTTGATAACCAAGGGAGACAGAGTGTTTTCCAAGTCATTAGTGTGACTCAAAATCACCCATTTAATTTGATTCAGAATCCCTGCCAGTGGATAAAGAGGGTAGGGTCCACTCATACTGAAGGGTAGATATCTTGATGACTGGGCTCTCGCCGGAGAGCAGCCCCAGGCCTAAGTGAGCAAGGGGAATACACAGTAAGAAACTAAAGTATGAGCTCAGAACTAAATCATAGAGCAAATCAGCCAGATGTTGAGCAAAGAAAGTAGCCTGATGGGATGATCTTGGGACACTAACTACTCTGTTCAGCGAAATAAGAGTAATTCTAGATTGAATCAGTGGATGAGTCTGAAGCTGCAAATATTTAACTGCTTTGGCCAGGTTTGGATCAGGGTGTGGGCAGAGCTTCACTTGCTGGTTGCAGGACATATCTGACCAAATCTGGGGAATGACAGTGAGTAAGATGTCACTGGATTCATGTAATAATTTAACATTAGTCATTAAATTAGCAAATAATTATTGAACTCTGTGTATGTATATATGTGTGTGAGGGGGTCTAAGATAAAAGATTGGTAGAAAGAGTATAGGTTTCATTTATAGACAAAATTGTACTTAAATTCTACTTCCAAAAGTTACAAGGTTTATGATCTGGAGCAAGCTACAAACGTCTGTGAGTCATAGGGTCTGTAAAATTATACATAAATTTGTGTGGATTAAATGACAGGACGTGTTAAAGCACCCAAATGGCTAGCACATAGTAGAAATTGAATAAATAATAGATGTATACCAATTTGGCAACTGAGGATAAAGTTCATTTTTTCTTTACCAACTACTTTAACCAGGGACCGAGGCTTTGTCCTCATGGAGAGGTGAGCACTCTTTGCAGAGCTGTAGATGAGCTTTGTGAAGTCAGCCTCCGACTTCACGGGTTCCCTCCACCTTTCTCTGAAGCAAACTGAAACCATACCATTTGTATTTACCCTGTTTGGAATTCACTGAGCTTCCTGAATCTTTGGATCATAGTTTTCAACCAAATTTAGACTTTTTTTTTCAGTTTATCAGTCTGTATATATATAGATATATACATTTTTTAACCCACTGTCTCTCTTCTCGGCTGGAATTCTAATTACCCATAAGTTAGACTGCTTGATACTGCCCTATAGATCCTTGAAGCTTTTTTTTATCTCTATGTGCTCAAGTTGGAGGAGTTTTCTTACATAGTCTTCATGCTTATTGATTTTTTTCTATTGTATGCAATTTTACCAATAATTCCAAACAATGCATTTTTTATTTCAGATATTGAATTTTCAGTTCTAGGATTTCCACTTGTGTTTTTGTTATTTTCAGCTTACAGAGCTCTCCTGGAATTTCTCCTCCCTTCACCTATAGAAGCTATATGTGACATATTTATTATGATTGTTTTAAGAATTTCTTATGGGCCAGCATTGTGGATCTGTTTCCATTAGTTGATTTTTCTCTTGACTTTGAGACATATTTACCTATTTCTTTACATTACTAGTAATTTTTAATGGCATATGGGACACGGTGGATGATACATCATAAAACCCCAGGTTATGCTGGGTTCTGTTTTGTTTGTGTGTGAATAGGAAAGCAGATATTTTGATACTACTCTAGTAATTGGTACAATCTTTATGGAAGATCTTTTATCACTATCAAAATTTGAAATATGTAAAATTTTGGACCCAAATTCCTATTCTAGAAATTTATTCTATGAATATGTTTCCCACTGCAACACATGCGAAGACCGTCAAGGCATATTTCAATAATAACAAAAAAAAGTTGGAAGCAAACTAAATATTCACCTGCAGGGAACTGATTAAATAAGTCATGGTACAGTGAGTTTCTAAGCAGCAGTTGAAAATAATGAGTTACGTGTGTTAATACAGAAAACAGAATATATTAGTAAGTATTAAGAAGCGGTTTGAGAGTAGTATATACTGTAAATACATCCAACCTGTAATAGTATTTTAAGAAGCATGTGTGTGAATATATGGATAGAGAAGAAACTATTAGTAATAATACCTTTGGGAAGTGGAAATGGGGACATGGAGAGTTTTTATTTTTTACTTTCTTTATGGTACAGTTGAAAAGTTTAAGCATCTCTGTACAAGTACTAAGTTATGCTGTGTTCCTTGGAGACATGCCATAAGCTGGAAAATTGTTTCTATAAAGGGACAGATAGTAAGTGTTTAGGCTTTGCGGGCTTCTTACGGTTTTTGTTTCTTCTGCTGCTGCCACTCCTGCCTCTGCTTCTGCTTCCTCTTCTTTAACCCTTCAAGAATGTAAAAACCATTTTTATCTTGAGGTTCTTGAATAACAAGCCATAGACTGTAGTTTGCTAACCCTTACTCAGAGTTAAGTTTTATTCTAGGAGACAGTTGTATTATAGATCGTTTTGAACCTACAGGGATTGGTTTGACAATTTGCTAAATCAGGCCTATTTTAGTTTTGTTCTTAGTTCAAGAGAAAATCCCTTAGTCCTAGAATGTTATCTTTATTTTCAATGTGTGACCTTTCTGGAATTCAGTGGAAAACCCAAAATGTTTACCAAACCCCTCTAATTTGGTTGGACTTGAACCCTAAACTGCTTCTCTGCAGCAGGTGACAGCTAAAATGTTTGATTAGTTCTTTCAGCCTTTCAGTCATTTTCCCTCTGGCTTCCTTGGACGCTCTTCCCCACACACCTGCAGTTGGGGAGATCAGCGAGGATTTGAGGGGATATTTATGTGCAACCTTTTTCCAGTTTTATTTTGTAGAATTATTACAGTTTGAATGCACATTCACATTATATTGCATGTAAATACATATAAACAGTATACTGTGCACTTTTTTAGTTTTCATATATGTACTAATTGTTTCTAAGAACAGATTAAATCTTTAGCTTTTTAAACTTACATAATTACCAAAGGAATAAAGCCAACTACAAAGTAAGAATCAACAGAATGCGGTAATCCAATCATAAAGGACAGTCAAATGTGCTTACACATATTCAAGAAATCAAAATAATAATTACTTCATTTGTGTCATTATTGGTATTATTTTTTAGATTCTTCATATAAATGACGTCATATGTATGTGCAACTTTAAGACCTCCCTTTTTGTGACTTCATCTTTTCTTGAAGGGAAATACTTCATTTCCCTTCTCAGGCCAATAAGTCTGCAATTCTGTTTTGGAGCTCTGTATTTCAAACACCACAGAGACCAGAGAAGGCCTCAGGGGAAAACCTGTATGAATCCAATGTAATTCCCTCATCGCAAGGGGCAGATCACCTCCATTCTCTGCCTGCTTTTGGCCGCTCTCCAGTGCTTTTACATTGTTGTTTTTAAAAGTATTTGGTGCAGAGTTTGTAGTTGTTTTCTGAGGAACTGTTAGTCTGATGCAAGAAGTTCTGTCATTATCAGGCTGGAAGTCTCTGAGATCATAACATTTGAAATTCCATTAAAAAACCTTTCAAAAAAGAAATAAAAGCTGTATACTGAAAGGAAAACTGGAAAGCTGATAAAGAAGTTTAGACAGCATGTGCCCTGGTCTGATCTATGTTTTAGATAAATCTCTTTGGTGGAAGCATGGATGATAGATTTGAAGGAAAAGTAAAAGCTCGAGGGAGGGGATCCTAGTTAGGAAAATATTGCAGTAAATTCATGCAAGAGACTTTGAGGGCCAGAGGTGATTCTAGAGAACAAAAGATGAATTTGAACAAATTGAAGAAATAAAATTGGCTGAAATCAGAGACTTAGTAGATGTCAGGGGTGAGCTCCAGCATGCTTCCCAGATTTTTATTTTGATGCCTAGTAGCAAGAGCAAACCATCAACAATACAGGGAACATAGGAAGCTAAACAGATTTAGGGGCTGAGGAGGTAAGGAGTTTGTTATACTAGACGTACGTACACATCCAGACCCTTTACTTACTGCAGGTGCTATGGATATATTTTTAGGAAAAAATCCTAAAAAGTCTCAGTATTTCACAATGATACATTGATTACTAGGACTTCATTGTGTTCCTCTGTATTAATGTTAGGATTCTAAAATATATTCCCAGCATATTGATACTGAGCAGGACAGAATGACGTTTATTTTCAGTACTTTTATTTCACTCAGTTTTCTGTAAACATTCACTGTACTTCTAATAGGAACTGTTGTCAATAGACTGTTTTCCAGTATATTTTTCTTACCAATAATTTCTGTAGACATGTAATAAATATTTTAAAAGAACCACATATAAATATTGAAGATCCCCCATATTGTGAATAGATTAATTTTCTGTATTCTTTTAATACTCCTTTAAAATGGGATCTAACTGGGAATTCATTAAGATTTTGTTTTTTTAATTATTTCTATGTAAAGAAATATATTAGTTCTTTGTCTCTAGGAGAATACATGTCATATAGAAAATATGCTTTCACTGTGTAATTCAAAATACTTTGCGTCAAAAATTTCCCAATCTACACAACATTGTAAAATGACTGTAACTCAATAAAAAATGTTTAATAAATAAATAATAATAAAGATATCGTAACTTTTCAAAAAAAATTTCCCAATCTGTACCTTCTCAAATTATGCTCAGTAGATCAAAATTTACACACAGACATTTTATACTGTTAGAAGTGTGAACATTGGCTATCTTTCTACGTATGGGGATGGCTAATTAGAAGTCTGAATGATGATGGTTGTTTCACAGAGAGTACTTAGAGCTAGAGATAATATGAAAAATTAAATTGCGTCTTAGCACCAAGTGACTAGGAGACACATACCTATAGAACCGTTGAACAAGAAAGACTCTGAATAATCTAAACCATTTTTATTTGATGAAAATAGGGCTCTGTGCTTAAATTCCTATAATCATATTTTTGAGCTCAGTAATAACCTCACTTGAGCTATCACCTTGTTTCTTCCTTACCTGTTTCCCATCTTTCTTTTCCTTTCCCTTCCCTTCCAGCCAATCTATCTGACTTTCTAAAAATCCCCAGACTCCATTTATTTCTCTCTGTTCCCTTTGCCATTATCCTAATCCAAGTCGCCATTACCTTTCACAGCTTCTTACTTGGTCTCCTACGTTCTAACTTGTCCCTAATCTTTTGACCATATTGTTGCCAATGACATTTTTTTGTAAAATAAGAATCCCTTCAATAACTTCCTGTATTCCCTGGGAGGGGGGGAAGTTCCTTAACATGGCTTGCAATTTTCTCTCCACTCTTACCCTTGGGTTTCAACTTCCTCTCAAACCACTCCACCGTCTCATTCTGAATTTCTGTCGGCTCTGTGTTTCTACTGCGCTTTCATTAGCACAAATAAATCAGTGCTTTGGAGAATGTTTCAAACATTCTTCACCTCTTTTCCTTTTTCTCCTAACTGCAACTCACCCACCCTTCAGTATCTTTTTAGGTAGCACTTCTTCCAGAATATCTTTTCTTGACTTTTCCTTGATGCCAGAGTACCTGAATTTCCTCTGTCATAACACACATCAAACTTTATCATAGTTTCTTGTTTAGTCAGCTGCCTTGATTTTCTACTGCAAGCTTCATGGGAACTAAGACCGTCTTACTGGTTTTAGTGCTTGATATTTAGTAGATTCTCAATATTTGTGTAAACGTTGTCTATTCTAAGAACTCTTAAAAAAGATGACAAACTTTTACTATTCTACAAGATTTAAAGCCTCAAAGTCAGGAATTAGATCCTTATATTTAAATTGAATCCCATTTGTACCAATCTTAGACTCTTCTGAATTACTCTGGCTTTAGTGGAAAAAAAGAAGCTTTCTGACATCTCACCAGCATTATCTGTTTTAATTATATTCAAAGGTGCTTAGAAACTTGGGGAGAGTTTGTTGAGTGAGTCAGAGTATTTTCCTCATTAAATAGTTAATCAGCATCTTTCAAAAATGTCCATTGAGGACTAAGAGCTGGTTAAAAAGCCAAGTCATGGTACATTAATACAAAATTTACATCAAGACTGTGTCTCACAATGCTATATCTCAATTATATCTCAATAAAGCTGGGGGGAAAAAGAGTGTCTAAGCAATAATAAAATAATTCCACTTGGAATTCGACACTAAGGGCAATTTGAGAAGAGCAGTTGAATGAGAGCAGGGTTTATTCATTCTGAAAGCCACAATTGGTGTCCCATCACTTTCACTCAGGGTAATTCAGGCAAGAAAGCTTAGAGCATTTGACCTTAGTCACATAGAAGTGCCATCTCTACTTCTTGCATAAGGATTTACAGAACAGCAATTCGGAACAGAAGCAGTAATAACAGGAGCAATCGAAATGTGGTTGATGAAGTTTCCATGGCCGAAATGGAAAGCCTGCATTTGCAGCTCTGAATTTAGAACAGTTGCAAAGTGCACAAAACTCTCCCATCTTTAGTGTATCGTCCTGTTACCAGGAAGTGACTGGTCTGGCATAGTGCAATGTGAGGATGTAGAAAAGATCAACCAGGGTTAGAAATATAAATTCAGGACAGGGGAGAGGCAAATTAAGACTCAGTACTGACACAACTGTTTAGGTACAAGACCTGTACTCTGGTGAAGAAGTGTAGGAATGGCTGTGGAGAAAAGGGAACCCTTCTACACTGCTGGTAGGAATGCAGTTTGGTGCAGTCACTGTGGAAAACAGGATGGAGATTCCTCAAAAGACTAGGAATAGACTTACCATATGGCCCAGTAATCCCACTCCTGGGCATATATCCAGAAGGAACCCTACTTCAAAAAGACACCTACACCCAGATGTTCATAGCACCACTATTTACAATAGCCAAGATATGGAAACAGCCTAAATGTCCATCCACAGATGATTGGATAAAGAAGACGTGGTATATTTATACAATGGAATACTATTCAGCCATAAAAACTGACAATATAACACCATTTGCAGCAACATGGATGTTCCTGGAGAATGTCATTCTAAGTGAAGTAAGCCAAAAAGAGAAAGAAAAAATACCATATGAGATCGCTCTTATGTGGAATCTAAAAAAAAAAAAGAAAAGAAAAAGACAAATGAACATAAATATAAAACAGAAACAGGCTCATAGACATAGATTACAAACTTGTGGTTGCCAGTGGGGAGAGGGGTGGGAAGGGAAAGACTAGGAGCTCGAAATTTGTAGATACTGACAGGTATATATAGAATAGATAAAACAAGATTATACTGTATAGCACAGGGAAATGTATACAAGATCTTGTGGTAGCTCACGGTGAAAAAGAATGTGACAGCGAATATATATACGTTCATGTATAACTGAAAAATTGTGCTCTACACTGGAAATTGACACAACATTGTAAACTGACTATAACTCAATAAGATAAAATTAAAAAAAAGAAGTGTCGGAGTTAACATCAGAGTATGCTGCAATTATATTTTTATGTTATTTATGATTTGTCATGTATTCATATGCTTGAGAGAATCTTAGAACAACTTAGAAGACTCTATCCAAAGATTTCCAGTTGTCTGGGAGAAAATTAAAAACTCCAGTCACTAAGTTATTGTGTTCAGTGCATCTAGATATTTCTGAAAATTTCTGACACTGATGAACTGTTTCAGTTTTCTTTCAGCTGTTTGTATTTGAATTGATAGTATATCAAATATTTCAAATAAATGGATAGGTTCCACATCTTCACATTAAATCCATTTTTCTATAAAATCTAAAAATGAGAACAGATCTTGATAACCGGATGTGTAAATAAAAGTTTAAAGTGCTAACCGTGGTTCCCGTGTGCTCCTTCCTCTCCTCATCACTGTTCTCTTATTCCTGCACCATCTGTCTGATAAGTGGTAGTAAAATGGAATCAAAGATAAAATTTTTGGAAAATTTGAAGATATTTCTATTTTATTCACAATCTTCCCACCACTCAAGAAAATTAAATCCTCAAATAATTAACAGGTAATGTGTTACAATTTTTTCTAATTGATGGACAAAATTCAGTTGTTATGAAGAAATAAAACATCTGAAGTATTTTAGGGAAATGCTCCATAAGCTATGTAAATAAATACGTTTATTTCCTCTAATACATGGATATACTACTGCTCTGTGCAAGTAGTATGCTAGTATATATAGTACGATAGTTGAAAATCCTTTAAGACAGTGGAAAAGGTAGCCATCTGCTTGGGAAAATGAAACATTTAGAAAGCAGTGATTCCTTTTTTGTTGTTGTTAAACAGTCTTGACTTAGGGAGCTTGTCTCACAGTACTAGTAACGGTGATGGCTGACAGACAACTTGATCAGAGGCAATTATCCTTCTGAACCCATCTGGAGGTGACGTCCCAGCCTCACCTTCTTGGAGCGTAAACAAGTATTTTTTTAAAGTTGGAGACTAGTGCAGAAGGAAGTCCTGAGGCTAGAAATGAATGTACTCTGTCAGCTTGTTATATTTCAGAAGTGTTTCTTCTACTTTCTTGCTTTCAGCAGACATCCTTTTATGATGGAGTCTATTTATCTTGATAGAGAATGGCTGGAAGTAGTATATTCATTAGAAGGAAAGAAACCACTCACCTTGAGGTTCAGATGAGTTTTTCTTTTTTAAATTTGTTTATTGTTTCTTTAAATTATTTATTTATTTATTTTTAACATAAAAATTGTAGATATTTAAGGTGTGCAACAATATGTTTTGATATACATATACATTGTGAGTTGATTACCATCACCTCCCATAGTTACCTGTTGTGTGTGTGTGTGTGTGTGTGTGTGTATGGTTAAAACTTGCAGTCTACTCTCCCAGAAAATTTTAAGTTTATAATACATTAATACTACCTATAGTCACCATGCTATACATTAGGCCTCCAAGACTTATTCATCTTATAACTCAAAGTTTGTATCCTTGATTGATATCTCCCCTTTTCCCCTACCTCCTAGCCTAGCCTCTGGTAATCACCATTTTAGTCTGTTACAGTCTGCGTTGGCTTTTTTTTTTTTCAGATTCTATAAATATATGAGATCATGCATTTGGCTTTCTGTGTCTGGCTTATTTCACATAGCATAACATCCTTCAGGTTCATCTATGTTTTTGCAAATTGTAGAATTTCTTTCTTTTTTAAGCTGAATAATATTCCATTGATACACACACACACATGTATATATATCACATATTCTTTATCTATCATTTGTTGACAGACATTTAGATTGTTTCCACATATTAATTACTGTGAATAATAATGCAGTGAACATGGGAGTACAAGTATCTCTTTGAGATGGTTACTTTATTGCCTTGATATATATATATTCAGAGATGTGATTGCGGGATTATAAGGTAGTTCTATTTTTAATTTTTTGAGGAACCTCCATACTGTTTTACATAATGACCATACCAACTTACATTTCCAGCAACAGTGTGCAAGGATTTTCTTTTTTCCACATTCTCACAACACTTGCTATCTTTTGACTTTTTGATAATAGCCATCCTAACTGGTGTGAATTGATATCTCACCATCATTTTGATTTGCATTTCATGGTGATTAGTGGTGTTGAGCATCTTTTCATATACCTGTTGGCCATTTGTATGTCTTCTTTGAAAAGTTGTCTATTCAGGTCCCTTGCCGATTTTTGTGTGTGTGAGGAGAGATAATTAGACTTTTATTTATTTATTTTTTGATGGAGGTACTGGGGATTGAACCCAGGACCTCGTGCATGCTAAGCGTTTGCTCTACCACTTAAACTATACCCTCCTCCTCCCCTCTTGCCATTTTTAATTGGACACTTTGGGGGAGGGTTTTGTTTTTGTTTTTGTTTTTGTTTTTGTTTTTGCTATTAAATGAATGAGTTCCTTATATATTTTGTGGGGTGTTTTGGTTTTTTTAGAGTTTACAGTTTTTTATTGAAATACAGTTAGTTACAGTGTGTCAATTTCTGGTGTACAACACAATGTCCCAGTCATGCATATACATACATATATTCATTTTCATTAAAGATTATTACAAGATACTGAATATAGTTCCCTGTACTATACAGAAGAAATTTGTTTTTTTAATTTATTTTTATATATAGTGGCTTACATTTGCAAATCTCAAACTCCCAAATTTATTCCTTCCCACCCCCTTACCCCAGTAACCATAAGATTGTTTACTATATCTACAAGTCTATTTCTTATTTGTAGATGAGTTTATAGTGTCCTTTTTCTTTTTTTTTAGATTCCACATATGAGTGATATATGATATTTTTCTTTCTCTTTCTGGCTTACTTCACTTAGAATGATGATCTCTAGGTCCATTCATGTTGCTGCAAATGGCATTATTTTGTTCTTTTTAATGGCTGAATAGTATTCCATTGTATAAATATACCACAGCTTCTTTATCCAGTCATCTGTTGATGGACATTTAGGTTGCTTCCATGTCTTGGCTATTGTATATAGTGCTGCTAAGGACATTGGGGTACATGTGTCTTTTTGAATTAGAGTTCCCTCTGGATACATACCCAGAAGTGGGATTGCTGGATCATATAGTAAGCCCATTTCCTTATATATTTTGGATATTAACCACTTATCAGATATACAGTTTGCAAATATTTTTTCCTGTTCTGTAGGTTGTCTTTTCATTTTGTTGATTTTGTCCATTTACATTTAAAGTAATTATTGATAAGTAGGGACTCAATATTGCCATTTTATTAATTATTTTCTGGCTGTTTTGTGGATCCTTTGTTCCTTTCTTCCTCTTTTACTGTTTCCTTTCTGATCTTATAATTTTCTGTAGTTGTACACTTTGAATTCTTTATCTTTTGTGTATCTGCCATAAATTTTTTGCTTTGTGGTTACCACGAGACTTACATAAAACATCTTATAAACAGCCTATTTTAGGTTGGTAACAACTTAACTTTATTCACATACCAAAGCTCAACATTTTACTCCCCCCCCCCACTATTTTATATTTTTGATGTCACAATTTATAACTTTTTATATTATGTACCCATTTAAAATTGTTGTAGGTATAGTTATTTTTACTAATTTTGACTTTTAACCTTTATGCTAGAGTTATATGTGATTTAAACATCATCATTAAAATATTATTTTATTTTGCATTTGAATATATATTTACCTTTACCAATGAGTTGTATGCTTTCATATGATTTCATGATACTGGTTAGCATCCTCTCTTTTCAGTTTGAAGAACTTTCTTTTTTGGTTCTTCTCTTCACTAATTATGGATGCTAACTGCTTATGGTGTCCCAGAAATCATTCCTTTACTTAATTCATTCACTCACTTATCTTTTCCTTGAACAAACACTTTTTGAACACCTACTATGTATGAGGGGTTGTGGCATGATGACTATAAAGACAAATAATGGCATCTAGTATTAGAGACAGAGGTATAAGCAAATATTTATAAGATGCTATGACAAAACAAATAACTGGAGCAGTGATTGGCTATAGAATTTGGAATTGGGGGTGGACAAACCAAAACTTTTGATGGCGTAGGAGTGGGGAAGGAGTGGAAATTTCAACTCTATAATAGAGAGAGGCATTGTCCCCTCACTCCTCGCCCTGCCACTCCCTTTATATAGAATCCCAGTGAGCTGCTGCTACTAACAAGATGGTCCCAGATTCCAGGGGTGCCTAAGTGCAAAGAAGGTTGAGGGACATTGAGCTGAGAGGGTAACATATTGCTATGGGACACTGAGGGATTCCTGGAGGACTTTATTGAGAAAGCAGTATTTTTTTGGCTGCATTTTGAAGGATAAGTAGTTTGTCAATTCAAAGGAGAATGCCCTGCAAAGGATAAAATGTCCAAAGGCACAGAAATAGGAAAGAGGGAATTTATTCTATTTAGGAAACATGAAGTGTTGTGTAACTGCAGTGAGGGATGTGTGTGTGTGTGTGTGTGTGCGCGCATAAATGGGCTGGACATGGCTGATAATGTTGTTTGGGGACTGTATTTTGATGAGTGATATATATTCCATTGGAAAGTTTTCACTCTAATTTTTAGAGAAAGTATCGATTTTCTACACAATCAATACCTTCTCCATAGTCAAATTCAAATTTCAGGAATAGCCTGGATTAGAATGGCCTCTCTGGCTCTCTCCTGCCCCTGTCTCTTTTTTTCTAGACAACTGAATTTGCGGATTTGATATAAAGCAGTGGCTGAAGAAAATTCCCTCTGTCAACTAGTTTATCTTGTTACTGACATGACTAATCAAATTCAATTGGATTAAATAAGCTGTAGGACACTGTCAAAAGCCATTAACAATACAAGAGCGTCCAGCTATAAAGAACTCTTTTTGTATATCTTAGAGTTTTCCTCATGAAAGGAAAAACTCAAACTAAAGGAAACAACATGTTTCATTTACAAGCTCTGAGTGCTCTAGGGTCTTTTCATAAGCTCTGTGGTTTGATTTTTTTTTCCTTGTGTTTCTTCTGAAAATTAGCAGCAGTGCTGTCTTCTTGATAATTTCACATGTATAATGTTTTCTTGGCAGGATTAAAAAACCTGGATATATCAAAGTTTGCATATTATCCAGATTTTCAAAAGGGCAAAAAATGGGGGAGTGTATTCAAAATCAAGGCAGAGGAACCTGATATCCCTTCTGCCTTTTGAGAGATTATTTGATCCGCTTTCTGGAGCTGCTGTTGTATTTTCCCTGATACATCTCTTAAATTCACATGCCTGCTAATTTCCTGTAGATACGTAGGTAGAGAGGTTGGCTACTATAATTGACAAGATGCCAGTGACTCATAAGACTGTCAGAAATGGAATACATTGGCAGAGCTGTATAGAAACTTATAGGAGCTTCAAAATAATTCTGAATTAAACAATCCTAGTACCATTTTCCACTGATCATTTTCCTTTAAAGAAAATACCACTGCAGAAAATGAATATATGTATGTTTATGCATGACTGGGACATTGTGATGTATACCAGAAACTGACACATTGTAACTGACTGTACTTCAATTAAAAAATGAATAAATTAAAAAAAATACCATTGCAGGTAAAAGCAATATCTTATGACTTCTATTTAATAACTTTTTTAAATGCCAAGAGAATAGAGATTACTTATACCTGCCTGATGCATTTTCTAATATGCATACTGTCCCTGCTGAAATGATCAATCTAGACAGAAACTTAAATCCACACCATTGGTTTCCCTTCTCTTTTGTACCTAGTCATCTCAGTCATGTGCTGATCCTGGGTTGAAGTAAAGAGAATGAAAACAGGAGAAAAGAAAACAAAAACAAAAATGGAGGGAGTTTTAACGCTTTCTATGGATTTATTTTCACAAAGTGCTAGAGGACAATATTAACATTTGTGCATTAGGTACCTTGCTCCCCAGTGCCTTGGGCAGGTTTCCTCTCTTGTGAGATTTAGGAAGGAAGAGGTGAACTCCAATCTTAACTGTATTCTTTCGTATTAGAGATTTAGCTAAATCCCTCAAGCTTCATCTTGACCTTTGTTTAGAAAATAAATGGTTGATCTCCAGTGGCAAGCTCTGTGAGTTCTGTATGCCAAGTGTACTGCCAAGGATCCCTTAACAGTACTCATGTTCTTCTTGTGAGAAAATGCTTTAACTCATTACTTGAAGTACAGGGGAAATAGGTTGCTAGTAGTCCTCCTGATTCTAAGCTGTGACATGGGAACAGTCCCAGACAGGAAATCAGGCCTGCTAAGGGGCTCTATTTATGTTTTCTGCCCTACTGGGCACCAGAATCCTAACTGCTGTGGTCAGGTTAGGATTCCTCTGACCTGGGTTTCCATCTTCAATGTACCTATTGGGGTCTTGTATCTCTAGACTTTATGGGAAAAATGAAGGATTCGTTGAAATAACTGGAACTCAGTAGTACGTTAACTTAAGCATAATTACTTATAAGTTCTAATTAAAATTTGTAGGTTTCTGCCAAAATTTCAAATCCTTCCTTTCCAGGGTTAAGCCAAGTGTGTGCTGGCTAATTGTTTCTGGTTTGGTCTCATTGGACTTATTTTCCTTTATTATCTAGATCCCTCTTACTCTCATCTGTCCCTCTTACTCCCTTGCTGTCCCCAGTTGACTTTCATTGAGATGGTCATTTATTTTTATGTCAGTGTTTATTAGTAGTAGCAAAAAATTCTTTTTTAAAAAGTTAAAAGACTTCTTTACTGAAGTGTAGTTGATGTATAATATATGAGTTACAGGTGTACAAGGTAGTGATTCATAGTTTTTAAAGGTTATACTCCATTTGTATTTATTATAAAATATTGGCTATATTCCCCGCATTGTGCAACAGATCCTTGTAGTTTGTTTATTTCATACATAATAGTTTAAATCTCTTAATCCTCTTCCCCTAATTTGCCCCTTCCCCCTTTCCTCTCTCAACTGGTAACCACTATTTTGTTCTCTATATCTGTGAGTCCGTTTCTTTTTTTGTTGTATTCACTAGTTTATTGTCATTTTAGATTCTGCATGTAAGTGATACCATACAGTATTTGTCATTCTCTGTCTGACTTATTTCACTTAGCATAATATCCTCCAGGTCCATCCATGTTGTTACAAGAAAAAATTCTTGGTCTTTGAATGATTTCATTTATAGTCTTTATCAAGAGTATTAAAAGACAGTGACATTTCCCCACACTGCCGGCCTCTGATTAACCCTCTGGAAACCCTTCTTTCTGTTTGCCTTGATCTACTGCTTTCTACCATTCTTGTGCCCTGACTGCTCTCTCTCATTCAGTCTCCTCCCTCCACATTCTCCCTAATAGAAAAACTGAGGGATTGTTAAATTTTGTTTCCTTCAGAAAGAAGAATAACTTTCAAACTGAGTTTGAGTTGAAAATGGATCCTCCACTTGGTGGAAAAATGGATGCTATGACATTTCCCATGTAAACATTATTGACCTTCCTCCTTGACTGCAGAGGTTCTGATGTATTACTCTTTAAAATCATCCTTAGCTGGATATGTGACATTCCGCAATGATGATACAAATGGTTTTCAGAAATATCCTGAAATATCTCCCAAGTGCTCTTAAAACACAAAAAAGCATTTAATAGACATCTTCTAATACATTGGTAAGAAATGGATCATGAAATCAAACAAAATTTGGTGACCAATCAGCAAACATACATTTGTTGAACACCAATATCCCACCGTATTGGCTTGTTTATATTCTATTAGTAATGATGGAGTATGTACAAATCATATTATTTTTGCTGTCTGTTGTCTCATTGTTTATGGTATAAAGCAACTTCCATGTAATTATATAACACATTTTAACAATGCTTATTGTGCTGATTCTGTCAAGTAAATATGACATAATAAAGAGGAAGCATTGTGAGCACTAATAGCAAAGCCTATATGTTGAAGTTAAATTATGTGCAATTATGTGTGAGTGGATACATATGGGCCAAGATGGCTTTATGTTTCCCTCAGCAGGACTACATTTTGGACAGACTTCTTCCTGACTCTAGGCCCTGATCTCCCTTTTCCGAGGGGATTTACATAAGAAAACTTGTAATTGTACATTCTTTCTCTGTCCCTCTAGTTGTCATTCTTTTTAAAAGCCTCTTTTCAGTTTTACAATCCATGAATGTCTTTCTCAGGGACCTCAGAGCTATCATTTTGCAATGTAATTATCATGGAAGGTAGCACCCTACACCCTACGTCTCTCAGTCTCTGAGGAAACATTGGAGCCCACGGGCACTTGTTAGTGAACACAGATGGCCTGATAACAGAGAAAAACATTTGTAAACTCAGCGTGCTCCACACATCCCATTGATCATGCTCCAGCGTCCTCCAGGAATTTGCCACCAGTCATCTTAGCCCTTAAAGACCCTTCCACCCTCTGTTTCAGTGGGGCTGAGTTCAGACAGTTCTGGCCTCTTTCTCCTCTTGTAATAGTCTTGCTTGTTTAACTTTGATACAAGTTTTGCTTTGGCCACTCACAGAAAAAAGCAAAGAACATTATTGCCTCCTAATATTACAGACTCCAAAGGGTACAAGTTTATAGACACAATCTGAGATTTTTTTGTGTGTGTGAGCTCACACACTCCTACTTCAATAGTGCTAAATTCTTCTACTGCTGTTTTATCCCACTTCTCAGTTTTATCTTTTTCCATAGCATTTATCACTACCAGACATACAATGTATTTAACTATCTATTGTCTGTCTTTTTTACTTAGAATGAAGCTCAGTGGTGGCATTGATTTTTATCTGTTTTGTTCACTGCCATCTCTGCAGTGTTTGGCTCGTGCAGTAGTTGCCCAAAGAACTTTCTGTTGAATAAAATAATGAATTAGCTATTAATATTTTTATTATTTTTATTATTCATATTATGTTCTGTTTTATCTATTTATCTAGGAATTATAAAAGATAGCTCAGGATTGAGCTGGAATAGCACAGACTGCTTCAGAGTGGGCTTTTCCCAGGATTACTTTATACAGTTGTATTCTGTGTTGTCATTACCCTATCCTGAGGGGAAAAATGTGTGCATTGCTAGAATATTATTGAGGGTACTATTCATTACTTTTGTAAAGTCCTCTGGGTGCAGATCAGTAGAGAAATTTCTCTCTGCTCTCAGTTTCAGGATTATTTGAGCAATTGGCTGGTTTTCAGTTTGTGAATGCTAGGAGTGCAGTAACTGATGATGTTGTCTTCTTATGCTGGCTCCAGAAAGCACAGAATAAAATGTGTATTCCACCACTAGCAAAGGTAGATAGCATTTGTGCCGTGCATAGCTCTTGTTCCTAGATCTATTTGCTTTGCAACTTTTCCTTTTGCCTTATTTTTGTTCATTATTTTAAATTTGTATTGTCTTGTTGTATTCTAGTGTCTTCAAAAGTCTACTTCCGTCCTTTTTTTTGGAGATGTAAAAAACTAATATAAATTTTCATAATATTTAGTAAGTCCTTTGTTAATAGAATTACTCGTATTGAGATGGCAGTAATAATTTAGTATTTAGAAATGCTTTCATAGATGACTTATCCACTTATTAAAAAATTATGTGAAACAGGCAATTTAGGGATTATACATGCATACTGTAGCTAGTGAGTAGGTACAGAGTGGTTATGTGATTTATCCAAATCCAAATAGCTAACTAAACTGAGGAAGCCAGGAGGAATCCAGACTTCCCAATTATTGTTCCAAGGCCTCTAGATGATCTTTCTTCACTTAATTCAAATTTTCTAATCAGATAACGATTTCTTATATCATGTTGGATTCAGCAGTACTCCCTTGGATGTACTTTTTGCCAGTGGAATTGGTACCACATTTACATTTAACCATAAAAACAGACTTGAGGACAAACTCAGCTGCAGATGCAACATAGGGCCTTGTGTCTATAGAGTCAAGCCATCTGTATTTCAAATCCTAGCTATAGAACTTTGTGGAAGATCCTTAATATTCCTTGCCTTGGCTCCTCACCTGTAAAACAGAAATGATGATACTAAGGATACTTCTGTCATTGGGTTGTTTTGAAAATCCAATGAGGGCATATTTAAAGCTCCTAGAACAATCCTGGACACATAATAATCATGGAATAATTAACCAGTTTCTCAGCTCAGGTCCAGGAAAATAATCTGGAAGCTAAGGTTATGTGCTAAAACTTTATTTGGAACTGGGATTCCAGGGCAGTAAGAGAGACAAACAAAAAAGAAATGAGGTAGGGATAGAGGGAAACAAGTGCAAGGTAGTGTTTTTGAGCTGGCAATAGAGTCACAAGAAAACACAGGCAGGCACTCAATCTTATGGGACGTCAAGCAGATAGGGTACATGGATCCACGGCATCCTGGGACAGTCCATCGGAGGAGAGGAAGTACAAGAGATTTCTTTGCTTGGTCCTTTTAATCTTCTGTTTCTCATTGGTCAGAGTTCAGCCCGTGGGGCATTAATTCTCCTTCACTTCCAGCAGGTCCGGTTACCTGGACAAATTTATGTCCTATGCATGGGACCTCATCTGAGTTCAGAAGTTAGGGAGCCAGAGCCTTCAAGGATCTAGTTGACTGGGGTGAATGTCAGAGCTGCTGCAATCTCTACCCATGGAAGGTGCAGTGGAGGCCAAATGTGAACCTGGCCCACAGCTCAGGGGAAGCTGAAGCAGCTGCTGGTGTAGGAGATAAGGGGAAACTGGGGGTTGCTGGGGCTCTTCCTTGGGAAAGCAGCTGAACTCCAGGGACAGGTTAGGGGCTAAGAAAATGTGGGGAAGTACATAAACTGGGTCTGCTATGCACTGAATATTTGTTTTTCCCCAAAGTCCATATGTTAAAATCCAATCCCCGATAGTACAGTGATAGCATTTGCAGAGGGGGAGTGCTTTGGGGAGGTGATTAGATCATGAAAGCAGAGCCCTCTTAACTGGGATTAGTGCCTTTATAAAAGAGACTCCGTAGAACTCCCTTGCCCCTTCTGCCACATGAGAGCACAACAAGATGGCCTTCTGTGAAACAGGAAGCTGAGTCTTACCAGACACTGACCCTACCCATGCCTTGATTTTGGACTTCCCACCCTCTAGAATTGGGAAAGATAAATTTCTGTTGTTTATAAGCCACCTAGTCTGTGGTGTGCTGTTAAAGCGACCTGAACAATCAAGACAGGGTCCATTGTTGCCATTATTATCCCCTGAAATCTTCTGGTGGCAGACGCAGACATGCACTCTTCAGATGTTCCTCCCGGAATGGACTTGCTGCGTGGCTGTGAGGGATTCAACTAGCTGCAGGCTTCCAGCTCTCTCCTTCACAATCCATCTCAGTTTTCAAGCTGAGGGCATACCTGTCTTGGAGTGCTCTGGAAAACAACTAAGCCAAGCTAAGATTATGTGCTTCTCAGAATGGTTCTGAGCAATAATTGGTGAAGGCAGAGTACAAGGACTCAACCCTTTCCATCAAGCTCATGGTGACACTAATGGGTTAAATCTTGCTCTGAAGCTCTCCTCTGGCCTGGCAGAGGCCTTGTAGGTCTGCAGTGAATCTGAAGCCTATCCCTGCCCGATCCTGGCTACTTCCTTCAATTTTACTCTCCTAAAACCTTCCATATTCCTCACTACGTATCAGGGTCTGCTTCCCAAGTAAACCAACCCCAACAGTTCCTCCAAAAAACCTAAGTATCAATAGACATTAAAGCTAAAAAGTCTAAATATTAAGACAGAAATGGGGAAATGCTGCTGACAAGCAGAAAGTCCCCAGGAAATTTCTAATACAAATAAAGAGACAGTCATCAGAGGATCCGCACTGTGCAAAAGGGCCAACCACAGGCTTTTATTAAATATTCAGAATGTATTCATAATTACTTTACACCAAAAATTAATTTTAGAAAATATGACTGTTAAGAACATTTAAATTTTCCTTTGGTATGATTTATATAACATGAATAATAACATTGACAACTGTTCTTTTTGAGCACCTACTGTGTGCCAGGTATTGTGGTTATCACTTTACATATACATTTTTTCTCAATATATCTTTTTTCCAGTTTTATTGAGATGTAGTTTTCTTATTTAACCTTCACAATTGTCTTGTTTATAAATGAAGAAACCAAAGTTTAGAAACTAAGTAAAGATTTCATGGAGGCAGGATTCAGATTCAGATGAGAACCAAAGGATACCCAGGGTCTTCCCCACAACTCTGCAGTAGCAGCTCACATATGCCAATGTTGTACAGGTCCCAGGCTGAGTGCTCTACATGTACTATTTTATTTAATCCTCACAACAGCCCTTAAGGCAGGTACAATTGTATTCACATTTTACAAGTGAAATAATTGAGGCCAAGTGAGTTTGTGTGGTTCGAAAAGAGTAAATCTAGCAGGTAGAAGAGTTTGAGTCTAGACAAAGGCAATTTGATTTCAGAACTTATCACTATGCTGTGATGCTTCCATCGGGTTTGAACACAGTTTGCCCTTGACCTGTAGTAACCCAATTAACATAAATTTGTGGGAAGAGCATTGCCAGTTATATCCAAGTTAAAGTCATCACAGAAAATTGGAGGACTACCTAGTGTCAGTTTTGCTAAAGGACATACTGTACTTAAACCTGAGTCTCTACTTAGTGTTGACATGGCAAGATCCTATCCATCAACATTGTTTGCCTATTAAACTTGTCCTGTGCTTTTATAGAAATTGAAGTTGAGTATGTGCTAAGCCCCAGAAAGTTGAGCATACTTTGATGTGCTTAGAGACCTTCCAGGTGTTCAAATGAGAAATGACAGACTGGTCTTAACTTACCATTGAAGTGTTTAACCGGAACTGTCTTTGAGTCTGAGCCTTTCGTCTTTGGGAGGTGACAGAGAAAATAATAGACAGGATGTCTGCCTATTTGCCCTTCCTCCAAACACTACTTTCATGCTGTTCAGCCATTCCTCAAGCTATTCCCTCCAAGCAGAGTTCCCTTAACTTCATTCACTATCTGCCCAAATGTTTTTAATCCTTAGAGCTGGCTCAAGCCTCACTTTCTCTGTGAAAACTCCCCAACTCTTCTGCTGCACAACCACCAGCCATATTCTTTGGAAGGATGAGGATTTCTGTGCTCCTATTTTTTTATACCTCTATACCTCTATTTTAGAATTTTCCATCATATACCTGGTATATGTACATGCTATGGTTTATGGTATTGCACATGTATAAGCACATCCTAGATTGTTAGTACTTTTAAGGCAAGGACTATATATTTTTTTAAATTTTTTATTGATTTATAATCATTTTACAATGTTGTGTCAAATTCCAGTGTAGAGCACAATTTTTCAGTCATACATGAACATATATATATTCATTGAGACATTTTTTTCTCTGTGAGCTACCATAAGATCTTGTGTGTATTTCCCTGTGCTATACAGTATAATCTTGTTTATCTATTCTACAATTTTGAAAGCCCATCTATCCTTTCCCACCCTCCGCCCCGTGGCAACCACAAGTTTGTATTCTGTGTCTATGAGTCTATTTTTGTTTTGTATTTATGCTTTGTTTGCTTGTTTGTTTGTTTTTAGATTCCACATATGAGCGATCTCATATGGTATTTTTCTTTCTCTTTCTGGCTTATTTCACTTAGAATGACATTCTCCAGGAGCATCCATGTTGCTGCAAATGGCGTTATGTTGTCAGTTTTTATGGCTGAGTAGTATTCCATTGTATAAATATACCACATCTTTATCCAGTCATCCGTTGATGGACATTTAGGCTGTTTCCATGTCTTGGCTATTGTAAATAGTGCTGCTATGAACATTGGGGTGCTGGTGTCATCCTGAAGTAGGGTTCCTTCTGGATATATGCCCAGGAGTGGGATTCCTGGGTCATATGGTAAGTCTATTCCTCGTCTTTTGAGGAATCTCCATACTGTTTTCCACAGTGGCTGCACCAAACTGCATTCCCACCAGCAGTGTAGGAGGGTTCCCCTTTCTCCACAGCCTCTCCAGCATTTGTCATTTGTCGACTTTTGAATGATGGCCGTTCTGACTGGTGTGAGGTGATACCTCATTGTAGTTTTAATTTGCATTTCTCTGATAATTAGTGATATTGAGCATTTTTTCATGTGTCTATTGATCATTTGTATATCTTCCTTGAAGAATTGCTTGTTTAGGTCTTTTGCCCATTTTTGGATTGGGTTGTTTGGTTGTTTCTTATTAAGTCATATGAGCTGCTATATTTATATATTCCAGAGATCAAGCCTCTGTCGGTTTCATCTGCAAAAATTTTCTCCCATTCCGTAGGTTGTCTTTTTGTTTTACTTATGGTTTCCTTTGCAGTGCAGACACTTGTAAGTTTCATTAGGCCCCATTTGTTTATTCTTGCTTTTATTTCTGTTGCTTGAGTAGACTCTTCTAGGAGGACATTTTTGAGATGTATGTTAGATAATGTTTTGCCTATATTTTCTTCTAGGAGGTTTATTGTATCTTGTCATATGTTTTAAGTGTTTGATCCATCTTGAGTTGATTTTTGTGTATGGTGTAAGGGAGTGTTCTAGCTTCATTGCTTTACATGCTGCTGAAGGACTATATATTTTAATTATTCTTTGAACTTGCTGTGCCTAGCAAAGTGTTTGGCACACACAAGTGCTCAGTTGTTAGACTGATATTTAAGAATCCAAGAATATCCAAAGGCATAAGAGAGATACTGTTTATCTAACCAGATTCTACAGGACTGAAATATCCAGCAGATGTGTCAGGGGTGATTCACTAATCCAAGAATCAGAGAATAACCTTGTCTGGGACAGTGTGAGGGCAAGGACCATGTTCATCTTATTTCACAACAGCATGTCTGGCATGTAGCATGATGTCTGGCACACAGTAAGTGCTCTGCTCATTACACAGTTGCTGAACCAACTCTGTGAGACCATTATTCTTACAAGCCTTCCATGGAGACACAATGTACACTCCCACCTTTATACTATTACTATGAGATGCCTTTATTTAAAAAATTGCATTCCCATGCCAAAAAAGAAGGGGGGAACCTTAGTCAAAACAGGGACTTGGTGACCTGCTCCATCAGTATACTCATAAATTTCTTCTTTCAGGCTCTCCAGGATATAATTTAACAATGATCAAGATCCTGTGACTTTCACACTGTTTATTGGCTCATATTACAAGTAATGGTTAAATAGGGTTCTGACAAATTATCTTTATGTGAGCTCTGAAGAACAGCCTGCTGCTAATAGGCCAGGTGCATCTCATCTAACGCAAATGCCTCTCCTTTTCTGGCAGAGCTTCAGCGACTACATTTCAATCTAACATGATTTGGCCAGCCCTTCCACACCTGGGGAGACCTTTAATGCTTCTGAACACATATACAGCTCTTCACGTCCACACCCACCCACTCACCCTCATGTCTTTTCTCAGACTGAGCTTCTAATGGACCTGGTGCTCTGTTTACAGCGACACTTTCATTCTCCCCGAGGGTCCTCGTATATTCTTCAGTAAATGCGATGCCTTGCGGTTGTTGAACAAATAGACCATGAATCAGCCTGTGAGAGTGGATGATGATAGCTTGTTTAAAATAAGAATGATGGGTAGGCCTGAGAGAAAATAAGAAAGGTGGAAATTTGCCAGAAATCAACTCAAGGAAATAGAGACTTTTTGTCCATTTAGAACAGATTTTGTCTACCCTCTGAAACACAAGGTATTTTTCCCTTTACACAAAATTCTCTATACGAATGTTTATAGTTGCATTATTTATAATATCCCAAAGGTAGAAACAACCCAAATGTCTATTAGCTGATTAATAGATAAACAAAGTGTGGTATATCCATGTAATGGTGCATCACTTGGCCATAAAAGGAATAAAATACAGACAGGTCATGTTTGTGAAACATATGATGCCCTGCATTGGTCATAAAAATGAGGGAAAAAACATGAAATGTGAAATAATGATCACTCATTTATTCTTGGAAGACAGACCTTATTTTATGATAGAGTAAAATATCTTTTTATCAACTTGGACTAATCTCAAAATTGTGTTTCTCTATAAATGTAGCTATGCTCACTGAAGTTTTATTTCTATATTTACAAAAATTCTGACAGTAATCATTGTTCATGTTAAATCTATGCTTTTTACATAAGTGCTTTATACATGTTAATTAATTTGAGTCTTACATACAACCCTATCAGATATTATTATCCATTATTATCCAGTAATATTATCCATTATTACCTTTTATAGAAATTGAGAATTATGGTATTTTAATCACTCCCCCATAGTCATACTTTGACAATTTGATTTGATCCAGGGTCTGGGTGTTTTCCACTTTCAAAGCTTCTTCCACATGATTTCAAAAGTACTATACAATGTAGTCAGAGCAAGAACTAATTGAGGACACAAGAAAAGTAAAGCACAGTGGTGATTCTTGAGGTTCCTTGAAATTTTATTTCCTTGGAAATCAAATTAAAAATAGGGATTGTCTTTGGAATGTGTGATCTAATGGTTGAAAAAAAGGATAAAATAATTTATATATTGTCTGACTCTTGCTCAATTTTTTACACTAATTTTTTGTTACCTTGCCCAAATTTTGAGGGCAAAAATATGCTGAGAATATGGGAGGAGGGAGAAAAAAATACACTCTGAAAGAAAAGATATTAGGACTAAAATTTTACAACAGGATAAATTTACTTTGGTATTAAGTCTTCAACTTTATAGTATTCTGCTGTATGATTTCATTTATGTTCATGCATCCAACTTTGCATTTTCTCTTTCACAGCTCCCGATTTTAGGTTAGAGGAAAGCCCACGTTATTTTCTTAAGGCTGGGAAAACTCAAGAGCATTCTCCCTGCAAGACTCAACCACAGGCTGACTGAGGGTGATGTCAACTCCCAATTAATGAGGCAGGAATAATATTTACTGTTATGAAACTTAAATGTGTGCAGACCATATCCTATCCTTTAAATAACACACTTAAGTATTTAATACATGCTGATTTATGAAAGCATAAGAAAATAGCCACACATTAGCTTCCTTTTACAGGTGAGCATTAAACATATAAATCCATCTTGTACCTGGCTTGGCTTCTTTGCCAGGTGATTCTGCTTACATATTAGAGTCCAGCCTTCCAGTTGCTCATGAGGTCCAGCTTGACTCCTCTCATTCTCTCCCACTCCACATCCTACTCATCAGCAAATGCTGTCTGTGTTAGCTGCAAAATATATTTGAAATACAACAACTTCTCACCACTCCCACTGCTTTTACCCTGGCCCAAGCCACCGTCGCCTCTCATCAGGATCAGTGCAATGACCTCTGGGTTGGGTTCTCTGCTTCCACCTTTGCTTCCCGGCAGCCAATTCCAACAAAGCAGCCATAGTGATTCTAACAGAGTGATCACACAACATATTTTTACAAGAGTCATTAGTTGTGCTCAAAATCCGCCAATGGTTTCTCATCACTACACAGGGAAAAAGACATGTGAGCTTGCAACATCCTGCACTGCAGCTCCTCTTTCTCTGAGCTCATCTCTCTGCTTCAGCCACACTGGCCTCCACTGGTTGCCGTGTGTTATCATCCTCATCTTCTTCAGGTCCTTGCTCAAATGTTGACTTCTCTTCTGTAAAGTCTTCCTTGACTACCTTATTTAAAATTGACCCCTGCTGCCTTCTCTGACTCCCCTCTTCCTATTTTATTTCTATTATGCTTATCATCATCTTACATACTTTATACATTTTATGTATTTATTTTTTAATATCTTTCTCCTTCCTCTCAAGTGTAGGCTTCAGGATGGTATAGAGTTTGTTTATGTTCCTCGTTGTATCTATAGTGCCTAGGACTGTGCTAGACATATAGTAAGTTCTCAACAACTGCTTGTGAAATTGAATGCTTTCCAGACAAAAGTTATGTCTGACTACAATTATAAGACACCTCAAAGGAATATCTGTTTGGGGGAAAAGCCAAGCCAGTGATTAAAACCCTACCTTCCTCCTCTCATCCCTTGACTAGCCAGGAAATTTGACAGGATGCTGTATGGTATGGTAAGGCCCAGTATGGTATGCAGTATTTCAGAGAAGGGAACTCTTTCTGGAAGAATTACACTCCTCCAACTGCCAGTTTTGCCCTATCTCTGCAGTTCACTTATGAGTTGGATAGTTGGGTTTAACTTTAATTAGGATCATGAAAGATAGCAAGCTTAACTCAGCCATATCCCTGACTTTGGAGAACTTTTTTTCACTAAGAAAGTCAACTGACCACTTATACCATTGATTTCTAGGTGGTGTTAAACACGGGGTATCTAATCCAGATCTAGAGGAGCCCAGAGGGAACCATACCCAACAAAGCAATGGCATGTGGGTAGAGTAGAACTGTGATTTCCCTAAGCAGAGGCCTGCATGTTAGCATCAGGGAGACACCTGGGCTGTGAAATCCCCACTCCCACCTTCCAAGATCCTGAGCTACCAGCTTTGGCCAATGACTGCTGAGTGCCAGCCTTCTTGATCTGGGACATTGTCACAATCACTAAAAAGGCTCTTTTCTCTTTTAAAAAAGACATGCGCTTTTGTGCTTCATAATCCCTAACAAACATGCCAAGAAGCTTAAGAAATTATGCTGAATCAGAAGCAATACAGGCTGCCAATTCACACATGCCAAAGGTTTCTTAGCACAACTCAAAAGTTTGCTTTGACTACCAGAGTCCATGGTGGTAGGTCTGTGTTTCCATCAAGTCTGACATGAAGGGTCTGGCACAAAGTCTTATGTTTTTTTTTCCCCCTGGACAAATTTCCCCCTACATTTTCCTGACTCTCTTGATATCTGTCATGTCATGCCCCATCATGTTAGGCCAGACAACATCCCACAACATGGTGGAAAACAATTTTAAGAAAACTAGGGGATTAGGTGTTTGTGCGGAGCTTGTCCTAGAGCCTCGAATAAATAGCTCCTGGGTGCACAGTTTTTGTGGTCATGGGTGCTAACACCTGAGACTTCTGCAGTGGTCACTCTGTAGGGCTGTTAATCTAGCTGTGAAGCCAAGCATTAAATCAAATTGATATGACATTGATGAAATACCTACAGGCCAAAAGCTAGAACAATGGGGAAAAAGAAGCTGAGGTTAGAAACAATCATTCATATATAGATATACACACATATACATCTATATGGAAGAGTGGCAGAACCAATGAAAAGTCCTTAATATAAATATGTTTTCAAAGGATTAGGTATCCATGAAGTATAATATTTATCTTCTTTAACTTTTGCAACGTGTAATACAGCTGTATAGAGTTTTTGAAATGAAGGTAGTAATAATCCCAGTTTTAGGTTATAGGTCCTTGTGAAGCATCCTATTTCATCAACCCTTCTTGTCCCCACAGGTTCATTATCCACCTAAAATGCCCTATACCTTTGCTAGATCTCTAGATGATGTGGTTCTTGGTACCAAGAGTAGCCTCAGAAAACAGACCTTCTGGAAGGGATTTTGAAACTAGAGTTGCTACATATTTTATGACCACATGAATGATCTCTTTGTTAGGTAGAAGTTGAACCTGGTAATGGGTGGCGTGTAATAGTGTCATGATTCTGCAGATTACCAGTGGTGACAGTGTGAGATGGTGAGCTGATAGAAAGAAAGGTTGTGAGTGATCAGGTAGAGGTTACTTTTGATTGCTGTGCAACAATGATGATTACAAAGATTACAGGGTATGTTTACTGCACCTGATTTTGTTAGAGGGCTTATAAAAAAAAACAGTAAGTTTAGAGCCTTGAACTCCCCACTGAAAGTGGGAGTGAAGAACCAGAAAGCTTTCATAACGATTGGAATGTGGCTATGTATGAGCTCAACAACACAGAATTTACACCATCGAGGCTGGTCGGGCTATGGCCATTGCTGTAGCACAGAGGCCAACAGTAAGGTCCTGATATATCATTATTCCTAGGGAAAATAGCTAACCACTTGGAGAAAGCAGAGATATGTCCTCATGGAATAGATATGAATTCCAGATTCAAGTTTGCTTTCATGCTTGCAGTGCTTTTGCCAAAACCACCATTCCTATCTAGGGCTGAGGTTTTCAAAATAAGTTTTTCTATAGATTTTTCATGGAATGGTCTCTTACATTCTTTTATATTCTGAAGTAGAAAGCTTTACATCTGTACCTGGGAACTGTACTTGAAAAAAAGGAAATGAGAGTGCAAGCATCATAGTATAAAAAGGATCTTGGTATCTCTTGAGTTGGAGTCAGATCATTAAATAAGAGAGAGAACAACTCAAAGCTAAAATATGGGAGACAATTGTTGAGTAAGAACCAATCAGAAAAGAAGATAGGCAAATATGAAATTGTAACAATGAAAATAGATGAATCATTGAAAAAATTGTTTCTTTTACTTTACCAGATAGGATGCTAAAACGCTTCTCTCCTTGTTTAATTCTGGAGACCTAGCAGAGTCCTCAAGTGTGCCAGACACCACAAATAATGCTTGTCCTGGGCTAAAGGAAGAAAGGAGAAGATAAAGATGGGATTAGGTTGGACAGAAGAAGGGAGACACTTCTTGGCAGACCTGTGATATGCCAGAAACCATCTGGGTTTCAAGGCATATTTCATCCTGTAGGTGCTCCAGGATGGTGCTACTGATCTTTTAAAAGCTTGTACTGGACACTGTTTGTCCTGACCAGATGCCTCCTCCACAATCCCTCTCACCACCACTGTGCTCCTGTCCCCCAGCCTTGGCATTCTTTGCTGTCAGGGGACTGTCCTTGGCACATGGTTGCCTTACCAGTAAGGAAAGTGCCTGGGAATATTCCTATCCACTGGCTGCCAGCCAACGACTGACTGATATGAGGGTACAAAAGCCTGGCTCCTTTGCCTCACAAGGTAGGACAAACCCTGCTGTGAGATTTATGTTCCAGAGCTCCCCACAGATCCAAGCTAAGGCTGGGACTTCAGCTGAAATCACACCCCTGCTTGGCTTCTTCATCTCCCTGGTTTTTCCCACTCCCTTCTCCCAACTCCTGGGATCATTTCTCTAATAAACCACCTGTACATGAATCCTCATCTCCGTTTCTGCTTCTGGGGGACCTGGACCAAGGCAACTAAAAATATTTGAGAGCTAAAAACAAATTGACACCAAAACAAGAAAGCTACCAAATTGAAATAAATAAATAAGTAAATAAAAACATATATTTATATATAATATGTATGCGAACATATAAATAGATAAAATGAAATGAAAGAAATGAAACCACCAAATGAAAGAAATTCCTGCAAAATTTGACAGTATATCAGTGAGTCTGTTGCAACTGAAGTTAGTTGACATAATTACATATATTTAAACTATAATGTGAATATATTTTAATATATTAAGTATGATAAGGAATTTCATCTTTAAAGGCAGGAGGGCCACAGCCATGCCTTATACCAGAAACTGGGGAGGAAGGACACTGCCCTTTTACCTGCATAACTTAACAGCATGGATTCTGCTCAGGAAGCAGAGATCCACCTGGGTGGGGGAGAACAGAGATTTTCCTTGAAGAAAAGTCTCTTTTCTCTCAAATGAGATAAACCTAGTGTGATTTGCAGTTGTCTGAAGTCTACAATTACAGATCAAAGGCAGAGAGCAGAGATACAAATAGACCTTGAATAGTATATAGACTAACAGTGTGACTTGGTAGATAAATCACATCAGATCCTCCCTATTTTGACTCGAGTTGAGACCAAGTCTGGCGGGCACATTGAATGAAATTGGGTCCTTAAAGAAGGGATGAAGGTAAGGACCAGACAATATCAAGACAATTATGTTCAAGCACAACTTAGCCTTTCTTCAGTTGGGTGGTGACAGAGGAACTTGTATTTTGGAAACCAACTCCAAGGAGATTCAGTGTTACCTCCAAGGTAGTTCAGAATGATGAAAAATCACTATGGCTTTCTCCTGTTTCCTATTTTAGGTCTTTGTTAGAGTAATGATGTTAGGTTAGTTTTTAGAGATCCTTTCAACAGGATGCTCAGCGAGAAGCTTAATTAAATATTAATAGTGATAATACCCACCCACTTACTGCCAGAACTGCTTCAGGCATCCCAGCTTGTGTGAGCTTTCTCTAGGGAACAGCATTCAATTTATGTTGTTTAAATGTGGTGTACAGATTATTTTCATTGGTCTTGGACTGGAAAAGACTGAGACCCAGTATCTGCTGCAGGTATTGCAAAGTGTACACTTGAATGCTTACGGTTTGCTGCAGATTTTCTTCTCTCTTGCAAGGAACAGGAACATGTAGAACATATTGTATTGATTGCTTATATGGGCTTTTTCACGATTATGAAAAACATTCTTTTCAGATATTCTTAAAGTAGAGTCATTCTCCAACCAATTCTCCTTACATCAGCAATCTCAGGATAATATTTCCTTTGATATATCTTTTCCTTATCTTGTACATCATATTGCTCTGGGGTTTCTCACTCCCTGAAACAATGGGTTTCGGTGCTTCAGGGAAAGGGTGTCAGGACACAGTCCCCAACATAACACAGGAAATCTACTCAGCTTTGAGTGTCAAATTAGATTTTAGTTTGCATCTACAACTTAAAATAAGGGCAAAAGTTAGGCTTTGTCAAGAAAAAAAAAGTCATAAATTTCTTTCGTGCACCCAGGCTCAAGTCTGGTGGACTCACCCCATGTTTCTCCTGTAGCAAAGAGAGGATGCCCCTTCTAGGCATTAAGCTTGCTGAATAAAAAGTAGATATGATGAAGTTTAGTGCCTCTCAAATTCCCATGAGGAAGGAACACTTTTTAAAAGTTTCCAACACATCTTACATTTATAACTTGGTAAATATAATAAAAATGAATTACGAGAAAAATCAAATAGAAAAACAAAGACAGATGAAATAAAAGCCCTACATTTTTAATGGATTCAATAGAAACAAAATTACTCTGCAAAACTGCTAAAAATGTATCAAAAACTTTACTCTCAGTATTGGTGTTTATCTTGTTGTGGGCCAGTGACAGTCTGTAGCTTGGCACCTATTTGAGTAGCACTGGTGCAGGGGAACTGGAAAGCCAGAGATTTGAAAGAAGAGGAGAAAGAAGCAGAGTGAGAAGACAGAACACAGGACTCTTGTGTTCTTTCCGTAATCCTATCCTCTCCATCAGCTTTGTAGGATTCTATCCTACCAGCACCTGCTTCCATCGTGGCCAGGGGCAATGGCACATCTCATTGGCAGATGGTAGCAAGGGAGGCAGATAAGGAACTCAGGGGTAGCCTGCATGTCCCTTAGCAGTTGCTGAATAAAGCTGAATTGGGGGGAGTGGGTCTACCATAGCCCACTGAGGCAAGGCATCAAGTGACTGTGACAGAGGCTATGGGTTGGGTAGCCGAGGCCAAAATATAGATGGAGAAAATGCCAGAGTCTTAGAGGGGTTTACTATAGCAGTGTGAAACCCAATGGCAGGACCAAGTCATTCAGGGACAGTAAGATGTAACTAAACTGAAAGAGGGACTCCAGGTTATGTCTGCTGCAAACTTTAGCAGCAGATACCTGCATGCTCAGGGATGGAACCAATCACACCTGGTGGTTCCTGAGAGACACCAGACAGCAGCCACTGGTCAGCAGCGAAAGGAGGGGACAACAGAAAGTATGATTCCATTCATCCACGGCCTTCTTGGAGAGGAGCTGGGTAGAGGCAGAACCTGTAGTTCTGAGCCTTTTATTTGAAAAAGGTTGAACATTTAATTTGATAGACTATTTATTGTATCAGACTTAAAGCCTCTCCTCTGATAGGTATAAAGGAAAATCCAATAGGTTACAGAGAAAATAAAGAAACTGTTTTTCTCTGCACATCTGGGTTGTGATGTTTAAAACTGTAACCATTGTGCTCAAGGAGTGTGCATATCTGTGGGCAGGAGGAATGAGCCCTTGGTAGGTTGACCACCTGTGCCTACCCTGACATCATTCTTTGAAGAAATGTAGAGACAATAACTTCACTCACAGTTGTATCATTTCTGGAATAGGCATGGTCAGCAGAAAGAGTTCTTACTTCCTAACCACACTATAATTCATTTCTTTAAGAATGTCTGTAAAAACGAATCTGACTTCCAGCCAAGTTATTTGGCCTTTCCTCATACCATTCATTTAGAGCTTCCCTACAAGTGAAAGTATATTGGCAAAAGGAGAAAAGGATGATTCAAATTCTCAAGGGCTTTGTAGGCTTTTAAACGACACAGTCAAAAACCTCACTTTGCAATAGATAACAAAGGTATTACTAAAGGGGCTAGTTTATAAATTTAGTAAATGCAATGCCTGGTGAATGGCACATCTCTCGCAACCTCCCAGGGAAAGGTGGGGGGAGGATCATTTTCTTTCATTTACCAGTTTATCTCAAGATTATTTTTCTACAAGATACAATAAACCTCCTAGAGGAAAACATAGACAAAACATTATCTGACATACATTTCAAAAATTTTCTCCTAGAAGAAATAAAAGCAAGAATAAACAAATGGGACCTAATGAAACTTACAAGCTTCTGCAGAGCAAAGGAAACCAGAAATAAAACAAGAAGAAAACCTACGGAATGGGAGAAAATTTTTGCAAGTGAAACCGACAAAGGCTTGATCTCCAAAATATATAAGCAGCTCATATGACTCAATAAGGAAAAAATAAACAACCCAATCCAAAAATGGGCAGAAGACCTAAACAAGCAACTCTCCAAGGAAGACATACAAATGATCAAAAAGCACATGAAAAAAATGTTCAGTATCACTAATTATCAGAGAAATGCAAATCAAAACTACAATGAGGTATCACCTCACACCAGTCAGAATGGCCGTCATTCAAAAATCCAAAAATGACAAATGCTGGAGAGGCTGTGGAGAAAGGGGAACCCTCCTACACTGCTGGTGGGAATGCAGTTTGGTGCAGCCACTATGGAAAACAGTGTGGAGATTCCTCAAAAGACTAGGAATAGACTTACCATATGACCCAGGAATCCCACTCCTGGGCTTGTACCCAGAAGGAAATCTACTTCAGGATGACACCTGCACCCCAATGTTCATAGCAGCACTATTTACAATAGCCAGAACATGGAAACAACCTAAATGTCCATCAACAGGTGACTGGATAAAGAAGACGTGGTATATTTATACAATGGAATACTACTCAGCCATAAAAACCGACAACATAATGCCATTTGCAGCAACATGGATGCTCCTAGAGAATGTCATTCTAAGTGAAGTAAGCCAGAAAGAGAAAGAAAAATACCATATGAGATCGCTCATATGTGGAATCTAAAAAACAAAAACAAACAAAAACAAAGCATAAATACAGGACAGAAATAGACTCATGGACAGAGAATACAGACTTGTGGTTACCGGGGGGGGGGGGGGTAGAGGGTGGGAAGGGATAGACTGGGATTTCAAAATTGTAGAATAGATAAACAAGATTACACTGTATAGCACAGGGAAATATACACAAAATGTTATGATAAATCACAGAGAAAAAAATGTGACAATGAGTGTGTATATGTCCATGAATGACTGAAAAATTGTGCTGAACACTGGAATTTGACACAACACTGTAAAATGATTATGAATCAATAAAAAATGTAAAAAAAAAGATTATTTTTCTAACATAACCATTTTTATAAAATAATATGGAAAAGAAAAATCGTGAGAGACATTCTAAAAAGTTATTTGATACGTAGAACTTAGAGAAGTTATAACCCTTCAATAAATTACTAATGAGAGAATTTACAAACGAAAGAGGAAAGGAATTTTTTTACTGTCTGGACTGGCCTAAATATAGTTCAATAACTACTCAAACATCAAGACAGACAATATTTAGTAAGCCTCCTAGCAGACCATATCTTAAATTTTAATATACAAAAGAAGCACTTGATTCAATAGTCTAAGTTGGGGCCCAAACACCTGCATTTCTATAAGCCCCCAGTTAATGCTAATGCTGCTGGTGTAGGAGCTACACTTTAAGTAGCAGGATAGAGAGGAGTCCTTGAGCTTTCTATAATGCAGAACTACCTTTCATGTTTCTGAAGTCAAAAATTGAACAGTGGAGTCAAATGTCCTTGACACAAAAAGTTCTTGGATAGAGTAGGGGAGAAAATTCATTTCCTTATCTGTCAATCTTGGCATATTGCCTGGAGACCTTCCTGAAGGAGGAAGGGTTGAACTTCCACTCCCCCACTGTACTTACTTGCTCCTGCACACTCCACTGGCCTAAAATTGAGTCTACTGATCTTCTTCACTGGCAGAATTAACTCCCTCTCCATTTCTGATCTAGGTGATCACAGAAGAGCAGTTAATTCTAACAGATCTGATTCCAAAGTTTTAATATCTCTTTATTCAAGAAGCTGGCTGCCATAGGGATCTGTTTCTCACTGACATAGCTCAAACAAGACCACTTTTGATTGTCCAAATATGTATTCCGTGACTCAGGATGCCCAGCAGCCTGTTTTGAAATGGGGTAATAGTGCCTGCCATAGCATTTGGTGTTGTTTTTTCACACTTCTTTTTTTTCCTAGGCATTTCAAATACATGTTGCCATGAGTAGTAGAACGATTGCTTACTTCATTCATTCATTAATTCACTCATTCATTCATTCATTTCTGTTTTGTTAAGAAAACAGTATATACTAGGTTGTTGAGGGTAGAAATTGATAAGAAATGGTTCATCCTCTTGAGAGGTGATTCATTCTGGGATTTAATTTCAGCCAAATGTAACTGAAAACCTTAAATGTTTTGATTTAAAAAAGCACATGTTATTTGTCTCACATGAGTCTGGAGGTGTACAGTTGCTAGCATTGGTTCCATACTTTAAGCAGTCAGAACAGAGGTCTTAGAAATTCTCTCAGCCATTTCCTCAGGTTACCTGACAGCTGTTGCAGCCACAGCACCAGTCATTTTGTTCATATTCCAGACAGGAGGACAGAAGAAAAGGGTAATGTTTATTCCAGGAAAATAAAATTGTCAGAAATCTGTACTTGACTTCTGCCTACATTTCATTGGCCAGACCTATGTGGCATGACCTATTCTTAGCTGCAAGAAAGACTATGAAATGTCTGTATTTTTTTGTTTGTTTTGTCTTATTTTAAGCTGAGCACATTGAAATCTGCAACAAAAGCATGAATGTTAGGGAGAAGTGGAGAATGGATAAACAGGTAGGCATTTCAGTCTAGTCTGCTCAATGCACTTGAAGACCATGAGATATCTTATCAATTGTGTCTAGATGTTGTGGTTGTTTTGCTTCTAAGGGCTGTGGAAAACTCACTCAATGCACATATACCAAAACATGGGCTCTTTTATTTATTTATTTAATTGAAGTACAGTCAGTTACAATATATCAATTTATGGTGTACAGCACAATGTTCCAGTCGTGCATATACATACATATATTTGCTTTAATATTCTTTTTCATTAAAGGTTATTAGAAGATATTGAATATAGTTCCCTGTGCTATACAGAAGAAATTTTTTATTCTATTTCTGTTTCTAGTGGCTAACATTTGCAAATTTCACACTCCCAAATTTATCCCTTCCCTACTCCCTTTCCTCTGGTAACCATAAGATTGTTTACTGTGTCTATGATCTGTTTCTGTTTTGTAGATGAGCTCATTAGTCCTCTTTTTCTCTTTTTTTTAAGATTCCACATATAAGCGATATCATATGGTATTTTTCTTCCTCTTTCTGGCTTACTTCACTTAGAATGATGATCTCTAGGTCTATCCATGTTGCTGCAAATGACATTATTTTATTCTTATTTATGGCTGAGTAGTATTCCATTGTATAAATATACCACAGCTTCTTTATCCAGTCACCTATTGATGGGCATTTAAGTTGCTTCCATGTCTTGGCTATTGTATATAGTGCTGCTATGAACACTGAGGTGCATGTATCTTTTCAGATTAGAGTTTCCTCCCAGATACATGATCAGGAGTGGGATTGCTGGCTCATATGGTAACTCTATTTTTAGTTTTTTGAGGAATCTTCAAACTGTTTTCCATAATGGCTGCAGCAAACTACATTCCCACAAACAGGGTAGGAGAGTTCCGTTTTCTCCACACCCTTTCCAGCATTTATTGTTTGTGGACTTTTTAATGATGGCCATTCTGACTGGTGTGAGGTGATACTTCATTGAAGTTTTGATTTGCATTTCTCTGATAATTAGTGGTATTGAGCATGTTTTCATGTGCCTACTGACCATTTGTAAGTCTTTACTGGAGAATTGCTAGTTTAGGTCTTCTGCCCATTTTTGGACTGGGTTGTTTGTTTTTTTGTTATTAAGTTGTACTAGATGTTCATATATTCTGGAAATTAAACCTTTGTCAGTTGCATCATTTACACAGGCTCTTTTTAAATGCCTTCAACCAGAAAATCAAGAGTCACTGATGGTGAAGTCTGACCTTCCTATATCATCTGCTTGAATATTTACAAGAAAAATATTGAGAAGAAAACACTACATGGGTTCAGTTAAGGAGGTTCAGGCAGTGTTTCTGTTCTAAGTTGCTGGTGTTAGTGGCAGTTTTTATCTATGTGTAACTGAACATAGATTAATTTTACAGACTTCAGCTGTCTGTATGCAGGCCAGCACATTGCATGAAAGAACAACTCAGCATTTCGTTTTCATTTTACTATGAATATTGCTTACTTTCCCTGTCCTGATCCAGACATAAAACAGCATAGAGAAACACTGATTTCACAGGCATATACTTGCTGATGTATTACTCTGAAAATTATAAACCAGTTGAATGTATTAAAAACCACTCTGTCTTTTGTACTTCCCCCTCACCAAATCACAATATCAACAACTTATCACTTTCTCCTTTTATAGTATCCTTCTAACTGACTTCAAGGTCGGAAATAGTTACTGGGAATTTTCACTAGCTTGAACACGTTCCTGCTGTTGCATTTGATGATCAAAAAGTAAGCGTGGGATTAAAACCAGAAGAAAGCAGGGATCAAGAGAAAATGGCATGTTGGACCTTGAATGATAGTTTAATAAGTGACATATCATAGCAAAATCCATACTTACCTGTGGAATGATTAGAAAGCCTTCCCCATTCATTTGTCCATCCATCCATCTGTCTGTGTATCCATTATCTGTCTATTCAACAGACATTTATTGGAGGGTAAACGATCATGAAAAAGAAAAAAAGTTCTTGAAGTGCCAAAATCCTAATAGAGAAGATAACATAAACATACATACCTTTTACAAAAGACCCTCAGAGATTATTACAGTGTGGATTGGGGTGGGTGTCAGAGATGGTTGGTGGTATGTGGCCAGGGAAGGCTTAAAAGTTATAGGGACACCGAATTTCAAGCCTGAAAGGTTTGAACACATGGAGATTGGAAGGTGACGTAGAGAGGATTTTTGCATTTTAGTCAGAGTGAATAGCATGAGCAAAATCCTTAGTGAAGAAACAGTAGGCTATGATTCAAGAAACCAGGGACCATTTACTTTGTTGGGAGCAAAGAATTTGTTAAGGGGAGTAATCAGAAATAATTTACACCTATTACTTTCTCAAAAAAATCTCTCCTGTGTCTCCAAGATGTCTGGGTGCCCTTGCCCTGTCCTCTCCCTGTCTCCTGTACTTATCTCCATCATAGCCAAACAACTAGAACTGATAGCTCAAAAGTCTGGTAGGAGCAGTGTTTTTCAAACTGTAAGTTGTAATTTGAAATAATTTTAATTATTTTATCTACTGTTTTCACAGTTTCTGTTCACTTAGGTTTACCTACCTATTTATTCTCTCCTGTGCTCTTCATTTTTTCTTATATGATTGACCTTTTACCTGGGATCATTTTTCTCCTGCTTGAAGAACTCCACTGAGTATTTCTATAGTGGCAACAAAATTCTCTCAGTTTATGTTTGTCTGAAAACTTTTCATTTTGTCTTCATTTTAGAAGGCTGTTTTCCCTAGACAAAGAATTCTGAGTTGACCTTTACCTTCTTTTAGCACTTTAAATGTGTCATTTCATTTTCTTCTGGTTTCCAACATTTCTGTTGAAAATATTGAAAAGTCAACTGTAGTCTTTCATTACCCTTTAGAAGGTAATGTGTCTTCTTCCTCTGAGTGGTTTTAAGATTTTCACTTTGTTTTTGGCTTTCAGTAGTTTTATTATTTGTATATTAACCATGATTTTCTTTGTAGTTCTCTTGCCTGGGGTACAAAGAATTTCTTGTATCTTTCACTAGTTTTGAAAAAGTTTTGGCCAGTTATTTCTTCTCTTCTCCTTTAGGAAGTTCAGTTACACGTATGTTAGATATTTTCTCAAAGTCTCAGATGTCTCATGTTCTTTTCTGTATTTTTTCTCTTTTTGTTTTGGTGGGTACCAATTTGGTTATTTTCTATTGAACTCTACTCTGAATTTTGTGTTCTGCTGTCTACAGTATTAAACCCATTTATTGAATTTGAATTTTTAATTATGGTTATATGTTTTTAAGTTCTATAATTTCTTGGATGTTATTTTTTAGTAGATTCTGGTTCCCTGGTGAAATTCTGTTTCTTTTTTTAACCTCTTTTCTTAAAAATTTTAATCATGGTTATTTTAAAGTTAATGTTTGATAACTTAATTATCTTGATCATTTCTTCATTTATCTCCATTGTCAGTTTTTGCTCTTGGCCTTCAATCATTTGATTCTTTGTACACATATGCCTGTTAATTTTGAATATGGATATTGTCTATGAAAAATTGTAAGAGATGTTAACATCCTCCAAAGAGATTTTAATTTTCTTTTGGTAGGAAGATACAGTACCAGCAAGATACCTTGATTCAACTGTGGACTGAATTGATTTGAGGTTATATGTCAGGATTTACGAAAACTGGCATGTTTATAATTTGTATTTACTCTTAGAGTCTAAGATTTTTAAGGATTTTACATGAAATCCTGGAGTTTTTACCAGGCTCTACCTCCTCAGCAGGATGTAGACTCCAATTTTGTCTCTCTATCACCAATGCAAAGCTTAGAGATTAGCAATTGTTTTAGGAGGAAAATACATGCAGAATGTTGGACTCACTTTTCTTCAGAAAATTGGTCCTTTAAGCAGTGTCTATCTTTGAAGTTTTGAACACTAATTTCTTCTCTCTCAGCCCGCTGAGACTGCCACAGACTTGAAAACACTGCTTTTTGTAGCTCTGGTGCCCTGGGCTGTGAATTAGCAAATGCCCAAGAGGAAAAAGTAGCAGTAAATACAGGATAATTTCGATGCATTTTTATTCTTTCTGCATCTTATATTCCTGGCTGCTCTGATTGTTCTTTAATATTTCCAAACCCGTAACTAAGTTTTGATTGCCAACTAACTGTAAACATGAATGGATAAGCTATACACATTTCATAGGACTAGAGGAGTAGGAAGTCTGCTATGTCTGCTAAGACAAAACTGCATGGCATTTGGGATCTTGTTCTGATCAGGAAAATACATTCTCCACCACTCAACAACATCTCTTATATATCTGGAGGTACTTGCCATACAACTGGAAGGAAGTGAATAAGAATTCCTTTCTTTAATTTCTTTCTACCACTTTCACTTTAAAAAGGTAATAAATATTGTGAGATGCTATTTAAAACAAAAATGGGGACAAGTAAGCAAAACACAATTATGATAAATGAAGAAGCAATTATTTAATTTGAGATTGTTTTCTTTTAAAATGGATTTCTATTGTTTATGGTGTCTGTATTTGATCATAAAGGGTAAGAATTCTTATTAATTTTCAAAGCTAGAAATTTTCCAGAGTTCTCATATAAAAATTTCTGAGACTTTTGCCAATTTAGCTAATACACTGAATTTGTAGCTTATTATCAGAGTATGTTTTGTTATGAGCTGTGTAAACTTTTGCACAATTTTTTGAGGTCACTTTTCAATGTTAGTAGCATTCTATTTTGATGCCAAGGTTAGTACTATAGCTCCAAACAGATAGGAGCACAAATTTAGTTGGACCTTGTTTAAAAGTCAGTGCTTTCTTAAAAGAGTTTTATTGTTTTTATGAACCATTCTGAAATGGAGATAATAATTGTTTAATTCAGCCTTGTCATTTGCTGTAAACACCAGCTGCTATAATTGTTGGTATTCCATGTGAGCGCTTTTACCAACTGTTAGAGAAATATTTTTAAAGGAGTACAAAGCAATATGGAAGTATGGGGGAAAAGCACACAAGGCCTATAGATTTTAGTCCATCTGTAGCTCCCAATTTGTATTTCTTTCTGTCTGTTAACTTTGGACTTTTAGTTTCTCTTTTATTATATAAAAAGTATATTTAAAACCAGGATAGCCAGGACAATACAGTACTTGTTGAGAATTAGAATAATTTGTAAGTGTTCAGAAAAGGAGTAAAGATTATTTTCAACTTTAACTAAATTATGTAAAAGGAATTCACTACTATTATATTCCCTACTGATGTATGACAAAAGAATGACAGAATGACAGAGTCATAAATACATTTTCAATATACATTCTGCATTTGGTTTTATAGAATGCTCACTTAAGAAATATATTGTAACAGTCTCCTCTTAATATATCTGTAAATATATTCTTAATTCCTTCTTTCAACTGTTCTGTTCCTACGAGAGATCCTTATTCTGTAAGTGGTCCATCATCTACCCAGCTCATCCTTGACTTGCTCTGTCTCACCTGTCTCAACATACCAACCACCAAATCCTGTTAGTTCACCTCATAAATGCACCCTGCTTCTCCCTGTCCACCTTGCTACTCCCTTAGCATAGTTAGCATTATCTATCTCTTCCTGCGGTGACTGCAACACCTTCCACCAGGTCTTTGACTCCTGCCTTGATTCCTTCATATCAGTTCCCCACTCTGCACCCTAGCCAGCCTTTTAAATGCAAATGCAAAACTCCTCTTCTTAAAACATGTCAGTGGCTCCCAATCCCATCTGTGTAATACCCTGAATTCTGAATGTGGCTTACATGGCCTTTTGTGATCTAGCAGCATTATCACTCTAGCCTCATCTCTTAACCTTTACACTTTAGATGCTGTCAGTTCCTCAAACATGTCAAGTTCCCTTTAATCTCAGGGCTTTGAAGATGTCCTTTCAGTTTAGAACCCCTTTTGCTGAAACCCACCTTCATCTTCACTACTTATCTTTTAGGGGTCATCTTGAATATCACTTTCTCTGTGAAATCTTCCTTGACCTCCTCCTTCTTTCCAGATCTGAATCAGTTGTCCCTTATCTGTGCTTTTGCATCACGCTATACCTATACTGCATTGCTTCCTGCTCACTAGTGGGTATACCTCACTAGACAGTAAATTCCATGATGCCAAGGATTGTGTGTGGTTTGTTCATGGTTTTAGCCACAGTGCCTGGCATATTGTAGATACTCAATGAAATGTGTTGAATGTCTTTTCTTATTGCTAAATTTCTTATATCTTATATCTGTAGTGAGTGGATTTTCCCCCAAATTGAAAAATACAATCTAAAAGACGTGGAGGAAGCAAGTGAGAGAGCTTGCTTCCTGTCTCTCTCTGTTAGCCATCATATGAGAATACAATGAAAAATCAGCAGTCTACAACCCAGAAGAACACTCTTTCCAGAATCGGACCATGCTAACACCATGCTCTTGGACTTTAAGCCTCAAGAATTGTGAGAAATAAATTTCTGTCACTATTAAGCTGCCCATTTTATGGTATTTCATTATAGCAGCTTAGACTAAGATACCAACTGGTACCAAGAAGTTGAGGTGCTGCTGTAGCAGATACCTAAAATGTGGAAGTGGTTTTAGAACAGGGGTAAATGGGTAGAGGCTAGAAAAAGCCTACATTGCTGTGAGTGGATGATTAAGGGTAATTCTGGTGAGAGCTCAGAAAGAAAAAAAGGAGAGTTGCAGACAAAGTCTTAATCTTCTTAGAGAATAAATAATCATGAACAGAATTTTGGTAGAAATTTGAATGGTAAAGGGCTTTCTGGTGAGGTCTCAGATGGAAACGAGGAACATGTCATTGGAAAATGGAGGAAAGAAGATACTTGTTATAAAGTGACAAAGAACTTGGCTAATCTGTTCATGTTCTAGTGTTTTTTTGGAAGGTAGAACTTGTAGATAATGAAATTGGATATTTAGCTGAAGTGATATCTAAGCAAAGTGTTGAAGGTGCAACTTGGCTTCTCCTGACTGTTAATCGTAAAATTCGGGGAAAGAAACATGACTTGAAGACAGAATTATTAAGCAAAAGGAACTAGAACTTTGAGACTTGGAAAATTCTCGACCTATCCATATTGCAAAAAAAGAGAATGTATGTTCAGAAGGGAACACAAAGGATGTGGCCAGGCATCCATTTGATAAGGGACGTAGATATGAACCCTGAACTTAGTCAGCCACCCCAGCAGAAAAACTGCCAGTTTGAACTGAAGAGCAAAGAAAAGGAAAGGAATGAGGGGAGGGTATCGGAGTCCTTGGATTTTACAGGACCGGACCAAAGAGCTATTTGTTTGCAAATGTGTGCTGTTGTTCTTGAAGACAAGGGAAGAATGACTCTGAAGCTGACTCAGAGAGCATCAGAGTTGCCTCCTTGGTTTCAAAATAGGAAGTCATAACCTTATTTGCAACTGGCGAGACAACCTCTGCCCAAAATGGGGCCTCCCAGAGCTATGGGGCCAACCCCTGCCCAGCAAAACTTTGGCGGCAAGACCACCACCCCAGTGGATCCAGAATGTGGGACATCTTCTCCAGCAGTCCTGGAGAACAGAGCATGGAGCCAAAGAGGATTATTCTCCAGGCTTAAGATCTCATCAAGTTTGCCTAGCCGGGTTTTGAACTTCCTTTGGACCTGTCACCTCTTCTTTCTTTCCTATTTTCCCCTTTTGAAATGAGAATGTCTCATTCCCACCATTGTGTTTTGGAAGCACACAACTTGTCTGCTCTCATGGGTTTGCAGCTGGAGAGGAATTTTACCTCAGAATGACTCTTACCCTTGAGTCTCATCCATATCTGATTTACTAGCTATACACAGTCTATTGATTATTACAGGAACCAAGAAAGAGGTATGGCTGGACCCACACAAAGATATTGAAAACTTGAGTGTGAGAAAAAGAACTCAAGGGTTCTAGTCTACGATATATATCTTTATTCTACTATATATGTATCTGAGAGATTCTGGACAAGTTGTTCCTGTTCTCTAGATCTTATTTTCCCCTCCTGTAGTATAAGGATGGAATTAATTACCAAATCATAGTCCACAGAACTCAGATTCTAGTGCTGTAGGAAAAACATTTTC
Organism: Vicugna pacos; assembly: GCF_048564905.1. NCBI lineage: Eukaryota > Metazoa > Chordata > Mammalia > Artiodactyla > Camelidae > Vicugna > Vicugna pacos. The sequence goes on from NC_132990.1 coordinate 19,725,764, forward strand.
ATGAGCACATGCATTTGGAAAATGCTGTGCTCCTTAACTCTTAAAAAAAAAAATCACTCTAGTAGCATATTAAAGGCTCCCAGAGTTCCTGAAGTAAAGCAATCGTTTTTCTACCAAATACATAATAATAACCTGTGTAACATACTTTTGAAAACAACAGACCAGGTTATCTCTGACATCAATTTTAATTTTCTATAGATACAAGAATCTGGGTACAAGGCTATGGAACATGTTGGGAGAATGCAAACATTTTATCTCATGTTATATTATCATAAAAATAGAAGTTGGGGGAAATGTTAGGAGAGGCATGCTACACATTTCATAGGAAGATTATTCGTGGTGGAAGTGCTCGCGACACCACTAAAATAGGATACTGTGCAAGCAGTAGTGGTAGGTGGGTGGCAAGATGGAGGAAGACAAATGAAAAATTTCCCCACAGTTAAACTAGTCATCAGTAAAGCTGTGAGTTAGAATAATTGTTGTGGGCTCTCACTTTGTGTGTTGGCCTGTGATGTCTGAAACTTGAGCACTGATGTAAGTTCATGAGATATCTGAATGCGGGAGAAGTGAACAAATGAGTTTTTGATTGGAGGGGATGGTAAGAGATGGAAAGAACATTGTAAATTCTTTCAGCTAGTGCAAGAAATCTGTGTAAGCTATGTAAACATGCAGGCTTTCACACGATGTTTATTGTCATTAAATTTCACCTCTAAAATGAGCTGATAGCTCTGTCCAAAGATCAAAGTTCAGACAGATGGCTAAAAAGAATTTAAGGTACCTTCTCTATGAAATATTTTGTTAGATGTTTTTCAATATCTTTTGCAAATTTTAGCCGTAGGCAAAAGAAAAGAATGTAATAAACTGCTGATGTCCGTTAATCTTCCTGAAGATAAAATAAAGGCCTTTAATGAAAGTATAATGTGAATCTAGTCACTATCTGCAGTGGATCAGACAGTCTCTTAGGTTCCCTCCAGAATGAGCATTCTAAGTTAGATTTACAAGTTTATTGTTTAATCTGTAGGCTTCCCTTGTAGGTCCATATTATTAAATCCAAAATGTGACTTCTTATCACAGAAATACGGGTAATCATAAGCAAATGCTATGAACAGTTCACTTTCTGCAAATCAATTAACTTGGTACACCACATTAACAAAACAAAGGATAACAATTCCAGGACTGTATCAATAGATGAAGAAAAAGCATTTGAGAAAATTCCACACTCAGTAAAGTGGGTACAGAGGAAACATACCTCAACATAATAAAGGTCATTTATGACAAACCACAGCTAACATCATACTCAAAGATGAAAAGTTGGAAGTATTTTTGTAAGATCAGAATAAGACAAGGATGCTCATTCTCTTCACTTCTATTTAACATGTATTGGAAGTCCTAGCCACAGCAGTCAGACAAAAAAAGAAATAAACAACGTCCAAGTTGGAAGGGAAGATCTAAAACTGTCACTATTTGCAGGGAGTATGATACTATATATAGAAAACCCTAAAGACACTACCAAAAAATTTTAGAACTAATAAATGAATTCAGTAAAGTTGCAGGATACAAAAATAATATACAAAAATCTATTGTATATCTATACACTAATAATGAACTATCAGAAAAAGAAATTTTAAAAAATCACATTTACAATAAAATAAAAAAGAATAATACACCTAGGAATTAAAACTGAAGAGAAGAAAGGCCTGTACTCTGAAAACTATAAGACAGTGATGAAGGAAATTGAAGATGACACAGATAAATGGAAAGATATCCCATGCTCTTGGATTGGAAGACTTAATACTGTAAAAATGTCTATACTACCCAAAGGAATCTAAAGAGTCAATGCAATTTATATCAAAATGTACATGGCATTTTTCACAGAACTAGAACAAATAATCCTAAAAAGACCCTGAATATTCAAAGCATTCTTGAGAAAAAGAGGAAAACTGGAGATATCACACTTCCTGACTTCAAAGTGTACTACAAAGCTATCATAATCAAAACAGTATGGTACTGGAACAAAAACAGACACTTAGACCAATGGAACAGAATACAGAGGCCAGAAATAAAACCATGCTCATATGTTCAAGTAATCTATGACAAGGAGGCAAGAATATACAATAGAGAAAAGACAGTAAGTGGTATTGGGAAAACTATACAGATACATGTTAAAGAATGAAACAAGAACAGTTTCTCATACCTTATACAAAAATAAATTCAAAATGGATTAAAGACTTAAATGTAAATCCTGAAACCATAAAACTCCTAGGCAAAGGAAACACAAGCAAAAAATAAACAGATAGGATCTAATTAACCTTAAAAGCTTTGCACAACAAAGGAAACCACCAATAAAACAAAAAGACAACCTACTGAGTGGGTGAACATTTTTGCAAATGATTTGTCTGATAAGAGGTTAATATTCAAAATACATAACAAGCTCATAGAACTCAATATCAAAAACGAAAGAAGTTGATTAAAAAAAATGAGCTGAAGAACTGAATAGGCATTTTCCCAAAGAAAACATACAGATGTTCAACAGCCACATGAAAAGATGCTCAACATCACTAATCATCAGGGAAATGCAAGTCAAAACCAAAATGAGATTATCACCTCACACCTTTAGAATGGCTATGGTCCAAAAGACAAAAATATCAAGTGTTGGTAAGGATGTGGAGAAAAGGGAACCCTAGTACACTGTTGGTGGGAATGTAAATTGGTACAGTTGCTTTTGAAGACAGTGTGGATGTCCCATGAAAAATTAAAAATAGAAACTACCATATGATCCAGTAGTTCCACTCCTGGATATTTATCCAAAGAGAATGAAAAGACTAATTTGAAAATATACATGTACCCCAATATTCATAGCAGCATTATTTATAATAGCCAAGATATGGGAGCAACCTAAGCATCCACCAACAGGTGAATTGTTAAGGAAGACGAGAGATATGTACATAATAATGGAATATTACTCATAAGAAAGAAGTCTTGCCATTTGCAACAACATGGATGGACCTGGAGGGTATTATCCTTAGAGAAAAAAGTCAGACACAGAAAGAAAATACGGTGTTTTCACTTACATGTGGAATCTAAAAAACAAAACAAAGGAACAATTATAACAAAACAGAAGTACAGTCACAGAAACAGAGAACAAACTAGTGGTTACCAGAAGGGAGAGGGGTGGGTGGAGGGGAAAAATAGGTGAAGATTAAGATTTAGAGTGCAAACTACTAGTTATCAATTAAGTTACAAGGTTGTAGTGTACAGTACAAAGGATATAGCTAATATTTTTAGTAACTTTGAATGGTATATAATGTATAAAAAATATCAAATCACTATGTTGTACATCTGAAACTAGTATAATATTGTAAGTCAACTATACCTCAATTTAAAAAACATGACTTCTTTAACTGGAAGAATGTGTCAGCCAGAAAAACTGACATAGGTTATAACTCAGAATATAAAACAAATTTGACTCGATCATAAAGGGGATTGTGTTAGTTAGGGTTTTCCAGAGAAATAGAATTAATAGGGGAAAGAGAGAAAGAGGGAGAGAGAGATGATAGATAGATCCTGAATATACTGAGATTTATTATGAGATATTGGCTCACATGATTTTAGAGACTGAGAAGTCTCACTGTCCGCTATCTGCAAGCTGGAGACCCAGGAAAATCATTGGTGTAATTCAGTCCAAGTCTAAAGGCCCAAGAACTGGAGAAGTTGATGATATAAATCTCAGTCCAGGGGGATAAAAAGATGGATGTCCTAGCTCAGACAAGCAGGCAGGAAGGGGACAAATCCTTTCCTCTGCTTTTTGTTCTATTCAAGCCCTCAGTACATTGGATGATGACTACTCACATTGGGGAGGGCAAGCTACTTTCCTGAGTCCAAAGATTCAAATGCTAATCTCTTCCAGAAACACCCTTACAGGCACTCCCAGAAAAAATGTTTAACCAGTAATGTAGAAGACACATAGAAGGCACATAATAAACATTTGCTGATGAAATCAATGAACAAAAGCATGATATGCATAAATTTAATTTTTACTTAAATTTATTTCCTTTAATCCTTAATATTCTCCAAAGGAAGGTATTATTAACATTATTGCAGATGAGAAAATAAAATATTTGCCCAATGCTACATAACTGGTAAGTCAAGCAGGAATCAAATCCAGGTCTGTTTGATTTCAGTGCTTCTGTTCTTAATGAATACATCATATAGCCATATATCTATAAAGCAAGATCCAAATATAACAGGAAACAGTAGCAAAATCTTTTACAAGTGGAACTGCTCAAGTGCAACATTCAAGAAATGTTTAACAAGAATTCTTCAAGTGGAAGTGTTCCCTTAGACAAGCCTCATTGTAGCTCCACAAGCACCTTGTCCTTCTACACGACTTAGGAAAATGTTAGAGGTTATGAAAACAGAGGGGGTTTTTTAGCCCTAATAAATAAACTCAGCAAATGTAGATGAGATTAGGTAATTTTTGATGGGAAGGAATTTAAATAATTACCTGTGCTGTTTGTGTATCCCGGTGGCTCATCAAATTTTACAAATTTCATATTCACTAATTTATTTGCTGAGTTGTTCCTACCACAGGTGAAACCTTCAAGGCTTCATCTTACTATTTTGTTCTCATGCATTTTAGATGAGCTCAGTGAGTAGTTAAATTAAATAGGCTACCATTAAATTTCTCAGGTAGGGATGGCTCTTTAGCCACACCCATTTATTTCACTTGCATCCACTTAAGTACATAATTAATAGACGTGGCGTTTCAACTGTGACAGGTTGATTACCTTAAATAAAGGTATATTTTAAACTTATGGTGAAAGTAAATTTCTCCGATAAGAATGTTCTAAATTCATTTTTTATTAGAAATACTTTTTTACTAGAAATAAGGGGAGAGATGTACACGGTAATTTCAAAGAGATGACAGATTGGAGAGGAAAATTGATGAAAGAATCCAGGAGTGTAGGAACACAAAATGGTGATTACTGTGATATATGTTGACTTGACAGAATAATGGAATCATGGATCTCAGAGTTGGAAGGGATCTTAAGGGACAGTCTGGAGCAGTGCCCAGCCTTCAGACAGGTATCATTATCCTCATTTCACAGACGAGGCAAGGAGGCTCAGAAAGGTTACATAATCTGCCTAAGGCCAATAGCTAATAGGTGGGAGAGATGGCACTAGAAGTAGGTATTGTAATTTCTCTTGCATTGCCCCTTTCCTTTAGCTAGGTTGAAAACCTTTAGTACTACATTATGAATTTAAAATATATTTTGGAGGTAGATAATTGTCCTCCCATAAAAGACCCTCAGAATCAGCTATGGATAGTCTCTCAGGTGGTTCTTTTAGGTAGGATTTTTTTTCTTTTTCAATTTTACTAGGTAGAATTATTACAGTTTGACTGTACATATACAATGTATTGCAAGTAAATACATATACACAATATACTGCACTATTTTTAATTTACATATATGTACTGTTCATTGTTTCTAAGAACGTTCAGAGCTTTAGCTTTTTTAACTTACATAGTTATCAAAGGACTAAAGCCAACCACAAAATAAGAATTAATTAAAAAAGATACATACACCCTGCTATTAACAGCAACATTCTTTATAATTGCCAAGGTATAGAAGCATCCTAAGTGCACATCAATAGATTAATGGATAAAGAAGATGCAGCATATATATGTACTGGAATACAACTCACTCATAAGAAAGAAGGATATTTTGCCATTTGTGGCCCTTCATTCACTTTTTTTTCTTTTCACTTCAAAAACCAGAATTTTATAACTGGCATAAACATTTCCATTGCATCAAAAACAACAAAATACCTAGAAATAAACTTAACCAAGGAGGTTGCCTATACTCTGAAAACTGTAAAACACTGATGAAGGAAATTGAAGACGATACAAAGAAATGGAAAGATACCTTGTGCTCTTGGATTGGAAGAATCAACATTATCAAAATGGCCATACTACCCACAGCAATCTACAGATCCAATGCAACCCCTGTCAAAATACTCTTGACATTTTTCACAGAACTAGAACAAACAATTCCAAAATTTATATGGATCATAAAAGACCCTGAACTGCCAAAGCAATCCTTTGTAGGTCTTTCCCCCACCCTTTCTTCTTTTTGTTCTCTTTTCTTATGGTTTGATGACTAGAGAAGATCCTTTAACATTTGTTGTAGAGCTGGTTTGGTGGTGCTGAAATGTTTTAGTTTTTGTTTATCTGTGAAGGTTTTGATTTCTCCATCAAATCTGAATGAGAGACTTGCTGGATAGAGTATTCTTAGTTGTAAGTTTTTCCCTTTCATCACTTTAAATATTAATCATGCCACTCCCTTCTGGCCTGTAGAGTTTCTGCTGAAAAATAAGCTGATAACCTTGTGGGAGTTCCCTTGTATGTTATTTGTTGCTTTTCTCTTGCTAATTTTAATATTTTCTCCTTATCCTTAATTTTTGTCAATTTGATTACTATGTGCCTTGGTGTTTCCTCTTTGGGTTGATCTGGTATGGAATTCTCTGTGCTTCCTGGACTTGAGTGACTGTTTTCTTTTCCCAAGGTGGGTAAGTTTTCAGTTATTATCTCTCCAAGAATTTTCTCAAGTCCCTTCTCTCTCACTTCTCTATCTGGAACTCCTATAATGTGAATATTAGTGCATTTTGTGGTGTCCCAGAGTTCTCTTAAACTATCCTCATTTCTTTTCATTCTTTTTTCTGTTCTGCAGTAGTGATTTCCACTAATCTGTCTTCTAGCTCATTTAGTCTATTCTTGTTTCCTTCTAGTGTGTTATTCATTTCAGTGATTTTATTCTTCAACTCTGTTTGGGTATTCTTTATATTTTCCTACTCTTTGCTAACAACAACTTCTGTATGTCTATACTCCTCTCGAGTTCTCTGAACATCTTGGCCATCATTACTTTAAACTCTTTCTCAGATAAATTGCCTATCTCCTCATCACTTATTTCTTCTTGTGGGATCTTATCTTGTGCCTTAGCCTAGGAGATATTCCTCTGCTGCCTCATATTGTCTATTTTTCTATTTGTATTTTTAGGTAAGTTAGTTACGTTTCTTGCTTTGGGGAAGTGGTCCTCTGTGGGAGACATCCTATGTGTCCCAGCTGTGCATTCCTCTCTTGTCACCCAAGGGCCTGGGTCCAGCTGGTCTCAGTGCAGAGTCTGGCCTTTGTTGGAGGATTCCTTCCACAGACTTTGGAATTGTTTTCTTATTTCTACTATCTAATCCTTGTGGATGAGCCTGGGCTACATGCAGGTTTCCTGGCAGGAGGAGCCGGTGCCTGCCCACTGCTGGGTGAAGCTTGGTCCTGGACCTCTGATGGGTAGGGCTGTGTCTAGAGGCTTAGGAAGTCTGCTGATGGGTGTGGCTGTGTTCCCACCCGGTATATTGTTTGGCCTGAGACTTCCCTATAGGCTGTTGGGTGGGGCTAGGTCTTGGTGCTAATGATCCGATCAAGATGTCAGCCTGCAGGAAAGCTCATGTAGATAAACACTTCCAGAATGTCTACCACCAGCCTTTTTGTCCCCTGAGTGAGCTGCAGCCATCCCCTACTTCCACAGGAGACCTTCCAAAACCAGCAGGCACGTCTGGCCCATGTTCCTATGAAATCACTGCCTCTGCCCTTGGACCTGGCACAGGCAAGATTCTGTGTGCACTTCCCAAGAGAGTGAAGTCTCTATTTCTCCGAATGCCATGGGGGTCCTGGAGTTAAGCCCCACTGGCCTTCAAAACCAGACTTCCTGGGGTCTCCTCCTCCTCCCAATGCCAGAACTCTGGGCTGGGGAGCCTGATGTGGGGCTTAGAACTCTCACTCCTCTGGGAGGGCCTCTGCAACTTAAGCCCACCCAGGAGGTATGAGGCCCGATTATATTGCGAGCACGCCCCTCCTACCATTCCGCTGTGGTTCCCGTTTTATGTTTCCAGTTGAAGATCTTTTTTTGCTAGGTTCCACTCTTTTTTTGATGGTTGTTTAGCAGTCAGTTGTTGTTTTGTTGTAGTCGCTAGGAGAGATGAGTTTGTGGTCCTACTACTCCGCTATCTTGGGGCATCCAAACTCTGGGTAGGATTTTTTACGTTCAGAATGTAGAAAATGCGCCTTTGCCCAGTAGTAGAATAGAGATACAGGAAAAGCCATTAAGACTAGCCCAGAAAGAGTCTCCCAAGAGTAATGAACGTGTGTCTTGGGTTGCTCCAAAAGGATGGGGGTGCTAATAGGCACCAAGGAAGTGCAACAAACCCAAGTACAGGAAACCTAATAATCATTTTGCTACAGGCTTAGAGCTAAATATACGTAGAGCAGAAGATGGGTAAAAATATTGATACACAAAAATGCACAGTACTTTTTCCTCTAGCTTTAATGTGCATCACAATCAGAAAGAGTATTATTAAGAATTTGTTTTCAAAGGCCCCACCAGGTCTCAGGTAGGATCTAGGAAATGCATATCTGACAAACATCCTAGGTGATTGTAATACAGGTAGTCACTGGTTTTGCTTGAAGAATATCTATGAATTAGAAAAGTATTTCTCAAACTCTAATGTGATTACAAATCACCTGGAGATCAAGATAAATGCAGATTCTGATTCTATACATCTGGACCAAAGTCTTAGAGCCTGCATTTCTAAAAGCTCTCAGGAGATACTTGTGCTGCTGATCCATAGAGTACTTTTTGAATATCAAGGAATAATAATACTAATGTTTAATCAAATAATATTGTTGTTGTTTACCATAAGAAGGATTGATGGTAATTTAACAGGTCAATAAAAATGGTTGTCTACTATGAAAATTATTTTCTTTTAACATATCTATATACCTGGTGGAAAAAGATAATGAAGGAAATGTTAATGGTACTAAGTTTTTGTTGATTTTTTTAAAAACTGGCAGTAGTATGGTGCAATATAATAAAAAAAAAGTATTTTTTTTTTAAGTTTGAGTTCTAATTCTGACTCTCACATCAGCTGTGTGAAACCTCCATCAGTATGACAGAAAATAATATGAGGGTAAGATTTTTAAAAATTACAATTTGTAAACCCTCTAGTATACTAGAGGGTTGCCACAACTAGTAACAGTACATCAATACCCGCTGGTCATGTGTTGTTTCTGGCAGGAGAGTTTTAACCTTACTTCTTTCTCCTCACTCATTAAGCCATATCAGAGTGCAACTGAATAAAATAATATTACTCCAGTTTATTAAAAATGTAAATTATTATTGTTAGTAATATAATCTAAATAAAGCTGAACCTCCCTGTGGCTCTTTGTCTGTATGGAATTATTCAGAGAAACATGAGTCTGGCATTCAGAATAACTGAGGAGCAATTGAATTCTTCACTTCTCTTGAAAATACCAAAAGACATCCATGAAGCACAGGAAACATGCTAAAACTAAATCCTTTTTCCTCATCTCTATTTCTTTCAATTTTCCCCAAATATCCCCAGATATTCCCATCTTTCGTCCTCATTTTGCCCTCAAAAACTCTCACAAACCCAATCTGGTTAACTTTTTATCCCTTCTCCCTCTGCTTTCTATCTCATCTCTTATCATATAGATCAACTTTGCTTCTCTTGCTTCTATTAAGTCCCACCTTTACCTGCATTCTGTACAACAAATGAGCAGGGGTCCCAGAAGTTGATTTAGAGAGCAAGAAGTCTTTCTGCTTAGAAATGGGGGCAGAGGAGGAAGGGAGGGTAAAATTTCGCAAATCTTATAGCTTTATTATTTTTTTTTTTGGTCCTTGTCATAATAATAAATTATCTGCTATGTTCCTTGAAAATGATCTTGACACATTGATTGAGATATTATGCCATTTTCCACCACTCTGTGAATCTTCTACAACTAAGGTAGTTTGAGAGGACCTGAAATAAGTAATTTTATGTTTCCAACCACGTAGTTTACAGTACTCTTCCAAGAAATCAATAATTTCCTAATCTATCAACTTGCTCCCCCTCCCCGAAATCTAATGATGACTTTCAAAACATGCCTATTTTAAATCACTTTGAACTACGACAGGCCATACAAAACTTTCATTCTGTGAAAATGGTTATGATTCAATATTTTAAGTCAATTAGGAAAAAGAGTGATACTTTTAGTTTGGAGTAGGCACTACACACCCCTTTAGCAATAGAAGCTGTTGGGACCTAGATTGGCATAATATTACTAATTTTGAAGCCAGTAATTAATTTTTTAATAAGTGGAATTATTAATAGTATTATTGGTAATTTAGCTCAATTATAAAGATGATGCATGGTTTAACATATGAATACATAAGCCAGAAATTATTATTCAGATTCACTTAAAATTTTATGGGACTAACCAGTCTATAAATCATCCAGTTTAATCAGTGATACAGATCCTTTATATGAAAGATGTAAAAATTGTCTAACAAACATGAAGGATTAATCAGAAATTACTGACTATTTTAAAATCCCAGTTTATTCCAAAACTGTATACCAGTTTGAATTGTTGGTCTAAAAGCAATGTTGGCTACAGAACACGTCTTGCAGACTTTGTACAAAGTCTATTTAAAAATTCCTGGGGTCAAATAAGTCAGGCACATTACTAATAATTCTGGAGATCTGGATCCTCTGACATTCTGACCACTCAATCTGGATTAAAAAGTCAATGCTTAACGTTTGTACCTTTCAAAAATAATTTCAATTTTGGAACCATAAGTAAAATTGTAAAGGTATTTTTATTCTAAAGTAGATTTTTATTTACCTCAGCAAGGAGAACACCCTATAAACCTTTACTTAGGAACTCTGACTAGGTTCAAATTATGGAATCCTAATTTTTGAAAAGTACAATTGTGTGTTGACATAGTTATTGTGACTTCTTTCAGCAGAGAATCTGTTGGTTACACTGGCAATTTTGATCTGTGATTAATCTAGATTTCCTGGATGTAATTTCCTTGAGAGCAGATGAATGCGTACATTCATTTGATAGACATAGTAGCTCAGTTTTCTAAGAGACATTCACAGGGAGACAAGTATGAAACAAGAGAGGTCTGGCAGACAAAGATAGCTGATGCAGAGTCCTCTCCACACCATACTGAGAGCTGGGCTTTTGAGTCAGATTTTAACCCTTTCACTTCAGGTTTGCTTCCCCTGCTTCTTTCAGAGTATCAGTGATAATCTCCACCATAAGGAAAGAGATTATTTTAAAGCAAGCCCTTTTGGAGCATGTACGGAGCCACTGGAAATCACTTTTTAAGTAAGCAGAGGAAATGGCGAGAACTGAGGTTCTTAGTGTCCATGCTGGTTAATTTTATGTGTCAGCTTGGCAAGGCCATGGAATTCAGATATTTAGTCAAACATTATTCTAGATGTTTCTCCAAGAAGGTTTTGGTTTTTTTTTTAAGATAAGATTAGCATTTAACCCAGTAGACTTTGAGAATACATATTACCCTCCATAATGTGGATGGGCCTCATCTAGTTAGTTGAAAGGCTTTATAGGAAAAGAATGATCACCGGGAAGAAGAGGGAATTTTGCCAGCAGACTGTCTTTGGACTCAAATTACAATTCTTCCCTGGGTCACCAGCCTTCAGCCTACCCTGCAGATTTTGGACTTGCCAAGCCTTCACAATCATATGCACTAATTCTTTAAGATAAATCAATCTCTCATATATATCTCCTATTGGTTCTGTTTCTCTGGAAAATTCTGACTAATATAGTGCCTAATAGACCATGTTGAACAAGTAGAAGAGTCAAAAAAATCTGAGTTATAAAAATGAAAGACATATGTATTTAATACATGACTGCAACGTGAGCAAATAGGCCAGAATAGAGGTTCTCAACTCTAGCTACTACCCTGGGAAGCATTAAAAATATCCTGATGCCTCGGATCTACCCCCAAGATTCCAATTCAGTAGGTCTGGGTGGTACCCAGGCATCAGTGTATTTAAAGAGCCCCCCAAGCCTAACTTGCAATAAGAAACAATTAACAAACACGGATGCCCTAATCACATTGAGCCACCTGCTTCCTAATTCCCTCCAGTACTTTTCCACTAGTTTATGCCAGTGCCTAGAAATGTTCCTGCCTTTTGTTTCAGTGGAGTTGAGTTTAACCTCTTTCCCTTACTGTAATAGTCTTAAATAAAGTCTTTCTTGCCTGTTTAAAAAAATAAAATGAAGAGCTCCCCAGATTCCCAAATAATTATAATTAATAGCTACATACTAGAAACCTTGGGATAGAAGAATGGTCATACTTCATACTATTCATAAAGGAATGCACCTCCAGCATAAGAGGAGATATCCTTAATAAGTAGTAATTAATGAAGGACCTTAATATGAGAAAAATACATACCATTTATATTTTTGTAAGGCTAACTAAATATTCCATGTAATATCACTTATTCATTTACTTACTTAAAATATTTATTTAACAGATATTACATGCTAGACCCTGGGCTAGGGTCTGAATGACAGGAAGGTCAATAATATTGGGTGTCTTTTGAGTGCTTTAAGTCTGGTGGTGTAGACAGATGCTTAAATAAGTGCAAAAGAAGGAAGTAAGTTTCTCTTCTCAGCAAATATCTACTGAGCACTTACTAGGTGCTAGAGCCATATAAATGTGAATTTAAAAACATTCTTACAGAAACCCTGTAAGGTAAACATTCCACAGTTAGTAAATGGTAGAGCTGGGATCTGAACCCAGACAATCTGACTTTGGCATCTGCGCTTTTAATTAATACACCAAATCTTCTCAAGAACTATGAAAACCTTAAGAAAGTTCAGCAGATAAAGCCATTAGTGGACAACTCCTATGCAATTCTCTGTTCTCTCTGGAAATAGCCAAAAGGTCCTATTATATTTGGGGCATCTCTATGCTAAGCTACCAAAAATTCAAAGAAACTCATTTCATTGTTTGAGTTGTTTTCTAAGCATAATAGGAAGCTTTATGGGTTATATAATATTAAAGTTGCAGAAGACTTTGGAGATGACAATTTAAAATCTCTTATTTTGATACGGGGGGACTGATGCCCAAAATGGTTAAGTGCATTGATTAAGCCTGTCCAACAAATTAGCAGTAGAGCTGGAAGAGGAACTTAGATAGCAGTCTTGGTTTTATTCTGTTCACATGGTGAACCCTCTAGTGGCCATTTTGCACATGACAACCCCAGTTCATTAAAGTTGATTGCATCCAGAGTAGACATTGGCCCATTGGTTCTATCAGTCTGATTCCTGAAAATGTAGAATTAAGACCAATGGAAAGATTTTTTCCTTATTTGTAAAATACATGCTCTGAAGCTTCAGGCTGGGAATTTTCCACTCAGGAAAGGACACTTGGAGTGATACTAGCTTCTATAAAAGATGAATTCCCAAATCTCAATGGCTTAACACAATGGAATAGAATTTAACAGGATGGAGCTTTATTTCTCAGTCACATCGAGTCCATGGCTGGTGAGGGGAAGGGGTTTACAGCAGGAGAAAGGGGCATGCAGTTAGTTATTCAGGGCCTGAGCTCCTCTTATCCTGTGAATCCCAGCTTCCCCCAAGGTCTCAGTCTTCTTCATTCTGCCAGCAGATGGGGAGAGAGAGAGAGCAGAGAATTGTATAGAGGCTTCTTATGGGCCAGACTTTGAAGTGGAGGCCATAATTGAGTATGTGGCTATACCTGATGGAAAATGTAGTCTAGATGTGTCTGCAGAAGAAAGAGAAAATGGATTTGCCAACAACCAGCCAGGATCTGCCACACAGAGGAAGCCAGTGAATGCAGAGCAAAAAGAATGAACAGATGGGCTAAACAAGATGAAATGTAAAGAAAATCTTCAAGGCTTTCCAGGTTCTGGTGTCAGTCCCCTTCTCAGGCTCCACTGAATGCCTGCATCTGAGTTGGTGAGACATCCTGTACCCTAATAATTTACCTACCCTGCTCTAACTAGCTGATGTTGGCTTCTATTGTTCATAAGCAACATAATCCTAACAAATATTTACACCTGAGAGGGTTGTAACAGCTTGGAGGAAGCATATGTCTTCAGAATCTCCCATCCCATGTTTAGGAATGTACTGTGAAAGTTTCACTTACTTATATCCATTTCCATAATAACATTAGCAGCCTGGAGATTAGTATTTACAACTGTGCTAAACCCCTTCATACAGACACTGCAGCTGAAGTCAGCATAAAAAAAGCAAACCAAGACAGTACGAGCAAGCTATGCCGGAAAGAGTTGGTTATTATATCACACACATTGATTTATAGGTTCAGTTTGCCTTTACCTAAATGTCTAGTTATTTAACAGCTATAATGAATCAGCCGGATAGAGGATTAAGAAGCGGGGGGAGGGCAAGTCGGTGAAAAAATGCTTTAATCTTATGCTACAATAGAGGAACAAGTTGAGTCAGGTCTCATCTAGCAATTTTGGTTCTCTGATGCTTCTTAAAGGGGAGCATTGTTCAGCTGGAAGGTGAAACAGCTTAGCATAGACCATTAGGTGGTTTCACATTAACTCCATTAGTGAGTGAGACAGACAGTGCTGGGTGGGTTAGAAAGCAATGCAACAATAAATATTGGGAGTAGCTGGCTCAGTCAAAATAGTTCCGATTCACTTTGACTTTAAATACATAACTTACTCTGGAAGTTTGGTTGAGAACATGAGGATTTAACAAGATGTAACATAAGGTAACACATAGGTTACCAAACAAAAATCAAGACAGAATTCGGTTGATCGACAGAGTTAACTGATTGCATTCAGTCTTGACAGCCCAGTCTTGGACAATAGAAAGGATTTACCAAGTGGAGGTATCTCTTTGTAAGAATCTATTTTACTTACGAGTTTATAAAGGCCAAAATAGGGACTTGCTGGGAAAGTCTGAACCCCTCTTTTGAGATGAGACCCAAGTTAAGTGTACTCTGTGTGTATGTTCTGCACATTAAGAACATAAGCTGGGTACTGGGGCTCCACTCCCCAAAACTAAGGATAGTCCTTACAGATCTGTGTAGGGGGAGAGCTGCTGTGCTAGTCCAGTAAGGATTCTATTCTGTGCCCTAAATTGTTCTTGCCTTACTCCATTTGGTCTATGCTCAAATATCTGTCTTGCTCAAACCCTGGCCTAAGAATTAAATTTGCTCAAAGTACAACATCTTGATTGTTTCCTACATGGTTTTCCCAATAGGTTTTGCTTCTCTCTAAAATGCTCTGCAAATTCCTAGCTCTAGCTCCTATACCTTAAAGACCACAATCCCTCCCTAGACACACGTAAGGGCAATGGCTTTCTTCTCTTTGGAAGCCAAAATATGAATGCTTTCTGTACAGACTCATATACCTTGCCTTAAAGTTCCTCCCTACTCCTCACCCTTGCCCCATAACAGAAGCTCTGTGGCAGCCATTTTATCACTTTAAGAAAAATTGAACAGGTTAGGGTTTTCGAAAAGAATATTACCACCAGCACTGAAATTATCACCACTACCTGTATCCCCTACACTTCTTGTCTTTTTTACAGCTATCTGAACATTTGCTAAAATGTTCTTATATGTATTATCCTAAAGAAAACATCAAGACCTGAGAAGGGAATGTTTATGTTATTTGCCCAGAAGTACACAGCTGGTAGTAGCCATCTCATCAAATGCTCAGATCCAAAGATCCTCCTTCTAGCCAAACCATCTCTATATCTATATAAAGAAGGAGCAGAAAACTCAGTCTTTGGGGCATTTTGAGGCCCTTAGTCTCTGAGTGAAAAGTATATAGTTGCAAGAGCAATATGAACTGCACCTGCACCTCCAATTAGTTTGCCCTCTAGCCACAGGACTTTTGCACAGGCTGTTTGAGGAAGCTACAAACATCTGAGCACAGACCAAATTGAATAAGGCAAGAGCAAGTCCAGACACAGAAGAGGGTACAGGCCTTTGCAGAGGAATGCTTTTCTACTCTTACTCATTTCACCTGGTTGACTCTCATTCATTCTTTACATTTCAGCACATTCAATTCCTTTTCTAACCTCCTGACTTGTCCAATATTGCAATTGTATCCTTTTGTAGCTCCTGTACATTTCCTGTATAGCACTATGACTCTTGTAATGATTTATTCTATTCTCTTTGATTATAGTTTCTCTCTCTGACTAGGTTATCAGGCCTATGACAGTAGGGACTGTGATTTTACTCATTGGATCCCCCATTACAGCACTGTGCCAAGCATATAGTAGGAGCTCAATAAATACTTGTTAAATGAATGCGTAAAAATCAATATTTGATAAATGTTACAAGGTTATCACTATATTATGGAATCAAAAAAGCAAAAATATCCTGGAGAGAAACATCCAAGCAAATCACATCTGCTAAAATATTGACAATGTGAATAGGAAAAGGGTAGGACCAAAGATACTTCTCACCTGGCTGTTGTATAGTCAAAATGCTTATCCCAGGAAAAAGAAGGGTGGAAGGAGGAGAGAGTTGAGGATGATTTTCCAAGGCAAACCCGAACGGCAGGCCGTCCTGATGAAAACAGTGGGATACACAGGCTTCCCTCTGGTCTCTGTCATCTATGAAACCCATTAAAAAGCCTTTATTAGGCACCAAGGTGTCTCTTCTCTTCCAATAATTATGTTGTTTTTTTTTTTTTTGTATTAGACCTAGCTTCCCAGATTGTTGTATGTTGTTCATGTCCCTGAAAAGTGATTTGGGAACTGAATTTCTTACAGTTAAGCTACTTTCTAAATACACTAGGGGAGTGCTTTGGGCTTTATAACTTAGGATTTATGAAAAACTTCATAATCCATGCGTTCAAAATGTGGTCTGTGTGTAAATGTGTTTTTTTCTCTGGAAAGAGAATTCTGGAGCTTTTAACTAGATTTCAAAGAATTTTATAACTTCAGAGAAGTTAAAAATTGTACCTAGCAGAACATACTGGAAATCCTGTAGCAAGTTCCTTTGTAAAGCAAGGACTAATTTATCTGTTATAGCTATATATAAGAGCTATTGTTTGTATATTGTTTATGTAGCATATTAATAGATTGCTTTGTAAAAAAGTCACTAGAATAATTCCTATTTCGTGTAATATATCAGCACATTCATGGAACTTGTCAGGGAAATACAATAAATTTGACCATTTTTCACAGGGAAATTTTTTAAACTTGGCATTTATGTTTATTAGGAAAATTCATTATTATTATTGCTGTTATTACTTAGACCAAGTTGGAATTGAAAACTACAGACTAACCATTAAGTTACTATTTTTTTGTATAACTAATACATAAAAGCTATTTTAATTGATTTGAAAAATCCAGTTGAATTGTCATCTTGTGTGCTAACCATATTAGGTGATCACAGTACTTTATAAGTATGAACTTAAGATGGAAGCAACAATTTTAGTAAAAGTTTTTAAAAATTTGTTGAAGTATAGTTGACTTACAACATTATGTTAGTTTTGGGTATCAACATGGTACATAGTGATTCATTATTTTTATAGATTACACACGTTCAAAGTTATTATGAAGTATTGACTATATTCCCTGTGCTGTACATTACATCCTTGTGACTTATGTATGTTATAACTGGTAGTTTATACCTCTTAATCCCCTTCACCTATTTTGCCTCTCCGTCTTCCCTTCTCACCTCTCACACCACTAGTTTGTTCTCTGTACTTTTGAGTCTGCTTCTGTTTTGTTGTATTTGTTAGTTCATTTAAATTTTTAGATTCCACATGTTAATAAAAACATACGATATTTTTTTCTCTGTCTTGAGTTATTTCACTAAGCATAATACCCTCCAGCTCCATCCATGTTGTTGCAAATGGCAAGATTTTATTCTTTTTGAGGGGGTGAGTGATATTCCATTGTATGTGTGTATGTGTGTGTATATATGTATATATGTATATATATGTATATATATATATATATAAAATCACATCTTCTTTATCCTTTTATCAATCCATGGGCACTTAGGTTGCTTCCATATCTTGGTGATTGTAAATAATGCTGGTATGAGCATTAGGGTGCATGTATCTCTTCAAACTAGAGTTTTCGTTTTCTTTGGATATAGTGGAATTGCTAAATCATTTTGTGGTTCTATTTTTGTTTTTTGGAGTAACCTCCATACTATTTCCATAGGGACTGTACCAATTTACATTCCCACCAACAGTGTATTAGGGTTTCTTCTTCTCATCCTCCCCCAACATGTGGTTTGACAAGGGTGAGGTAATATCTCCTTGTGGTTTTGATTTGCACTTTCCTGATTATTAGTGATGTTGATCATCTTTTCATGTGGCCTTTGGACATGTGTATATCTTCTTTGGAAAAATGTCTATCCAGATCTTCTGCCTATTTTTTAAATTGAGTTGTTTATATTGAATTGTATAAGCTGTTTATATATTTTGGATATTAACCCCTCATCAGACATTTGATTTGCAAATATTTTCTCCCATTAAGTAGGTTGTCTTTTTGTTTTAGTGATGGTTTCCTTTCTGGTGCAAAAGCTTTTAAGGTTAATTAGGTCCTGTTTGTTTATTTTTTCGCTTTTGTTTCCTTTGCCTGAGAAGACAAATCCACAGTATATTGCTATGACATGACAAAGAGTGTTTTGCCTGTATTTTCTTCTAGGAGTTTTATGGGTTTTGGTCTTACATTTAAGTCTTTAATCCATTTTGAGTTTGTTTTTGTGTATGATATTAAATAATGTTCTAATTTCATTCTTTTACATGTAGCTGTCCAGTTTTCCCAGCATTACTTATTGAAGAGACTGTCTTTTCCCCATTGTATAGTCTTGCCTCCTTTGCTGTAGATTAATTGTCCATATGTCTGTGGGTTTGTTTCTGGCCTCTCTATTCTGTTCCATTGACCTAAGTGTCTGTTTTTGTGCCAGTTCCATACTGTTTTGATGATTATAGCTTTTTAGTATAGTTTGAAGTCCAGGAGCACAATATCTCCAGCTTTTCTCTTTTTTCTCAAGATTGCCTTAGCTGTTCGGGGTCATTTGTGTTTCAGTACAAATTTTACGATTGTTTTTTCTGTGAAAAATGCTGTTGGTATTTTGATAGGCATTACACTGAATCTGTAGGTTGCTTTGGGCAGTATGACATTTTAGCGATACTGATTCTTCCAGTCCATGAATACAGAATATCCTTCCACTTATTTGTATCATCTACAGTTTCTTTCTTCAGAGTCCTACAGTTTCCAGAGTACAGGTCTTTTACTTCCTTGCTTAAATTTGTTCCTAGGCATTTTACTCTTTTTGATTTGATTGTAAATGGGGTTGTTTTCTTGATTTCTCTTTCTGATAGTTCATTATTAGTGTATGGATATACAATAGATTTCTATTAATTTTGTATCCTGCAGCCTTACTGAATTAATTTATTAGTAAGAATTACAAATAATTAAAATTATTGGTTCTAATATTTTTTGGTGGTGTCTTTAGGGTTTTCTATATATAGTGTCATGTCATCTACATACAATGACAATTTTGCTTCTTCCCTTTCAATTTACATCTCTCATTTCTTTTTCTTGTATGATTTCTGTGACTAGGAACTTCTAATACTATATTAAATAGAAGTGATGAAAGTGGGCATCCTTGTCTTGTTCCTGATCTTAAGGGAAAAGCTTTCAACTTTTCACCATTGAGTATATTGTTAGCTGTGAGTTTCTCATAAATGGACTTTATTATGTTCCTTCTATACCCACTTCATTGAGAGTTTTTTATTATGAATGCATGTTGAATTTTATCAAATGTTTTTTCTGCATCTATTGAGATAATCCTGTGATTTGTATCCTTTGTTTTGATAATGTGATATATTATGTCGATTGATTTGAAGATATTGAACCATTCTTGTGTCCCTGGAATAAATCCTACTTGGCCATGATGTATGATGTTTTAAATGTATTATTGACTTGGGTTTGCTAATATCTTGTTGAGGAATTTTGCATCTATGTTTATCAGGGATATTAGCCTCTATTTTTCCTCTTTTGTAGTGTCTTTGGTTTTGATATCAAGATAGTGGTGGCCTCATAGAAGGAGTACAGAATTATTCCTTTCTCTTCAGTTTTTGTATATAGTTTGAGAAGGACAGGTGTTAATTCCTCTTTAAATGTGTCATAGAATTTTCCTGTGAAGCCATCTGGTCCTGGACTTTTGTTAATTGGAAGCTTTTTGATTACTGATTCAATTTCATTACTAGTAATTGGTCTATTTAGGGGTTCTGTTTCTTCCTGATTCAGTCTTAGAAGGTCATATGTTTCTAGAAATTTATATATTTCTTCCAAGTTGTTCAGTATGTTGGTATGTAACTGTTTATGGTAGTCTCTAATGGCTGTTTGTATTTTGTGATATCAGTTGTAACCTCACTTTCATTTCTAATTTTATTTATTTGGGCTCTCTCTCTTTTTCACTTGATAAGTATGGCTAATGATTTATCAATGTGGTTTATGTTTTCAAAAACCCGGTTTTTATGATTTTTTTCTATTGCTTTTTTGTTCTGTATTTCACTTATTTTTGATCTAATTTTTATTATTTTCTTCCTTCTACTAACTTTGGGTTTGTTTGTTCTTATTTTTCTAACTCTTTTAGGTGGAAAGTTATGCTGTTTATTTGAGATTTTTCTTGTTTCTTGATGTAGGCCTGTGTCACCATAAACGTCCCTCTTAGAACTCTTTTGCTGTGTCCTGTAGGTTTTGGAAAGTTGTGTTTCTGTTTTTATTCATCTCAAGGTATTTTTTATTTCCTCCTTGATTTCTTCATTTTTGGTAGCATTTTGTTCATTCTCCACATTTTTTCCCCCTAGTTTTCTTCCTATGATTGCTTTCTAACTTCATACGGTTGTGGTCAGAAAAGGTGCTTGATACTACTTCAGTCTTCTTAAATGTATTGAGACTTATTTTGTGGCCTAGCATACAATCTGTCCTGGAGAATGTTCCATCTGCACTTGAAAAGAATGTGTATTCTGCTATTTTTGGATGGAATGGTTTATGGAGATCTATTAAGTCCATCTGGCCTATTGTGTCATTTGAGGCAACTGTTTCCTTATTGATTTTCTGTCCAGAGTGGAGTCATGGTTTCCTGCAACCCTCTGGTTCTGGTCATAAGCCCCATAAGTTTTTAAAACTAGCCAATGGGGCTCATCTTCTAAACAAAACTTACAGTCAGCACTCCACATACATGGTTCCTCTGTATCCATGGCTCCTCTCTGTCTGTGGCCCTGCATCCATGGATTCAACCAACTACAAATCATGTAGTACTGTAGTATTTACCATTGAAAAATATTCACTTATAAGTGGACCCATGCATTTCAAGTCTATGTTGTTCAAAGGTCAACTGTATTTATGGAATTTTAGATGGATGCATTTTAATGCATTTTTATAGTAATAGATATTTCTAGTTTTTTTAGAGTTCTTATACACATTGATTTCTTACTCTACATATCTAGGTATTGGTAAGGAAAATGCAGTAGGGATTTTATATGTAATATACACTGAAGTGTATTGATACACATTCTCTCCCATTTCTCTCCTATCTATTTAGAAAAGGTATGCTTCTTTCTCTTCAACGCCTAACCTTTTCCACATGAAAACATAATCCATTATAAATAATAATAGATAATAAAATAACAAATAATAAATAATAATAATGGCAATAAATAATAAAACAACAATCACTATTGTCCTTTGAGGGTTTGCTATTTTCCAGGCACTGTGTACTAAGCTCTTCTATATACATGATTTAATTGAATCCTCACAACCACCTTTTATGGTGTATATAATTTTATTTTATAAATAAGGAAACAGACAATGAACTTAAGTAACTTTCTCCAAATGACACAGTTATTATGTCCAAGAAATTAAGTCTCAAATTCAGCTCTGACTCCAACTCTTTTGACCATTATCTTCTAATCCTATCAATTTTGTGTCTTCAGTGTCTCACAGAAAAATTTTTTATACACTGGAAAGTGTAGTATTTTTACACTGGAAAGCAAGAAATTGAGGATTAAAAAAAAAGGCAATATTTATGCCACATCTGGAACAGAGTAAGCTCACTAGGTGTAATGAAGAAAGTGGGTGTTGGAGAGCAGTACCAGCATGTGTAAAAACACAGAAGGAAAAAATGAGAATTTGGTGTACTTGAAGTGAAAGATATTTGGTACCAAGTGCAGTAGATAAGTTCCAATAAATTTAGAGAGCTAATTTATAACAGGGCTTTGGTTGCCATTCTAAGGAGTTTTGAGCCTCAGAGATGTGAGTGATCCTGTGGAACCATTACAAGAGTGTGGCTTGATCAGGTTTTATTTGAGAAACCACTCTGGTAGTGGTTCAGAAAGTGAATATAAGAGGATCAGCCTAGTGTGAGGTGACAAGTTAAGACAGCTTTTGCAAAAATGAGGTGAGAAATGATTGTGAATAATGAAATAAATGACAGAGGCACTACAGCACTGGGGACAAAATTCAAGATACTTAAAAGAGAACTGACATAGCTTGATGGCAGGTGGACTGAAGTGTTTGAAAGAAGGGAAGATTGAGGACGATCTGAATATTTCACTGAAAGTCATGATGTCTCTACAGTCATTCTCTCATGAGTATGGATATGACTCTTAGCTTCGTTAAATTTAATATGGCTCCATCATTTGAAATTGATGACCTCATTGAATTTAACATGCCCTCATGCTAACATGTAAAACATAAAGAAGCTAATTAAAGTGTTACATACTCTGAAAGTTCCAATCATCATAAAATTAGGAAAAGATTGTGAAAAATGGAAAATGAAGTATGTTTGAATAAGTTTATTTGTGCTCTGCAATAATACACCTAGAAGACAACTTATAGTGGAATCCAGTTTGTATTTGTTGTTGTCATCTATTGTGTAGTGATTAAACGTGAGATTTTTGAAAGAAAAAGTTGACTCTGGGTTTTGCAGAATTTTGTATCAAAAGCAATTATTAAAATAAGAAGTCACCACGTTTGGATTAATTTAACATTCCGCTGAACTACAATCTTGTATACCATCCAGAATATACCATATTTTACTCAAGTTTAAACTTTAATTGGTAAGCAAAATTGAGACAAAACAGTTAAATAAAATTAATGCCCCCAATTCAACATGATGATAAACTCGGTGAGTGAACAAAGAAGTAGGAAATGACTTTGTCAAAAAGTGGTAACTCTTATCTAGAGGCACTGAAGAGAGGGAGAGGAACACAAACTACAGATATGGCAGGAGACAGTAGTTCTCAATCCTGACTGCATCTGAAAAGTTTTTCTAAAAGCTAGTATGTTAAGAAAATGTAAAGAAAAGTCAAGACTGGAAGAAAATGTCAAGAATACAAAGAACTTTTATTCAGCATATTTAAAAGCCAGCTGCAAATAAATAATGAAAAGATTAAAAATTCAATTTTAAAAGAGTGGGCAAAAAGTTGGATAATGCACAAGAAAGGGTACAGGAATAGCAAATAAGTGATGAAAAGATAAATTCAAAATAAAACCACAGTGATACCATTTTTTACCAACTGAAGTGGTGAAAATTAAAGAGCAACCATGGCAGTCAACAAAATAATTTGGAGCAACTGGGTCCCTTTTGCATTGCTGGTGAGAGTGTAGAAGGATACAATCATTTTGAAAGTGTTTGGCAGGACCTTATATGAATAAACCTTCACACACTCTGTGATCTAGCAGTTGCATTCCTTGATATATACCAAGAGCAGCAAGAGCACAAGAAAGTTCATAGCAACTTATTCATAATAACCTTAAACTGGAAGCAACAGAAATTCCCATTGATTGGAGAATGAATATACAAATTCCGATATGTTTGTACAAGTAAGTTAAGAAGAACAACCAAGAATGCAATGATACAGATGAATCTAAATTACTGAAATGAAAGAAGCAGGCACAAGAGAGTGTATACTGTATGATGCCATTTATATGAAGTTCAAGAATAGGCAAAACTAACCTATGGTGAAAAGAAATCAGAACTATGATTGTTTAGGGGGAAAGAGGGTTCACTGGAAGGGGAAATCAGAGCTTTTGGTGGTGTTAAAATATTTTATATCTTGTTTGCAGTGGTAGTTACATGGATATATATGTGAACTCAATGAATTATATTGATTTGTATATTTCATTGTGTGTAAGTTTTACTTCAATTTTAAAAACCTGGTGGGTAGCTGAGATACATTTTTAGATATAGGTGATTGAATAAAGTTTATAAAGTCACTTTTTTCCCCTCTAAATGGGCAGCTTATCATCATCATCAAGAACAATAGCAGCAAAAGCAAAAATATTGATGTTCAGGCTTTACTTCAAATCAATTAAATCAGAATTTGTGGAAGTAGAACCCAAGGATTTGGTATTTTCTTAAAAGCTCTCCTGATGATGATTCTAATGTGCAGCCACGGTTGAGAATCACTGGTGAAATATGTGTTTCAGAACAACTTAAATAGTGTATAACTGAAAAATTGTGCTCTACACTGGAATTTGACACAACATTGTAAAATGATTAAAATCAATAAAAAAAATGTTAAAAAAAGAGCAACTTAAATAGACCAGTAGCTAGAGAAATTAGTAGAAAAAAATTTATAATTTAATAAATCAACATAATTGTTGTTATAGACTGAATGTTTGTATCCCCCACAAATTTATATGTTGAAGCCCTAAGCCCCTATATCACTGCATTTGGAGAGAAGGCCTGTGATGAGATGATAAAGGTTAAATGAGATCATAAGAATGGGGTCCTAATCTGAGAGGTCTATTGCCCAATAAGAAGAGGAAAAGACACCAGAACTAACTTTCTCTACCACGTGAGGACACATAGAGAAGGTGGCCTCTGTAAGCCAGGAAGAGAGCTCTCACCAGTAACTGAATTGTCTGGCACCTTGATCTTGGACTTCTCAGCTCCCAGAACTGTGAGACAATAAGTTTCTGTTGTTTAGACCACCCAGTCTTTGGAATTCATTATCGCAGCCCGAGCAGACTAATACAACTGCCATGCTTGGAAAGGAAGATTTGAATCGCCAAATTAGCCAACAAAATCATCGCTAATTTCATTCTGTGTATCGTGTTGGAACTCTCACATTTCTACTCACTAAAAAAATTTGATTTTGCATTGTAACCTAGGTTCTGATTCAACAATTTATTCTAATTTCTAAGTAGTTGATGACTCAGAGGCTTTTAATTGAGTAATAAAGCACATCATTTAAAATATGCTCAGCTACAAAAACAAAAAACAAAACAAAAAACCAACAAAAAACCAACAAACAAAAATATACAAGATCTTATGGTAGCTCACGGAGGAAAAAAGGTGACAATGAATATATACATGTTCATGTATAACTGAAAAATTGTGCTTTACACCGGAATTTGATACAACATTGTAAAATGATTATAAATCAATAAAAAATGTTTAAAAAAACCGATAAAATATGCTCAGCTACAGCCAGTATTTAAAATTCAGCTGCATTTGCAGGTGTTCTACTGAACTCAAATGGCCTTTCCTGAATTCAGTAGAAACGTGTTCAGGATTACAAGACAACAATGATTCAATAGTCAAATATAATTTCATTGGTAACAACACAAACCAAAGAGTTTATCTCCCTGGAAGAAAATTAATTTTTATGAAAGTTGAAAGCTTAGTTTCACTTTTCTTTTTAATGTGGAATAAACTGAAATCTACCAAAACCTCATCTTCATTTCCCCTCAATAAATCAAATACCAATTAAAATTGGAACTTACATTATATTTGGTTTCTTCCCTTTAATAGTTTTTCAATGTCAGTAGACTCTTCCAATTCTTAGGACTGTAAATCAATATAAATTAATCATACAGCCATAATTACTGATAGGTACATCTCAATGGAAAAAGTATGATTTTGTATCATTGGTTCATATGAGAAAAATTTGCAATGCTACCACCTTACAGCTAGATCTCTCTAACATGTCATTGGTGTTGCAATTGAGTTGAGAAATGCAATATATTATTTAGAAATCTGTGTGATTTCATATCCTTTTCAACAGGGTCCAAAATTTTCAAGGAACGTAAACAGCCCTTAAAATACTGCATTTTGACAGAATCGAAACCTTAAAGCCACTTCTTATCTGAAAGTTTAAAGATGTTTAGATTTAGAAAATGTTTAGAAAAATGTTAAATTTACTATATTAATTAATGTATTCACTGTCTTTCAAACTAAGTATCTTATAGATGCAAGATTCTATCCTTGGTGTTTTAGAAAGGTTTAGGGATGAAGTAGATTGTCTAGAGAATGTGTAACATGGGAAAATAAGACATATACAAATATCTAGGATACTGTTTAATAATTTAGGCACAGATAGAATTA
The DNA here is from genome assembly GCF_048564905.1 of Vicugna pacos. NCBI lineage: Eukaryota > Metazoa > Chordata > Mammalia > Artiodactyla > Camelidae > Vicugna > Vicugna pacos. The sequence continues at coordinate 19,752,010 of NC_132990.1, forward strand.
TGTGAGTTCAAAATAAGAAGAAAAAATTTTCAGATGGGACAATCAGGAAAGATTTCTTTCTGGAAAAAGAGAGAATTTGGGCATAGCATTTTGACTTGGATATAATTTAAACACATCATTTCACTGAGAGAGACACAAGTTGCTCACTGCCAATGACCTTTTCCTACATGTACGTTCACACACCAGCTCTTCTGGACCTTGTCCTCTGGATAAACTGCCTTTCTCTGAAATATCTTAAAAGCTAATGTTCTGTCTTCTCATCCTAACCTCCAGTGTGTCTAGTGAGCGTCTGCCTTCATTTTCATTACTGCTTTGCTGTCATCAGTGTCTCCAAGTCCTTAATGGAACAACTTTGGAGCTGAAAGAGCTGAAGTCAAGTCCAAAGGGCTGGAAAACTCTGTTAAGTTACTTATTTATTCTGACTCTTGGCCTTCTTGTTTTAAAAGTGATGTTTGTTACTGATAGCTCCCATCTCACAGGAGAGTTGAGAATATCCAATTAGATAAAATACAAAAAGATCACAGCATAGTGCTTGGGTTAAAAAAAAAGTGCAATAAATGTTAGCTTTTCTGTGTTAAAATTTTTATTATTGCTGTTTATTTCACTGTTGATACTAAGGAGTACCACATTTATTTCTTCAGCCCATTCTTCTATTCTTGTTCAGACCATTGTTTCAACTGCTGATTCAGCTTCTTTACCTTGCATTCCAATAATGGCTAGTGTTTGCTTAGTCTATCAACAGTATTTATTGAGTCATTACTATGTACCAGTGTCATACACTGGAAAGATGTTGAATAAATCAAGGAGACAGTCTAGGGGAGATGGCAGACATGCAAATAGGCAATAGAATATCATGTGGCACATGCTATAATAGAGATAAGTTTACAGGAAGGGGATAATCAACTAGCTTTGGCAATGCAAATCAGGATCTCTAACTTAAACCTCATTCTGGCTCAATACCTGGCACACATTAGGTGCTTAATAAACATTTGTTGCATCAAGTGGCATCAAAACTGTAACTTAAGGATGAATAAGTGAGGGGGCTCAGATACAGGAACTATTTTCTAAGATGTACCAAGGCTTACAGGCTAGAGAGTGCCTGGTGTTATCGTGAGGCCAGTGTTTTAGAATGGCTGGAGTAGAGCTCATAATAGGAGCTCAAAAACGTTAGTTCTCTTCCCTCCCTACAAAACAATTTTACATACTTTTAGTTCTCTGACAATCATTTAAGTTAACTTACCAAGCATAATTACCCTATTTTATAGATGAGGAAACTGAGGCTCAGAGAGATTAAACGATTTACAAAGTCCCACAGCCTGGGTCAGCTTCGTGGACAGGCAATGTTTGCAGTGGCATAATGCCCATCACACACCTGGTTTAATACTCTACTGCCACTGTCTTGAAATTCTTTACAAAATTTTATCTTTGAATTTGTTTGTGTAAGTGAAGTTTGATCAAACAGTGGAGTATATGTGTGAGCAGATGCGATACACACAGTATGTGTGTGTGCGTGGTTTCTTGCTACTCCATGAGCCCAGAATTCTGGTGAGGGATGATGTGTAAAAGTTCAGTAAGACCCAAAGCAAGTACAAGGTAAGCATGTTATATCTCTGACTGAGTCAGCTTTCTTTTCAAAGCAGAATTTTCTTTTGAATGCAAGGAAAAAGACAATGGTGTTCTAAGAAACACAATCAACCAAGGGACCCTATCATATCCTTCCACAGTCATGTTACTAGCCAACAACTTATGCTGAAAATTTTGAGATAGGAGGAAAGGAAAAGATTAGGAAACCCAAAGTTGTTTTTCTTTTAAGTCCTTCCTTACTTATCAGTAAGTTGTACAGAGACTTGGTAGAATGTGAGTATATCAAGAAGTGAAATAAAACAGCTAAGTTAGTTTCATGCAACATTTTCACTGTTCTGGTAATAATCAAATACATAGTGATGTACAAGTTAAACGTTATTCTATTTGCACTTTAAGTTGGAATTGCTCAATATAAAAATGAATGGGAAAATTTGTGCTCATGATTTAAATTGAAATTTTTCTTTACTTAGAACAGCATTGAATAGCAATCAAAGACACCACAACAAGTTGAGAGAGAGACTGCCAAAGAGGGGGGAAGAGTTTTATATTTTAGTACTTTTAATAGCACTTTTTCCTTCCTTTTGAACAGAGACTCCACACTTAAATTTTGTACCAGGTACTGCAAATTACGTAGCTGCCCCTACCCTCAGCTCATAAATGGCCCAGCGCAATTTGATCCTAGGTTTTCTGCATCCAAACGACACGCTGTACCATACCCCTTCCTGTGACACACCTTGTGTAGTATTAAGTCAGTGAAGTCCGTGTGTCATTCACCCTTCCCAGGTCCATGGCTTCTTCTGTCTTTGAGAAAGAAACTACTTTAACCACAGCAAGTGCTGAAGCGCAACACACACATTCCCTTTCCATCATCCAGGTGTTCATTGCTCCAGCTGCCACGCTGGTTTATGAATACTCACAGGTGAGTCCCTTCTTCAGAAATACCTTTGGCCAAAGGGACTGCATCCGTCATCTTAGGACAACTCTGAAGGGTCATGCCAACCACAGAGCTACCCACGGGACCAGCTGTGGGGTTTGCTGTTACTGAATCGAAGATGAACTTCTTCCTCTGCCCAACCCTGCTTCCTTCACTTTCTTACAAGTGTTACCCACAAGGATATCTCCAATAAACTTCCAATACGAAAGTCTTTGTCTCTCTCTTTCCCTTGAAATCCAACCCAGGACATCGACATGGTGGACGCTGAATTATAACAAATGGGTCCTGCACTTTTCAGATGAATAATTTACAGTGTCTAAATTTGCTAAATATTTAGTTCTCTACCTTACTTTCACTGTCGTGATAGCTGCAGTTACCTTTATTATTGTCCATGACCCACTGAGATTCTGTCATTTTAGTGTTTCACACTGTGGAGGCTATTTCTGTTTCCCTGCTATCAGAGTCGTTGCTAAACTAGAGAAACCACAATTCCAAAGCAAGCCACAGACCCCCGGAAGGCCTACTTTAAATGAAGTTCTTGCTTTTGTAAGCATTTTCCTCACTCAAGGGGAGAAGTATCAGAGCCAAATCTTTGGGATTGATTCAGTGATCTTCCTGAATTATTTTAAAGAAAGTAATAAGCAGTCAAGTCTCTTTTTCACCTTAAAATGTTTTGGGGTTAGATTTACTGTGAGGTACTTAGCTTGAACTTTCTAAACTGTCATTTAAATGGCAGATTCTTTAATGCAGCCTTATTAAGACACAGGTTAGCTATAAAAATCATTCCTATTCATGTTCTTCTAATTAAAAAAAAACACTAAATACTTGTCCCAGGCACAAGTTGGTACTGCCCCGGAACAAGTCTGCTGTGTACAATGGTATTTCTCATGAGTAAGTGTACTGTCTGTAACTCATTTTGGAAGCATTCGGCTGACTCAACCCTAACTTTTGGCTAGCAGAATTAGGAAGATAAAAATATAATAGCTTCTGAGTCATCAGCCCATGAGTAAATATATTTTGTAATGACAAGAAAACCATCCACATAGAGGCCAGTTGGTCATTTTTAAGCCTTGTAGATTTCCCAAGCAGTCCACATCAATTCCTGGGTATGGGTAATTAGCAGAGGGCAAGCATACCCCCAGTTTAAAGAGCCAGTATTCTTCATTCTGATTTGACAATAGGCAACACTCTTTTGCTCTCCCTTCTCTCCTTGCTCGCCTCCACCACACAGATACACATGGAAACACAGCTAAATTCTATTTCTCGATGTTATCTGTCAAAAAGTAGAACTCTGGATACAAAAACAAACAATAGAATGGACAGAAGACTTGAAGAGACATTTTTCCAAAGAAGACATGCAAATGGCCAGCAGACACAGGAAAATATGCTCAACACCACAAATCATCAGAGAAATGCCAATCAAAACCACAATGAGGTATCACCTCACAGCTACCAGAATGGCAATTATCAAAAAGACAACAAATAACAAGTGTTGGCAAGGATGTGAAGAAGAGGGAACCCTTGCACACTACTGATGGGACTTTAAACTGATGCGGCCTCCATGGAAAACAGTATGGAGGAGCCTAAAAAAAATTAAAAATAGGACAACCTTATGATTCAGCAATTCCACCTCTAGGTATTTACCCAAAGAAAATGAAAACACTAGCTGGAAAAGATATATGCACCCCAGTGTTTATAGCAGCATTATTTACAAGAGGCAAGATATGAAAGCAACCTAAGTGTCCAACAACAGATGAAAGGATAAAGATTTATATAGTGGGATATTACACAGCCATAAACAGAATGAAATATTATGACAAAATGAATGGACCTAGAGGGTATTATGCTAATTGAACTAAGTCAGAGAGAAAGAAAAATACCATATAATCTCACTTATATATGAAATCTAAAAATCAAAACAAATAAACATAACAAAACAGAAACAGACTCATAGATACAAGGAACAAATAGGTGGTTGCCAGAGGGGATATAGGTGGGAGCATGGGTGAAAAAGTTGAGGGAAACTAAGAGTACAGACTTTCAAGTACAAAATAAATGAGTCACAGGGATGAAATGCACAGGATGGGGAATGTAGTTAATAATGATGTAACAACTTTGGTGACAGATGGTAACTAGACTTATCTTGGTGATCATTTTGTAATATATAGAAATATCAAATCCCTATGTTGTGTGCCTGGAACTAGCATAGTGTTGTAGGTCATGTATACTTAAAAAAATAAAATATAAAATTCAAAGGTAGTTCTTAATGCCCAAATGAAACCAGAACAATGGTTTCTTATACGCTGACCCACAGCCACATGTCTTCCTGAGTGTACAGTTGGCAGACACCTGGATGTTAGTTGTTGTCGTGCTGAGGGAGTCATTCTTGTTGCACATTTATACATGTGGTTTGTGGCCATTTATAGAGCATCATCAGTGCTCAGCCAGGACTGGAGCCTCCAAGGCCCAGAGTCATTCCATCCAGACTTTGGCTAGGAAGAGACCAAGGCAGCTCGAGGGGCATTCCATGTGCTTTAGTAAATTAACTACCAAACCAACCCTTCATTTATAGGAATACAAACAAAACCCCTTCAGGTCCCAGTGGAGCAGACCAAGTGCCAGAAACTACGAGAGTAAGGGTCACTGGAGAGCCCTGGAACGATATCAAGGGGGCAGCTACTGCTCAGTGTTTTGATAACAACGTGGTAATATACATCTAGTACTGCCAAATCTTAAATTTTTTCTTGGGATATTAGAAATCAAAATGTTTATAAAAAGTATCATACTTTCAAAGTGTTAGAAGCTGATTAATTTTTTAAAACCAATGGGCTGACTAACGGAGAACATCTCTCTACCATGTCCTCACCATGGCTATTAGCAGGCCCTCATTACCTCTGTGGCCCCCTTCCTACAACTCTCTGCTCTCTCACTCTCATTCACTAGCTCTGTCTAGCTGTTCCTTGAACGTGGAATGCACTCTTCCGTCTCATGTCCTTTGCACGAGCATTTTCGTCACCTGAAAGACCTTTTCCCTAAACAGCCACCCAGCTCACCCTTCGCTTCCTTCAAGTCTTGTCTCTATATCCCCTTCTCAGTCACCCTATTTGAAATCCCACCCTCTCCCCACACTCCCTATGTCTCTTTCCTGATTGATTTTGCTAGAAATCACTTATCAGCATCGAACATATATGCATTTTATTTATTTGACTTTTTTCCCCTGTCTCTTTCTGCAGTGGAATATAAGCTTCTTGATGACAGGGATTTTGATTTATTTTGCTCATGGCTGTATGCCCAGTGCCTAGAATAGAATCTGGCACATAGTGGAGACTTGATAAATGTTTTTTGAATGAGTTAATGAATGGATGGCTGAATCTGTAGGCCATCTTTGGTCTGTGGTCTGGTCTTCCAATCTGTGGCTACTGATTTATACTGAAAATTTCATGGTACAACCCAAAGGAAGGAGACACGATAAAGTTTGGTCAGTGAACATCTAAACTTACTTTCTAAGAAAGTCAAATAGTCAAACATCATCCACAATCTCAAAGAGCATTTCTGTGTCTTAAAGTATCCTTCACATGCAAAAGTAAAGCATATCCAACAATGTCAGATTCATTATTCCATGATAATTCATGGAATTCACTCCATTTTTATTAGATGCTTATCCAGCAATCACAAAGTTTAGAGTTTAAGCTACTCAGAATAGATCCCTTACCCACAGTTTTGAGCTTCAAGTAAGTAGTATCTAAAATTAAGCACAGTTCCTTTGCTGGTTGAGAAATGAAAAGAAAGTAAATATAAAAGAGACAGGAGGGAACAGAGATTAAGACTGATCTTTGTGAAAGAAGGAGGTTAATTCACAGATATTTTCCCTCAGTCTTATCTTGCCTCTTCACTTGGCCTATATAATTAAAAACTTTGGATGCTAGTGTTAACAACTCAGCTCATTTCTACCTTTCTCTCCTTCTACTTTTTTTTCAGAAAAGATTCAGACAAGGCCAACTAAATTTAAAAAATGAAATTCAGATTAAAATGTGATTTTTTTTGATCTAAGAACAGGGTAAACAACCAGAACACTTCAGTCTAAACATGATCAATAGCCATAATGAGATAAAGGGCATACGGCAGATGAATATATATTTAATTAATATTATACCAGAGATGCCTCAGAGCTTGAAATACTTTTAATGGAGAAAATGAATGAAATGCACTTCATGATTGGGTAGTACATTTTGTAGTTCATTGCCACAGGAAGTACACAATGAAAATATAGAAAACTTGAGAAGGATGAACAGCTAGATGGAAATAGATCTTTAATAAATTGTGGAAAGCAAATTGTTTGGATGCATCCTTTGACCATTTGAAGTATGTACCAGGCAGAGTTTGGTCAAGAAAACAGAAATCTCTAGCTATTTCAATCAAGGAAGAAATTTAATTTAGGGAATTACAAAACACTGTAATTACAAAACATTGGGAAGCAAGAAAAAAATCAGAGAAATCACCATGAAAGTTCAGGAAATATAGAAGTGCAGGAGTTACAAGGAACCTTTGGCTGCCTACGTTGGCGAAGTAAGTTATTTGCAGGAGGGCCCTCAGAGGTCACTGGCAAAACCCCAGGTCTGTCTGCCAAAGATTGTGTCTTCTACCTACCACCAAAGCGATGATGGTGCCTTCTCTTCTACCTTCCAAATCTCATGCAAATGCCTTTTATTGGAAGATCCTAAACTAGAATGCTACTCACAAGAGGTCTAGGAAATGTAATCCTCAGGCTTCTAGGCTTTGCTTCCAGGAAGAGCACAGAAAGGAAGCAGGAAACATGCTGTAATACCAACAATCAGGCCCAGAGTTGAAACGAGTGAGAACAGCAGTGCTTTCTGTGGTCAAACTAGATCCATTCAGACTGAGCCAGATGGATCTAATACGACCTAGGATTTGAATCTTCGGTTCTTAGGAAAGAACCAGGCATTTCCAGAACCACCAATGGGTTCAATCATCTTTTCTTTATGGCATTTTCAATCACACTAATGCGCACACAAATCTTTTTACTAAAATGAATTGATCCCTTTAAACGGTTAACTCTGCTGAATATGAACACCTCTCAGTTGGCATGCCTACTAAAAATAGGGGGCAGCAGGGAAAGGTTTTAGAAATGAGGTAACTAGTTTGTAATAGGCAGGCTTAAATTTTATCAGGCCGAAACCAAATTCATCTCAATAAAACTTGTATTACACTATATACTAGCAATTTCCTCTCCCTTGATTCCAAAGCCTTCCTGTCCTGTGACTCAGTTGCCTACATAAAAGGGCTGCTGCACAGTAGTCAGAGGAGTCAGGGGAAGGAAACGCTTGCTCACCTTCGCTGTCTTTGAAATAACCACTCGACATCGAAAGGATGACTCACTCTGCCCACTTGCCAGCCCAGAGCTTGCTTCCACCTCCTACTATCCCTTGCTGGCTGTGCAGTTCTTGGCTGAAGAGGCCTTCCCTCAGCAAGTCCAGGTTTGTGGAACCTGGCACCTCACCTCCCTGAATGACGAGGCTTCCTGAGGTGGGTTGCTCTGCAGGTTGGGACCTGAAGGTGACCACCAGTTTGCCTGTATATGATTCAAAGACAAGAAGCTGGGTTTTCACCTCTGCTCCTCACACAGCACAAAAGGAAATGCAACCATTTTATTTCCCTACTTCTGTTTACAGTAAACATGTAACCTGAAAAGGTATGAATACCTACTTTCACTGGTTTTAGAGAAACATGTTGCTGCTGGAAATTCCAGAAGCCATCAGGTTCGTTTTGGTGAGCTCGGCAGTGTTTATCACAGAGTAGGGTAGATGGTGGGTGCTCAAAAAATATTTATTCCTGGTAGAAATGCCTATTATCTGGATGGAAGCATCTTAGAGTAAACAACCTCACTTCAGAGATTCTGAGAGAGGAAGAACCCACACTTCCTTTAATAAAATCCATGACCAGATTCAGTATCGAGCAGATTGTGGTTATGGAAATATAAAAGGCTTTGGAATAAATGGAGATGGGATTGAGATTAGTAACTCTGGGCAAATCCCTTAAATTCTTATCAGATCAATGCAGCATGGCATTAAAGGAGTTCTGGAGTCAGAGGGGCCTCTGCTAGAATCTCAGCGGACCACTTACCAGCCACGTGACTTGATGATTCACTTCTCTACCTTCAATTTCCTCGTGTAATAAATAGGATAACAATGAAATTTTCCTCTTAAGCTTGTGGCAAGGTTAAATAAGATAATGTGAGCTGTTCCTTAAACACAGAGACTGGGACACATTAGTATTCAATATATTTTAATTATTCCCTAAACCTGTTTCCTAAATTGGAAAAAAGGAAGAATAAAACATATCATACTCTGCTACAAAAGGGATGTTACAGATTAGACAAAGTAATAGGTAAGAAGTGTTTCTCAGTGTGATTTATAAGCATTATCTAACTCTGTTTTGGCAATAAAAAGAAATAAGAAATAAGCCCATTTCTTTTTTCCCCGTGTCTGATGTGGGCTTGCTGCTGTTATATTTTAGCACAGTCTTTGGTAATTTGCACTTAAATATAACAGACGACTGGCACTCAGAATGCCTACAGCACATGGTTACTTCCACTAAGAATGAGTATGCAAACTTCACAAGTATAAGGAGAATTACCCTCAGATATTCTGCCATTGAATGTTCACATTGCCAGCTTTCCTTCATTCTGGGGTACTTAAGAGAACAGAGATATACTTTGGTATGCTCAACCAATGTTGGGATGGTCCCAGGACTGACACTTTTTAAAACTATATCCTTCCAGGACTATCCTAGGGGTAGAGTGACCTGCCCATGTTAGAGCAAAGCTCCTCTTGCCTCACCCTTCCTTGCAGGCAGCCAGTTAGCCTTCGCTGGCCTGCCCTGCTAAATGAAAACGCTTTGGGGGATTTGGAAAGGAGTTGCTGTGAATGGGTTTATATTTACCCAGGTTGCCTCATTATTACTCATAGTCAGTTGGAAATCTTCCAACCTTTTCTACTTGATCCTAGCTACCTAAGGGAATTGAACTGACATCTGCCATCAAAGCCCATCTGGAAAGAGCATATCTGAGAATTAGGTTTCATTCAACAAGCATTAAGCAGTAATTATTAGTAATAAGGGGATGGTGTTGAGTAGAAAAAAGTCCTTATGGCTTCAGAAACAAATTGATTTAGGTTCAAATCTCAACTCCATCACTACTATCTGTAACCCTCTGGGCATGTTACTCTTAGAGTATCACTTACCGAGCTATCAAATAAAATAATACATCTTTGCTATGTTATGAGAAAAAATAAATATTTTTGCACATAAAACTCACCAGTAGTGATGTTTTCAGTAAATGACAGCTACTATTATTACTGTTGTCTTAACAATATCCTGAAATTTTCTAGCAAAAGGAAATGCTCAGAAAAACTGGCCAGTTTTTCTTTAGGGGTCTATCACGAAGGGTTTCTGTATTAAATAGGGAAAATGAAAAGTGCTTTGTAAAGCCACAAATACAAAGTTACCATGGTTATTTAGAGAAAAGGCACCTGAGATCCAAGAAACACTGAAGGCTACACCACATAGGGTGACCTCTCTTTCTTTGTTAGAATATAGGACAAGAAGGCAAGCAAGAAATTCGCTGAAGACATAACTGATTGGATTGGTCAATCTCTAAGATGTATTAATGGCATTTCTAACAGAAACTTCATTTGGTACATTTATTTACGTGTACCTTTATGTTCTTTGTGAGTGTATGTGTATCTGTGTGTGTGCACACATTAAAAATTTTTATTTGGCTGAATAATTTTCGTATTATTGATTCTTAAAAAAAGATTAGGACATGAGAAGGAAGAAGAACAAAGGTTACTCTTAGTATCTTACTAAAAAAATTTAAGGAAATTGATCATAATAACATAAAAATAAAGTAAAAATATTGTAATATCACTAGCTGGATATATTTACACATTACACCCAAGATCTGCAAGGCTTAGAAAATGAAACACATTAATACAGAGTAATTCAATCTATTCTTTATCTCTGAGTAATGATTAACTTTTTAAAAGTTGAATTTCTTTGCTAATCTGGAAAACCCCACACTTATTTGGAGGGCATTTATTCTAAGTAAACTGTCTAAATTAAAATTCCAGCATTGAAATTGACTGTGGCAACATAGGCAATGTGACAAGGAAGTGAATAGATTACCTAGATAATTTGATCAGTAAAGACAGACCATGTAGGTATGTCACTGAGTCCCCCAAGTTTTTTATTTGCCTACCTTGCCCAGGTAATTACATCAAATTTCCACATCACTTGGCTGTGTAGGCATGGCGAAGATTTTAGCTCATGCTCAGCAGGTTGAGAAAGCCTGACTTGCATAATTAGTATTCTGCCTTTAAAACATCTATCTGTGAATGCTTAACTGAATAATTTGCCTGAACTTGCCTTTTGGAGTTTCTGATGTGGGTTGATATTTGCCATCCATGACTGTGGCACTTTACAACCCTATTGAGAAATATATATCCCTCTTAACGTTCTTCCTCTCTCCCTCCCTCTCTTCTCCTATGCTTCCTCTATTCCTTTTTGTTTTCTTCCAGTTCTTTTTCGTAAAATCATACAATGTTGGAATTTGGTGGAGCCATAGCAATTGTAACTACTCTGTGTTTCTCAGACTTAATTAATTCCCATACCACCCTCATGGATTTTATATATCTATTTATTTACCTTTTTTAAATAGATTACATTTTTTTAAAAAACCTTAAATAGTCCCCCTTTAAGATGCATTTTTAAAAACTGTATTCAAGAATCATAGATTTAGTATGCTGATTACATTTTCCAGATAAACAATCAAAGAAATGTATGACAAATAAAAAAGTTTATACACGTACCACCTAAAAATCATGCCGTATAGCTTTGGAAACACTATTCTAGTCCAGCCTTCCAATGAGAAAGCTGAGGTCTAGAGAATTAAAGTATAGTGTTCTTTAGAGGCAGCGTTAGGAGCAGAGGTAGTGGATAAAACCATGCTTTGAACTCCTAAATCCAGGTCTTTCCTACTATACTGCACTGACTTATTATGTTAGTTACTTGAAGGCGGGACTGTACGAATCACTAACTAAAATATTATAGAAAAGTCACAGTAGCAGAGCCATGAAAACAGCTCATGTTCCTAATAATTTGTTCTTTAAAAACTCTTACACCACTAAGGGACCACAGATGCTCCAAACAGTGGTCCTCAAACAAGAGGACTCATATGCGGTGCAGAGAACTTCCAAGGACACGGATGGCGCTGAGGATGTTTTCGGAGTCACACTTTTCCGGTAAATTCTTCCCTAAGAAAGGGTCTGTGGTTAAGGCATCTGTATTTATTATCGCGCTTTTGCAGCCTTACAAAGAAAGTCACATTTTTCACCCATTGTGTTGCCCTGGAGTGAAAGTACTTCAGCAGTGATACCAAACACGTGGGTACCTGACAATACTGTACTGCGCTAGTGTAGCAGTAGAAGGGTGAAAGGATTTCATGTCTGGGCAACACATCACAGGCAGTCTCTAATTCTTTGCTTTCCACAAAAATGAAGGAGGGTTAAACAAGTTTTCAGCTGATAGATCTTTAAAATATATAAATTTTGACATAAAAACTGTTTAAAAGTCCAAGGATTAAGTGTCGTAACTATAATAAAACCCCTTCCATCCCCATCTACAGATAAGGGTTTTAGCACTAACCTCAATTAAAATTATAGATGAAATATAATTAATACTAAACCCCTAAGTCATTCTAGTAGTAATATTCATATATAGGTCCATGGAGAAAAATCATGTCTGTTCCATCTCATTGAGAGATACACATGCAAAAAGAGGTATTTTTAAAATATGACTTTTTATTACTTTTAATTGAATATGTATTAATCAATATTTTAATATAATTGTATTAAACATAATTCAATAATATAATCTTTTGCTCAACTATTTACTAATAATAACTGTAGTATTACTCAGGAGAAATTTTTTTAACATTTAGAACTTAGGAAATTTTAAAAGTACATTTAGCTTATATTTTTGCTGTGAAGTAGTATGATAGTGTCTAATAGAGACTTTGAAGAATAAAATTATATTGGTTTTTCCGTGAAGACTGACAGAAAGATGAGTGGGAGTGATAATGACCATCACCAGAGAATGGACTTGTTAGAAAGGGTAATGGTGGGCAGCCTAAGGCCTGGACCAGCTGGAGAAGCTAGCTGGCCCCTGCACTGGCCTCCTTACACCTGGGTCTTTACCACCTTCCTTGCTGTCATCACTGCTGGGGAAAAACTTTCTGCCTTGCTTCTCTGTTTAGGATTTACTAGCAATGTCACTTTCAGGGACAAGTACACTAAGCATAATAAAGAAATAAATGTATTCCTTTCTTATTTAAAAAAGGATAAAATTATATAAAATTAGAATAAAACTTGATGAGGAAGGGAAATGGAAAAACACGTTTAAAAAATAAAAGGAAAATTTAAAATTTCCAACTGTTAAATAAGAGCTTATTTTAGAACTGCTATTCCTTTAGATGGGTGATAATGGGGACTAAATCACTTTGGTATTTATATTACCTAGGATGCAGTTTAAAATTATGTAACAATTTTATTTTAAGAAGTTAGTATTTAAAATAAGTTGAAAATTATGTAACTTGTAATTATTTACATTGTGGACAAATTTTAGATGTCACCTTAAAGTTTTACAAAGAGTTATATTGATTTTCAAATTCCTTGAAGGAGTACACAGACAGGAAGTTTGAAGATCATTACTTTCAGGGTTGGAATCAATTTTTCAGCTGCAGAGTACTCTATGGAGAATCTTCTGCCTTGACTGGTTTCCCAGGAATGAAAACAGTTACCATCCAAAGGAGCACACTATCATCTGGATGATGCCAGGATTCTTAGGGTGGACTTTCAGATATCCAGGACCCAGGGGAGCCTGGATGCTCTGTGGCCTTTATGCCCATGAGACTAACAGCTACAGCAAAGTCCAAAACATCACAGGGGAAGTTGCACTGGTTATAAAGAAAGAGCTCTTCTCCAACCCTCCATACCACCATAGAACATAAGTTTTGTCTTTATGAGATAAAATAAAATGGTTCTTTTTTGCATTCTTATAAAAGTTGGAAAAATCAAGACAGATAACAAGATTAGAAAACATTTGAATAGGAAAAACAGCAGCTTGCCTTTAAAATGTACATGTATATGTAAAACAAATGTGCACTTTTTAAAGTGTTGTGCAACCATGATATTGTTCAGTTTTTAAAATTTTGAAGTTTGAGTTAGTACTGAAGTTTGCACTAAAGCTGTCTTTAAAGAGGATTAATTCAGATCATAATTCCTTACTCTAGTAATGTATACATCTAGTTCTTATATCTCAGAGAAACACAAATTATCTGTTCTCTATTCCAGCAACTTCATACTTTGTGTCACCAAAAACTTGTAATTAGAGAATATATATGAAGTTTCCTTTAATTTTCTTTTCTAATTTTTATGCTTTTCTTGCAAAAGAAGAAAGGTAAAATTTCCCCATACATTTAAAATAATTGGATTCTAAATAATTATAATAATATAAAATCACTAAAGATGATCTTGACCAAATTAATAATTTTCCGATCAAGCATTTATGAAAACATTTCAACATGATTAAATGGTGAAGGCAGCTTTTGGCTTTAACTTCAGAGCATTATGAAGTATAGATTTTATTCTCTTCTATTAACTCTTGATTATATTCAGAAGTGACTGACCTCAACCCAATAGCACTTATCTTCATTTTGGGAGAAACAGAACAAAAAATAATGAGGTTTAACACTCCATGAACACATTTACACACAGAGTCATTCTACAGAACTGAGAATCTGGAAATAAATTCAATATTAATGCCAATGCACTCTTTTGTAATGTCCTCTTCCCTCAGTAATTACAATTTTGCCTTATGTCACTCAGATTCCACTCCAGAATGTTGCAAAGAAGCCATGGAAACTATTATCACTAGAAGAAAAATATTAGGAAAAAATACTTCCATTTAAGAAAATTTGCTACTCTGCTAGACTTGTGAGAGATTTATTATAAACACCATATTGCTTGGAAAGTCAGAAACCTGTAAATCTTCCAAGCAATTAGGAGAAGACATCATTCTTAAGCTTTAATTGCTGTTTCCAAATTGAAATAAGTCTTCAAATTATGTTGATTAAGAAAATTGCCAGACTCCCAGTTGTTTCATTTACAGTGCTTACCCTGATGATTCTTTTAAAAACTGAATTCAGCATCTTTATTGGCATTGCAAATATAAAATACCCCATGATATGCTCTGACCCAGCTTGAAAAAAATCCCAGGATTCATTCAAAGACTATAATAAGATGACTTGATAGAGAAGATGGACAAGTGACATATTTTTAATTTAATCTTAGGGTAAGTGTAGCGTGGTATTCAGGTCATTTGCTTAAGAGAAGGGAAAAGATGAGTTACTCCTTGTCTTTTTGATAAAAATCATTCAGCGATTCATGCTTCATTCAGTGTTTAGTATATTTAGCTATATTTACAATAACCATGTTCCAAGTTGATTAAGGTTTAATCACAACTGACTAAGCAAGCGGGCACAAACGATGGAGATAATAAGTCATAATTATTACTCCCTTATGCATATCTTTACAATATTTAAGGACTTGGAGACTCCAATTTGCATCCTCTACAGCTAATTTTACCTTACTTTTTCTATGGAAGATAAATTAACTTCCGAGGCATATAGAGAAACTGGAAGCATAGAAAATATTTATTTAATAGCCTCTCAGGTGTTACCTAGTACTCTGCTAAATTTTTCACAATGTTGAATAAAACTGTGTTCCCCAAAAATGTCAGGGAGAGCTGCATTCTCTACTTCACACATTGGTCTCAGGACGTAAGTCTACCCAGAGTTGTGCTCTGAAGTTTTAGTCTGAGGTGAAAGCTCTTGTCCCAGGTTAATGGGGAAGCAAGGCAGCAAAGGTGTGCGTGACCTGTCCTTCTCTCTCCATATCCAACCAGAACAGAAGCACTCAGCTACCCTGCACAGCCCTGTGCAATCTTCTCACTTTCTACGGGTTTAGGCAAGTCTAATCGTCAGCCGAGGGTTTGGCAGGCTGTGGGAAAAGAAAATTTAACAAATTAAGCTCTTACCCTTTGCAAGGGATACTGTCCTTGAATATGAATAGGAATTAGCTGAATCATTTGGATGTTTTTAAGATGTAAACCAAGTATCTGCTTAAAAATCTGTTCAACTATCATTAATGACAGTTTACAATCTTTAGCCTACTCAGTTCAAGGAAAAGAAGAAAACAGTGTTTCCTCTTTACATTTTGAAGTTTCATGTTGGATTGCCAACATGATGAGTAAAAGAAAAAAAAATATGTGGTATTTGTTTTGTTCTGTTTCAAATACAATAAAATAATGCTCTCAAACATCACTTAGCACCACAATGTAGGAGGAACTGAAGAGTGACCCTTAGATACGTCCCGGGGCTGCAGTGAAATATATGAGAACATTTAGATGTGAAGCTCGCAGCCGAGAGCGTCCAGCTCTGAGAGTTTTCTGTCAGGTCTCTTGATTGCTCCAAACTCCTAATAGATATGGAGTCACAAATAATGGGAAAAGGGAAAAAAAGAAAAACACCACCTTTTATAAAACAGTAACAGCAACTCATTGTTAGACTTACTTTGGTTCAGGCACAAACGATCCAACTTACAAAGCCAAGGCTCAACTAGTAATGAAGGAGAAAACCCAGCTCCTTTGAAAACCAAACTGAGAGGCCGACAAAAGCTTTCTTTGTTATTTACAAATATAAAGCCTACATTTCCCTTTTCTTTGATCACATTTGTGGAGCGTAGTATAATTGTCACAACTGTTTCTTGTATATTAGAGGTGTAAGTGACAGTAAGTATCATTATGATATTTAGTAAATGTCCACATAATGATTTTCCAAAAGGATGGTTGCCTCCCAAGTTCAGTTAACTTTATGTTCAACATTGTGTTTGGAAACACATTTCAGCGTGAAAAGAAAACTACCCAATTGCCTGGAATGTTGCTGTTCATGGTTATCCCTCATTGGAAATGTGTGTTCTATCTGGTTCATTCTTTCTGGCTTTTGTTCTGTTTTCCCAGCCAGTGATCATGTGGGAAATATTTGGACAAGTTTAATGCTTTCAATCAAACTACAAAGCACTCTGTAAAAGCAGCAGAGCTGAAATAAGAAAATCATTTCCAAAAATCTTCATTATTTGTCCGATTTTTAAAAAATGTGTCAGATTTGAAACCTCAAGAAGACTGAGGTTTTATCTAGTAATTTTACTAACTAACATGCTTGTTGTTACATTGTGTGATTTTATATTTTTATTTATCTTTTTGGCAAACTGTGAAGTGAATGAATATGCAGCTTTTACACTGCTGTTTGGTTCTAAATCTGAAGTGGTATCTTCTTATAACTTTGGATTTGGACATTCATTCCTCTTATAATTTTGGAAGATAACATTCAGTTAGAAGGAGAATTGTGTCACAAGATAAAGCACACTGTGTATTTCTATTACTCCTATCTCTCGCAGCCATCGTGTCCCTATGCATGTAAAATGAGAGAATGCTAGAGCCCAAAGAGACATCAGAAAGCTGGCGCTACTTCTCTTTACAGATGAGGAGACGAAGCTCAAGGAGCCAGTATGGTTTTATACAAGGACATGCGTTTGAGAGTCAGATAGAACCAGACTTGAACCCTGTCCTAGTAACCATGTACACTTAGATGGGTCACTTAAACTTTCTGAGCCTTGGTATTCTCCTTTGTGGAATGAGGATAATATTAACTGCTAGGCATGCCCTGAAGAATTTAATTAAAATTATGCCTGGTAAACAGTACATACTTAGTACTTCTTAGTCCTCTTCCCTTTTAAAGGTAGAAAGTAAATTAGTGACAGAAACCAGCTCTAGACTTTGAGCGCAACAGACTTCTATTTTGTGCTCTTTCTATTAGAACTGCTGATGAATCCCCCAAAAAGCTCCAGCTTCTGAAATTGAAATCCCTGTCTCCTGCCTCTTTTGACCATATGAGCTTTCTCTCTATCTCAGGTTAGAGTAAATTGCTTCTAGAAAGTCAGCAGATCAGTAGTTCTGGATGGTAGGCACTGGATCCTATTCAAGGTCACTCTTTCTCTTGATGCTTCTTTATTCTCCAAGTACTAGTGCCAAACTTATTTCTTCATAATCAGTGAACCTACTCGAAGATTCTTTTTAAAGTTCAATGCCTGTGAGTAATAATTTTCAGAGAAACAGGAAGGCAGAGGATAAATTGCGCACCAGGAAGTCCAGACATAATAAAAAGGAGGTTTCCAACAAGTAATCAAAGTCAGTGACCCGAAGGAGAGTCCAAACGTTTGATATGCCACAGTAGACTGTGAGGTATATGGCAAGAAATGTATTACTAATGAAGGGCCAATGTTTACAAAGACCTTATTTTTAATTTCTTGTAAATTATAAAAGATTTGAGATTATCTTTCTAACAACATCACTTCTACTCAATTGCAGTCTGCTAAACTTTCTTTGGAAGACATATAAGCTAGCTGAGAAATAAAGATATTAGGATTGGCACTTGGCACAGTAAAAAGCTTGCCTTATTATGTAGAAGCCTATGAGAAATCTTACTGATATACTACACATAGTTGTAAATAAATGAAAATATAAATTCAAGGCTCTGTGTGATGGAGTTTGATATTTGATAGTAAGACAGGGCTCATGGAAAGACAAGTGAGCCAGCACACACATCTCATTTGCTAAGAGGAAATGTACTGTCAGGGCATCTGACTCATAGCCTCATTCTTCCTCATACTGTACCACAAACACAGGTGTATTAACATTGAGATAAGGCTTGGTGAGACAAAACACATCCTTTTAACTTTCTGTGTCTTCCTGACCAAAAAGAACAGATAGAAGCCCAACTGATGGCATAGTGAAGTAGAATCCTAGGCATTTGGACCAAAACCAAAAACAGGTAAGACAGAATTAGGGAGATTCTTTGTCATGTAGCAGGAACTGCATTTGGACCCCACGCTGATTGAAGGAGACATTAATCTGAATCTCATTAAATTCAGTATTTCTTATTCAGCTGAGTGGATATTATCCAAACATCACCTCTGATGCCTATGCCTGAGGTCCCACCCGCTCTTCATATTCTACAACAGAAGAAAATTTGAAGTAGCTCACTTTAAGCCTACTTACCTACTAGGATAAATAAGGAAATCGTACTTAGTTTTAGTTATTGAATTTATAAATACTCCCATTCTTAAATAAAAGTAATATACAATAAAAAGAAAAAACAAAAATAAAATAAGCAGTAAGGAAAAGGAGAAGAATGCAAATGTGATAACCATCAAAGTTAACGTAATAGCCATAATTAACTTTAAGATTAGACTCTGATATCCCTGGCAGCTAAGACAAAAAGGAAATCATTTAAAAGTTGCAAACTTGCACCAAACACCAAAATTCATTTATAAGATATCAAATAAGCTAAAATTATAAAGCTTATAGAAAAAGAAAATACAGGAGAATATATTTGTGACTCAAAGATTTCTAACAAAGGGCACAGAAAATACTAACTAGAAAAAAAATGAAATATAATTTATAAAAATTATAAACTTCTCATCAAAAGACACCACTAAGGAAATGAAGAAGCACACAGTTGCAGAAATATTTACATTACATATATCTAACAGAAGACTTACAATCATAATATATAAAGAACTCAAGAATAAAAAGCCAAACAGTCCAAAATACTCAAAGTGGACAAAAATCTTGAGCAAGAAGAAATGTATATGAATGGCCATGAAATATAAGAAAAAGTGCTCAACATCATAAGTGATCAGGGAAACGTAAATTAAAATCACAGTGGGATACCACTATGTACCCAAGAGAATGGCTGAAATTTTAAAACCTGACAACAGGAAATGTTGGAGAGGATTAGGAGCTCTCTGTGTGTGTAAAATGATACAAACACTTTGGAAAACATTAAATATACCTACTCTCTCATCTACAGAAAGACTTGGACAAGAATGTTTATATCAGTTTTACTCAAATAGCTCAAAACTAGAATCAACCAAAAGTTTGAATCAATAGAAGAACTGATAAACAAACTGTAGGATATTTATACACTGCAACACTACTCAACAACAAAAAGGAACACCTGTTGAACATGGAATAGCCTGAAGAATCTCAAAAACATGCTGAGCAAAGCAAAAGACACAAGACACAAAAGAGTATGTATTGTATTTTCCTATTTATATGAAGTTCTGGAGCAAGGAAACTAAGTTGTGTTAACTATATCAGAATAGTGGTTTCCCAGAGGAAAGGAGGAGGAGGAGATTTACTAGGAAGGGGCATGAGGGAACTTTCTGTGGTGGTGGGAATCTTCTGTATGTTATAAGGGTATAGATTTTGACAAATGCACATGGTTGTGTGCATTTGTCAACATTCATCAAACTGTACACTTAAGATTCATGCATTTCATGCTAGATAATTTAAAAAGGGACAGTTTCCCCTTAGTTACTCAGTTGAGTCAGTTGAAATAAATGATGCTCTCAACTACATCTGGAAAGCTATTTATGGAGCAGATTTTATGTGTCTAAGGCACCACGGAGTTCCTATGCATCTTCACTAAGACACCTTCTTGTTTTCAACTTGATCTCAACTCATTTCTCCTCTCTTGACCGCCTGTAGACTTTTGTTGCTGTAAACAAGCAGCATCTGCATCCTTGGACTAGGGTTCAGGTGTCTTGATTTAACAAGCCCCTTAAGTGACTGATGCACATTGAAGTACAAGAAGTTCTGCTGTGTTATAATCTGAGGTGGTGAACTGGACAGCAGCAGACCACCGGGAAAGTTCTTCAGCCTCCACTGCTGAATGAGCACAATAGCCCTTGACTGGGAAGAACCGTTTTTGGAGCCAGCTGGCGATCCCGAGCAAGCACGAATCTCTGGGCACAGGGACACCACTGTGCGGCGGCCAGAGCCTCTCAGAGGAGCACCCGTGCCAGCCAAGAAACAAATGCCACTACTTCCCTTTCCTTTTTCTTCTCTTTCCTGACCCTGTGGCACTGCTGACCTGCCCACCAGATTTAATTACAGGCTGGAAGAGAAGGTCTAGTGTTTAGGTTTGGTTCCCTAAGGAAAAAATGACTTACTTTAGCTGGTGGGAGATGTGCTTCCAGAAAGGCAGAGGGACTGTATGGCAGGGAAGCCCCAGTGATCAGCAGTCTCTATGAGAACTCCAACCAGCCTCCAGGATGAGCTGAAAACAGAATGAGAAATGACCAAGAAATTGTAATTCACCTTCCTGGGATTTATGGCACAGCCAGGAATGTTTAGAAGGAAACCTAGGAACCTGCCCAGGTTCTACACCAGCCCACACATACACCTGAAGAATTGTTGCTTACTTACCCCATGGTGTTGAGCAGCATATACATATTTAGGCTCTCAAGTCTAGACCCATATTTCCCAAATATAGGTCCAATTCTTTGTCTTTATTCTTTAAGCATCTTCATTCTGTTTTGAATAGTCAAGGCAGATGTCAAAGAAAATTGTTGTCTTCCCAAAGCATCATGAATATACATGTGGGGATATAAAACTATATGAGAAATACCATCTCTCTTATAGGGTTAATAATGGAAATACTATCCTTGCCTTGAAACTAGGACCTCAAATAGGTTGGTGAGTAAAGTAAAAGCAAAACTTGATCTCCATTAGATGGATTTTAAAAATAAAAGTCAAACAACTAAGGAAGAGAAAGAAAGCCTAGCTTTGAGTCCGAATTCAACTGCTTTTAGCTAAGTAGCCTTTGACAAGTTTATTTAAAAATTTCGAGCTTCATTTCTTCATTTGTAAAAATAAATTTTTAATCTCCCAGTTTTATGCAGATTAAAGGAGAAAATATATGTAAAGTAGTTGGTATAATACTGACTTCTGGTATATTAATAATAATTATTATAATAATATTTAATAATAATAAAAGACTAATAAGTAACACTAGTTTGGATTTAGGAGAAGAAAAATACTTAAATATACACATCTCATACTGCAACTATATCTTCTCTTTTAGGAATAAAGCCTAGAAAGATATAGGAGGGTTTATTCCTTATGATATAAGAAATACTTACTTGATTTCCGATAAATTTTGTTTCAGGTAACCAAGGCAAATCACCTGTGATTGAAAAATCACTGTCAAATAGTTTATAAACAAAATCAAGATAGATATAAATAAACACACTTGCCTAAAATAACTGACTTCTTAATCAGCATAAAATGGGAATTATTAAGCTTCTGGTTTAGAGTTTCAAGTTAAAAATAAATTTATTATAAATAAGCCTTTGTTGTATGAATACTTTTCAGTATGCATTTCTCTGTGTTTATGCACTCTTGCACATTATAAAAGACATTTGAGAGACACATGAAGAGAAATTTGGAACACGTTCATTGCAACATCATTTACAATAGCAAATGGTGGAAGCAACCCAAATGTGCAGAGACAGATGAATGGATAAAGGAAATGTGGTATATACATCTAATGAAATATTATTTAGCCTTAAAAGAGAAAGAAATCCTATCAACTGTATTTCAATTTAAAAAAATAAAAGAAGGAAATTCTATCACATGCTGCAACATGGATAAAACTTGAGGATATTATACTAAGTGAAATAAGCCACCCACAAGAAGACAAGTACAGTATGATTTCACTAATCGGAGATACCTAAGGTAATTAAACTTACAGAAACACCAGGAGCTGGGGAAAGGGGAAATGGAGAGTTGTTCAATCGGTGCAGCGTTTCAATTTTGCAAGATAAAAAGTTCTAGAGATCTGTTGTACAGCAGTGTGAATATATTTATCACTACTGAGCTATATGTACACTTTAAATAGTTAAGATGGACATTTTCATGCTTTTTACCACAGTTTTTAAAAAGACACTAGATGGACTTCATCTTCACCATTTTTGTATTTTTTATTAATCAAAAGGCAAAGTAATAGACTGCTATTTTTTTGTGAAATCTTATCAATTATTTTTTGGCTAGACCTCTGAAGATGCGGTGCCCATAAGGAATTCCATCTTCCTCTTCAGTTTAAGAGAAGGTTTCTATCACAAAGAGAATTAAAATGAAACATGAAAAGCTAATCTTAGTCTTAGTATTAGTTTTTCCTAACATTCTAACATATTCTCTATATTTACAATAGAACCTAACTAAATGAAGTTAATTTTTAAGTGAGAAGTTAATTAGAACCCAGCGACACTAGTAGTAACTCCTTGATGTTCAGTTCGGTCTTTGCAATTGCTAAGAGAGAAAATGCTCATTTCCCACAGTCCTGTCCAGACTGGAAACCAACTTGGATTAGTGACATATTATGATAAGAAGTCATCTCTGGTTACAGCTCTTACAAAACTTCAATTTTCTTTCAACACAACAAGCATCATTTTTGACAGTCTGCTCCACAGGAGACAGAAGCCCTTACAAATTCACTATCGCTCAATCAGCCCCATTTTCTGCTTTAGAGGTCAGAGGCCCAGAGGTTATAAAGTTGATGTGAACCTTTTGATGATGTCCAGAGGGAGAACCCAGCTTTACCCACAGAGAAAAGCTAAGAGAGAATTGTTGCTTTTAAATACTCCGAATAATTTGTTATTGATCCCTCTAGAAACACAATGGTACAAATGGCATAGTGGAAAATGTCTTGGATTGACATTAGAAGGCATTGGTTCAGATCTTCTCACTAGTTTTTTGAGCCTGAATAAGGCACATAAAGTATCAGAGGTTTCATTCTCTCATTCTATAAAGTAGGTCATAGCAAGATCCAGTACCACTTTTAGATCCTGTACTTTTGGCCATCCTAGGATGTTTCCCTTTCCACTGTCCTAAGAGTTAGAGAGCTCAAGGCAGCTGGGCTCAACCAGACCCTAGGCATCCCTTTTCTAGACCTGGTCTGGTACACAGCTCTCCAGAGTTCTTTGTCCCAAATGGACCCAGGCCCTATTCTAGGGCTGCATGAGCATGCTCCCTCATCTTCCTGAAGGGCACATGATGTAACTGGACACATCCCAGGTCTGAGAAGTAGCCAAGTGAGGTCTATTTGCATGGCATGTGGACAGACATTGGACTTATGAGTTGGAGTGTTCACATACGAGTGTCAAGAGCCCTTGAAACTTGGTGTATGACTGAGCAAGGAATGAGAAAAAAAAAAAAAGAGGCAGACCATGAACTGGAAGTTTCCGTTTGCATTTTTGTCTGGAGCTTCACAAATACTACGGACAGGTTTCCTCTCTTATCTTAAGGTATATTACAAAATTTAATACTGAACAGCCCTTATTTGTCATACACAGTGATAGACTCCATTAGCAAAGAGATAAGGAAGATGATGCCCTAAAAATGGTTGCAGTCTAACAGGGAAGGTCTATAATTTATAAGCATATACTTTCAACATGATGTGTAAAGGACTGTAAGTCTCCACCTTCTTAAATTCTTTAGCAGCTCAAATGACAATAGACCCCTGAATCCACCAGATCATCAGAACACACATCAATTAAGATTGTGTTGGGTGGCAACAGAGTTCCCTGGGAAGGTTGTGCACATGACATAGGGCTTTGTGTTCCCCATTCAGTGTGGAGGTGACAACAGAGAAGTCAAAGACACCAACTCTCTCATCATAAAGGCAGGGTTTGAACCTCTCTTCCATTCACTACTTTTGTGGCTTAGGACTAATAACTTCTCTAAGCTTAGTTTCTTAATTTGCAAAATGGAATTCTTAGCTGAAAATTTCTTAGCTGACTCTTTCAGATTATGAATTCTAATGAGGAAATTGCCATTTCTGTGTATTGATTGGCTTTATATATTCAACTTGTATGGCATCAATGAGAATCCTCTAAGACACAGCATTTAACTCTGTTATCAGTTGAATATTTTGTCATAATATCACTAGATGACATACTTATCACCTTTTTCTGTAACATCCACGTGGGAAGTAAAAGACATCAAGACTAACAAAACGCAGAGACTTTTTTTCAAGTGGCTGTTTTTTCTCCCTTCCTGCTCCCTGTGGGAACATATCTCTGAAAATATATTAGATATCAGTGGGAAAATATTATTCAATATTCAGAATTTCTTTTAAGCATAACCTTTTAGTTAAAAAAAGCACTTGAACGATACATTTCTGAAATGTTAGGAATTAGATAGTATCCTATTCCCTTTACAGTGTATTTAAAGTTTGGCTTGGTATAAAACTCCTGGGTCTTAATTTTGTTTTTCTCCTTGAGAGAGATACAGTTGTCACTCTGTGACAACCCTTTCAGAGTTGGTGTTTATACAAAAGAAATCTGAAAGTAACCTGATTTTAGCTCTTTTGATAGTAAGTGGTAATAGGTATTTTCTTCCTTGCTTAGATGTAGATTTCACACACTTTAAAACTTTTGTCACATTCTGTGCTGGCATTGGTTTTTTGTGTGTTAATTTTCATTTGATTAGCCTGTGATGTAAATAAACATGAAAGGAATCTTATTCAAAGCTGGAGGCAAGGCAGTGTGTAACTAGAGGATCGAGCTTGGGGAGGAGCCGAAGGGCAGGGGAGGGTATATATTTGCTGTCTACCATTTTGTACGGAGGCTTGTAGAAAGCGATGGTGGACATTCCAAGCTATGACACATTCTGGGATGAGAAGGAGAGTACCTGCATCCGGCAGGGAAGTGACTAGGAACTGGGACCCACAGGAGAATCCCTTTATAGACAGGAGTCAGTAGGATGGCACCTTGGTGGAGCCGTGAATGTGGATCTTAGGCTAGTGGGCACTGGACATGTAAGGGTCAGGAGGCTTCGGCAGGAGCTTCTAGGCCTCAGTAATAATTGGTGTCTGAAGAATGCCTGAATCATAGTTCCTGGGAAGGCTGGATGGATATAAAAAATAGATGGAAGGCAGAGCAGGTCTGTTTTAACACCAACAGTCAGTATAGAACTTAGACTTCTAATGCCCTAAAAATTTTTGTTTAGAACCCCAGAATAATACGAAACCCTACTGACTCGAAAGGAGGGGGCTCACACCTTCATGGTGTAGTGTCAGCAAAGATTTGGTTTGCACAACTAGCTTGGAGTGGAAAGAAGCTGGCAAAAATCTTAGTGGAAACAGTGAAGAAGTGTGGACAGTTCTCAAGTGCTGCTTATACACTGGGTGCTGCGCTAGCTTCTTTATGTGCCTTACTGTTTAATCCTCACCACCCCTTTGTGAGGTGAGGATCAGAATCCCATTTTAGAGGTAAAAAGGGTTATTTTGAAGTTAAACACTTATAAAAATGTCATAGTTGATATGTGCTTATTTCTTGGCATTTATTGCTCTTGCCCAGGATATTTTTGTTTTTTAATAGTTTCGTAAGTATTTTAGGGAAATTTCCCTGGAAGAGATTCAGGGATCTCTTCAGTTTGCCATCTTCAGAGGAGTCTCCAGCACACTTCTTTTTTTGCAGCATGTGCAGTGAAGTCTCACCATCTGGAATGGCAGTTCTTGAACTTCAGTATGCATGAGAAACACCTGGGGAGCATGTTAAAATTGCAGACTCCAGAGAGTTTCCCTGAGTTCAGCAGGTCTTGGGTGGGATCCAGGGATCCACATTTCAAACAAGCATCAGACATGCATTCAGCTGCAAATTGTCTATTGACTATGCATTGAGAGAAACTATAAATAAGCAGTATAGATCTAGAGTAGTGTTCATCACCACATTGTGTTATAAAATCGAGGGAGATGTCATGGAGCTGCCCTCACTGCTGCAGGTGGGGGACGACTGAGAGGAGAGTAGGAAAGCTGCTGAACTGTAGATCAAGGAGGAGCCACGGGATGCTTTACACAAAGCTGCTTGGACTGGCAAATACTGGATTACAAAGTCAAAGCCAGAATGGTCTGGAACATTTCCAAGCAGAACAGATAAACCCAGAGGCTAACTTTAACAGGATATATCTATTAACAATTTTAATAGTTTATATTTTTAAAATAATTAAAACAATTCTGAGGCAAAGGCTAAAAGTGTTTTAACAGATAATTTAATTTAAAATAATGAGTCATGATTATATGGGGATCATGCCAGAAAAAAATAGATATACTGTTAAATACTTATTTACTCTAAAATTTTTTTTAAACATTTTTATTGAGTTATAGTCATTTTACAATGTTATGTCAAATTCCAGTGTAAAGCACGATTTTTCAGTTATACATGAACATACATATATTCATTGTCGCATTTTTTTCTCTGTGAGCTACCACAAGATCTTGTATATATTTCCCTGTGCTATACAGTATAATCTTGTTTATCTATTCTACATATGCCTGTCAGTATCTACAAATTTCGAGCTCCCAGTCTGACTCTAAAATGTTTTAATTGATAATAGAAGTTAGTGGTTCATGTTAATACAGTTTTTAGCAGCAATTTCTTATTTCTAGATACAAAATTTTTAGGTAGGACACTTTTTACTGATATAGGCATAAATTCCTCACTTAATGTAAGAGATTGATTCCTGAAAACTTGCAAAAAAATGGATTTTTAGAAATGTAATCATGTTGAAAACTTGGCATTTACAGAAATTCTATAATCAGTCCTTCTCTAGGGAAGAAAAGAAGTAACCACCCACCAATTGATCCATCTTGGCAAACATAGACTTAATTATGTCTCTATACTTTAATGTGAATTTTGGCAGCATTTGAAATAGTGCAAAACGAACAAGGACAATTAAAAGGTGCCTTTGGGTTGAAAATTTTTATAGCAATGAAAAAGGCCGTATGGAAGATTTTACTTGAACAAGCAAGCCTAAAAATAAGCAATCTTGACACAACATTGTAAAATGACTGTAACTCAATAAAAAAATGTTTAAAAAAATAAGAAATCTTAACTTTGTAATAAATGATTGTTTACAGTAAGAGGATAACTAATGTAAGTTATAACAGCAAAGTATAATAATTCAGTACAATAATCAATTTTATGACATATTTCTCATGACAGAGAGTATACTGTTATTTAAAGACCACAGCAATTCCACTGAAAATAATACAGCCAAGAGTGCCAGGAGTCAAATTAATGAAGGCCTTATCAGAGAAGGTGGGTACAATACATCTGGCTTCTCTTTCATGGAAACTGGCAGAACATCACTGGTCCTAATCCTACAGATGTATATGTTTAAAACAGGTTGAGACAGCAACATTTTATAGGGCAGCATGAAAAGAAAAACAATCACAGGAATGACATAATTATAGGGTAATAAAAACATAAACACCATTATTGCATTAATTTTATATTTGGGTTGTTTTTTTTTTTAACCGTGGTTGGCTTACCAGCCTTTAAGTGCAAGGTTCTGATTACAAAATCATTTAGATATTTTGTCATTTATCCTTCCTAACACACACACACACACACACACACTGGATTTTATCATTTTGATAGTTTGGTTTAATTGGCCATTGAAAAGAACAGAGGATTAAGAAGGATTTTTACTAAACCTAAAAAGAGAAGTAGCTGCAACTTTTGACTTCTTAGGTACCAACAAATTAACACATTATCAGGAGTAACTTTTCCTTTTTATTGACCTCTTGAGGCCATCAATATGATTTCTTCAACTTCTATTGAAGTACAGGCTTGTTGGGAGACAGCTGTGCTATCTCAGCAAGTTAT
Source organism: Vicugna pacos (assembly GCF_048564905.1). NCBI lineage: Eukaryota > Metazoa > Chordata > Mammalia > Artiodactyla > Camelidae > Vicugna > Vicugna pacos. The sequence goes on from NC_132990.1 coordinate 19,780,234, forward strand.
TTAAACTCTCCAAGATTCAGTTTCTTCACTTGTAAAATAAAGATGATAATGGCTACTTCCGCAGGTTGTTTTCAAGAGAAGAGGTAATGCAGGGGTGCTTTACAGTGCAAAGCTCAATAAATGGTGGTTATCATTTTAATGCTGGAAAAGAAAGCCACAGTCAGAAAAAGGTGCCTCATTTTGATCCTCTTATGCAGCTGCTAGTTAATGTGGTTTACAGCCAGCTCTTCATAGGAAAGTTGGCTCACAAATTCATGACATCAGCAACAGTAACAAAATGAGCTCAGTTGTTGGATACTGATTGGAAGTATGACTATCATTGAGAAGGTGTTAAGTAGCATGCATTTGTGGGGAGGAGGATGTTGTGTTATTAAATAGAAGTAGGCATTTTAATTAAAAATAAGTCAAAATCTAAAAAGAATTTGTAGATAATGTTTTCTATAACTGAGTGGCATCTGTAAATCTTGAGCAGTGGTAGAGCAGCAGCTCCTCGGTACTGGTGTACACGTGTCAGGGCTGTGAGATGGGCCATTCTAATGCTCCTTCTCTGCAGTCCCAGCTGTTAGCCTCTGGCTCTGCTCTCCTACTTTCAGAAATCCACTCCATTTCACCTCAGTTAGGTAAGCTGATTTGTCTTTACTGTGGTCCTTGAGGTACCACAGATGAATGCAGATCAACTTTACTCCTGCAAAATGCTTCATTTGGGGAAAAAAAAATCACATGATCAAATATGTTTGGAAAAGGTGGCAGATTAGAGCCTCACTTCTGAACGTTCACACTATAGTAGGGTATTAAAGGCTTTGAGAGGTCCTGTTTAACTCAATTTCCCCAAACTATTTACTCACTTAAATTTTTTCATGTAACTTTATTTTATATCCTGCATCATTAGTGTTCTGTAGAGCATACTTGGGAAACAGTAATTTAGACTTAATTCTTGCTATCATAGAGGTGATGCTGTTTTTAATGCAAAAATATTGCTATACCAATATAGCATTTTAACAATTACCTTGAATTTTTACTCATTTGAGTATTTTCCGTAGATTTTCTTCTATCACTTCTTCTTACATAAAGTTTCCAAGATGCCTAAAGGGCTCGATCAGAATGGGTTTCCTTTCCTGGCTTTCATCTGTTTTCTCACTTTATGGCCAACGTGTTTAGTTTGAGTATCTCAAATCTCCTTGAGATTAGGTCTGAGGTGGGGGAAAAGACAAAATCTTAGAAACAGAAGGACAGAAACTGATAGTAGTAATATTTTAAAATTTATATATTTACAAACATTATTTAATTATATTCACTAGATGTATAGGCACATGAATCCCCCATGTCCACAGCCCCAAACCACAAACCACTATGCATCGTACTCCAAGGTAACCTGAGTGTGAAGGGCATAGAACCCCTACATACTCATCCTTTAGATTCTGAGCTGGTAAGGAATTCGTAAATAGCAAGGCTGTCTAAAGATCCACAATTTCAAGCCTGGTAACATCAAATTATATTGACTGTGGAGAAGGTATATATTACTGCTTCTCAGAAGCAACATGCTGAACTTTGCCTCTTACACTATTAGTAGCCATTTAAAATTTACCTATAAATGTGAACCTAGTTGATGAAGACATTTCTATTTCTGGCTTCTTTCAAAGTGGGATACTCTATTCATTATTACAATATAATAATTATTATATTGTATTAATGTTAGTATTGTGCTGGGTAGAGGCAAATTTTCCTCACTGGTGATACAATGTAAAAGACATTCTACAGAAGTTGGTATGTAAAATAGAACCACTAACCTAATTTTCATATGGCGTCAATTATCTAAAACGGTCTCAATAGAAAGCCAAAGAATCCTAATGCAGAAAGTATCCAAGGACAAGTCCAAAGAGTGATAAACACAAAAAGATCAAACAAACCTGATAGAAGATATTGTTTCAACTATTGGCAGTTTTCCTCTTAGACCTCTGTTTTCCAACCACATTCAACCTCAGCGGAGCAAAGGGCAAGGAAATTCCAGTGGAATTAACTCATAATATTTCTGAGTACAAGAATGCATGAAACAAGTCTCTGGTATAAGTTACATGTTAGCTGAACAATATATTAATATACCTTTTAGTATGTAGTTCAAGTAGTTTCCAAGCTGGTTTGTTTAAAGAAGAGTGTCCACAATCTATAAGCCCACATCCCAATCCAGTGATTCAGAACAAAAGAAACATTCAGTTGCAGAAAGACCAAAGTGCAAACAAATATAGATATAACTTTTGTACTTGTATTAAGGAACTAATATTTTTCTAGCAAATAATTTCAATTCTCTGGACTTCAGTGTTTCCTTCTGTGCAGTGATAAAGTCATGCTAGATAATGTTTACAATTCTTTCCATCCTAATTTGCATGATGTAGTAACTATTTTCTTTTATTTCCTCTTTTTATTATAAAAGTAGTTATTCTCAAACATTCCCATGTTTAAATCTTCGGGTGAGTGAGCTTTGTAAAAATATAGAATCTTAGGCTTCCCTCCAAAGATTCTGATTCAGTAGGCTTGGGGTGAGGTTCAACACTTTGCATTTTTTTAAAGTGATACCCATCCTAACATGTAGCTAGGCTTGAGAACCACAGACCTAGAGTTATGCAGCCTGGAGTAAAATCGCTCTTTCCCATTTGGAGCAAATCACTTAGAATGTTTCAATTGTTAATAACAAAAAATTGTGAATTTTATGTATACAATAAGGAAATTTATAATCTTGAGTAACTGGAAGCTTAGAGGTTGGGCATGCTCCATGTTTTAGGTCCCCCTTTTGTCTGATTGGGAGCTCTGCCTGCCTTTGGGAGGTGTTTTGAACTACAGACTTCAAGCAAGTCTCTTTATCTCATATGTTTCTTTTCAGGGAAAGAAATCTTTTCCTAAAGCTTTCCTGCAACCTTTGCTTCACTTTTTTTTTTTTTTTTTTTTTTTTTTGCCTAGTACTGGATCACATGCTCATTCACAAACTGGTTAGCAAAGTTCATGGCATCCCCAAGATCAATGGTTGTCGGCCTTGACTGCACACTGAAATCAGTGGGAAAATGTTAAAAAAAAAATATTGAGTATCTGGATCCAACCCCCAGAGTGTGATTTAATTGGTCTGGGGGGTAGTCAGGGCACCCAGAGTTTAAAAAAATTCCCAGGTGACTCTAATGTACAGCCAAATTTAAAAACTACTGTCTCAGATTGATCATCTGGAGGTAGAAAGTTACTAGGGAGTCAACTACCATGACCACTAAAATCCTTTAAAATCCCTCAGACAAAACGGACCTCCACCTTATAATGGTGCTACAATCACTAGAAGCCTTACAGACTTACCCAAGGTAAGACCAACTAGGAAGTGCCAGAAACATGTGGTTTTGACTCTCAGTCCAGTGTGCTTTCCACCATGAGACGCTTCTGTGTCTAGAGTTGCCATGGAAAGGAGGACAAGTCATGCAGAAAGCATTGCAGCTTATCCTTGGTGATTCCAACACCATGTACATCTAAATGATCTCAACTAGAACTTGCTGTAGCCAGAAAGGGGGAACCAGTAAACAAAGTAAATAGATTCACAAAAAAGGAGTCACATCACAGTGATGGCAGAAGGTAGATTAAAATCATAATAATGTACATGAAGAAAATGTCTCCTTCTTTCAGAAAATCTCTCCTATGAAAATCTCTTGTTGGTGAAACAGGACAGGCTTAATAAGAGAGGAAAGACCTCAGTAAAGAGGAAAGAAAAATACTAGATTTTTCACACGGTCTTTAAAAAACATACTTTCTCAAAAATAGAGAATTTAGCAAACTGGCCTTTAACCAAGAGAAAATCATTCTGAGTTATTTACAAGCCTGAGATCAAAAAGTGAATTTCCTAGCTATACATCCACACCATGTTTACAACTCTGAATTTTTTCAGCTTGCATTTTATCAAAATTCAAGTTCTCAGAATGCCTTTCTTGGCCTATTACCTCGTGAAGACTTTATTTTGGTTCCATTACAGATAATTACAATCAAAATATTGAAAATTCCCCTCCAGATTTCAAAGGAAGAAATAAACAAAATTAAAAGTAACAATTCCTTAGGTTGGAATGATTTTAACAAAGGAGCTATGATTTAAGTTTAACAAATCAGAATAAAAAGAAGTAGGTTAGCTATGAACTAACTCAGTAATAAAATCTTTATATTAAATCTAGGAGGTAATTCCTTAAAACTTGAATGAAGATGATTTGCGCCCTCCAAATTAAATATTATTATGTAGCTGAAATAAATGTTTGACTTTTGCCTAGCTTAAAGAGCAGAGACATGTTGAATATATGATTTGGGGAATATTTTAGATAAATTCCTTAATAACTATCATTCATTATCAGTTATTAGAGATGATTAAAGATTTACCACTATGAGGGGCTTTTATTTGTTCCAAAATGTATATCATAGTGTCAGCATTAGAACCAAAAGCCTTGACTGGCAAAGGGTATGTTGTTTTTTATCCTCACATTCTTAAGGTACTCTCTGTGGGTACCGCGTTGATAGCATTGGTGCCTGAAGAGGAGACCTGTGACATTTGTTACCCTACCTCGTGCTCATTCAGCAAGTAACTAATATTAGTGGAGCACCAACCATGCACCAGGGCCTGCATCAGACTCTGGCAGTAGTTAGATTAGAAACATAAACCCCAGAATTAAGGATTTCTTATCTAGTGGGAGAAACAGTTAAGAAAACCATCTGTAACAATTCAGTGTGTTACACAGCATGTTAAAAGTAAGCGTGGAGTGCTGTGGAAACACAGGGAAGTACCAAATTCAGCCAGGGAAGTGGGGCGCAAACGGAGAATGGGAGACTTTACGGATGATATAGTACCTACATGGGAATTAGCCAGAGAGAAAAAAAGAAAAAAGAAAAAGTCTTCAGTGTTGTGAGGGAACATCATGTGTAGGAGAAACACAAGTATCTAAATTTAGGTGCCAGTAAGGTTGCAGATAGGGAACTGGGGAGAGGGCTGAAAAAAGTGTTATGTAGGGATCTTATCACAAAAGCCTTATAAATCACAACATCTTAGCCCGAAGATAGTGTCCTGAGCTTTTTCCATCAGACTTTTATAAATTTCCTCACTTACTATTCTAAAGGAACCAAATAGTTTGAAAAATGTTATAGTGAAAGAACATACGCCTTCTTGTAGAAATTCACCGTTAATCTGCTTGTATAGAAAGTAAAGCAGAAGTGACTGGATGGACACATTTAACTGAGTACTTACCAAGTGACTGGCAGTATAGTAGGTGCCTTGCACACATTACTTCTAATGCTCACAGTATCTCTGCAGGTCAAGTATTATTCCTATTTATAGATGAGAAAATGAAGCTCAGAGAGATTGAAGGGTTTACGTGGACCTGGATGCTTCTGGTGAGATGAATAGCAGGGCTTATTATTAGTATAATAAAGAAATATTTGGGATTCTTAAATTCTTGATACAATTCTTAGATTAAAAAATAATAATGTGGAAGAATATATTTCCTCCAGAATCAGTGACCAATGCACAGCTCAAATATCTGCCATTCAGCAAATTAGTAAATGAATCATCTTACTTCTTTCTCCAGGCTAGAAACCAAAAAACCTTCTCATCATTTTAAAATGAAGAGATTGTCAACTTGGGGTTGAACTCTGCCCCTTTTCCCACATGAGTTAACTGCATGTAGGTTCAGTGTCTGCTGACTCTTTAAATTATTTGATTATAATCAGAATCTTCCAGTCACTACATAAGGGGAAAATACCTTTGTTATATAGTCATAAAGCTTTGTTCTCTCTACTAACATCTTTATAACAGATGCATGGACAAGTGGCCCAATGTTCCCCAGGACTTTTCTTACAAAGTTATTGCGTTGATTAAATGACAAAATGTGTTTAAAGCACTTAGCATTATGCCTGGAACATAGTAAATCTGTGATATGTGACAGCTATTGTTGAGAACCAGTCAAGACATCTCTCACTTCTACTACCTTCCCCCAGCCCTCCCAACACACACACACACACACACACACACACACACACACACACACATGCACGCACACACAGGTGTTTAGGACTCAGAGTTCTCATTTTAGAACAGAATTGCCCAGTTCCCTCACTGAGATCTCAGGTTGGGAGCATGAAGGGTTCACCCCCACAGTTTGGATAGTTAAAGACAGAAAATCTGTTAATAACCAGACAATGTATTATCAATACCTAAATTACAGAGACAGCATTCCCTAGACTCTCTGGTTGTCGGAGTTATCCCTTTGCTTAAGAAATCTAGTTGAAACCCAGCTTTACTTCCGGACAAGAGATCCAAAACACAGAGAGGTTATATGATTTATTTAAGGATACACAACTAGAAGAGGTAGGAATTGAATTCACACTTCCTGGTTGGAGGTCCTTGGCTAATCTTCCTAAGGCACAGGTCTGAGATCATCACTCACTTGCTCAAATTTTCCTTGATTCTCTCTTACTTGTATACAATTCAAATTTTTAAAACAAGCAGTCAAAGCCCTTCACAGTGCAGTCCCAAACTCTCTTTCCAGGCTGTCTACCACCACTCTCTTCCAGCAACCCAAACCCAGCCAAACTCAGCTGCTGCCATTCCCTACACAAGCCCCACACTGCAGCACTTTGGTACTTTTGCTCATTCAGTTCTCTCTGCTTGAGGTGCACTTACCTCTTCCTCACCAATTCCACTCACACCTGTTTTCCAGTGTCAGCTAAAATGTTACCTTCTGTAAGGAAACTTACCAGATGTGCCCAACTGGAAGTGATCTGAGTTCCCACACCTGAATTCTCTAAACTGTTCTTTCTGTGGTTGAGCCTATTTTTATATAGTTAAGTTCCCCGTATACTTCTTTTTTCCCATTTAATTATAAGGTCCTATGGTTTAAGACTGTGTTTAAATCATCTCTGCATTCCCGCAACTTGAAATCATTCTGTACATTACAGGTGATAAAGAAAAGGGTTTTGAATGAATGAAAGACTGACCGAATACTGATCAGATTTACACATGCTTGTTTAAGTTATTAATAAAGGTATAACTCAATAGGGAAGTTTTGCTATGTAAAGAGAGATTTTTCTATTTCATATTATATATTCAAACATCTTAGCTTCACTGTACAGTTGAAGGGCACGTGTTATTTGCATTCTGTCAAGAAAGATTTGAGTGCAGGAAGTTTATTAGGGGCGCTCTTGAGAAAAACAGCTCTGAGAAATAAAAGCAGCAGGGCTGGTCAGAGGGGGAAGTTGAACTGTGACCGGGTTACAAAAAAGGCCTCTTAGGAGCTAGGGTGGTCCTTCGGAGCTGAGGTAAAGGAACCAGGCCTTTGTACCTCACATTGTTAGTCATGTGGTATATGCAGCAAGGACTGGGACAGGCCAAAACACCCAGCTGCCACATGACTATAGCTATGAGATGAGGGAAGTGCCATACAGCAGTGATTCTGGGGTCGATACTTTCATCCCCTGAAGGGCCCAGTATTCTGGTTAGTTTTTCAAATAAATTTTCAAATTTATTGGCGTAAACTTATTCCTGATAATTTCTCAATTTCTTGATTATCTTTTTAATCTGCTGTATTTTCGTTATTTTTACTATTTTTACATTTTTACTGTTGGTATTTTTGCTTTCTATATTTATTGTTTTGATTAGTATTGACAACATTTTATCAATGCTGTTAAATTTTTCAAATAAATTTTTGGCTTTGTTGATTGTATCATAGCTTCATTTTTTTAAAAAAATCATTTCTGTCCATTTTTTTATTATTTAGTCCTTCTACTTTCTTTGATTTTATTCTGTTGTTTTAACATCTTCAGTTGTATACTTAGTTCATGATTATTCAGCCTTCTTTTTTTAGTAAACATACTTGAAGCTGTAATTTTTTTATTTAAGCACTGTTTTAACTGCATCATACACATATGATATATATATATATAGATGTTTCTTTGACCCAGTGGTAACTTAAAGGCTTTTTAAAACTTTCCAGACTTGAAGCTTTAAGTTATTTTTGATTATTGGTTTTTTACTTAATTCTGTTGGAGCCAGAAAAGTGATCCCTATAAAACTGATTTTTGAAATTCATTTTGACTTGCTTAGTGGTTCAATATGTAATCAGTTTTTTTGGTCCCAGGTGTGCTTGAAAAGAATGTGTTTTCCAATTATTGGTTATGGGGCTCTCTATATATCCATTAGATCACATGTATTAGTTACATTGTTCAAATATTTTATATTCTGTCTTCTTTGTCTACCTTATCTATCAACTGGCGAGAGAAATCAGTTAATATCTCTCATCATGATGACGCGTTTATATGTTTTTTGATAGTTTGGTCAAATTTTGATTTAGATATTTGACTCTACATCTTAGGTGCATACAGATGTAGATTTGCTATATCCCCCTGGTGACTTGAAGCTCTTGTCATTATACACTGACACCCTTTAACCCTACTCATATTCTTGAGCCATAAAATCTATTTTATTTTAAAATCTATTTTTATATGCTTGTTTTTGGTAATTATTCAATATAAAGGCTGTTATTTTATTATAGTATTTATATATTTATTATATTCCTACAGTATTCTCATTGCTCTTAAGGTTTTTAATAGATAATTTTTAGAAGTTTTAGATTTACAGAAAAATTGAGAAGACAGTACAGAGAGTTGCCATATATCTCCTCGGTTTCCCTTATCATTAACATCTTACATTAATATGTCACATTAGCTATAATTAAAAAACCAACATTAATACATTGTTATTAACTAAAGTCCATAGTTTATTCACATTTCCTTAGTTTTTGCCTAATGTCTTTTTTTGCTCCAGGATCCCACCCAGGATCCCACAGTACATTTAACTCTTCATAAAATTAGTTAGGAAGTATTCCTTTTTAACCTGTTTTCTTAAAGAATTTTTGTGAGATTGGTATATTATTTATATTTTAAGCATTTGAAAGAATTGAATGGTGAAGTGATTTAGGCCTGAAGTTCTCTTTGTGAGAAGATTTAAAATTGTAGATACTGGACTATTCAGATTTTCTGGCTCTTCTTGTGAGAATTTTGATAAGTTGTATTTTTCCAAGAACTTGCTCATTTCTTCTAAATTATCAAATTATTTGGTATCATGTATATAATATCCATTTTTTGTGTTTTATTTTTATTTCTGCAGGTGCTATAGTGACATCATCTGTTTTTTCTTTCTTTTGTTAATTTGTATTTTCTCTCTTCTTTTTTAATCAGTCCTGGTAAATTTTTCAATTCCGTTAATCTTTTCAAAGAACCAGCTTTTAGCTTTAATTTTTTTTCAATAATATGCTTTTTTTCTGTTTCTTTGGATTTTCTCTGTTATCTTTACTTTTATTTCCTTCTACATCTTTGGTTTTGATTTTCTATTCTTTTTTTCTAGCTTCCTGAGATGAAAATTTAGCTACCTTAGCTTTTATTCTTCTATTCTGGTATGCATTTGTGTCTATTAGCTTATGCTTAAACACTGCTTAGCTGCATCCTGTAAGTTTGGTATGCTGTATTCATAACATTATAATTTAATTCAAAATACAATTGACTCCTTGAACAAGGTGAGTGTTAGGGAATTGGGCTGAAAGTTTTAACTCTCTAATCAGGTGCTTAGTTTTTCTGACATGGTCAGCTCCTCCCTTGACTCTAAGAGCTCACAAGTCACCTCATAGCATAAACTCAGGTATAGTTAAAACTGACTCATTATGAAAACAAAAGACAACCTATCAAGAGAGTAAGGATTCTGAAGCTTTGTGCCAAGAACCAGGAACCAATGAAAGAGATCAGATATATTCTTTATTATATCCCACAAGGAGTTGGGGATTTTCTAGTTATCTTTTCTCAACATTTTTCCTAGCTTATTTCTACTGTGTTCAGAGAACATACTGTGAATAAGTTCAGTTATCTAAAAATTCTTAAATGATTGATTTTGATTAATATTCTATATGCACATGAAAAGAATGTGTACTCTGCAATGATTGGGTGTCAACAAGGTCAAGTTTGTTACCAATTATTTTTTAATCTACTGGTTTTTGTGTGGAATGTGTACTTGTTCTAAAAGCCTTTGGAAAAGATACTAATGACTCACTGTGATTATGGAATTATCTGTTTCTCCTTCTAGGTTTCAGAATTTTTGTGTTATACATATAGTGAAACAATATTATTTGAGGCTTACAACTCTAGGATTCTACCATTTCCCTGGGAGACTGAGTCTTTCGTCATAATGAAGTGTCCTTTTTTGTCTGCTAGTGCTTCTTGCCTTAAAGTCCACTTCATTTGATGTTAATATAGGCTTTCCTCTTTTTTTTTTTCTTTGCATCAGTTTTATTGAGGAAGTCACCACCACAATCATAATACAGAACAATTTCATCATCCTATAAAGTTCCCTAGTGTCCATTTGGAGTCAGTCCACTGCCCTTCAGTAGTGACTGCTGGCAACAACTGATGTGTTTCTGTCACGATAGTTTTCCTCTTTCTAATGTTTTATGTAAGTGAAATTATATGGTATGTAGTCGTAGTGTCTCCTTTGGTCTCACTAAACGGAGTGATGCATTTGAGTTTATCCACATTGTTGTGAGTATCAGTAGTTCATTTCTTTCTATTGCTAAGAAATAGCCCATTGTATTATTATGCTACAGGTTGTCCTAGCTTTGACCTGGAGTTCTGTCAAACTGGTTCTGTGTCATTGTGATATGTCCTGATCATTCTTTTATCACTTTCTTGCTTTCTGGCACAAGATATTCTAGGCTCATTTTAACTACCCGTAATCCAGCTCTAGATTGTAACTTAAAATTTAGCCCTAAATTTTAACTTAAAATTTTTGCCTTAGGAACTTTGTTTTAACCATGTAATTGTATGCATTCAGGACTAAATATGTTGAGAGCTATTGTTGGCCTTAAAATCTCAGAGAAAACTTTAATTTTTTTTTCCACTTAGTAGCGCTTAGGCTAAAACAGACATTTTCCTCTGCTATTTTCCTCTCTGTGGAGATTTTCATTTAGTGTATTTCATGTTTTTCTTTTAAAGTAGCCAATGATGTACTGATAAATGTTTAACAAATGGCTGTCTGGAAAAAAGAGGCCCTGATTTATAGCCTATATGGATTTCTGTGGTGTAAACAGTCTCACCATAGCTTATTTAAAGTCACCAATAGAAAGTAACCAACTTTTTAATTTCCAGAAAATTTAACAATTGACTTTGCAAGCAAGTGCAGTACAAACCTTTCTATGCTTGGTTTTATGTGGGTAAGACTAAGGCTGTTTACTCTGCACAACCCCATGGCTTAGATCACAGCCCCCCCCAACCCCTTCACGTGAACTGCTCCCCTGGAAGCTCTTGGTTACAGGGCTCTACACATGCACTTAGGGCAGTTTCAGTGCTTATTTTCCTTTATAAGCTGGTTTGTTCTGCTTTGTTCTTAACCTTGGGTGATTATCTTTTCCCATTCTCTTCCACTGATTTAAAAGTGTGTATGTGTGAAAATGTGTGTATGTGTGTGTGTATGTTTCCATCTCCCATATCACTACATGTTTTGTATCTGGAGGATTTCAGGCATCTGTCATATCATCAGAAATGAATGCATCCAAATAACTTCCTTGGGAAATGCTACTCCATCAAAATCTTAATCACATATTAGATTTTATTTACTAATTGTACACATGTCAGTATCTTTCAAACTTGCTTTCTTCCATGTATGTTAAAGAACTGATTATTTTTTAAAATGCAGAATATTTGAATTCAGTACCATACTCAGAAAAAAGTGCTTCAAAATCCAGCCATTATTATCCATGGGTGAATTTATGATGTACTTAATAAACTCCACATATTGTTTCAATGAGAAGTTTTCAGACTTCCTCTATGGAGCCCTAGAAGTTCCATTAATTTGTTTAAGGGGCCATGCAAGAGACAAAAGGGATTGCAAAAGGGGTCTATTTCAGCTTTCAACTTGTATTAGATTTACACTATGGAACTTAAGTAAAAGATTTTGTTTGAAGACCAGTTCCATGGCTATTAAAAGTTTGAAAACCCTTCTTAATCTCATATGCCATCTCCAGAGGCTATGAGATATATATCATAACAGAAATTAGGGCATATATTATTAAAAAAAATTGAGTTCCTTAACCGAGTCTCTGTTTATTCAAGCAGCTTGTGCTTACTTGCACAAACTCCATTCTTCCAGGTGGTATTAAGACAGGAATAGCTGGTTAGTTCATGTAGAGAAAATATTCCTGGGTCCTTAGAATACTTGAAACCTTTGTTTGGCTCCTGTAGACAATTTGCTGCCCTACAAATCTTTTTAAAGTCAGCTGAGAAGCATTTTGAGCATCTCATTTTCCTTGTTGACCTTCTTTGGAGTCTCTATCAAACAAAGAAATCATCAAAGGGAAAATAACATTAAAGGAAACCATTAGCAGGAGTGAAAGGGAGAAAAGAGAAATATACGAATAACCTCACCTGCTCCTAGAAAGTGAAGTGCTGACCAAGCTCCTTTCAGAAGCATGAGTAGCTACTTCTCTCTGAAGTGCCTATAGAAATTTTTTTTGTTTGCTTGTTTTCCAAGACTTCAGTGTTTGATCTTTCAAATGGCATCAAACGCACAATTTAAGAGTGGGATTTGGAAGTAGTGGGTTAAACAAAAGCCCTAGTCATCTTACATCTGGGAGCCCGCTGTAGTCTCAGCATGATTAGGAAGTGGTAAAATCTCATAAGGTTCACTCTTTGCCCAACCTCTCTTAACTCTCACACTTAACTGATACCAATCTGTCCAGGATTTTTTTTATAGTGTTTTTTTTTTCTTTCAAATGTTTGGTACAGTTAACATGCTTTCTATACCAGAACTTCAGTTCTTTCAGTTATTTAGTCCTATTAGCTTACCATAGTGAAAAAAATTATATAGCAGGTGTCAAACCCACGTGGAAAAAGAGAACTAAATATACATGTCTGTGAGTTTGTAATAACTAGCTTTGATGATTTTATGCTTGCTAAAAAGAGGAAGGAAATGAAAAAACTACTATTCATCATCTAAAAGTGGAAAGTGATTTTTTTCCCCTTAGTAATATTGATGTTGATCAATGACTAACTTCCCTAGTTCTTGGAAGTGCCAAACCATAAGCCTGGGAGTCATCATTTCCTTCTCCCTCTCCCTTTCCTCCAACATTTGTATTAGCTAGGATTCTCCAGGGAAACATACCCAATAGAATATATATATATATATATATATATACACACACACACAGAGCAAAGAAGAAAGGGAGAGATTGATTATAAGGAAATGGTTCACACATTACACGGTTATAGAGGCTGAGAAGTCCCGTGACCTGTAGTCAGCAAGTTGGAGACCAAGGAGTACTTCCAGTCTGAGTACAGATCAGTGTTTTCAGCTTAAGACAATCAGGAGGAGAGAGAATTCTCTCTTCCTTCACCTTTTTGTTCCATTCAGGCCCTCAGTGAATTGGATGATACCTTCCCAGTATGCTTTACTCGATTTACCACATTCAAATGCTGATCTTAGCTGAAACACCTTCACAGACACACTCAGAAACAAAATAATGTCTATCCAAATATCTGGGTACCCCATGTCCCAGTCAAGCTGACACAGAAAACTAACCATCACAAGTATCTTATCAGGCACAAGTGCTATGAAACCTGTTTTCAGGTGTCTCTCAGTCCCTCTGCTCGTTTCCTCCCTCATGGCTTCTCTCTCAGTTTAGCGCCTCATCTTCATCTTCATATTCATATTCATCTTCATATTCATATTCCCTCTCCCTCTCTCAGTAGCTTCCTAAATCAGATTCTTTTCCCCCAGGCTTTTCTCTCTGTAATCATCATTCACATTTCTTTTCCTTTGGAATGATTTTTATTTATCACTCTTTTTCCAAACCCTCCAATGAGTTTTCAAACACTTACCTGAGGGTATGGTACAAACCTCTCTGCTTGCTCCAGCTCCTGCTCATATTTCCAAATGCACCTCCTTTCACTTTCCCACATGTCCCCCTCTCCCCAACACCAGCTTTGTGACATTACTAGCTGTTCTCCCCCAAGACTCCGTTTACTCATACAAACTACTCCCTATACTTGGAACCTCTTCACTTCAAAAACTTCTGTTCACTCAAATCTTGGCCCAAGGGTTCATCTCTGTGATTGTCTTCTGTCTTCCTCTGCTCTCTCTTCACCTTCCGGCAAATTCATATTACTCTCTCCTGTTATCACATGAATGTATGAAATGATCATTCTTTATATTTAAGTCTCTACTCTCCGTGAGAATTTCTTCTTTAAGGGCAGATATCAAATTTTGTTCATCATTGTATCCCTAATACAGAACAGTCGACTCTCCATTACTATTTAACAAATGAATAAATGAGTGAATAAATGATTTTTGCTAATTTTTTCTATAGGAAGCATTGTGGAATATAACATGTTTCAGTGGCAAGAGGATTCATCTAAGATTCATCAGCCTAGTGAGTTGTTAGACCCTGTGCAAATCGCTTAATCCTTCCTAGTTCCCATTTGTCATTAAATAAATCATTTATGTGAAAGTGTTTTGTAAAATGTGAGAAACTATACAAACATAAGGTAAGACTTATATTGTATGTAGTCTGTTTTCCATACCCAAAAATGGAACCTGAAAGCATCTAGGCCCACCCCTTTTGATTTAGAATTTGAATCTCATTCTATCTTTCCGAGGTGAAGATGTGCACTGGACCATCCTGGGGAGGTCAGCTTGACTAATAATTTAGATTTTATTTGTTTTTCGAAGAAGAAAGGGTGTATCAGATATGGCAAATGCACTGATTTTGGCAGCTGTCTTACTGCAGCCAGTATGCTTTAGTAAGTGAGTTGTGCCTGGTATTTAAAAAGGGTTCTGGAGAGAGACTTCCTGGCTTTGACATAGTATCTGGCTGTAAGGTTTTGGTTTCGTTTGCTAGCTTTTTTAAATTTCAGTTACTTCATCTTTAGAGTAGGGATAATATCATCTTAGCATTGCTGTGAGGATTAAATGAGATCAGACAAAGGCATCAGCTATGAAAAATCAGTAGAAAAACTCAGGCATGTAATAAACAGAACTTTAATAACTCAATCTAACTTATTTTAAAACTTCCCACCCCTGTTGGCTGTTAACCTCAGTCCTTTGCACATTGTCCCTTTACTCTCTTAACTCTTCTAGGTTCTACACCAGTGCTAATAGAAACATAATGCAAGTTGTATATGTAATTTAAAATTTTCTAGAAGCCATATTTTTAAGAGTTAGATGAAATGCATTAATTTAATATTGGTAATAGCAAGTTGATTGAGAAGGTTGTAAGGGGGATATATGTGGGACCACACTGGGTATTGCTGAGACACTCCACTCCTTCAGCTCACATTTCTAATTAAATGAGGTGAAAGGAAAGGGAAGCATACAGAGAAAAACAGATGTTACTATCTCAAAACTCCATCTTGTGACATGCACTTACTTCAGTGCCTAGCGTTAAGGTACAAAGATAAGCAACTAACAAAGGTTAATGCTCATTATTATTATTATAACTAAAGCTTCTGGCCATGTTATCATATCTTTTTTTTATCATATCTTTTACTTGAGATTTACTTCCTTATTAATATGTTCCTCTAGACCTATAATGTGTGACTTTCCAGAATAAGACAAAGAAGCTCTTAGTGTAGTATAACTCTGCCAGCAAAAACCTTATTTGTCCAAAGGAAACAGCTGGAGAAAGAGACAATTTGATTTATAAAATGAGTCACGGTTCATTGAAAAAGTAAAGACATTGAAAAATTGCATCCCTCACAAGTATGTCTCTAAATAACTTCCAAGGTTCACTTTAGAGGTTATTCTGTGCTATTTTAAAATGTGCAGGAGAATTGGAATACAACCCATTTGACCTTAGAAGCTTAAACCTCAAGTTGCTTTTGCCTTTCATACTTTGACATTTCCCACACTTCCTTGGTAGATCTCTAGGCAAAGGAGGTTAAATGAATTAATTATGCATAAAGTCTTTAGACGTCCTTAGTGGCATACCTGGCACATGGTAAGTGCCCAATATCAATCAGGTGCTTCTCAGACATTACGTTTTTACATTACTGCAGTGATCAGATGGGTATTATTATTGAAATCCCCATTTTATAGACAAGGAAACTAAGGCTCTGGGAGAGTAAGTAACTGGCCCAAGTGAACACAAGTAGTAAGTGGAAGAGTAAATGGCAGTGAGCAAACCCAGGTAGCCTGACTCCAGAGCCCTTACTTGTGGACATTTGGCTCTGCATGCTCCCGGGGCTCTGTAAGCTTCAGTGCAAGAGGCAGAGAGCACTTATTGGCTCTGAGCAGCAGTTACATATACTTTGATTAACACAAATCCATGAAGTTGTTACTTGATAAATACAACTTGTTTGCTGGGTATACTCTTTTAAAGCACAGGTTTATATATGCGACACTTGTATCTCTATACCTATATCTGTATCTAAACCTATGTATTTATGTCTGTACCTATATCTACATCTACATCTCTGTCTCTGTTCTTTCTTGCTAATGAAAGGGTCAGGAAACCATCTGAGTTCCCTTTCTAGTAATAACGATAAGGTCATGCAGAGTAACCCTTCCATACATAGAATAACAAACAGCAAGAAAATGAACAAACTCAAGACATTCACAGCAGCGTGGATGGATTGCTCAAACATACATTGAGTAAAAGAAGTCAGACACAAACATACTGCATTATTTTATTTATGTATAAACAAAACCAAGTTATTGTGTTTAGGGATGCACTTTTAGATGGGAATATAGTAAAGAAAGGCAAGGACTCAAGTACCAGAAAGATCATGGTTGTGAGTCTCTTCAGGGGACAAAGAGGGTGTCACGGCTGGAAAAGGCCAAAGAGTGGCTTCTAGGAAGTGATCATTTCTTTTTCTTGACCTGGGTAATGGTTACATGGCTGTTCGCTTTATAACAGTTTATTAAGTTGATGTTTAAGTTTTCTCTGTGCGATATTTGACAATAAATAAATTTGAAAAGAAAAGTCAGGAAAGTATTACAAATATTAAGCAGTGAAAAAGAGTACAATAGTGATGACATCACTACTATACAGTGGTGAATAATTTGAAAGTATAAATTAGGGCTTCTCAGTTGTGGTTGGGGTGGGGGCAGGGGACCTCCTACAACAGAAGCACCAAGGCAACTTTCAAAGATGCAAGTTCTCCTGATTCCTCCATCCTAGATTCCCATTCATTCATTCAACGTTATTTGTTGAGCACCTGCTATGTGCCAGGCACTGTAGATACTGAGGATACTCTAGTGAACAAAAAATGACACATCCCTACTCTTATGGAGATTACAGTCTAACAGGGCTACAGAAGGACCCGGAAATCTGTATTTTTACAAGATTCCTATGTGATTCTTAATATGAAAACAACTCATCTATGTGCTAAACTTTTTTTAAATCCTCCCCTGTTTCATACTTACAGAAAGACTCATATGAATGAAGTTAGAATTTAAAGAAAATTAATTCCTATCACACCACAGAAAACCCAAAGCATTTTTATATAAATTGAAATCCTTAAACCAATATGAATCAAAGAAGAATAACATTCTGGTGAGTATAATTCCTTTTCTAATCGTACTTCAAACCTTCAGATACTACTGCCCACTGTCATTAATCTTTTGAGCTTTATTCCACCGCCACCATTCTCATACTGTGTCTTTTTTCCCCTAACACTCATGGGGCATTGCAAGACAGAGATTTTTTTTTTAATTAAAAAAATTATTTATTTATTTATTTGGGGGGGTTAATTAGGTTTATTTATTTATTTTTGGAGGAGGCACTAGGGATTGAACCCAGAACCTCATGCATGCTAAGCATGCACTCTACCACATGAGCTATATCCTCCTGCAAGACAGTGATTGTTTAAAGATGTAGTAAAGAAATTTCCCAGGTTTTATTTCTCTCTGACATAGCTTGGGCAGCTGAAATTTCATTCAGGGCTTCCCAAAGCTCCTTGAATTCCAAGTAGTACTTCTAACCTCTGATGGAGGTTTAAGTAACATTAAAAGCAATAAAACAACAATAATGCCAACTAAACTCCACAAAGATATTTTAAAAGAGATATCTATTTGAAAATCTTCTTATTCACTGTAAAGTAGAGATCTTCCTTGGTAAAAATGGTAGAACTGAATGTAACCTGTAGATACTAGGCCCCAATTCCATTAAAGAGAGAAAGGAACTCACAGAGATAGGACATATGATCTTGCTTGTGGTCATCCTGCTGAGATAAATGGGCCTAAACCTCATTCATTCATTCATTCATTCATTTATTCATTCCTTCATGTAATGTGCCAGGCACTCTTCTAGGCCCTGGGGTATTGCAGTAAACAAAACAGACAAAAATCTCTGTCCTGATGGTGCTTACATTCTAGCATGTGTGTGGGGGGAGTAGGGGTGGAGAGGAAGACAGACAATAAATAAAATGTAAAAGTAAGTTATTTAGGAAATTAAAATGTAACAATTGCTATAGGGAACGTTAAGGGAAAGAAAGTTGAGGGGTAGGAATAAAATTTGACATTTTACATCAGATGGTTAGTGAAGCCCTTGGAGAAATTAGCATTTGAGTAAAAGCTTGTAAGAGGTAAGAGAGTGTGAGGTGGTGGCATCAGGAAGAAGCACAGTTCAGACAGAGGTGTTCAGATTTGCGCAAGCCAAATCCTGGACTAGGAGTATATTGTTGGTCACTTCTCAGAATCTAAGTTGCAGAATGGACATGTTAATTCTCTCCTGTCAGAATAATTTCAAAGGTTAAATGAGACAATGAATTTAGTCATAAATGTGAAAATTGGCGCATAGAAATTTCAATCTCAAAACTCCCAGTCATTTGTTTAGTATATAAAATATACCAAATACTTCATGCATAACTATAAACAAAAAGTGCTTAATGATAAGAAGGAATTCATCATCCATAATTTATAATAGAGATATTAACTGATGAAGCAAAGAGTGGTGGATGTGAGTTTTGAACCCTGACTTTCTGACTACAGATGCGAAGCTTACATTAGAACCCTCCGATATCGTCACTGCCCTGGTGAAGCGAGGCCTAGAACCAAGCTCACCATTCTTCACGTCATTGTGTGACCACTGTAGTTACTGCTGTGGCACAGCAAGGTAGATCAGGAAAGAAGTGGAGCCAATCACCTAGCACATGGGCCTGAGGAGGATGAATAGAACAGTTAGGGTGTGCGAAACAAAAATAATTCTAATATTTCCTTGTTCTTTCACATCTCTTTTCCCATTTAATCTTTATAACCGTCTTGCTAATTAGGCAAACATTGTTAATTCCATTTTACAAATAAGAAAAAAGGCTTAAAAAATGTAAGCACTTTGCCCAAGGTCATATGGCTAGAAAGTGAGAGAAACAAATGATGTCCAGATATCTATCTCCAACTCCATTGTTCTTTCAGTAATCTTATTTAGGCAAGATAGTGAGGCCTGTGGTTCTTTGTTCCCTGGAAATAAAATGGAAGGGGAAGAGGGAGTGGGCTGTGGTGTCTGTGCCTTTGCACACATGTACCTTCTGCTAAAATGCCTTCCCTGCTTCTCTTCCCTTGTCTGTGTGGAGACCCTAACGTGCTTAAAAAATATGTTATATTTTAGAGTAGTTTTAGATTTACAGAATTATTGCACCAGTTATATATATATGGAGTATCCCATATACCCCACATTCAACTTCCCCTATTACTAACATCTTACATTAGTGGGATAATTTTGTCACAATTAATCAATGGACCAGTATTGATACCTTATTAGCTAAAGTCCATATTTCATCTAGATGTCCTCTTTTCCCCCCCTAGCATCCTATTTCTGTTCCAGGTTCCCATCCAGGATACCACATTCCATTTAACAGTCATGTCTCCCTAGACTACTCATGGTTTTGACAGCTTCTTGGACTTTCCTTATTTTTAATGCCGTTGACAGTTTTGAGAATTTCAGGTGACGCATTTTGTAGGACTCCCTTCAATTGGGATTTGACTGATGTTTTCTTGTGATTAGACTGGGGCTATGTGTTTTGGGGAGGAAGACCACAGAGATAAAGTACCATTCTAATCACATCATATCAAGGATCCATACATGCTACCAGTACGACTTACTACTCTTAATGTTAACCCTGATCACAAACCAACAAAAACAAAAAAATGTTATACTCTCTTTCTCTGTTTCACTGCTTTTCCTATCTTTTCTCTGATATCATTGGGGAAAGTAGGAAAGTGAAAATAAAATAAGAGATAGTGGAAAAGAGAAATATTTCAAAAAGAAGATCAAATGTTTTTTAGAATTCATCAGAAACGTGTAGAGAAATACATACTTCAAGTAGATCTGTGCACGCAAACTGACAGAAGCATGACTGGGGGAAATAATTTCTCTTTTTCACCCTGAATGTTCTTCATATTTACTCTCTTGTTCCCCTTATACCATACTATGTCAAACAACTAAAGGTAAATTTAAAAATTTTAGAATTAAGAAGAAAATTACATTCGAAATGTTGTAATCTAGAGACTATTTAGGGTAACTTCATGTCATTCAGTATGATCAAAATGGAATTGATGCTCCTCTAGGAGTCAGCCAAGGGCTTTTCCACTCAACCTTGTGAATTTCACTCAGTCAGTTTGATGCCCTGTTTCCTTTTTACATTAAAAATCTCCTTCCATGGAAACTTTAATATTGATTTTTCTATTTGGAACGAAACTTGACTGAGCCTTCCTAAATAAGAAAGAAATAACAAACTGAAATTAAGCATTTTTTTTTGGTACTATTTGTGTGTAATTTACAATGGATTTGGGAATCAGACTGTTCCTCACATATTACAAATATCTATTTACATTGCAGTGTGACTTTATTAGATGGTCATAAGCATAAAATAATTATTTGAGCAGGAGGCAAAAATATATGGACATTAATATAAGAATATAACTATACCTGATCGAATTTAAAGTTATAATCAGCACTTATGCCATCCACACTATTCTTGATGGTATTCAAAACCCAAGAGTGTTTTCCCTCTTTCAGCATGTGTGAACCTAATAGAGTTTGCTCAGAATCATAGCATCCTAGAATAAAAGTAAGTGTGGTTTCATGGAAAATGAAGAAAAGCCAGACCCACCTCTGCCCTCAATGGCTGGATGACCTGAAGTCACTCATCTGGGAGCTACTGAATCTGCCTATAAAATGAGAGGTTATACCAGCTGGTCTACAATGTCTTTTCCTGTTTCAACATTCTTTGAATATAAAACATCATTTCTAACTATCCAACCCTCAAATCATAAACCATGCACAAAACATCTTTCTATAGAGATTTCTGAACACATAGGCTCAGAAATTCCCTGTGCATCACTAGATTATCTTCTCTTTGTTGGGAAATTAATAGTCCCAGGATTCTTTCATTATATCGATGTTACTAAACCAATGGTAAATCAAGTTTAACTTGTGCTTAGGAAGGCATTTATTTATTCAGAGTGATGTTTTTTAAAGAAATACCTTAGTTAGCATATGGTTATTTCCATTCAAAATAAAAATCAAATGAAAAAAGTCAATCACCCTATTTCTTTTTGAACTAATTTGGTTGTTAGTATCATTTGAAAAGTTGGGCGCTCATGCAAAATTGCCTCTGAGTATAGAATTTCCCTTGTGGCTAATATAAATTCATAGACTATTCCAAGATGGGCATAGTCATAGTTAGTCATTTGAGAGAATAGAGTTGTGCATACCTGTGCACCATAGAAAAACACCCACACATACAAAGGCTGCATTTTTAACCAGACCCAAAATGAGAAAATAAAAGAACTAGAATGCCTTCTTACCACCTCCACCCTAACCACACCTTCCTGCCCTAAGCCTATTGCCCAAACCTGGCTATGACCCAGTGTTTGCCTCTTTGAAATCTGAAAAGATGTTGAGAGGAAAAGGTGAGCAAAAGAATAAGGTCAGGAAGGGAAATTGGTGAAAATAGATGAAGAGCAGGAAATTCAGTTGAGTGTGGCTTTCTGGAGTGAATTGCTGTCATTTGAAAATGTAAGAAAGCAATTAAGTCTGTAAAAATAACTAGGATGTTACTCATTCTCATATTTCCTCCACTGTGCTCAAAGACTGGATGAACATTGATCAACTCAGTTGAATTAGACAAATAAGGCTTGTTTTACTGACTTTGAATAAAATTTCTCTCTTCAGCAACCAGTGGTAGTTCAAGAAATTCAGTAAAATTCATTACTTTAATCATTTGACTTGGACCTCTTAAAATAGATCACTGATTCAACTTAATTTTCTTCTCCTTATACCTCCCAGATGGTGCTTAATCTCTAGAGAAGGATCAATGGTTCATTCCCTAGTGGCCTTTCTTGAAACTTGTCTTAATTCTTCCTTCCTTCCCTCTGTCTCTTTGGACTTTGCTTTTAGAAGATAAGTTAGTTGAGTTTTTCAGCCCTTGCATCTGCTTTAAAATCAAGCAGCCTGCTGAGTCCTTTAAAAGAGCAGGTAAATTCAAAGATAGAACCCCAGAAAAAAACAATAAGGAAGGGAAGATGGTGTCAAGAGAAAAGCATTTCTATCAGGATATAGCAGTCAGAACTCCAGTCATCTGATAAGTCCATGCAGATGGGGCAGAGGGAGATGCTAATTGGGTAGCTGGGAGTTAGGGAAATGTGCTGATGCTCATAGTTCTGGGGGAGATGAAGCTAGGTGAGAATTATACAGGCCTAGAGCCAAGCCAGTGGCTACTCCACTATTAAGGCCAAAGCTTGTTGGTCTGGTTGGGTCAATCTATTTTGTATCTTTAAAGAATATGTGAAACAAAAATTTGAGACAATTATTTGGCTTCGATCAATTTTAAGCAGGTGGACCATAGTAATTAAATTCTCAAAACCATTGCTTGGTTTGCTACTGCATTTAATACCTTGATACAAATATGGTTCCATTATTTTTCACTCCAAAAAATAAAGAAAAGCTTAGATAAGGAAGAACTTGTAGCTTGCAGAATGCTCGTAGTCTTAGGGCATTCATAATTAATAATCAAGCTGCAATTTCTGCAAGAAGAAAGGGGGCCATCTATTACATTAGCATGTACGAACAGTTTGGCTTATTAAATCTGAGCTGAGCCAAGTTACTTGTCATACACCAGCAGCAACATCAGCATTGCAGAAGTAAAAAAGTGAGAATGTTACCAGCATAAGCATTGATTCACTCATCCCTCATGCAGTGACTGAATTAACGAAGAGTCTATCCCTAACGAGGAAGCAGAGTTAAAGAGAGATTACTGCATTTGAAAAATATCTCAGCTGAAAATGGCTAGGCAGGAATTTGATTCAATTTCATTACAACAAACCTTTATTAAGCATTTATATATGTAACACATTTTAACGGCAATTTAAGCAATTTATGAAAGATACAGTCACATATGTGCTTTAATACAAGATATTGATAAAAAGGTTAGATGGAGGCACATCATGATAAATCAAGAGGTCATCAACCCCAGGCTATAAATAGGTTTGAGTTTGAATCATAGCTCCACCAGTCATTATCAGTGTGATCCCGGGCAAGTTACTTAATCTCTCTGAACCTTGCTGTTCGCATCTGTAAAATGGGAAACATAAAAGTTGCTTTATATGGTTATAGAGTACAACAGGTAGTATACACACAGCATTAAATTAGGGTGTATTATACCCCCTTCATTCTGCCCAGGATTAGGGAAGGATGAAATTAATTCCAGTACGAATTAAAGAATAGACCTCAGAGGAAGCTGTAGAACTTTAATAAAAGATGTGATGAGGTGATTTCATTTGCAGAACCAAATGAATAGAGGCAGAGTTGTTGAAGCACATACATGTTTGGGCTTGGTGAATGGTCCAATGTGACCAAACCAGAGAGCATAGGAAGAAGGTTTGAAACTATAGAGGAGTAATTAGTGATATAACTAAAACATAGGAAACAACATTTTTCTGAGGCAATGTTGAGAAGATGGAGTAACATGATTTGACATATTTCAGAAAGATAACTCATGGAGCTAATGGAGTACGACTATCTGTACACTATTAGAGACTACCAAATAGTCTTTGTAAAGGATGGTAAGAACATAAATGCAGATCATAATGGTAAGAAAGGATTTGAGGAAATGGGCATAAGAAAGGGGTCTACAGTAGAATCTGCAAAACTAAGTAAAGCCCCTTTCTCTGGGGACCAACACTTGTAAGATTCAGAGCTATCATACCAAGATTTTTTTTCCTTATTTGAGGATTAGAGATTATAAATAATACTGCCAATAAAAGTTGACTTAATTTTTAACAAAATAGGTCTAGGGTCATGACATATTTTCTAATGTATATTTGCATATCTACACTGAATAAGATGTGATAACATATTTAAATTCAATGCTTACTGTTTTTCGGTCTAGGAGAACAGAGGTCTCAGACTAGCATGCATCAGAATCACCTGAAGGGCCTGTCCAGAGTTTTGATTCAGTAGGTCTGGAGTGGCACTCAAGAATTTGCTGGTCTAGAGACCACAATTTCAGAGAGAGAGAGAGAGAGGTGCCTATCCCTTTGATTAAGGCCTGGTGGTTTTCACCCAGATAAAGGCAAATTGGATTAATCCACTTGGAAGAATAGGAAAAGTATTTCAAACTCTATTCTAAGAAAACTAATCAAGGAATTAGCTTATCCTTCTCCTCCTGCTGGAGAAGTAGCCTGGAAATTTCCTTCGGCGTTTCAGTTTGTATGTTTTTGTTACTGAGTTCTGTCATTCGCCCCAGTCATGAATGAGCCGTATTGATTTCAGACTTAGGACCACCTGAACAATGAAAAGTTTTCCATATTGAAGCAGAAAGCTAAAAGCCATGTAGGTAATATCCAGTTATTTGGGGGTAGGGATTACATTTGACAGAAAATAGAATTCATGTGAGATTCCTTAACTACATTTGTCTCTTGGTACATTGAAATTTCTGTATCATTGCTCAGAAAATAAAGAATGGTTCACACACATACACACACAAATAGAGTTGCTACTAATTTGCTGGTTCTTAAAACATTTGAATGTAGGGTGTGAGGTAGAAATTTGTGTAGAGACGACTGCTGGGTTTTAACTTGGATGTCTGGTGGACAGAGACAACACCAAGATAGGAAACCCAGGAGGAGGAGGAGCAGATCTTGGTGGGAGACAATGAGGTTGAATTTAAGTTGTCACAGAGGCTTCCAAGTGGAGATTTTCCACTGACAATATGGATTTGGTGCTTAGATGTTTGTCTCTATAAAAATAATTGTTGTATTTATGAGATTGAATGGACTTGCCAAGGAAGAGATCATAAGTAGAGAGAAGACACAGGAGTCTTGTTCTTAATTTGCTAAGAAAAGCATATACTATTTAAACTTGTTTTCTGAAAATAATTGTAAAAAGGGTGTGGGTAACTTGAAAAATGAAAACTTTGCTAAGGCAAAATTATGGGCATTTATGGGCTATTTCTAAGCTTTGGAAGTCTTCAGAATAAGTCAACATGGATATTTCACCATAAAAATACCCCTTGGAGCTAATACCAGAGAAAGAAAAATTAGACTAAGTAAACTGGTCCCTATTATGCTACTTTTTATTGTTATGTTCCTTGTAATATAGTAGGATGTTCAGCCTAAAATCATCTACTTTCTGCTCAGTTGAATATTTTTCAACTTCTAAAATTATTTGATAAGACATACTATTGGATCAACTCTGTATGAAATCATATCATGTTATTGGAAACAATGACTTGACTATTTTTATATTTGGGGCTTTCTACCTTTTCAACCTACATACCATGAAAAGAATCACAGAATACAAAAGGTCCAGGAGAACATAAAGATGACTTGATACAACCCTCTCCTTTTACAGGTTAGAAAATTTAGAGCCTAAGTAGCTAAGTAGCTAAAGATGACCTAAGTAAAAGCAGATTCAGGACAAGAATCCAGGTTTCCTGACCCCAACTCTGGTGCTCTCTGCCCTACAGCATTTTGCGTATCCTCTCGAAGTACCTGTTGCCCCACTCCTAAATCATTTCACTCCAGGGATGAGTCTTTAAGCAGGAACACTTTCTTTTCTATTTCTCTTTAAAGCTTAAAAAAAACAAAACCTTAATTCCCAAAGAGAATATGAATGAAGCATCCCAGGAGCCATCCACATAAATAAATAAGATTTGGGTTTTACCTCAACATTTGAATTTGAAAATGAACAGAACAAATTTTTTTAAAGTGTGACAGAAAAAAAAATCTTTCTAGTCATCACTTCCTTTTACACTCTTAAACAGAGTCTCAAGCTGCTTGTATACATAATGCCAATTTAAAAACTAAAACCAACAAAGGATTATTTTGCCAACAGTGATGCCAAACTGATTTGACTGAATCTTTTGGGCTTCATATAGATGCAACTTTAGATAGATAGATATATATACATACATACACACACGTGTGTGTGTGTAAATATATATATATACACACACGTGTATGTGTGTGTATCTACCCATTTACACACATACACTTTTTTCTGTCTGTCTCCTCTAAAGCGGGTTTCTTAAGAAGGCTAGAGAAAACAAAAAAATCGAATTACTGTGTTTCCAGCACATCCTGAGATACCTCACACAAGGAAGAGAAATTAATAGGGAGTTTAAAAGAAAGATTAGTTAAACGTCCTGTTCAGTTGAAGAGTGCCAAGTGAGTCAGCTTCGAATGGAGGCCCTCTGGCACCATGGATAGGAGGATGGCTTCCTATACTAGCTTGAACTCTGCTGAAAGAAATAGCTGCTGGGACCAATTCAACAGTTCTCCTTGTTTTTTCATGGCACAGCTCTACCTCTCCATGGAGCCGTGATCCATCCCACAGAGCCATCAGGAGCATGGAGGGCTTAATGGGTTTTGCATTAGGCCACTGGAGCTCAGTCGGCCCTTCCCCTCTTCTTCCACTGTCCATCACATCAGTTTTCTCCTTAGTATCTTCCAATTTATTTGACTATAATTTGTCTTAAGGGGTTCAAAAAGCATTTCTTCAAACAACTTTGTCCCTTTTTTTCCCAAGAGCCCTTCTTTTGTTTTTAAGTAATAATTGACAGTCAAACAATGTAGATGGTACCGGTAAATCCTTATACAAATTAATAAATTTGAAGGCATTTCCATTCCAGGGTTTTAAATATGTAAACAAAATTGAGTTTTTTTAAAAGACTATTTTATAAGTTACATGTCTGTTCTTTGAACCCAAGTATAACATATTTGAGGACATTTTATCTGTGGTTCCACTAACAGAAACCAAAACTGAATTTGCTATCTGCATAAAATTTAAATTCTGTGTTCCCAAGTCAAAATTTTCAAAGGCTGTCCTTTCTCTAAGAACCAGTGCTCCACACGCCTGTGGATCTTGCCCTTTGGGGCTCCATGGACCAGCGTGTCTCTTCAGGTGGTAGTGTCTTCTAATTTTACTAACATGGGAGGGAGAGAATTCCAAGGACTGTTCTTGTACTACATTTCAAGACTAGGTGATAAAATGTAAGCATGAGTCATCTTGACATCCCTCCTTACTCAAGGAGACATCAACATCTGTGTCAATTTGAGTGAAATAGAGAAAAGGCAGGATCATCCTACAGCCTCAATCTTCTTTCTCAAGTGCTGAATCATCACCTGTTGCACCATCTTCAATCCTGTGCAGTTGGCTCCTGGCAAGTGTCCCATCATGCTTGTGCAGCCTTGGACCCATTTTGGTCCTTCTGGAGACTATACACAAGTTCCTGGAACCTCACGTTTCAAGGGAGGCTCTGTGAATCATTCTCTGTAAGTGAACACAGCATTTTATTTTTCAACAAAGAGACAAGAGAAACCCCACACAGGGCTTCAGGCACACCCTAAGCTAACTCCTCATTCCACATGTGTGTGAAAACGCATGTGTCAGTGCTGGCCCTAGAATTTATGTGCAGACACACCCTTTGACCCATGTGCTAAAAACAGGAGAAAATAATTCCTTCCCTCTTGTCCTCCCTGTCTTCTCTCCTCACTACATCTCGTGAAAAGCCAGTCAATTTATCTGAGTCAAGACAAAGAGTTAACTGCTTTGTGTCAAAAAAAATTTTCCCTGTGACTCATTGTTCGTGATGAGGTCTTATGCAGCCAACTGGGGCGTTAGTCCAAGTTCCGCCTTAATGCAAGTCGGACAGTTGTCCTAGAATTTGAGAAGCAAACACCTAAGGAACTTTAAAAAATAGAATAACTTCTGTTTTTTGATAAATCATCTCTGATCTAAATACAATCATAGAGGCATTGTAAATAGCATTAGCCAACTAAACTTTTAAAATAATTTCCAGAGAAAGCAGGAGTATAAATTCAACTATAAGAACAATGTAATGTTTATTTTTGATTGAACAGATTTATTACTCGAGCCATCTCTGTGGCTTATGTGCTTTTAAATTTCTACCAGCTTCACTACACTTGTTTCCTATTATTTTCTTCATGTAATCTTTCATAAGATATTTTTCTAGCTTATCTCCTACTACTTTTCATCTCATGCTTTTGATAGTTTGCATCTGCAAAGCACGTTACAGCTTACAAAGGAACTGTACTCATGCATTTCTTTTTTCATTTTTCAATCCTACAGCCTGTGAGGTTGGCAGCTCTACATCCCCATTGTCCAGTTGAGGAAACTGTAGGTTCAAGAGCTCCAAAGATCTGTTATAGGTCACATTGCCAGCAAATGACAGGAATATGACCAGAACCTTGGATTTCTAATGCCAAGTTCCCTTTTACTCTCAGCTGTTGACTGTTGCCCATCCACACCACATATTTCTATGTTTCAAAGGCTTTATATACAACAGTTTTACCCTTGATTACTTAGCCTCTACCTCTTATCCAGTTCACAGATTCCCCAAGATCCCACATTGTGTGGGAGAGGATTGTGCTGTGTAATGAGATTAGTTGGTCCCCTCCAATTCTTCATAAATTAAGGTTGAGGTGGGAGCTGTGTGGCTCTTAGGACAGTTGTGGAGGTATGACCAGAATAGACTGACTTCAGTCAATGTAAAATGCCTCCACATGGTGCAGTTTGAGCTGAAAGGGTACTTCAAATCATCTCCTTCACAATGTAGTCAGGCTGCCTAAGATGCCCAACAGTCGAAGTACACTCTTTAAAGCCATGACTTTTGTGAAAATCTTTTTGTTTTCTTTTTCTGTTTCTTTCTTTCATTCATTTTTCTTTCTTCCTCCTTCCTTCCTTCCTTTTTCCCTCCTCTCCTTCTCTTTTTCTTTCTTCCTTCCTTGCTCTATTTCTGTTTTCTCTCTCCTTTCTCTCTCCTTTCTGTCCTTTCTTTCCTTCTTTCTTTCTTTCTCTCTCTTCCTTCCTTCCTTCCTTTCTTTCTCTCCTTCTTTCTTCCTTTCTTTCTTTTTTTCTTTTCTTTTCTTTTTCTTCTTTCCTTCTGTCTTTCCTGTAGCATATAGTTATGCTATATATAGTTAGAAATGATCCCAAACAATTCTGATCATCGTTGTGTATGCATACTGTCCCTCCCATCAAAAGGTAGAGCTTGTGTTTCCCACCCATGAATCTAGGTTGGGCCTAAGAAGAAAGTAATCTGCTGAGACTTCTAAGCTCATAAAGAAGGCCTGCTTCCTTCGTTTAGATCTGTAAGCCACCATGTAAGAAATCCAGGTTACCCTGATGGAGAGAGAGGCCATATGGAGGGGCCCTGAAAAAGGAAAGTCCTGTAGAGAAAAGCCTATGGAGGAATGACAAGGAGCCAATCCCCAAATCCTGTCTGCAGCCCAAAGGCTATCTGATCACAACCTCATTAGAAAACTCAAGTAAATCTAATAGAGGAACCACCCAGCCAGGTCCCAGACAGTCATGAAATATAATAAAAATGATAGTTGTTCTAAGCCACTAAACTTTAAATGGTTTGTTATGCAAAACAAGTTGGTCACTTACCCCTTAGTCTGGATGCTCAGTAACCTTCAGCAAGCCTTTGAAAAAACTGGCCCCCAAATAGGCCCAATTTTGGAATAGATTTGGGTGATCTAAGGCGGGGAGATGGTAAATGGTATATGTTGGTCAGTGGGTAGAGTCAAGAGAATTTGTGCCAAAAATGGAATAGGAACCCAGAAAAAGGAGGAAGAAAAAGTAATATCTTCTAGGATTTTATGTAACTTGAATTCCTTTCTGTGTCTCGGGTTTTGTAAAAAAAAAAAATAGAGAAAAATGCTGCCCAGAGAACAGGTTTTCTTGCCTGGGCCTGACGCTTCAAAGGGTGCACCTATTTTCTTTTTTCATGCTGATTCCTGGGTACAAGTATTATAAAGCAAATTCAGTGAAGAAAACTCACCCAGTTATGCTTTTGGGGGATTGGACCAAGCAAATAATCAGTTGAAATCATCTTTTGTATGTCTGGAAAAAAGTACATTTGCGGGGACATTGGAGGCATTTGGTACCTTTTTTTCCCCAATTTAACTGATCAGGGGCTCCACCAGACCCCTGAGTGGCTAGGATGCAGGCAAAGACTCTCTCATATACACTGATGGATTAGCTCTGGGCCCTAACTCTTCTCCATCCAAAGGAGAAAAACTGGATCATCACTTGATCCACCTATTATTTATTGTTAGAGTGCCTGTCTATCTGGAATGCCCACAAAACCTTGGATAAAGCTAAGAAATTTGGAAGAAACATGCAAGTTAAAACTAGCTCAAAGTCACTTGCTTCTTCTGTTTATTTATTTGGTCTGAGATGATTCCCACATTCACTTACCATATGGCATTAAATCATTCTGGTCCTTGAGTTATTATTACATGATTCAAAGAGTATAATTTACAGAATTGCCAGCCCAGGCTGCACTCTGTCCCACACCAAAAAAAGACCACAAGGAGGGGAGAAGAAAAATGACTGTTTCCTGGTAGCCCATATTTACGCAATTTTCTCCCACCACAGATTGTTTTGGCAGTCTAGACAGAGCCTTGTAAAATCCTTCCCTGATGTCATCCACATCCTCCCTTGATAAGTTCAAAATGAGTCCGGGGCAAGCATGGCTCCTCTAGTAATGTCATACAAATAATTAGTGCCGCGCCACCCCTGAGAGGCCTTTGGACTCCAGTGATTTCCACATGAAGGAATGGACTGATGAGCTGGCCACCAGATTATGTAAATATGTGGTGGAGAATGCAGCTGCTGAAGGGAAAAAAAGAAACACACATATGGGTATTTCATGTTCTAAAAGAACTTTGTGGAAAACAAAACAGATTAGAGAGAGAAGCAGGCTAGACTCGGGGAAAGAACGATTAAGGAAATTATTTTCTTATTGAAGCCAGGGGCACAGTCTGAAATTAATGATTCCTTAGAAGACAGCTTAAACCTATGTTTCTAAGAGGGTACATTTGATCTTATTTCTATCATTTTTGTAGAGGTGGACATGTTTTTAGTTAGGATTGGAAGTTCAGGTTATGAGAGCTGGAATTTGTTCTTTTATCATTTTCTTTCTTTCTTTATCCATCAGTGGAGTAAGAAATTGCACACACCAACACACGTATAATAGGACAGAAGATACAAAGCAATGTTATTCTTCTCTAATAAAAGGTAACAAAATATACAAGACACGTTAAACAGTTATCAGGCTTATAGCCTCAGTAAACATCAACTCCAGTTTGCTAGGAAAGAACTTCGGGATCAGAAAGCATAAGGACAGACATCCCCCTATTACAAGTTTGAAAATTTTCTTTGTGCTGAGTTTTAATTTTCATGCAATTATATACTTCTGGCCTTCACTGAAAGGTAACTGAAGAGAAGTACTTCTCACACCACGCCTTTAATATTCTCTTCAGTTTAGCTAAATTGTCCCCCAAGATGAAGTTATATAAAAGAAGAGTAAGAAGTGTTCAATTCTATTCTCACATTTTCTCTGCAGTTGCTTATTTCAGAAGAGGAGGAAATACTTTGACATAGGTCTTTTTCCCTGCATTCTGACATGCTCCTCAGCTCCTTATCCTCTCCTCTCTCCATTTAAGAGTCGAATGCTTCCTTCAGGCCTTCTGTGTCTCTTTTTTCTACATTGTTCCAGTGCTTTTCTAAGTGTTCTCCTGTACAGCCTCCACTGGTAACAAAAACACAGACCTAATCATGTTCTTTCATAGCTTTAAGCCGTTTGATGGCTCTGAACTCCCTACCATGCCCTGCAACAGCCTCTGCCTGCCATACATTCCTACCTACCCTCTGCTAGGGCCGCATCTTCCACCATCGCCTGGTCCCAGTTCCTTTGAAGTGTGAATGCCTACATCAGTTCCTGCCCCTCCTTCAGGAATGCACCCCACTTCGTCTGCCTGGCCTTGTTCACCCTTATACTGACTACAGCTTCTGACTGAACTCTCTGCTGTTATGTATCTCAAGCTCACCACCCCCAACTCTGTAGCTTCCCAGACTCTAACCTCCACTCCATCCCTCAGGTTTGCCTCTCTGACTCTGACCTTTTCGTTTGAATACATTTTTATTGTCATATAATTGGCACGTAACAGTGTATAAATTTAAGGTACACAACATGTTGATTTTTATATATTACAACATGATTACCACTGTAACATTAGCTAACACCTCTATCACACCACATAATTATATCATTTCTTTTTCTGTGGGAATAATTAAGATCTTCTCATGTTTATTGCAGCATTATTCACAATAACCAAGATACAGAAACAACCAAAGTGTCCTCCAGTGGATAAATGGATAAAGAAGTTGTGGGATATGCACATTCATCCATGAGAAAGGAGGAAATTCTGCTATTTGCAACAACATGGATGGACCTTGAAGGTACTATGCGGAGTGAACTGAGTCAGACAGAGAAAAGATAAATACTGTATGACATCACTTAGATGTGGAATCTAAAAAAGACAAAGTCTTAAAAACAGAGAGTAGAATGGTGATTACCAGGGGCTGGGGGTGTAGGAGGCAGGAATCGGGGAGATCTTGTTTAAGGGTATGAATTTGCAACTAGTAGGTAAATAAGTCCTGGAGATATAATGAGCAATGTAGTGATTATAGACAACCATACTATATTATAAACTTCAGAGCTGTTAAAAGACTAGACCTGACTCTGGCCTTTGATGTTGGTCCACAACTATCATTTGCGTCGTCTGCCTTGATTGTCTCTCAGTTGCAGGGCTTAATATTTTATCAGATGTTCTAGGCTGGCACAATGGCTTAATTTTACCTCAGCTCCAGCCAACAAAGAAATCCCCAGGTTCCCTGGGGGTCCCATAAAACTGGGTGCTCTGTTTTCCAGTAGAGAATCGCCTTGTATTATTTTTATGTTTTCACCAGGCAGTAAGCTTTTAAAAATCAGTCATAGTGTCTTACTCATTTTGGCATCCTCAGGGCATGATTTAGTGCCTGATTGTTGAAAAAATGAGTTTGAGTCTCCAATTTCCTACCTGTTTATCTTATTATATCTGCCTGCTTGATCAGATTGCCTGGAAAATAGTGAGCCCTCAACAAATATTTCTGGATTAAATGAATATGGTTTTTAATTTTCCTCCATACTGCTTGACTTGTTACAATGAACATAAATAGTGCTTGGGATTTTAAATCAAAAAAGGGAGAAAAATAAAGACATCAAGGTATCATATATATAGAGAGAGAGAGACAGACAGACAGACAGAGACATGTTCATTGCAACATATTTTGTATCAGCAATAAAACTGACTACACCCTTAATGCCTATCAGTAGGTAAGAAAATAAATAAATTGTGTTAAAAATATTTATATTTAACTGGTCTAGACCAGTTAAAATCATCAATAATATATATAAAAATATAATGATAAGTGAAAAATATTGCAAAATTGTGCATTGACTTACGTAAAATTAAAAGCGTAAATAAGATGACAGCATATGGATACTACTATACACGTATAAAATGATGAAAACTGACTTGGAAGTGCACATTCAAAACTTATTTTGGTCTCAGTCTCTGAGAAAGGGGGTTGAGGAATAAGAGAGTCATATTTAAGAGGTATTTAGATTCATCTGCAAGTTTTTATTTCTTAAAAAAACATGGGGAGGAACTTTGGCAAAAACATTAACAGTTGTTAATTCTAGGTGGTAGAAATATATAAGCATTTATTATATTGTCCTTTGAGCTTTTCTGTGTTTCTTCCATTTCTCTAATAACATGTAGAAATGAGGGCAAGTTAACACTAACACCCAAATTACAATGGCTCATCTGCCATCTCATCTCATCTGCCCTGGTCCAAGTGAAAAGGATACTATGAGGGTCCTTGGGTGTCTCCTTTGTCTACAGGACCGAGGCTGCTCATGTCCTTCCACTGCAGCCTTGCCTTAATCCACTCAGGCTGCCATACAGAATGCCACGGACTGGGAGGTTTATAAACAACAGAAAGTTTTTTCTCACAATCTGGAGGCTGAAAAGTCCAAGATCAGGGCGCCTACAGATTTGATGTCTGGTGAGGGTCAACTTCTGGTTCGTAGATGGATGACTTCTCCCATGTCCTCACATGGCAAAGGGCAAGGGAGCTCTCTGGGGTCTTTTTACAAAGACACTAATCCCATTTATGAGGGCTCCACCCTGGCAACCTAATCACTTCCCAAAGCCCTCATCTCTCATCACTTTGGGAGTTAGATTCCCACATAGGAATTTTGAGGGGGCACAAGCATTCAGTCTGTAGCATTTGTCAGTGTGTCTGCTTGTCCTCTGTTCTTTCTGAGACAGTGTTGCTTGGCTGGATACAGCTGCCGGATCCCTCATGGCTCCTAAGTCAAAGGGTAGTCTAAAGTCCAAGTGCGTGTGTGTGCTTGTGTAGCTCTGTGTGTGTGTGTGTGTGTGTGCGCGCGCACGTGCTTGCTTCTGTGTAAATGTTTGTGTGTATGTGTGCCTGTGTGCGTATGTGTTGTGTGTGCATACGTGCTAGAGAGCTAGCTCTCTCCCAGTTCTGTGCCTCCCCTTCAGCACCTGGGCATCCCCACAGCCTGCCTCTGTTCACAGTCTCTAAGTCAGGAGCACAGATAATTCTTCATCTCTCTAAGCACCTAGTAGTCATCTCTAAGGTGGTGCTATGGGGATAGACACCACGCTTCCCCACCCACCCACCACTTTTTCAACTTTTTGATGTCTTCCTGGCATCCATGCATTTGAAGGAGGAGAAAAGGGGAAGCAAGTGGGAAAAAATGAATGCCTTTCTCCTACTTTAACCTCAAAACCAAAAGCTAAAGCCCAAGCGTATCGCCTTCCCAGTCTGCCGACAAGCAGACAATTTGAAGAGCTATGACAACATGCATTGTAACAACAACTAGAGGTATTACCTCAGAAAAATGCAGGTAGCAACAAGAATTCCTATAAAAGACTATGCCCCAGGAGCTAGTGTACATTAATCATGGGTATTTGTGTAACAGGTAGAAAGTGCATACTAGGAGCTCAGGAAAGAGCCCGTTTCCCCCACAGCACAGGAGGACTCCCACGACCAGCTTGGCTGGGGAGGCAGGCTTCGTGCTGGCCCACGTCATGCTGCTTCCACGTGCGCTGGGCTCATGTCACCGTCCAGAAATGCTGCATGTTGCAGGGCTCATTAAGCCTGAGCTCTCCCCAGGTGGTGTCTCCGTGTGCTGCCCCTTTGGGAGGCTCTGTGCTCCTCTCCACATAGTCTGTGTTCTGAACACTGTGGCCCTGGAGGGAAGAATTTCTTCTTGCATAGCATCCCCAGCTGAAAATATGTCTTCCATTTGTATCCTTATATGAAACTCTGACCCTTCCTAAATAATAACATTAAATACTCCCTGGGCAGCACATCCCTGCTACCTCTCATTGCAAAATATGCTCTGCAGGCACTAGTTTCGAAGGATGCTATGGCTATTTTCTGAGGGAAAACTAAGGCAGAAGGGAGGTTTCTAGCCTCCAATAAGCTTGATAAATACAGGGTTACACAAAGTTTAAAAAAATTTTTTTAACTGCAGGACTTTTCAGAGCCCTTAATATACTTTGCATATTGTGACTTTTCAAGAAGTAATTATAGTGTATTAAAGCAAATGAAGTGTAATTACAGACTGTAGCATATGGTACAAAAGGGCAAAGAGGAACAGTGATGGAGAAGGAAGGTATGGAGGGAGCAAAGGGACCTCCTGTAGGTGATCAAGGATGGTGGCCCCAAGTGGGCGATATTTACACCAGGAGGAAAGAGGAGAAAGAGTCGGCCTTTCAAAGAGTTAGGTGGAAAAGAGAGAAGGGAGGTCGAGGGAACAGCGTGTGGGTAGGCCCTGAGTCTGGCAAGAGCTAGGGCAGCTGTGGAGTGAAAGCTGTCAATGGACTGAAGAGGAGCTTTGTTGGGATTTTATCAAAAGTACAACAGAACATCAAGAAGGGCTTACTCCAGACTCTGGAGTCACACTGTGGTCCTCTTCACGCCCAGTACCTTACAAACCTCACCGGGGTCTGAGGAAGAGGCATTGTCCTTGGATGCCAGTGGCCAGAGTGGCAGTTAGACATGTCAAGGAACAATTCAGTATCCTAAGAGCACTGTAGAAGTAGAAACAAATGATGTGGGAGTGCAAGTTAGGGACACATAAACCCTGCTTGGTGAGGGGTGGGTGTCTTTCTAGATGCACAAGCCTAGCTTTTGAGAGCCTTTCCACAGCGCGTTATATGGCTTACAGCCCAGCTGCTTTCTGCCACCTGGCACATCTGGTGTCACACTGAACAGGGACAATGCATGTCCAAAGGAAGTGCAAGAGAAATGTAAAGAAAAAGTTAACTTTCTTCCTGACATCCCCTCAGACCCAACCTGTCCCCTGCTGCCTCTAGCTCTGTGATCTCTGTGACACATGTTTGAGTCTGTCATTGTTGAGGAAACCCTTTCTCAAGAGGTTTAGATCCAGGTGCCTCAGAGGAGCAAATGAAATCCTTCTTGGTCTGGGTCTTCCCTGTTCCTTCTCCCATGTGCAACATTCTCTGCAGCCCTTGAACTCCTCTTTGTTCCCTGAACACATCACACATTTTCTAGCCTCCGTGTTTTCTCCTTGTATTTACTGTTCTCCTGGCTGGGATGTCCCTTCCCCTCCTGTCCACTAAAGGGGACACTCACCTCATTCATGAAAACATCCATCATTTCCCAAGTAGAGATGATTCCTCTGTCCACTTCATATAAGACCTTATTGTAAAACATTGTTTGCAGGTCTGTTTTCATGCTAGACTGATTTCCCCAAAGTCAAGGACTTTATATTATTAATTTCTGTATCCCTTGTATAGCACAGTACAAGACCCAAAATGGGCATTCAATATATATTTGATTAATTGAAGTAAAGAATAATCCTCAAGGGGAAAATCCCAGAAAGAATTTTTTTTAAACATTTTAAATTGATTTATAATCATTTTACATTGTTGTGTCAAATTCTAGTGTTCAGCGCAATTTTTCAGTCATACATGCAAGGGCAATTCTGATATCCCAAAGGTAGGGCCTTTATCACATTTTTTCCTCTGTGATTCCCTGTGCTATACAGTATAATCTTGTTTATCTATTCTCATTTTCACATTTTTTCCTCTGTGATTCCCTGTGCTATACAGTATAATCTTGTTTATCTATTCTACAATTTTGAAATCCCAGTCTATCCCTTCCCACCCTCCGCCCCCCTGGCAACCACAAGTCTGTATTCTATGTCTATGAGTCTATTTCTGTCCTGTATTTACGCTTTGTTTTTTTTCTTGTTTGTTTGTTTGTTTTTGTTTTTGTTTTTGTTTTTTAGATTCCACATATGAGCAATCTCATATGGTATTTTTCTTTCTCCTTCTGGCTTACTTCACTTAGAATGACATTCTCCAGGAGCATCCATGTTGCTGCAGATGGCGTTATGTTGTCAGTTTTTATGGCTTAGTAGTATTCCATAGTATAAATATACCACATCTTCTTTATCCAGTCATCTGTTGATGGACATTTAGGCTGTTTCCATGTTTTGGCTATTGTAAATAGTGCTGCTATGAACACTGGGGTGCAGGTGTCATTTTGAAGTAGGGTTCCTTCTGGATATAAGCCCAGGAGTGGGATTCCTGGGTCATACGGTAAGTCTATTCCTGGTCTTTTGAGGAATCTCCACACTGTTTTCCACAGTGACTGCACCAAACTGCATTCCCACCAGCAGTGTAGGAGGGTTCCCCCAGAGAGAACTTTTTAAAGGCCAAATGGGAATCATCGTCAGCATTAACTGTTGTTTTACTTTATCTGTGTCTTTACTATTCATCATTAATGTAGTTCATCAAGAGCTTCATTAACCCTAGGACTTTCAGATTGAAGAATGCAGGAAAACAACTTTTCCAAGAGGAAATATTAAAAATGTGAACATTATAGTAGTGGAAAGACCTTGGTGGTTGCAAACTACTACAAGAAATTCTTCTAAAATCCCCGAAATAAAAGAAGGGGTATGAAAATGCCCTCTAAAGATATAGGGGGCCTTACAGAAATAGCTGACACATACTGTGAGCCAAATATTCTTCTAAGGGCTTTATTTGGATTATCTCTCTCAATATTCATTACAAGCATTTGAAGTGAGTATTATCATGGCACCCATTTCACAGCTGAGAAAACTGAGGCATAGAGGCTGAGCAATTTGTCAGTATAACATGACTTGGAAGCAGTAATTTGAATCCAGTTTGGTCTCGGAGACTAAACTCCCAGTCTCTACGTTATACTTCCATTCATTACTTCCTCTCATTAGCTTATGTTGCCAGGCTTTGAGTTTTCTTTTTTCATGAAATTTATTACTGAATATTTGTTCGCTTTATGTGAGTATCACTTCTCAAAATACTAAAATACTTCCATGATAGTTGGTGAGCAGGCACTGTCTTGAGACTCCTGAGTACCATTTCATTATTCTTGTTTTCTTGGCCCTACCTTTGGGATATCAGCATTGCCCTTGCAACACACATACATACAGGTACACACACACACACGTGCACATGCGCAAGTAAAGCCTTGAGTGACTTAGGTTCCCTGCTCTAGGTCTGTGGCCCCAGTGGGGCTGATGGGACAGTATCCATGTAGTTCTGGTTGGTAAATATTGTGAATACCATCCCCAAACAAAACAGAGTCAGTCTATAACCTTAGACTATAGATAGTGAAAGGTAGGCAGGGAGAGGTTCAGTGAGTTCAGGATTGGGAAGGAATCACAAATCTCTGCCTGTCTTCAGGGCAGTTGCTGCCTGTGGACAGAATTTGGGCTTTGAATTAGCTAGATGTGGGTTTGCCCGTCTGCCCCACCGTTCACTAACTGCATGGCTTTGGGCAAATGACTTAACCTTATGGAACCTCAGTTTTTCACTTAGGGATGGTGCTAATCTTTCATGGGCAATATGAGAGTTAAATAAAAAGTACATGAAGTAACTTAATTTAGTGTTTGGCACATAGTTGTTGTCCAGAAGATGGGAATGTGCTGCACCTTACTGTTACCATGTAAAACAGGCACAGTAGTAGTATCCACTTTATAGGGTGGTTATAAGCATTGAGCCAGTGAATAAAAGCAAAGTTACCAGAAACATGCCTGACACATAACAAGCTCAAGATTTAAATGTTGGTTATTATTATTTTGTTATAAGCCAATTCTATTTAACGTTTGTAATTTATGTGCCATAGTTTTCGAGGACAGACCTGTTTTAGATTTTAGATTTTTTTTTCTGTTTTAAAGAATTCTGTCTAGGCCAAAACTCTGTGGAAAAATTCTATAGAAATAGATATTTATTGCCACCTTTGTATAAAGATTTAAATCATAATATAGCTGATACAGCAGTTGAAATGATATTTATGCTTTCAGTAGTAAGATCAATAAAACCATTTTCAGCTTAGGAAAAGCCAACCAAAACATCTCACTTATAAGATCTGTCACAAGCATGTTTAAATATTTTGTTTTAATTCTTTGAGGCAACGATGAATGGACTCCAATTTGGGGAGAAAATTATCCAAAAAAGAGAAGTAAAAACAATATTACCTTAAATCCTGTTTTCAGTTGATTTTGAGGAAAAGAAAATAAATGTTCAAATGGAAAATCAGAATGGGATCCTGGGGGAGAATTTGTATTTTCCTTTTGGAACATCGAAGAGAAGGTTTTACGGGGTGGTATGGGGGAGATTAGGTAGCTCATCCTGTGGATTCCCACAAATTAGATGAAATCCCACTGAAACCTTAGTTGCCATGGGCAGCGAACAGAAACACTAACACTGAGAGAAAGAACTTTCTGGTTCTAAAATGATGTTTTATTACATATCATCTGAAAATCCTGAATGGAAATTCCGAGAGTTGTTGATGCCAGTTCTGTCTCTGCCGTTGGTCAGAGCTGTGGCCTTAGGTAACTTGTTTAACCTCTTTGCCTCTCAGAACCATTACGTGGAATGTTTGTTGGTTGGACTTGGTGTTTTTTAAACTCCATTTTAAGCTCCTCCAAATTTAAGCTTCAAGTAAGCAAATGTAGGAGGTAACAAGTGTTTAAAGCATTTCCAACACTGCTTGCCCTGGGTTTCATAATGAGCAGATGGTTTAAATAGATTAACTCACATTTATTAAACACCTACTATGTGCTATATAGATATAAAATGCAAAGATATAGGTATAAAAGGCAATATAGACATGGAAATGCAAAGAGAAATCATGTTCTCTCCAGAAGCACCCACTCTAGTGAAAGAGACAGCAGCGTAAATCATCTACAACATGGTGGGATTAGACACAGCAAAAGATATTGCTAGACATGAGGTCAGATGTAATCAGGCAGAGACGATCCTGGGTGGTGCCTTGAGTGGAATTTTAAGGACAAATGTTGAGCATTTAGACCATTCTACAATCGATAAAATTCGCAAATAAATAAACTACCAAGTTGTCTCTTTCAGTTGTTGGTCTCTTATGTGATTGTGTGAAGTGACCCTTTGGGAAAAAGGCAACCATGTGGCTTAGGATTGGACATTTAAGTATTATTGCTACTCAGTAAGTGCTTTAGAGCTCTTTCCGGGCAATTCTCGCAGGGCCATATTTATAACATTTTGTAAACAGCAGGACAGATCTCCTACTTGCCTGTCACCATAGCCTTGCCTGTACAGGATTCAGTTCCTTCCGCCCCCACCAGGCAGGAATAGGATTGACCCAAAGCTATTTTCAGCCAGCAGCACCTTTCAGATAAGTTACCAAGCAAGCCAGAGCGTAGATTTCAAAGGAACACAGGACAGCAACCAATTCTTATGTGGTATTCTGTAAAGAGCCAGAATTGTTTCGAGGACTACACCAATATCATTTAAGATTTCCAGGGATGATGTTTCTTGCACACGCAAAAGGTATCCCCTCTTACAGCAGCCAGCCTCTTCTACGCAAACTCTGGCCGTTGGTTTTGGTCTCGAGTAATTAAAAACAACAGTTTGCTTAAAATACAGATTTTCCTTTCAAGCAGTTGTTTGCCCTATTCTGATAGAAAATTGGAACCCCAGGAGGATATATTATAATTGATCTTGTCCCAAGTAGGAGACAGTTAAAAATAATAACCATAACTACCACTTTTTGAGTCATTTTGAGACAGGCTGTGTCACAGACATTATCTAGCTAAATTCTGTCGAGTTTCTGCAATGTCAGGTACTTTTTTGGGGGGAGCCTGAGGCTCAGAGACCCTGTAACAAGAATATGGTAGTAAGGCATTAAAATGTATGTCTAGCCAGGATTCATTCTAAATGCTGGTGGAGTGTTTAGGTCTCTTAAAGTGATATCCATGGGCATGGGGGCTTAGAATTCGAGTTCATCAGCCAAAGACCCTCTCTTTCCTCTGCAGAGGAATTTTCTGCCATCTAGTTACCCTGAAAAGATACAGTTCAAGTAAGATTAATATTTTGGCAAGGCAGAAAAATCTTTGTCATGTATTTTGTTAATCTTACCTTTGTTCCCTTATTTATACTTACTTGTCATGTCCCTAGGATGATCTGCACCTACGAGCCAATATTGTAATAAAAATGGCTTTTCCCTTTGCCCTTAGTCTTAAAATGGAAATATATTCTGATAGAGGGAAAAAATTTTAAAAGTTTGGATTCTGGACATAATCAAATAATAGTTCAGGTTATAGCACACTTTTGAAAAGCCATCT
The DNA here is from genome assembly GCF_048564905.1 of Vicugna pacos. Classification (NCBI taxonomy): domain Eukaryota; kingdom Metazoa; phylum Chordata; class Mammalia; order Artiodactyla; family Camelidae; genus Vicugna; species Vicugna pacos. The sequence goes on from NC_132990.1 coordinate 19,822,327, forward strand.
TAAAAACAGTTTCTTGTTTAAAATAAAATGCAATACATGATGTGTAAATAAGAACCCAGAGGGATGCAGGGAGAGAGCAACTAAGTAAAATCGATGCTGTTTAAACTGAATATTATATCAGAAGGTTTTATTTTATAATACATCTTTTGCAGTGGCAGAGATAAAGATGTGAACATTTTCCAGTTTTAAACATTCTAATGTTTTAAAATTTATATATATTTTTATTATTTTACTTAGCCTATTGCTTGAAATTGCATCACTTGATCTTTTCAGATGTTTTTGCCCAAGAACACTTATAAACTCTTTTTGCTTGTTTTCTCTTACGTATTTAAGTATATTCTGCCTTTTCCATAATGCAATGGATATATAAAATGTGATCAAGTGCCATAAGTTAGAAGTGGAATACAGGAAATCAGGGAAAGAGACTAGACAGAAATAGAATAAAAAGTGCATATCATTGTGACACACACATACACTGGAATAGGGGATAAAGTAGGGAGGCAATCTGGCAGTAAGCCTGCCAGCAGCTAAGTGAAGAGAATGCGATCAGTTATATAGTTCAGAGTCCGTAAGATAAAAACAGATTGGCTGCTCAGAAGAATTGTATCTGTTCTTGGTAGTGAGATCAGGTGGGAATTTCTCCCAGGAGTCCTCATAAAGAAGATAATGTGACGTGGAAAATACATTTCTGACAACTTTAGAATCAGAAGCTCTTTCTTATAAAGACCCCCCCCCAATATAAACTGATGCAATCCTATTGAAGTTCAGCTTACTAAAAAGATTACTTCAGAGATCTTCAAATTAGTTACAGTTTTCTTGAGCAAAAGAAAATAAAATCCCAGAAAATTAAGGATGGAACGTTCTGATCCTTCTTTGGTAATGAAGACTCACTCCAATGTTTTTAGATGAGCTCAAGTCCAAAGGCTTTCAGACATCGTGTAAGAGTTTGTTTACAATTACCTGTTGGTTGACATGATCATTAGAAAGATGGCTTTTAATACAGGAAAAATGATTCGTCATCGGATATTCATAGCACATTGTTAGACTTACTAATGGTTAGATACAGTGTATTGGAAACAGGCACTCTTAGCTGCATTGTTAGAGACAGGGCAGATGGTGAGATCAGCATCTCTCGTCCTTCTGTGTTCTGTTTATGATGCTGCATTTGTCCCTGCAAACCACAGTCCTTCCACAGCTCTGTCAACAGGGAGCCCAAGAAGGAGACGGAAAGCTGGAGGAGGAAAGGACTTGCTCTTCCCCTTGTGCCTGCTGCTCCTGGCAGAACTGGTTTTCCACTGGCAGCAGCAGCTGGTTCCATAGAAGTTGGTTACAGCTTGCAATTTCCCCACCATTTCAAAGCCAGCTTTCACCCCCTCCGAGGTACCAACACGAGGATGTAAGTACTCCCTTCTCAGACACCCGAGTCTCAGAGTATCGAGGTCTCTCCTCGAACTCCAGAGGCAGCAGGACCAGACACACCCAATGCCTGCTCCTCAGAGGTTTAGATATCAGAGACAGCCCTTCCTCTAACTGGGAATACCCAGTATTCCTTTTTTTTTTTTTTGTCTTTCCAGTTCTCAAAATCTGATTAATAATATTTTACTCTTCTGGTTTCTGTTTCTTGGGACCCTGACTCAAACAGTGGTAAGTAGAAGTGATTTCAGAGAGCCCTCAAAATTCCATAAATTGAGGAGTTGATGTTCCCTTAGAGTAAATATATAGTTCACACACATTGATCTCATCGAGGCTATAAAACTCACCAGGTATGCACCAGGTTGGTTGGCGCCCATTTCGAACCTGTTGTTAGATATTTTAGGTAGGTTAGGTATTTATGATTAAATTTTCATTTTATTTCTTAATTACAAATGACTTATGTGCTCTTCGTAGAAAATTGGGAAAAAACAGAAAAGCATAATACAGGAAGTTTTAATTATTTGTAATCCCACCGTATTTGTTTATAGTTTGTTATCATTATATGTACATATATTATGTTTTTATTAGATCGGCTTCATATTCCACACATTTTTATAAGCTGCCTTTTCATTCAATCAAAACATTTATCATAATTTTTTTGGAAGATTCTCAATTTGTTGCATCTTTTTTAGATAAAAGTGATGTAAAATTATGTTCAACAAAAAAATACCCTCAAGCCTAGTCTTGAATTTGTAGTATTATTGATTTGTATTCACTTTTGATTCAGCGGTCTTTTAAAGAACAGGGAGAAAAGGCAAACGTATGAGACGGGGACCGTAAGTCGGCTCCACCACGCGTGCTCGCTCGCAGCACTGGCCGCAGAGACCCTGCGCTGACGGGACTGCAAGGCTGCTCTCTGTGGGACAAAGTGCTGGCATCTGTTAGCGGTGGGTGTGGTGGGTGTGGTGGCACATGAGCCGTGTAACTGCTGGCCATTCTCCAGGCATGTCATTGGATCTTTGAAAGTGGAGTTTCTCTCATTTACCTTGAATTGTCACAAGAGAACTATGCTCAAGTGAAGATTTGATTCATTTATCTAATAATAAGCACACTTGGTGTATTTCAGTTATCTCTTGCTACGTAAATCACCTCAAATCTGAATAGTGTGAAACAACACAAGTTTTACCACAGCTCGTGATTCTGCGGGTCAAGTATTTAACAGGGCACAGAGAGGACAGTTCACCTCTGCTCTGTGACATCTGGGACCTCAGCTGGAGAGGCGGGAACAGCTCCACTAGGGCTGTTATGTACGGGGCCTTGGTTTATGCTGTAATCTGAGTTCCTCAGTTCTTCTCCACATGGCATCTGCTGTGACCAAATGTACAAGGTGCCTCCTTTACTCACACATCTGGCTCCTGAGCTGAGACAGCAGGAACAAATGGGAATTGGCTATATATCAATCTCCCTCACTCCTCCCTCTCTCCATGAGGTTAGTTTGGGCGTCCTTACAGCATGGCAGTCCCAGGGTAGTCAGACTTCTTTCGTGGTGACTGGCTTCCCCTAAGCAAGTGTTCCTAGAGTACACAGTGGAAGCCTTAAGGCTTCTTATGACCTAGCCTCAAAATTTAGGCAACATCATTTCTGTCACATTCTATTGGCTACACAGGGCCAGTTCACATTCAGTGTGGGGGATACCACACTGGAAGTTGAAGTGCTTTGAGGATTCATTGCTGAGGAATAGTTACCAAATAGTATTTTTTATCTTCCAGTTTTATTGAGATGTAGTTGATGTACAGAACTGTCTAAGATGCACAGCATAATGATTTGAATTACACATCATGAAGTGATTATCACAAAAAGTTTAGTGAACATCCATCATTTCGTATCGACGCAAAATTAAAGAAATAGAAACAAAATTTTTTCATGTATTGAGAACTGGTAGGTTTGACTCTTTTAACAAATTTCATGTATAACATACAGTGGTGATAATTAAATTTGGCATGTTGTACATTATATCTAGTACTTGTGTATGTTAAAATTGGAAGTTTATACCTTTTGACTGCCTTTATCCAATTCCCTCTCCCCATAACCCTTGCCTATGGTAACCACATATCTGATCTCTTTTTTCCTGAGTTTGATTTTGAAGTATAATTGACACACCACTGTTAGTTCCGGTTACACAGCACAATGATTCTGTATTTCTGTACATTTCAAACTGGGTGCCTCCTTCTCTTGCAGACATGGGCATTGAGGGTGAGGGTGGTTTCCAAAATGAGATGAGGTTTCAATTGTTGGCTAGTCAGAAATAACAGCAAATGTTTGCTATGTGCATTTTTACCTGTAGTGACTTCATTTTCCCACTCTATTTAAAGTTCCAGATGGAACATGCCATTCGCATTGGGAACATGTAATGGTTTGAGACAAGGATGCCAGAGGATGAAAAGGAGGAGTTCCCGGCCAAGTTCAGGGTGTTAGTTTGTGTAGTCCACATTCTGAGGCTTATTCTCTGCCCTCTGCAGCTAGTAAATGAAAGAAAGAGAAAGAGGGGACAGAAACGCTGGCTGAAGGCTGGGACTTGTCCTTGTGCCCATGGCTGCAATGCCTGTGTTTATCTGTCTATCAGTGTAAAGCAATCAGAAAAGATGATGGTGTGAAAGTCGTTATTACATCAGCTTTCTTTGAGGCCAAGATTACAACAGGATGGTCTGAGTCAGAATTGCATTTTGCAGAGCGACATGCAAGAAGGACTTTCAATGAATTCCCCGCACGACATCCTTTGTGGAATATGAGTCTGATGTGTGCAGTCTAGCAAGTGATTCTCTGTAGACTATAAGAGAAGGCTCAGAGTGGGATAAGGGCTGAGAGCAGGACAATAGTTTCAGTGGCTTTGGGATTTAATCAGAGGACGAGAATAAGTATATATCGATTTTCTTTATAAAACCAACAGGGAAATTCAAGAAGGGAGTCTGTAAGAAAGGGAATGCCAGGGTCCAGATTAAGTTGAGAGGAGAATTTCTTGGAGGAGATCATGAGTGAATTTGGCTAAAACAGAGATAAAAACAAACACAGACAATGAGCCAAGGTTCTGTTAGCAGAGAAGAATTAGATTTGGCATTGAACTAAAGGGATGTGATGAAAAGAGCAGGATGAATGACTAGGTCTGTTACCAAGGGAGGAGAAAGACTAGAACAAGGAGCCAGTTGGAGAATAAATATGGGAGGGTGAATAGGAAAATAAATTCTTTACCATTGTGTGAGATCGCGGAGCACATTCAGTCTGGGTGGAATCAAGTTCCTAAATGGCAAAAGAAGTTGAAACTAAGCATTTTTAATTATCGTCCCATACCAGCCAAATGCTCCTCCCTGTTTTACAGATGAGCAAACTGAGCCTGAGAGATGTTAAATCATTTGCACCAGAAAAACATATATAACAGTGGGCTAGGCAGGACTTAAACCCAAATCTATGTGACCCAAAACCCCAGGCTCTTTTAACTTTACAACAATGACCCTTGCATTTAGAAAATTTAAATTTAGAAGTTATCTGTTCTTGCATTTATTTCCAACCTAAGCATTAAGTAGAAGAGAGAGGCTACTCTTGAGATTCTTAATAAATTTTAAAAGGATATGAAGAGAAGTAAAATGAGAGACCAGTAAGTACACCCTTTTCAATTCCCCTTCCCTCCACATATATGTGATCTATTCAGATTTTAAGACATTTTTTGATTACTCAACTAATGCTGATGTGGGAGAGACAGGTGGAGACCCTCCAAAGATTTGTGCTTCTTTCCTTGTTGAAGGGTTGTTGTTGGGATGAGGTTGCTCAACCAGTGACTACTCATTCTAGTCCCCCGTTTATCTCGAGAGAGCCATGTAACTAGTTAATTCCAGGCCAACGTAGTAAAGAAGCAGGCATGCCTTCCTTGCCATTCCTCTTTCCCTCTCTTCCAACTAGATATTAGCTCCCAGGGATGACCCTGGAAGCCACTTGGTTGAACACAACAGAGTTTCTGTTAGCCTGACTCCTGAAAAACTACTACCATCTCCTCCCTCTTCCAGTCTCCAGATATGAAGATCAGTATTAAACTATAACTTGAGTAAAAAATAAAGTTTTACTTTGTATTAAATCATTGATATTTGGGAGGTTTTTTTGTTACAGCAGCTGGCATTACCTGAACTAACACAATTAATTAAATTTTCTTTCTCTGTTATTTGTTTTGTTGCTTTATGTTAGAACTTGCTTAATTGTTTGAACTTAATTTTTGAACCTGAGATTCTGCAGCTCATGGCTCACATTTTCATGGCAGAGTTAGTCCATTTGTTACTCACTGAGCAAGTATTTAATAAATATGTATCCTGTGCTACATGTTAAGTAACATATGGGACTATGAGTAACATTTTAAAAAATGTCCTTTTAGCAGTGACTAACACAATGATGTTAACTGCAAAAATATTAAGGCAACACTGCTCATAATAACAAAAGAAAGGATAGAAACATTCAAAAATAGAAAAATGGATAATTAAGCCTATAGTATATTTTTCTAGTAACATACTAAGAATTATTTTTAAGAGAAACTGAGTTTGAACTTTATTCAGTAGGGAATTTGAGGTCATTGAAACTTCTGAGATAAGTGAAATGACCAAAGTATATTTTAGCAAGAATAGTCAGCCAGTACTATGTAGGGTCAGTTGACTTAGAAAGAGAATTGTGGATGAGATGACCAGTTGCACAGTATTTGTTCTGCCCTTCTTTTATTAGCAAGAGGACTCTCAAGTATTAGCTGATCAAACAGCAGCCCAGCTAAAGTCAATATTTCTCAGGCTTCCTTGAGGTAGGTGTGATCATGTAACTAAGTTCTGGCCAGGGGTTGCTTTAAACAGGAGATAAAACTGGGGTGTCACACTTGTCTTTCTCATGTAACTCCCATTAAGACATGTTGGCCAGATGGTCAGAGCCAGCCCATTGGCAGGGTAAGCTGCCTTCATATCCAAGCCTGTTGTTTCAAAGACCATAAGACAATAAATTGAGAAAGGCAGGGCAGAATAAGCAGAACACAGAAGCCAGTGATTGCCAGAGCTTTTAAGCACAAAATTTGTGCTCGAGCTGCAATTAAGCTGCACACGCTTGACACAGCAGTGCCTTTTCTCTTTCTGAATGCTGTTGATTTTCCCTCAGTTTGTTAGAATATCCTGCAGGCATTCTCTCATGGACAGGATCCCCTTTTAGGTAAACACACTGCCAGGTTCCATTCAGGTTTGTTAGAAATTAAGAGCCCCAGTGTTGGGAGCTTGGAGTCCCTTTCTTTAACAAATTCTCTCTTGCTTCCCACTCTTTCAGCTCTTTTGTAGCCTCAAGTGAGTGAGGTAGTTCAAAAGTTGCATCAATATTTACAGACATAATTGTTCCACCTCTCAACCAACAATGAGATAGAGTATCTATTATCTTGCCTTAGCAGAAAATGAGACAAGGTTAATTCCACTTTAACACACAACCCCCCAGGTAACAGAAATACACAAGCTAGAGAAAGCAAGCAAACAAAGAAATGAAGAAAATTTCTTAAAAGTCTGTAAGAATAAAAAAGCGTACACTATAGGACCCACAGTCTATTCCGGACTTCTGGAATAGAAAGGAACCTGGTGCTGGGAAGTCAGGAACCAGGGATACTAGCTCTGGATTCTGAGTTACTGGTTCCTGCTGCTCTTGGAGTGAAAGAATTCTTTTCTCTCAGCATATCTTCTTTTTCTACCATTCACCCTACCTGATTGAAGGTGGATATCTCAGAACTGTATAGTTTTTATATCTCCTCTATTTGAGGAGTTAATCTAAAGTGAATTAGAATTTATCAGTCCTAATTCCAAATTACTAAAGGACAGAATATGAATGGCCTAGCTTTGATCAGGTGTTCAACCAACTATGGGCATGGGGCCAGCAGATAAACTAGCTTCCTGAAACCCATCCTGGGAGTGAGGGATTGAAGGTCATGGGTCAGATGGATCTGGATAGATACCCCAAAGTACCTCCTTCATATAGCGGCAATAGATTGTGGGAAACTGAGAGAGATTGTAGAGGTAGAATCAACAGACCTTGGAAGCCAATTGAATGTACAGGAACAAAAGAAGCAGTCAAAGATGCTGAAGATAGAATCAGAAAAACTTACTGATTTAAATAGGGGACAAAAGTGAAGGATAATGGTTCTATTTGGATATATTAACATTCTGATATGACATCTGAATGGCAGTTGGTAAAATGAGCTAGAATTCAGGAGAGGTAAGAGTTGGAGGTATTAATCTTTTTATTTATTTAACTGAAGAACTAATTCTGAGTACTTTTTGTGTGTGTGTGTGTGGGTGTGTGGCAGGACCTCTTTTAGGCCTTGGGAATATAGTAATGAACAAGACAAATTGTCCTTAACTCAGATAATTGTATCCCTCATGATTTCATTAATGGCTTAAATAAACTCTATGAACCTCTTAAAATAATAATAAAAATGCATATGTGCTATAGACTGAATGTTTGTGCCCTCCCAAAATTCATACGTTGAAATCCTAACTGTTAGAGCAGGCAGATAGCTAGATAATGAGTAGAAAAACCTTCTACTTTGGACACAGGCCAAACGGCAGGAATTGGGTAGAAAAGAGGGACATGGGCCAAACACAGGAAACCCTACATCATGTAAGCACCAGGGGTCCCTGGGCAGAGAAAGAAAAGCAGGAACCTCTAGGCTGATAAGCGATTATACCTCTTGAGGTGATGAATGGCTTGGAGACCAACAAAGAAAGGTGAGAGAAAGCAGGAATCTCCAGTGTCCAAATTTAACCTTTTGCTCATTTTGCCCTTATTACAATAAAATCAGCCTTGCAGATTAGAAGTACCCATCACGCGCTGACGTCATGGCACTTTGATGCAGACTAAATAAGGACAAGAATCCCTCCTCCCCTCAGGAAGGTGGAGTTGGGGTGAGAATCAGGGAATATGATCCCAAGCCCTTCCCTCCCCAGTGAGTATTCCGCCCATTCATTTTTACACCCTCAGTAACCAACTTGCCAAGGAAACTCAGGGCAGCTGCTCACTGAGCCCACCCACTCTCCCCTTGAGAGTGTACTATCCGTTACTTAATAAATCCTCACTTCACTTTTTTAACCTCCATGTCTTGTCTCTGAATTATTTCTGGGACAGGACAAGAACCTGAAACACCGGTTTTATCCACCAGCAACATCACCACCCTCCCCTGACCCGAATGAGATTGTATTAGAAAGTGGGGCCTTTGGCAGGTGATTAGGTCTTGAGAGTGGAGCCCTCATGGATGGGATTAGTGCCCTTATAAAAGAGACCCTAGAGCGCTTCCTTGCCCCTTCTGCCATTTGAGGACACAGTAAGAAGACAGTGGTCTATAAACCACGAAGCAGTCACCATCAGACAGAATTTGCTGATACCTTGATCTTGGGCTTCCTAGCCTCCAGAACTGTGAGAGATAAGTGTTTGCTGTTGTCACCTTGTCTATGTTTTTGTTTTTGTTTATTAATAGCAGCCCAAATAGACTAAGACAATATGTATAAGCTTAAGTGTACTTTTCTGGGAAATAGTCCCTAAAGCTTTGGGGAATCTCAAAAGGGTACATGACCCCAAAGAAGTGAAGAATTACAGGTATAAAACTATGTTTAGGCATTGAAAGAAAATACATAGAAAGAACAGAAGCTATTCATTGACAATGTCTTGATGAGCACCATTGTTGACAGTGTGAGAGAAGGAAGAGAAACCAGAAATGAAACAAAGACTATCTAACAATGAGATTTTGAAACATTACCCAATGTATTGTATTTGTCCTTCTTGCCAATTCCTTTTTATGCATAGTTGACTGTAAACCCTGAGGCTGAAGCTTAATGTGTTAAGGAAACAAAGAATAAAGGAGAGGGGAAGAATCCCAGCAAGAAAAAGAGATTATTCTTTTCAGGTTCCAAAGAGGCTCTTGAAAACCAGTGATAGAAACACTAACTTTGAAGGAGAAAGCTTTTTTTCGTTATGTCTTTGGTTCCCTGATGTGCCCTCCCCTCCCCCACACACCGAAGCTTCTGGTGGACTCCCCCCTACCCACCACCCTCCTTTCACCCACACACTTAAGCTTCTGATGGACTTGGAGTACTCTCTTCTTTAAACTATAGACTCTGTGAAAATTTATGACCACAAGAGCAGATTTTGTATCATAGAGAAGTAGAAATCCTTTCTGCACTGAGGAAAGGAGAAGCCGGGGGAGAAATAGGAAAAAAAAAGATCAAGGGAGTTTGGATGCTAGTGAGAGCTGTTGTCTCAGGGTCCAGTTCTGAGTGGGAGATAGAGATGCCTGGATGGGTTTGGGGATTGAAAAACAAGGGGCTTTGTGCTCCTTTTACAAACTCTGGAAGGAGATAGATTCCCAAGGGTCTTTTGTCAACATGGAGTAGCCAGAGGAAAGTGGAAATGTTTTCTGGGCAAGTCTATGCAGAGCACGGATTCCCCACTCTCTCTGCCCACCTTTGAGTCTTTTTGGATTTCCTTGAGATGTGTAAGAGATCCTCAGGTGTTTTGTGTGTCTAAAGTAGCATCAGAAATAGCTGACAACTGAGAAATCATTGTCTTGCAATCATTGTCTTACCACAAAAGATGACAGGTCAAAATGACCAGTGATTAAAGAATAAAATGAGGATAGGAGAGCCTTCAGCAGAAGCAGCAGGGCAGCTGGCGAAAGGCATGAATGAACGGAGGATGTTACTGAGACTGAAACTCACAGTGCCAACCGTTGTGCGGAGTGAGTCAGCAGAGGCCGACCACCGAGTTTCCAGGAGCAGTCACCATGCACTTGCAGAGAAGAGAACTGGAGCCATTTCCAACAGAGACAGTCTCTCCCATAGAAGAAGCGAAGGTAGGCCCCTCACAGCTTAGATCAGTCTGAAAAAAGGAAAAGATGCAGGAGGCAAGAATCAAAGAGGTGTGTACTTTAATACAAATAACCGTCAGTGATACCAATTTGATAAATTTAAGTTTTCAACACTAATGGACGTAGAAGTCACTAGATTTATTTAGGATGAAATAAAATTTCTTCCTTATTTGCTTTAACTGCCTGGTGTATAATACTTATACCTGCTATTATTAGAAGTTAAACCAAGAGACTCAGATGTCCAAGGAGCCTGGCAGAAAGGGTTTCAAGAAAGAGCACATGGTCAGTCCCAGCAAATCCTGAGAAGATGGTTGCATCTTCTTAGAACTCTGGAATTTCTCCTGCATTAACTATGCTGACCTCCTAATTGATCAGTTACTTAGTAACAATAGAAAAAAATTGGGTTTAGCCAATGGGAGGTACTGGCAGCAGATTGGAAGGAGAGAGAACAGGCCTCTTTTTCCCCTTCCACCTCTGTTTGGTGCTGCAGTTCTGCGCTACTGCCGTGGGTGTGCTGTGCCAGATGTTCTTCACTTTTGTAGTTTGGCATCTTTTGAGTTTGGATTAAATCTCCTCAGAACTATTTCTACTCTTCTACGCCCTGCTGTGAGCCCTAGAAGACCAACTTCTGTGGACTGCATCCCTTGAATTCATATAAATGCCTTTTGTCTTCCAGCTGGGTTCAATCAACAGGAGGTACCAGAAGGAGATCAAGGTAAGGGTGTTTCTTGTTGCCTCCCTTTGGTGCTATGGTTACAGCTTCCTTCCTCTACTGATTACAGCCCTAGTCAGACAGCCCCTCCGCTATGGCTCCCCCAGCATGATTTCCCCTTCTGTAGCTCTAGGGATGGAATGATTTCCCAGTTTTGCTTGTTGACTTTCGTAACTATGTCTACTCCTCCCTCCATTAAAATCATTTTAATAAAACATCTGAGAGGAAATCTGTTTTCTACTGGGATCCTGACTGACACATCAAAGAACCAAAGACATAACTAGAAGTTGAAATCCTACACTCCATTCCAGAGGAGAATTGAGAAAAGAGATGGGAAAATGAGAGCAAGCATCTGGAAATGTGGGATGGTTAATTCTTAGGACAGGGAGATGAGCTTGAAAGAAGAAAGTGACGAGCTTAAGCCTATAGATCCACTAAGACCGAGAAATGCCCCTTGGGATATTACGCTGGCAGTTCTGGTCATACTGGGCATCTTCTTCTGGTTCCTGGAATCCAAAGTCTCACTGAGTCCTTGGAACATGGCATTTCCATGTCCTATAACAAGGCTCACTCTCTTCTACCCTTCCCGTGGCTATCTCCTTCTCAACAGCCAGTCTTTGGTACCATGTACTCAGTGAGGCTCTTCTGACCGTGCAGTCTCAGGGAATTAACCCTTCCTCATTATTTCAGATGTCAGCTCATTGTTTATGTCCTTTATAAGACTTAAAACAATTTGTGATTATTTTGTGCATTTGTTTGTAACTTTTATCTATTGTTCCCACTAGAATATAAGTTTCATGAGGGTAAGGGCAATGTCTGACTGGTTCACCATTGTATTCCTAGAGCCTAGAATAGAGCCTGGAAGATGAAATATAATAAATATTCATTTAACAAGTGGATTAATAAATACATGAGAGAGAGAGAGAAAGAGAGAGAGATGGCATGAACACTATATTTTTACCTTTACCCCCAACTAACTATAGCAAGATATTTACATCACTACTCTCTGAAACTATCACCATGCTCCAAATAACTCTTTCTGCAAATACAGGGGAAAATAGCAAGAAACGCTTGAGCTAAGGACCTGTTAGGAGAATGTCTGGAGTGTAGTGAAAAGATCATAGACTTTGCACCAATCCATTGGTTAAATCTCAGTAACAGTCAGTAGCTGTATGGCCTTGGCCAAATCATTTATTATTTCTGAGCCTCAGTTTCTCCAACCATACATGGAGACAATAATTCTCATTTGTGTGTTTGATAGGCAAGGCACTTAGCAACAATGTGCACTCAGCAGATCTTGCTATTAGTGGTGATAGAATTACTCTTTAATAAAATGTTGCTGTTTACATTTTCATTGGTCAACAATTTCTTCTGTCTTATTCACAATTATATTTATCCTGCCCATAATACAGCCTGACACTTTGAAACACTCAATAGATACTTGCTGTATGAATGTTGAGTGAATAAATATTTGTGCTTTAAGAACAATAGTTAAAATAGATAAGATTTATTCAGGCATTCCAATAAACACTTTATATACATCATTTCATTTTACCTCTGTACCAAGTGGAAACTGTTATTTTTTTCCCATTTTATAAATAAAAGAACTAAATGTTAGAGAGAAAAAGCAAGTTTCTAAGTAAAGAATCTAAATGCTTCCCCCTTCTTATCCTGTCAATTCTTAATACCTTATGAGAAGGCCATGTATCTGTAGCTTGGTTGTCAATTTATAACGCTGATGTTTTTTAATTGGATGATAACTTATTTGGGGATTTGCACAAGTCCTAACTCTAGTCTATTTTTTACTCCCACTTAGGGCAATTATGCACCTCTATTCCCCCTGAATATTATAATCCATAAGAGCTCTGTACCATAATGTAGCCACTAAACGACTACATCTACAGAGTGTATAAATTATTCATTTTACTTATAGTACATTAAAAATGTATTAAAATGAGTTATTCCTGATACCTCATTTTGGTGGCTCAGCTACGTCTCTGATACATAACCACATAATTAAAGAAGATGGGACTTGGGGTGAGATAGAACTAGATTTGTAGCCTGGCTCTTCCACATATTAAACAAGTTATCTTGTCCAAGTTTCTTGGGCTCCCTGAGCCCGAGTTTCTCATCTTTAAAATAGAGTTAGTAACACCAATGTCACCCAGTGGCTCTAGGTATTAAATAGAGAATCTACATGGAGAAAGCAGTTTTGCAGGGAGCCTAATGGTGAAGTTCTGTGTGAATGCTCAACTTGCTGCCCTTCCATTATTTTATCTGCTGTCCTAACTGTCGAGTAAATATTCTCTATTTGGTATTTTCCAGCAATATTTTTACTTAGTCTTCAAAGTCAAGGTAAAATACTTTAATTCAGTAGTTTTGGAAAGCTACCACTATTTTCATTGTCTTTTTCCAATAAACTATACAACTTAACCTTCAGATTTATATATTGGACTTTTGTGAACAGAACACTTACTAAAATATAAACATGGAATAATTGGAATTTTTTATATTTTTCTGTCGACATATTATGTGTAAATAAAAACTCCTTGGATCTGCTAAAATCTTTCCAGAATTTAGAGAGTTTGAGTTGATTGTTTCCTCCCCCTCACCCTCTCACCCCTGCCCCTGCCAAGACCAGAGGTAGAGGATTGCATTATCTAAAACCAAGAGGAACTGATTCAGATCAGGCAATCTCTGACACCTCAGGTTCAGGACCTTTTATCAGAAGGGTTTTTTTGGTTGTTGTTGGTTCATTTGTTCAAATATGTATTAAGCATCAATTATGTATGGTGCTCTGTGCGAGGCACTGAGGCAAACAGTCCATGCCCTCAGGGAATCTCTAACCTGGAAGGAAAAGAAAGCATGTATTTAAATAGCCATAATGTGAGGTAAATTTTGGTAAGTACCACAGGAACGTTGAGGCAGAGTATTATGGGGTTTTGAAGGAACAGAAAATTGTTTCCCATTGAGGGGTGATGGAAGCACTTTTTATGTTTGGTTAATGGTAAAGGAAGAGCTTAGAAGATGTTGCCATTGAGCGGGACATCGGGAATGCATGAATAATCTAGAATCTCAGTCATGAGGAAAGAGAGCTTAGGTGACCTTGGTGCTTCCATCCGGGAGCCTCAGAGGCTCCAAGAACACTATCAGTCATGAGACGGTGTGGGAGAGCACTTTGCGCACTTGATCCATCTTTAGTTATGGCACAAGTCACATTACATTCTAGCCATTTATTTTTCTGACTTCCTAGCTAGCTGATGAACTCCTGGAGGACGAGACCATGTCTTCCTTTTCCAGTACATAGCCAGTGCTAGCAAATTATAGACACTCAACACATGACCATGTTATGAAAAGGAAGACCTGCCAATTCAGAGAAGCCAGGAAGGAAGAATGGACTTCAATGCTGCCTGTGTGGTTTGAATTCCTCATAGACAGAAGTTTCAGGGTCTGGAAGAACAGTGCACTCAGGTCATGTAGGCAGGAGGTTGGAGCTGGACCGCTTCCAGAAGAAGCCATGATTGGCTGGGCTACAGTGGCACACTCAGCCCCAGGGAAGATGAAACTAGCATTACTCAGTCTTGCTCAGTGAAGAAAGCTTTATTCTTCTCTCTTAGCCTCTGGCTTGAGGTTAGCAGTAGTAACAGGAAGCTCACATTCGGGTGTGTGGGGGTGAAGATGCCTAAATGAGGGGAAAAAATTGGAGTGAAGAATTGACTCAAGAATTACAGCTTAGAGAATTCATTTCATTTTCCTCAATCTTCTGACTGCATATTCTTCTAAAGGGGTAAGTGATAATTATTAAAGTATCTGAAATTCTAAAAGGTTAAATAGATAATTCTTAAAAATGGTATAGAAGAGTAATTTGGGGAAAGTCAGGGTTCTTTTCTGTCTTCTAAAAGCTAAGATATTGACAAAAATATATCATCGACCCTGTAACTTGCTGTAAGAACTGAGGGTCATGAAAAATTTCTAACCCTGGGGAAAATACTATCTCCACACACTCCTCCTTTTCACTATAAATTTTTTTAAGCATAATTCATTAGCGCAATGCTCAATGATTTCCAGAGTACCAGAAAGGAGTTCGTAGAAGACACCAATACAGCAGACTATATATTCAAGGGCAGAAATTTAGTCAACTTGAGTGTCTCTCAAATTAAGCTTCTTAGACCAGCCTGTATCAGAATCACCTAGCAAGTGGATTAAAATGCAAATTCATCAGCCCATCTACGACTTAATCAATCAGAATCTCTAGGGAAAAGGTTCAGAAATCTGCATTTCAAACACACTCCCCAAATGATTCTAGTGTACACTAAAATGTGCGAATCGCTGCTATATTCTGCAGCTTCTATGAGACAAGGAGTGCCTTTACTTGTGCTTGAAGACTAAGCTACTAAACCACTGTTTTCTACAGCCTGTTTCTGTTATCAGCCTGCAGCAGGGAGCTGGAGGAAGCGGAGGCAAGGCTGAACAGGACAAAATAGGCTTTGAAGGTTAATGCATGCCGAGGTGTTGGAGTCATTTTAGGAGCTAAATACAGGGGTTGGAACAAGTTGGAGAGCATCATTTTCGCAGACAGGCAAAGCAGATAAAAAGAGGAGGATGCAGTTGCAAAAGAGCTAATCAATGGAAGTGAATCAAACTCCAAGTTAAAAATGAAGAACCAGATCTGCAAAAATTAAAGGGGGTCAAGCCAGTCAGTGAAGTGGAAGACCAGATCTGAGATGGCTACAATATGCAGGATCCAACTACACAGGCTAACTTCTTCCTCAGGAACCTGTAGAATATATAGTAATATGCAACCATTAATTTGTTCCAAGAAACAATGTACAGTTTGAATTCCCAAGTGTTGCAGAAGTGTTTGACTGATGATAATAGTTAATATTTACTGAATACTTCTACGCACCAGGCACAGTTTTAAACATCTTGCATGTATTAACTCATTTAATTCAAAGAACCCTATGAAATAGGTACTATTAATATGGCCATTCTACAGATGAGAAAAATTGAGGTAAAGAGAGTTTAAACAACTTGCTCAAGGCCATATAGTCCCTAAAGACAGAGTCACGATTTGAAACCAAGCAGTTTAGACTCAAGAGTCTGAATTATTTTACATATATGTATATGTAGAGAGAGAGAGGCGGGGGGTGGGGAGAGAGAGAGAAAAAAATATATATATATACAGAAGTATGGTCAGTTTACAATGTTGTGTCAATTTCTGGTGTACAGCATAATGCTTCAGTCATACATGAACATACAGATATTTGCTTTCCTATTCTTTTCCATCATAAGTTACTACAAGATATGAAATATAGTTCCCTGTGCTATACAGTTGAAACTTGTTATTTATCTATTTTATATACATATTAGTATCTGCAAATCTCAAACTCCCAATTTATCCCTTCCCACTCCCTTCCCTCTCTGGTAACCATAAGTTTGTTTTCTGTGTCTGTGAGTCTGTTTCTGTTTTGTGAATAAGTTTGTCTTTTTTTTTTAATTCCACATATAAATAATAGCATATGATATTTTTCTTTCTCTTTCTGGCTTACTTTACTTGGAATGACATTCTCCAGTTCCATCCATGTTGCTGCAAATGGAACCATTTTATTCTTTTTATGGCTGAGTAGTATTCCATTTTATAAATATAGCACAACTTTGTTATCCAGTCCTCTGTCAATGGACATTGATGTTGTTTCTATGTCTTGGCTATTGTAAATAGTACTGCTGTGAAAACTGGGGTGCAAGTATCTTTTTAAATTAAAGTTCCCTCTGGATATATGCCCAGTTGTGGGATTGCTGGAGCATATGGTAAGTCTAATTTAGTTTTTTAAGGAATCTCCAAACTGTTTTCCATAATGGCTGCACCAAATTACATTCCCACCAGCAGTGTAGGAGGGTTCCCTTTTCTTCACACCTTCTCCAGCATTTATCGTTTGTGGACTTTTTAATGATGGCCATTCTGACTGGTGTGAGGCAATACCTTATTGTAGTTTTGATCTGCATTTCTCTGATAATTAGTGATATTGAGCATTTTTTCACATGCCTATTGGCCATTCGTATGTCTTCATTGGAGAATTGCTTGTTTAGGTCTTCTTGCCATTTTTGGATTGGGTTGTTTGTTTTTTTGTTATTAAGTTGTATGAGCTGTTTATATATTCTGGAAATCAAGCCCTTGTCAGTCTCATCTTTTGCAAAAATTTTTTCCCATTCCACAGGTTGTCTTTTTGTTTTGTTTATGGTTTCCTTTGCTGTGCAAAAGCTTATAAATTTAATTAGGTCCTGTTTGTTTATTTTCATTTTATTTATATTGCCTGGGTAAGACTGCCCTAGGAAAACATAGCCAAGATTTATGTCATATGTTTTACCTGTGTTTTCTTCTAAGAGGTTTATAGTTTCTTGTCTTATGTTTAAGTCTTTAAGCCATTTTGAGTTATTTTTGTGTATAGTGTGAGGGAATATTCTAACTTCATTGTCTACATGCAGCTGTCCAGTTTTCCCAACACCATTTGCTGAAGAGACTGTATTTACTCCGTTGTGTGTTCTTGCCTCCATTGTCAAAGATTAATTGGCCAAAAGTTTGTGGGTTTATTTCTGGGCTCCCTCTTATGTTCCATTGATCCATATGTCTGTTTTTGTACTGATACCATCTGTTTTGATTATTGTAGCTCTGTAGTATTGTCTAAAGTCTGGGAGGATTATTCCTCCAGCTTTATTCTTTTTCTTCAGTATTGCTTTGGCAATTCTGGGTCTTTTGTGATTCCATGTACATTTTAAGATTATTTGTTCTAGCTCTGTGTAAAGTGTCCTGGGTAATTTGATAGGGATCTCATTAAATCTGTAGATTGCTTTGGGTAGTATGGCCATTTTAACAGTATTAATTCTTCCAATCCAGGAACATGGGATATCTTTCCCTTTAACCATCATTTTATGCTGTCAACTGTAGAGTAGATATGTCTAAGGGATTTTACACAGAAATCAACTCTCAGTTGCAATGAACCATCGATTCAATCAGTATTGTTTCTTTTACAATGTCTGTAAAATTAGGAAGGGAATTTAAAAGTTCTCTTGTACAGCATGACATATCATTTTGTGTTTAAGATGCACACAATGTCCTATATATAAATTCTTACGTTTGACATTACGAATATCAGATCTGTAATGTGATGTGGTTTTCACCAAAAACAATGCCAACATAATTTTCAGGGTAAGAAAGTAACCAAAGAGCCAAGAATCTCCAGATATCCAAGTGTGTGTATTTCTGTGTGTGTATAATTGAAGTCTTTTGTTCTGCATGCATTTTTCTTTTCTTTATTCATTGTTGGCTCAGATTTTGTGGACTTGTTCAAACATTTTTTTTTATGTATTTGAGCATGTACACAGAAGAATCTATTCCTTTTATCTTACATCTCCAGAGTTTGTATTCCTGCTTAAGACTCCAAGACACACCATGGCCACAGGGAAAGGGGGAAACTTAAAAAAAGCAAGCCTAGGTTGACTAAGAAAGTTTTAAGGTTATAAAATAAAGTGGATGCATCCTAAAATTGAATGAAAAATAAATGAAACAGAACATTTCCTAAACATTTTATTTTATGATATTTATAGTTTTATTTACATTTATAGATCACTTTTTCTTTTTAATGTCTAGCATTCAAGGGTGTCCCTGGTAAGGTCTAACCTTTTATAATGCTGACAAATGTTGGTGACTTGTCTATAATTACCCTTAACTAAAAGCTATTCTGTCATTCCTCATGCATGGTTGAAACCCCCTTTAAGATAGCCGGCAACTGGAATCACACACACACACACACACACACATACGCACAGATACAAACACACTACCCCACATCAGGAGTCAAAGCAACAAAAACAAGGGCAGAGACAAAGTTGTAGAGAAAAAAAATGTGAATTTAGCATTTTCCTCCAGAATCTGGAGAATCAAAATCAAGCCAATATGTTTTTAAGTTAATGTGAACGCATATAATTTTATACTTTCTTCCAAGAAGCTGCAGATTATTGGTATAGAAGTCCTCACTACGAACGTAGTTGGAAATGTAGTCCAGTGCATGGCAAATATAATAGAAATTAATAAATATGAAAACCCAATATAAACTAAATTATGGCAGCAGAGATAAATGTACATATATTCTGATATAATTCTATCACAAGGAGACCTTTTTCTTTCACTTTTTGTTTTTCCACTTTCTAGTAAGTTGTTATGAACTCCTTATGCTCCAAAGCTGTTTTAGCAGCATAACAGCGCAATTGTGTTCAAGTGCAATTTTTACTCTCTCTGGATATTACAACACTACAAAGGCAGCCATTTCTGACGATCCCCTCTCTCTCAAACACACACACACATACTCCAAATAAATTAATAATATAAATTTCAGGGTTTGGTGAATTACAGGAATTTTAATAAGAAACAAAATTGTAGAAAGAACATGATAAGAAAGAACCAAGACATAATTCATTAAATCAAAGATGTTGTTAGATATCTCTCCCTGTACAACCTTCTGCACAACAAAAAACAAAAAATAATGCTCTGAATTCTATGGAAAATTTCCTCATAATGATATTGGGTAAATAGTGTGGACTGGTTTAATTTTTTTTTAATTTAGCTCCTAACATTTTTCAACTTTTTCTAGTCTCTTTTACTCTTTATTCTTAAAAACACCTGTCAACATCATGCATTCTAAATTGTCAGTGAGAGATGTGAATTAAAGGGAGGAACATTTGGCACTCCTTTTTATACTTTTCATAATAATCTGAAAACTAAGGGAGTAAAGGGAGAAAAGTCAAAATAAAATAGTTAATAAATTATAGCAAGCAAAAATATATATGTGAATCAAATTATAGCTACACTTTAGAACATGTTAAAATCAGCTTCAGATTTCATAGCACTCTTTCTAGATAATTTAGGATCATTTTTTCCTCCAGACATAGCACCTGAGCTGGATTCTGATTGTATCGAGCAATTCTATTTACACTTTATAAAGTTAAATCAGGTATATGTTCCTTTGAACCTATGCATATGCTGGAAGGCATATGAGTGATCAGAAGGGGCAGGGACAGGAAATGAATGATTCCTGCCTCCATTCACAATCTTAGGAGTGGTTATTGGCTTAAAGATATAACCAGTGCTGTTTGTGATATTGCTTGTGCAAGTGTTTACTTTGGCTCTTATAACACGACAGTGATCTAGCGAACGCCGCACGACAGGCAAGGGCTGCCTGTACTCAGAAGATGCCAGGCACCTTCTATCGCTTTCCAGGTTTCTTTTTTAAACTTCCTACCACACGGCCTTGAGAGAAAACAAGTTTGCTGTGGCAGTGATGGATAACCTTGCAGAAGATTCAGAAAATATCTGAATTAATTAAAACATATCTCTACTACCCTAAGCTTTTTCTTCTTTTTTCTTTTGTTTTCTTTTTGTCCCTTTCTTTCTCTTTTTCCTTTTCCTTTCCTTTCTTTTCTTTTTAGTTTTTCTGTTCTACCTGACCTCTCAGATATCCAGATTTGTGAAGTAGACAGCTGACTTTTACCAGTGATGTTCTACCCATCAGACTGTGCAAACAGTTCCCCTGAAAGTCATGTAAACAACTGGGTGGGAAGAAAGGAGAATCTGAGAGGGTCAACTATGATGGTAACAAAAGTACTATCCCACAGTCCACTTGAAATATTTTTAGTTGAATAGTGATAATATCATTTGGAAGCTCAAATACTTATCTGATGTTTAAGTGAATAGCTTCTTCAGGAATAAAGAGCCTCCAATTGAAATTATTTAATGTGTCTAAGTCAAGTCTACTTTTGAAAGTAATTAAAAAGAAACTAAAATTTGTTTCATATGGGGATTCTAGAGAAAGATTAGAAATGCACGGAAAAGAAAGAAATGAGAACCAGCTCTCTTTTTCTCTTACAAGTACTCTTCAAATTAGGATTTCTCCTAGTTTAAGAAAATAATTGCCTTTTTGGAAGAAAAGATTCAGTGATTTCTATGTTGGCAATTGGCATTTTGTGGGTCATAATACATATGTTTCTATTCCACTAAGTAAAACAAATCAGATAGGTGAAAGATAATCTTTTAGCATTTTTCTCTAAAATTAAATGTCTCAGTTTTGCAAAACTTTAAGAATACACATCCTGAAAATTTAAAAAAAATTGTACAAAAAAAAGTGAATCATAAGAACATTAAAACAAATTCATAAAAACTCATTTTACTTACTATTAAAAGCAGTGTTGTTCCAAGAAATTTGGAATTTTGACAAAGAATTATCAGTCAGTAATCTGCCCTGTGCAAGAAAGGTGAGTCAGCAATTTCTCTGGGAGCAATTGGCTTACTTTTGTTATTTTATTTTCCTTTTTTGGAATATTTCGTCACCATCACACGTAAACCATTTCTTCTGACATTAAATGGTACCTTGGGGTGCTATAACAACCTGTGCTTCTGTACATGGTTGACTCAATAAATACACTATTTTCACTGATTTTTTTCTAGATTATCACATGGCACATTTGCCAAGTGGATCTCACCCACACCTCAGTGTCAAGTGATCAGTGTGATTATTCCTTGTTTCTAGGGAAATTTAGAATTGGAGCAGCAGAGCAGGCAAAGCTAGACCTACTGGTAAATTAATTTGACAAGCATGTCTCAGTGTTGACTCAGAAGGTTCCAATACTCCTTTATGAATGCAGGGAAAGAGTTCTATTATTCTCTGCATGACCAGTGCCTTACACAATACTAGCCACACACTTGATTCTCAATATGCAAAATTCAGCCATCGTTTATTTTTCCATTCAGATTGCCTGACATGCTGCTGAGGTTATTCCAACGTAGGGTGCCTGCACTCAGATGTACATATGCTTTTCCTCAAGAATTACAGCGTCTTACCTACCCTGAGAAGGAGTGAGAGGCCAAGTAGAGTGGTGGCATTAATCGAGCAACTCCTAGGGGCTGGCTCTAGGCTCAGTACTTCGCATACACTGTGGTGTTTAGTCTGCCTTATTATCCTTATTTTGTAGATAAGAAAATTGGTTCAAAACTGTTTGATCTCAAAGTCCTTCCTAAGAAGAATGGGGTTAAAATTAGAATTTAAGTGAAAGTTACAACAAATAATAAGTTAACATCATTTGACTGTGGTTTGAGAAGTTATGTACTAGTAAAGAATTATGTGAATCTTATTAATTTTTTCTCTGTTTAATGAAACACAGGCACACTGTAAAATTTTAAGGCAAGTCTTGGAATTCATCCTCTGCAGGCCTCAACTCATTCCCTCAATTATATTTTTAAATCTTTAGTTTTATTAGAGAAATAGGACTCTTCCTGACTTACTTCTAACTGCATTTGAAAGGATTTATATGAGATGTATTTAGGGTGAAGCCCATGAAAGCTTGTTTTTACTTTACTTTTTTTTTTTTTAATTTTAAGTTCATGTCAAACTGAAAGAGAAAGTAAATCAGGCAAGGAAATCTATGGGTTTTTTTTTTTTAACTACAGTAACACTCAAATAGTATGTATGCAAATAAGGCTGTATTTTAAAGATTTATTTGTATTTTTTAAAATCACAAAAGTAAAAGTTCCAGATAGAAAGAGGTGAATACTTATGAGAGCTATGACAAACTAAGAATTAAAATCCTTCCTTATAAAAAGGACTATACAAATTTGTAAGAAAATCAGTAAGACCACCATGCATACTTAGGAAAAAAAATACCTGCAGTTTACACAAAAAGAAATATAAGTGGCTTAATAAAAATTTTTAAATCATGAACATCATTAGTAATTAAAAATGTAAATTAAAACAAGAATCCAATTTTATTTTCTCCTATTCATTAACATGGTTTGTTTGTTTGTTTAGAATATACAATGTAAGTAGAATTATAAATTTAGCCAATTTTGTAAAGCAATTTGTAATTATATATCAAAGAGGTTTTAAATATGCTTCTAGGGTTCTACTCTGAGGAAATATTCTGAAAAACAAGCAAATATTTAAATATAAAGATATTCTTCTGTAAATTAAAATACCAGGAACCTTAAATGTCCTTTAACAAGAGGCATATATGAAGACCATTTAATTACAGTGGAAAATAACTTCTTGTGACCTAATAATAATGGGAAAAAAACCCAGGCTATCCTGCTACATTACAGTATGATCTCAAGTGTAGAAAACGATAGACAGTGGCAACAGTGGTTATCTCTTTATTTGAATTATTGATTATTTCTGTTTTTGCGATGTTTTTCTGTATTTTAAAAGTTTACTTTTATAATTAGGAAATAAATTATAATTAGGAAATTAATTATAATTATATAATTGGGGGAAATTATAGAAGGAAAGGAGAAAAAGCAGAACAAAAGCAAGGCTCTCTAATAATACAGGCTAAATAAGAGGCAGAAAGAGAAGCAGCATTTAATCCCTGACATCTCAATTTGACCCGAGATTCCTCTGTAGTCCATCTAGGGTCAGAAATCCAACTGAAGCCAGGTACTGGTTTAGCAGACCACAGAGTTTATTGAATATGCCGTGACATACTGACCATCTGAGCAAATACACTGTTAGGATGCATTAGTCCAATGTCCAGAGTAAAGGAGGCGGTGGCTCAGCCCACTCTGAACTCACCAGACCCTGTCTGGAGCATGTGCTTAGTACTTCGCACCACATCCGAAACAGAATGGTGACTAACTAGTCTGTCCAGAAGAGCAGGGCCAAAGTGGCAAAATGTCTGGAAACCCTACGACTTCTCAGCTTAAAATTCTCACTCTCATTTCTTATTACTCTCAGAGTAAAAGCCCAAAACCCTGTAAGATTCACCTATCTTGTAAGACTCTCCCCTTTGCTCATGAGGTTCTAATCTCACATGTTCCCTTTAACATAGTCAGTTCCTCCTCACTTCAGAACTGCCCGAGCACTACTCCTTCAGCTAGAATGCCGTATATCACCCCTCCTTTCTCGGTCCCCTTCACACACATACTTTCTTGCGTGGCCAACCTCTACATTTTTTCAGATCTGAGATCCAATATTCTTTCCTCAGGAATACTTCTCTGACCACCGACCTAGCAAAAGTGCCCCTGTTATACACTTTTACTTTCGCCTTGTAGTTGTCTTTGGTTAATTATCTTTCTTATGTCTGTATTCCTTGTTAGTTGGTCAACTCTGTGAGGACAGTGCTATGAGTCTTATTATGTGTCTTACTCCATTCAGACTGCTATAACAAAATACCATGGGCTGAAAGCTTATAAATAATAGAAATGTATTTCTTACACATATAGAGGCTGGGAAGTCCAAGATCAAGGCACTGGCAGATTCAGTGTCTGGTGAGGACCCCCTTCCTGGTTCATAGATGGCTTGTCTTCATTTTGTGTCCTCATTTTTATAAGGACACTAATCCCATTTATAAGGGCTTTACCCTCATGTCATAATCATCTCCCAAACACTCCACTTCCTAATACCATCAACATGGTGGGGTGGTTAGGATTTGGGGGAATGCAAACATTCAGTATATATCCCCAGAACATAGTACAGTGCCTGGCCCCTACTTTGGGCCATTTGTTGAATGAATGAATACATGAATTCCATAAAGCACACCTGTCTATATGTTTTTATGGCTACCCTCCAATTTCACACCTAATTAATTTCTCCTTAATGCTTTGAAAATGAGATTAATCTGAAAAAGAAAAGACAAGTTAGAGAGGAAGGAATATGATAGCTACTTATCTCATAGACATTCTGTACAACTCTATTAGTTGGCAATAAGAGTAGTTATAGTTCTAAAATCAAAAGAAATTTGTAAAAATTATATTAAAAATGAAATTAGCACCCTGCATGGTAATGAATTCCCTTTTATGAAGGGTGCGCTAGTCATATTTGAACACAAACATAGGTTGGAGGTGTTGTAAAGGAGATTCCTATATCGGGCAGTTGGATTTGTTGACTCTTAGGATCACTTCAAACAGCATGATTCTATGTCCTAGCAATCTCTTTGGCTGCAGAGGCACTACATGAAGGAGAGAAGATTTAAGACAAAACAGGGCATGGAGCTAAACAAAGACACAAGCTTGGGGAAGAAAAGGAAATGTAACACTGTCTCAAAACGTTTGATCTCAATCATTTCTAACCTTTTCTGGGGATGAGGTTGGCAGGCCTCCCAGAAAAACCAAAACAAAGCCACCTAACAGGGCATCACAAAACGAAAGGGGACCTAAGCTGGGAGATGAGAAGACGAAAGCCCTGCATTCAGATTCACTGAGGAGAGGGGTGGAAGGCAGAAAAGGCAGGCTTTCTCTTCAGGGTCCTTTCAATTCACTTAAAGGCTCACCTTTGAAATGAACGTCCTCCATAGGGAACAGGCAGTTCCCTGAATCCAGAAGTCAGGGCATTAATAAACATGGCTAAAGGAACAGGTTGAAGTGTCAGTGCAACTGCTTTCTGTATATTCACTGTTCTTAACGCAAACTTGTGATAATTCTGGAATGAGCAAGGCTTGCTCAACAAACCCAGCTTTTATCATCTTCTTTGAATCTGCTTATTCACAGCTTAGAAATCATCCAATGGCCTTCTTACTCTCTAATCAAAGGAATTAATGTTGTTGTGGAAAGAAAAACAACTTTGATTTGGTTTGAGAGAAGGACCAACACAATGTCCCTGTTTGAGGTGAGAAAGTTGAAAACAGAGCTATACTGAAGTGTAGCTTCACCTTACTAAGTGGTGTTTTTTTTTCCCCCAACTGCAATGTGGAGACTCCTGATGAGGTAGAACACATTTTTTAAAAATCTGACTGCTGCTAAAAATGGTTAATGCTTAATGGATGCTCACTGTATTTCAGGCAAGGTGCTGAGTGATTTATACGCATTATCTCCTGAATCCTAACAGTCTGGAAATAGATGCAATTATAGTATCTTTTCCAGAAGAAGCCTAGAGCGGTTAGGTTGCTTACCTCAAGTCTGCAAGCTTATGAATAAGGCAAAGACTGAGGAAAATGTCACACATTCGAACATCACCTATTGGGTGAAGTTCAGCATAAAATTTTTGTGATCTGCTGCTGTAACAGATAAATCACGTTCACACTCCTTGCTGGACCCACAGAAGTGGGTCCAGCAAAAAGAACAAGGTTGAGAGATGGTTCACATCTGGAAACTGTGTGCTATCACTGTAAGAACTGGGAATGTGTGATAGTATTGAAATTAAGAAATGTAATATTATATTTATTTTAACTTTATTATAAAAAAATTCAAATATTCTACAAAGTAGAGAGACTATTTTAATAAAGTCCTAAACCAGTCACCCCACCTTAATAACTGATGTCATTTTACCATATTTCCTTCATCTATTTTCTCTTTGCTCAATTATTTTAAAGTAAGCACCAGATATCATGACCTTTAGCCTCTAAATGTTTCAGTATGCCTCTAAAAATATTTTCACTATTATCTATGTTCACTACTACTATTATCATTCCTAAGAGTATTAACAATAGTTTCTTATCTCACCTCCAGTCCATATTCAGATTTCCCATATTGTCCCCAATTTTACCAGCTTTTTTTAAATAATTACTAAATTAAGCTTGTCGTGATAATGATAAGAGCGATTTAAGAAAACTTGCCTCTACAGATGAAGCAAATGAGAGATTTGGAAGCACGGTGAAGGGGGTGAGTACCTGGCTGCCCAGGGTTTACCCCTGGCACTCTGGGAATGCAGCCTAAGTCACCAGTACTACTCTCAGACCCCACTTGGATCTGAACTTAAATAAAAAATCATAGCAGAAGGGTTAACAGCACAGACTCTGGAATCAGACTATCCAAGCTTATTACTTATTAGCTGGGCAGTCTTGGGCCAGTTCATCTCTTCTTGCCTTTGTTTCATTGCATATAAGAAGATTAACAGTATCTACCTTGTAGTATTGTTGAAAGAATTAAATGAAATAATATGATAATTAAATGACACTGAACAATGTCAGGCATACAATCAGTGCTCAATGAATGTAAGCCATTGTCATCCATCACCAGCACCAGCACCACCACCACCACCACCACCACCATCATCATCATTATACTTATCCTACTGGCTACTGGCTCCAGGTTAAAGACTGAACCTGCAGCTGATCAGGATACAGGAATTATAGGAACTGAGAATTAGGATAATGGTTGGATATCAGTGACTTTATACAACTCTTTTTCTAAAATTCCCTTTTTATGTAGTTATATGACCTTTTCCATAAAAAGTATTAAAATATTAAACCCGCCTGCTTAGGGCCGGTAGAAACAACCTATGGTCTTGAGCTAGTGTCTCGCCCCTCTGTGTGGACCCCCTCCGATGGGGCGTCCACCATCAGCCTCTGCAAAGGAGGACTCTTTTGACCCTTTATAAGCCAAAGTCCTCATGCACTCCATAGCTCCCACCTCTCTTCTTCAGCTTTCCTAACTTGTCTAGATCATGAACCTCAAGTCTCATTTCCTATCATTTTCTCACCTTGTCTTTTCACCCATCCATCAATTCAGATTCTCTTGCTTTGAATTTGGACCACCATCCTTTTACTGTCTTATTTCCTTACTGTGTCTCAGAAGAAGAAAGTCACTTAATAAGCCATATAGAACACCCTACCACGTGGTAGGCACTGTGCTCAGCATTGGGAATGTAGAAATGAATAACACAGCATTTACACTCCAAGGAATTCAGGATCTAATGGATCCCAGAGAAGCCCTCCATAATCTGCCAGTTTCCCACAAAATACTGCCTGTGTGCTACCCTCTGGATAGACACTTACGTGGTCTGTTCCTGCTTTAAAAGTGTGTCATGGACAACGAAACGTGACAGTCTGTGTTATTGGTCACCATTAGGCATTACATCGTATTGAATTGCTTATTCAGTCATCTATCTAAAAGCTATTTCCAGCTGACCCATTCATAGTTATGACTGCCATAAAAACAAATTGGGCAGTTTGTGTTATGAGAAAAACCAGACTCAGTGTTGTAAACTATTAGGCTTAGTGGTAGAATAAAGAATACGAAATTAGAACGGTTCCATGCCTAGCAGTCACAAAGCAACGGGAGCTTTCCAATTATAAATATAGCCTTCAATTCTGCAGAATTTCTGGAAGAGTTGATTATTTCTCTTTCGTCCCAACACCTATTTCTGAACATTTGTTGGTTGCAAAAGTACTTCGCCAAATTGGCTCAAGATGAAGCTTCGTAAAGAGAGGAACAGAGAAACTAAATACGCCATGCAAGCCTCAGAGAAGATTCCCTGGAAATAAATGACACAGCTCTTTGGATATGACTGCTCCTGTCCATCCCCAAATGCCTTCGTTGGAGGTTTAGAGCTGTCACAATCCATTTTCCCCTCCTCTGGTTCAGGAAGTTGGCTCCACGTAACCTTTATGATACTTTCAGATTTGAGAGTGAAATATGAAACACATTGATTGCTACTGTACGTGAGAAGCCTTATCCAATTCCTGATTTAGGCATTAGCCCCATTGGTAGAAAAGATGATTCAGTCACCAAGCAGGGATCCAGCAGAAGTACCAAGAATGAAGAGAATAGACAAGCATAGGGTCTGAAGAGTCCTTCAGTGTGGCAGGCAGGAGTTTCAGGGAAGAAGAGCCAGGCCAGTTACATGACAGTAGTCTACATATCCTGTTAATCAAAGGTTTTCAGTCTTGGAAATTGGTCTGGTTGGAGCTAGTGGTATGAATTCTTTCCACAGTTCATTCACATCTTTTTTTTCTTTTCCTAATTTGATTTTTAAATGCAGGCCAGGCAGAATATGTTGGCACTAGCCTGGAACAGACTGCCTAAGTTTATGTCCTCTTCTAGCTGGTGGCTTTGGGTAAGTTACTTAAATATCATGCCTCAATTTCCTCATCTGAAAATGGGCATAAGTCACATCTACTGCACAGAGTTGTTGTGAGGCTTGCTTGTGAATGAGTACAGGTAAAGTTCTTAACTATGACTATGGCCTATTAATCAGTTATAAAAATATAAAAGAATGTTAGCCTGCAATCTGCAGCTATACTTTCCATCACAAAGAGAAAGTCCTTTTATAGTAGGACAGAGGCAACTGGCATACGGACAGTGGTAGGAGAGGGAAAGAGAACATCTCCATTTGAGCATTTGAGTCCTTGACCTCAGGTATCTCTGAGGTCCCCTCTGTCTGCCCACTCAGTTTGCTTATAGGAAACAATACGTTCTTCATTTTTCTTGAGATGTCTTTAGTTGAGTTTCTGTAATTTGCAGCCAAAGAATTTTAACTTAGAGAACCTACTTTGTGACAGACGCAGGGCTAAGCTTTGAGTAAATATTACATCTTTAGTTTTCAAATGAGTCCATTGTAGACAGGGAACTGCAACTTGCAGAGCTCTCTGCTGCACTGTTACCCTATTAAAAAGGCAGCAAAGGGGGATGGTTAGAGGACACTCTGGAGACAAACCGAGTGGGTGAAAACTCTGGCTCTATTACTTACTATCTACTTAAGCTCTATGGGCCTTTGTTTCCTCACTTGAAAAAGAGAGCTATTAATGGGACCAACTTCATAACATAATGTAAGGATTTATTGACAATTATATGTAAAGGACTTAGCACATACTGAGAACTCTGTAAATATTAGCTTTTACTATCAAACAAGCCTTTCCTAATACTCTTCATAAAACTTTCTGTCATTCTCTGACTCCCCTCCTCCCACTTTATTTTTCTTCTTAGATTTATCACCCTTGACATCATAATTTTTAAAATTTACTTATTTATTGTTATTCATCCTTCATTGGAATGTAAGCTTTTGTTTGCAACTTATCCTCAGTGTCTAAAAAATAGCTGAGGTGTACAGTACGTGCCCAATAACCATTTAAAAATAAATAAATGAACTTGTCAAGGTCTTATAGCTAATTAGCAGCCAAGCTGAACAGGATTCTAGTTCAGGGGTGTTTGACTCCAAGTCAAGCATTTCTACTAACACATAACCTGAAATTACCAAATCTGTAGGTTATTCAGGTATAAAGTGTATCATTTTAAGTATGAAAATACTACAACAAGAAACGGTGTGGTGTAAATATAAGAATGCAGAGCCTGGAGACATAAAATCTTACCAGTTATGAGCTCTGTGACCATAGGTAACTCATTGCATCTCATTGGACTTTATTTCCTCATTTGTAAAATGGGAAGGTTAAATAAAATTAATTCTGTGATTTCCTCAGTTCAATTTTTCTGTGATTCTGTTCCAAAGAATTAAGTGAATCAGATTCATTAGCAAATAGTTTTCAGTACCATGGTATATTTTTGTATTCAAAGCATTTCTTTCTGTATTTTTTCCTTCTACAGTGAATAAAAAGGAAAGTTATAAAAGAAATTACAAAGAGAATTTTGTAACAGGCAGCAATCTAGTTGTGCTGTAAGGTACATTGATTTTTCTCTCTGAAATCACTCTCTAAAATCTAAGTTATTCCAGAGAAATCATTTTTTGTGTATTTGGCTGTGATGACAGGGCCCAAATTGCAAATGAGTATTGTCACTGGTGACAGAGTGAAGTGTCTGGGGACAAAGCCAAGTGGAAATCTAACTGCTCCCAAAATTCACCAGTCTTCACCAGTGAACCACCCTTCACTGAACAATTCTGTCTTAACATCTTTAACATAAGAGAAAACCCTGTTGACCATTGTTTATCTAGGTTAAGTGTGTCCACCACCTAGAAGTGAAGTTAGTGAGGAATCTTAGCCTATATTTCTGTATTCCTATTCAGTTTCTAATATAGGGCAGGATTCATATTAGATGCCCGTGAGTAACTAAGTACTGATAGATTGTTCTCGGGGATTCCCTTGGGTCTACCAGTTGTGCACCTGTTCCCAGCTTCCTCCATTCCACTCTCCATGATGTTTCATTCTGTTTCCTTCTCCTTTGCCTTTTACCTTATGTGTGACACTAAGCAAATTCACTCTAGGAGTCCTGACCTGGGACCCCCTCTCATGTTCCTTAGGACCCTCTGTTGATGGCAGCACTCTTTTTAATTCTGATTTTCTGAAAGAAAACATTTATCTTCAAGATTCCAGAGGGAGGGGTGGCTTAAGTGTTCATGATGCTAAAGAGATAAATACTGAACAACATAATGTGAAACACAATACTATTTAAACAGATTTTTATTTTGAGTACTATATTTCCCAGTCTGTTACTTGGATTTTCTTCCATTCTCTTATTTTAGCACTGAAAAGGTAGGCAATTCCTTCATTTCCTTGTTCATATCAGCACAAGGTTTTTTTCTCCAAAAATAACAGCAAGAGACAAACATGCATTTGGTACAAATATGAAGTGATATTTTGATCGTATATGATAAAAAATTACCTCTGAATAACAGAAAAGAAAAATGGAAAAATATCCCAACTATGAGAACTATTAGAATCCAGGATAATTTCTAAAAGATTTACGTATATGAGGAAATAGTGGCAAATGGTAATCCCATTTTGGTAAGGGCTTGGCATTAGATAGTTTGGGCCTTTTCCATCTCCAGTTTTTCATGACTATAGGATTAGCGCTCGTAAACATTAAACTTGTACTATAAATGTGTCTTAAGAGGTTATATTTAAAATAAGATGACAAGGCAAAGTGTGAGAATATACTTCTGAGAAGGCACTTAAAAAACCAGAAGTTGTATACCAGTAGAGAAAAAGAGTGATGTCATATCAATTAGCAAGCTATACTTTTCCTAAATGCCAAAAACAATAATATCTTAACAAGTAAAGAATGTATTTAAAGTTGGTTAACTAATATCAAGTCAGTGATTTAATCTAGTTTGAGCAAAGCTTTGACACATTAATTCCAAGATACTAAAAAAAGTATAAAATATCACTAATATTCGTTATGTATCAATAGTTACTTTTTCATTTTTATTGCTCAGCTGCATGTTAAAAATGAGAAAATTAGAATCAGTTTGGTTAGGAGGATTTCATTTCAGAAACACTGTTCCTTTCTCTTCATAAGTTTTAACCATGGGCCAAGACCAGGAATTGCTCCTTTAGAAAATTCATATAATTTAATCAATATATATCGAGGTTTCTCTTTAAGTTCTTTTGGAAACATGATAGGCATTTATACACAATCAGATTAATATATGTCAATTTTGAGAGCTTAAATATAAGAAAATAAGAAATCCTACAACAAGTTACTGGATGCTTTCTGTCCGGTGCTTTTCCTCTCTTGGTCGTGTTCTTGTTGTTTTTCTTAAAACTAGAATTCTCCCCCAAATATCTCTAGGTTCCATGGTAGCCCACTTTAAATTTTTGATTCCAATTAAATTACTTCTGAATCTGTCTAATTTTTCAGGCTGCGCCTATTGCAGTTTTTAAGCTTTCACAAGTTTACAAACTTATGTATGAAGAAAAACACCTTTCCACTCATCTTAAAAACTACAATAAAAGCTGATTTGCCGTTGTATTCAGTAAAAGTGCATTTATTCAGCATTCCATTAACTAGAAGACATTAAAAAGCATTTATGGGCCATGCATGGCACCAAAATCTCCAGCTGTCAAAATGACACCTTTGTTTTCACATTTCAAAAGATAATAAATTATGCTTAACATAAATAAATCATTCTATATCTCTGAATACTAGTGTGCTCTATATAGTATAATTATTATCACACTTATGTATTCGTTCCTGACTTTATCAACAAATGGAGCCTTTTTTTGTCCTTTCTCAAGTTTCATGGATTCTGGGATTCAGAGACCAAGTCCATAACCTTTGTTGTTTTATAAATATCAATCGTCTTACTGCTCCTACTATCCCCTCCTCTTATCTTCTTAGATTTATCTAAGAAGAACGAAAACTGTATGCCTGTTATAGAAACTGTATGCACGCATACACACAGACACATATATTTTCATCTGTATATTTTTCCATTCCCATAAAAGTTTTTCTTTTTCCTCTATATCCTGCTTTTATTTCCTATTCTGTTTCATGTCAAGTTTCCCATTCTGTTTAAGGAAATAGTCAGAAGTGATTAAAGTGACCTGTAGGGGGAAAAGGTGAAAAAACAACCCACTGGAGAGAGCAGAGTATAAACCTGCTACGCAAGGACACTCCGCTTTTTAACCTGGGAGAGAATACTTACATACACTGCTAGAGATTTAGCACTAGTTCTTAGGAGAAAATAAAAGCAGACAAAATGGAGTCTTGTGCTGGGACTAAGTATACATTTGTTTTGGGGGTGTATTGTTTTGGATGAAAAGGCCTAGACTGCTTTGTATTCTGATCTTAGAAATAACGATATATAATGAATTCTACCAAGCCTTTTAAAGAAGCTTTGACATTTGTTTCATGTATATTAGGACCCATTTCAGCTTTAAAATGAACTCAGATGAAAAGTGTCTTGTAGCATAATAGTTACATAGTGAATGGTTTGTATGTATATCGCATCTCAATTTTTTTCTAATGGTGATTTCTTCAATTCGTGGTAATGTAAGACGATACTGAGTATTGCTTTCACAGACTTTAAGGAAGCATGATTAATTTGTCAGCAAAGCTGAGCTTAGTAGTAGTTCCTTGAACTTACAAACTTTATCAGTTCAAATGCTGACCTTGCCACTTCCCCTGTGTCATCTGCGTAGCCACCTAACCTATGAGCCTCGGTTTCTCCGTTAAAATGGGGATGGTGAGTTTACCTTACAGCTTGATCATGAGGGTCACAAGTAAATGAATCTTGAACTCTGCTTGGAAGAAGGAATTCAGTGATTAGTTTTTCCTCTTTAAATAAGTCAAAGAGATAGTGGGATAGTTTCAATGTATATTTCAGATGATAGAAACAGATTTTTAAAGGATCATACTTTATATAAGCGATAACCATGTTTTAATGACTTCAGAGCAAATAGGATACAACAGATCCCTACACTCCAATTAGGAACAAGTGACACTGTCCTGTATTATTATTTTTCTTTTTCAAGTAAAGATATGTTTAATAAGCATTTTCTCCCATAATTTCCGTGGTTACATAAATCGAATATTCAATGAAAAAAATTGTTAAGAAAAGGTTTTTAGCAAAGAAGTTTCCAAAAGTGAGAAGTGTCTTCGAAAGACAAGGAGAAACCAAAGTATTTCATAACGTCACAGCACTACTGCATGTCCTTTGAAGCGTGATTTTGTTTTACTCCCACTCCCAAGTTTAACCTCTTTTCCCCTTATTTCCCCTTTGTATCCAAAATCTAATTGTAAACTGAGGTTGATGTTTATGCTAGATAAATAGAAATAATCATAACTTCATTTTAATTTGCCTCTCGATCACTTTGTTCAATAAGAAACTTGAAACTAGAATAAAAATCTTGCTCCTGGCCCTGTCTTCAGGGATAAGCAGAATGCCTGGCATATGGTGGGCACTCAGAAAAAAGTGACTGAATGAAGGGCTGACGTGATCTGGCATGACCAGGTTGTTAAACGTTGATATAGCTTTGTAGTGACTATAAATAGCTATTATCCTGTGGCCCCTCCAGTGTCCCTCCTAGATCCCTGGCCCCTTACCTGGGGACATCCCCCTGATGCTGGATTCAGTAATTCATGGATTTAGTCCTAACAGACTGCGGGGTGGTGGGGGATGTTTTCTAGACCTCATTCCAGAGCTCTGGTCGCCTTCTGCTCTGATTGGGCAGTGTCTGTGCCGTACTGATTGAGATACATTTTCAATATTATCTTCAATTAAATCAATATTCTATGTGTTGATTTAGCAATATCAACCAGCCTCAATGCAACACAAAGCAGGAAAAGCACCATGTTCTGAGGAGCAGAAGAAAGTAAAAGAGGAAAAGAGGTAGAAACGGAGGGGAGGTAGGAGAGGTAGAGAAGGTGAGAAAGAAGCAGAAGGACACCTGGTATAAGGAGATCACCACCTGCAGGGGTTTGTTTTACACCCTCACCTTTCTCATGTGCATTCCATCAATTCAAACTGTCTTCCCAGGATGGTGTGAGTGAAAGCTCTTTGAAAAAGTATACGGTACACATCTAGAACCAGAGCTGTAATTACTGTGTTTGCAACGCTGACACCATTGTCTGATAAAATATTGTGCCAAACATTTCCCCCTTCTTTTGCCTTTGTGCTGGCTTACTTTGGGTAAAATAACATTAGTCAGTTTCATATCCAGCCCACATGAAATCCTATCACAATGCACTCCAAGGGGGTGGGGGTCTAAATTGTTCCATTGTGCTAGGATTCCATTGTATTAAATATTGTTGAAAAGTTGCTACTTGTGAATCTTTTGGCGTTTTGTTGAAAGGATATTACACACTGTATTTTAGAAAACCTTAAATAACCGCTGCTGAATGTGTGAATTGCTTTTGTTTGGATTAGAGCTGAGTTCTGCAAACTTTGCCCTGCTAACTCTGGAAAAGTGAAAATGGGTTCCATGGTCAAAAAAGTTTGGTAAATACCTGCATGTTAGGATATTAATGGCTCTGAGAAGTCGTGTATTTTTAAAAATTGTTCAACTTTTTTGAAATCCAAGTTTTCTCAAGCTCTGTCAGTTTTTTTTTTTTTCATGGAACATCTAATGTGGGATAGCAAGTTTGAGAAATGCAAATACTGGAACAGGATATTCATTCTTGCATTTATAGAAGACATGCCATACATTTGGATACAGGCCAGAGTGGCAAAACAAAGACAAATAAGGCACAGTGTTGTCCTTGAAAGGCTAGAAGAGGAGATGCAATGCAAATGATATTACCAAGTTGTTTTGGTTTGTTTTATAATTGTGGGAAAACAGGAGATAAAGCAACTGAGTAAGAAAGAAGGAAGGTTAGGACCATGTATGGGAAAGCTTCCATGGTGATAAAGTCTCACTGAAAGAATATATTCGTGCAAATGTCAAGTACTGGAAAATTTTTTAACATTTTTTATTGATTTAAGTACTGGAAATTTATATAGTCGCCAGCAAGCAAGGGAAAAAAAAAGACAACCCTCTCACACATCCTCTTGTAAAATTATTTAAGATATATCCCAGCAACATAAATGCCTCCTACCTCAGGACGTTGGGTATGTCAGCATGTCTCCCTTAAGACAGGCAGCTCTCATTTCAGATGATTTCATGAAGGGTGAGTAGTGGCCATAAAGATAATTTGCATTTTTTTCCCTTTAACACACATATACACCCAAAATTTGGATCTCAATTGGACCTCTTCTTAGATCCTATCTCTTCCCATGGCTGGACAGGGATTTAATGAGTGTGCCAGGTTTCCCTGGCTGTGAACTTGTTTTTTCTTGTATCCAACATGCACACTGTCATGGCCTTTATTAACTAGTCAGTCATTGGATGGGAAGTGGGAATGGATTGGAATCCTTGATGTGGTTCCAAAAATTGCTGGCTTTTTCAGCCTTAAAACCAGCAGCCCAAAGACATCTGAAGGTGTTTGATGTGTTTCATACGGCACCTAACGTACCAGGTGTGCTGCAGCACCGTTACAGAGGAGACGAAGGGAAATAGAACTGGTGGTCTCTCTGTCTCTCCTTCTCTGTCTCTGTCTCTCTGTCCAGAAAGAGAGATGGTGTGCCCTCCATTCTGCCAGTCAATTCATATGCATTATTTTGTGTAATTTTTACAACAATCGATCATATGAGGTTTCATTACAGTGTTTTTGGCCATTTTTATTGGTGTGTAAACTGAGGAACAAAAATGTTGAGGATTTATCCAAGGTAAAAGGCAGAGTGAGGAGTAAACCAGGAGATCTGAATTTTGTATTAAATAGTTCTACATCTACTTCTGTGATACTTAACATTTTGGAGTGTCTCAGTAAGATCTGAGGTGGAGTATAAGTAACGTATATGAATGATTTACCTCTTTAAATTGGAGCAAATTTAAGATCCCTATAAAAACACTGCTTTCACTTGCTTTCAAGAGAGAAGCAAGAGATAGAATCAGAGTTAGCAAGTACTAGAATTACACTATCACAACCTAATAATTGATGCCAAGCCCACATAGATATATCTGAATCATCAATGAGTGTGTTGAAGTTGAAAACCACCACTCTTCCTTTTAGGTACCAATGACATCCTTCAATTCTTCAAAATATGGATGAGTCAAGATGAATAAGGCCACTAATCAGAAAGATAGATTTATTTCTGAGCCAGAAATTAACCTTCTGTATGTTAGCAACTCATGAAATTTTTTTAGCAGCTGGAGTTATTGATTACATTTTCTACTAGGAAATATTTCATGCTAGTTCTAAAATGAGGGTTGAATGGGCAATGTTGAAAAATGATGGAAACTGATTTAGCATTTAATAAATGTACTTATACCTAATGGCAATTGCATAATCCAAGAATATATCTATCATTTCATGCTTAAGGGAATGAAAACCATGACTTTTGATAAATGTGCTTATAAAAAACCATATAAGGAACAAAATTGGGTATGGCTCATTTTTTCATATTCAGTTTATTTCAATAACATGAATATTTATTTCACTAGTTCTATTTTATGGGAGTTAGGTGAAATAAAATGTGCGTTGACTAGTTATTTAAAGAAAAAAAAAAAACCCTACCATGCAGAATAATGTTCCAAACTCAGCACAGAATAAAAGATATGTCATGTAACATTTTCAGCTTGTTCCTATTTTAACTATAATATTTAATATTAAAAAGCACGGCATTGTTTCTTTTAGAAATATTCATTTCCCCCTTTCTACGTGCACCAAAAATTATTCTTTCCCACCTCTCTCTACAGTTAGAACACTTAACCAGAAAGTAGCAGGCATGAGACTGCAGCCACAAAAAACTACAGATGGAAGATAACTAAAGTGTTAAAAATTGTGTAAGGACAAATGGGAAATCACAAATAATTTTAAATTACCTCAATGTCTTACTTTACATTGTTAAGTAAACATAGTCTCTTATTTATTTCAATTTTCATTCTTCATTATGAAATATTTCAAAATGCCAGATATTCATATATCCACTATCTGCTTTTAACAGATGGTGACTTTTGCGTAGGTATCTGTTCTTTTGCCTTTTTTAGCAAGTTTTTTTTTTCACTGAAAAGAAAACATTAAAAGTATGTGTCAATGTCACCAAAGAGGTGAAACATTAAAAGTACGTGTCAGTGTCACCAAAGAGGTGAATCAAACTGAAATTATCTGCTAACTTCCAGATAAAAGCTTATCAGAATTTTAAAGGATGTCAGAAAGGCTTCTAAGAAATTCTTTTCCGTGCCTCTTGCACCACTTCAGTGTTCAAAAATAATACCAATAATAATCACCAAAATTTGCATTTTCTTATGGGGGAAAAACTTTCTAAATAAATTAATTAAAAACAGAATAGAAAGTCTACTTTGTAGACTTTCTGTTAATGATTTACTTCATAATTATTATAAATATTTATTTTTGAAAAAGACGTTTTAGTTCTTCTACTCTCGTTTGTCTAGTACTTCATTTGTGTGGGGAGGTGGGGGGGCGGTGTGTGATATACGTGTGTGTATTCAAACTTTATATTAAATAAAGAGTCTATTCCACTCTCTTCTGGAAATCTTGGGTTGTCCGTGAATGTGTAAAATAAGGATGGGATAAGTTACATAGAACATTTTTAAGGTAGAGAAACTAGTAATAATTGAAATAATAAATTAATCTTTGTAAGTAATATATTTAGAGATCATTTATGTGCTGGGAGAAAATTTGGCTTATTTCTTTATTTTTCAGTATGGCAAGAAAGTGAATAGTTCATCTTTCCCTTACAGGTAAAGATTAGGGGGAAATCTTCAAATTTCAGACAGTGTTGTCATTATGATGGAGTAAAATGTGAACAAATAGTTGTACGTAAAGTACCCTGGGCCAGTCCTTTTTATAGTTTCAGTTGAATATCCCTATGTGGTTTGCAGTGTGGGATGTTTATGGCTATGTTCTACTAATCCTGGGTCTACTGGGATATTGCATGTGTTTGTCTCAGGGAAAATAGCTTGTTTGCCTCAAATCGAAGTCTCAAAGATAATTCTTTTTCTGTGGGCTTAAAATAGTTTTTGTTCAGGTTGATATTTACTATTTGAGGTGAATTATTCCCTTCTTCGGCTGTTTTCTACTCACAATATTATGATATGCAATTTTGGTTAACCATTTGTATTATCTTTTCTATAACATTATTCTGGGCTTCTGTATAAAAGTTTAAAAATATGTTCCACCAATGAAATGCATATGCTTGCTTATTCAATATCTTTTCCTATTGGATTTGCATAAAATCTTGCCTAGTGGAACTCACTTATAATGAAATCTTTTTTTCTTTCTACATATTATGTTTAAAATACCTATCTGAGTTAGATAATAACATGCTTTCCATTATAAAGTTAGAGTAATTTTTTCACTTCAAAGGATCCTTTTAATTTTGTTTTCTATGAATAGTTTTCATTAAATATATATATAATATGTATGTATACATATATTTAAGTATATTTAAAAGCACTTAGCTTTTTCTAAGATTCATCATCTTTTACATTTGAAGGCACATTTTTTCATGATTTGTATAGTATTTGATTTTTCCTATATACTATGACTACATATTTTGAAGACTCACTTTTCAAAAGTTACCAGGAATCTTTTAATGGAAATAACCTTGTTAGTTTTTGTTCTTTATTTCCTGGTCAAGATAAGCAAGATGGCTTGAGATATCTGTTTTTCAAAACAGAGTTCATGAATTCAATCTGTTTTAAGCTCAAATACAGATGAGATTCTTTGATCCCTACTTATTTACTTAATAACATTAACCATTGAATACTACTGGCCTCTCAGTTCAAAACATACACTTAAGTGTAGGACATGACAAACGGTACATAAACATATTTTATTCAACTGTATTTTATATAGAAATTTAAAAATTTGAATCTTTCATATAGTCCTTGAGCTCAGGTGCTCATGCAAATGTAATTCATGTTAATACATCAACTGCATTTGACGTATCTTCTATAGTTGGCTAAGGAAAGGAGCCTCTAGGAAGTACCAACTCATTAGGGAGTATCTGATGAATATTTTTCATTTTGACTAAATAAATGACTTTTTACATGGCAATATAGTCCACCATCAATAAAATGCCACTGAGAACCTTGCCTCACTGAACTCCAAGCCGTGGAATTTTTCTTTGTGGGAATTAGACTGACTTTTGCCAAAAAATTAATTACATTCATACACAGAAAGACAGTTTCCTCCAGCCCGCCCGGATCCTATATCTAGGTGCAAGGCGCCAAGCTTGGCTTTCAGAGGATATAGAAAAGTAGGACAGCCAGAATTTCCAGCTAGGTCATCTGGTGCGTTCTCACTCTGTACCGCTCAATATTTGCTTGAAAACGTCCAGAGATGAGCAACTAACTATAGCCTTTACCTTCAAGAAATATAAACTCAAGTGGAAAAGATTAGGAAAGCCTAAGTCCCTCTGCTTGTATACTGTAGTACTCAATATGACTCCACACAGTACAATAAAAATAACTAACGTGTTTAGAGACGGCCCGTTGCATTTCACAAAGCGCTTTCACCCAAATGCAGGGCCGGTAGAGAGGTTCACAGAGCCTTGGCAGTCCAAGAGGGCGAAATCAATCTGGGCGCGGGTGGGCACCTGGAAAAATCGCACGGTGGAGACGGCATCCGAGATAGGCCTCGAAGCACCGACAGGGTTGCGAATACGGGAGAGGTCATTCCAGATGGAAGGACCCCCACTTGTTCTGAAGGTAGTTACACCATGGGGCCCATACTACCGGTCAGGTTTTTAGAAGACCCCTACAAATGCAGGGGTCCGACCTTGGAGGCACTTCCGCTGTGCAGTTGTTTAAGTTTGGATTCGGAGAGTGCACCAGGGAGCTCCGGCTCACGAAGGTGGGCACCCTCTCCCTTCCTTAGCTCTGACCCTCCGCGAGACGCGCCCACCGGAAAAAGGCTGCCGGGGCCACAGGGACTGTAGTAGCTGCCGTAGCCCCCACCAGATTCCGGCGCTGCGGTGGAAAGACCTGGGTCCTGCCCCAGCCAGAGGGAGGAGGCGCAGCGCCCGGCTCTGGCTCTCGGCTCGGGGAGCCTCTTCCCTGCCCCTCCCTCCCGCGGCGGCGGCGGCGGCGGCGGCAGCAGCTGCAGGAGAGGGGGGCGGGCGAGGGGCGGAGCCGGGGAGGAGCCGCGGCGGTGGCGGCCCCGGCGGCGGCAGGTGTGGACCGGCCGGAGGTGCCGGGCTGTCCACTCCCGCCCGCGCCCGCCGGAGGCCGGGGCTCAGGGGCCGGGACGGCCTCCTCGGAGGAGCTTCGCGTTCCTCTTCGACCTGCCCACAACTTAGGGCGCAACCCGGGGCGCGCAGTTTCCATGTCTGGTGCCCTGAGGAGAAAGCCCCGCGTCCCCCTCCGCGGGGCCCGCGCGGACCCAAGCGGAGAGGCGGCGGCCTGAGGGGCGGGAAGGATACGGCCCCTGCTTGATCCCCTCACCCGGGCGAAGCCGTGGGGCGCTTTCGCTCTCCAGCCCGACACCCAGGTAAGTGAGGAACGCGCGGGAAGAGGAGTAGGGGCGCATCTCTCTAAGAGTTGAGAAAGGGCTTCGGGGCCTGGCACTCGGCCGTCCGCGCCCTGGGCGGAGGGCCGCCGGCGCCCTGTGAGTACTCGAGCGAGGATGCTGCGGCCCGGCCCGGCGCATCTCGGGGCACGGCGACCCGAGCTCTGCTCAGAACCGCCTCCTGCTCGTTCCCAAATAGCAGGTTGTTTCCCTGGCGTAGTCTCTCAAGTCACAGGTCGGCTCTTTCCTCCTAAACCGGGAAGAAGGAACTGTGTGTGTGTGTGTGTGTGTGTCCGTCCGTCCGTCCAGGAGCGAATTGGAGGCGAGCGCTTTTTGACCAGCGATGTTTGGCGAGAGCCCGTGTACTATTTAAAATTACTGTCACTTCACAACTTACTCTGCTTTGCCGTCTTAGAGTGAAAGGAGTTGGGCGTGTATTTTATATCCCCACCTGGTAGGATTAGAGTTTGTTTTCGTCATATTCAGGTGGGAGAATGATGCGCTGTAAAATACAGGTATTTCCAACAGTACTTCACTGAAAAGAGCCTTCCGATCCTACGGCGAGACAATGGCAGTCGTGGAAAACAGGACAGAAATGTTCACTTAGCGCCGCTTTGGCGGGGGAGAAGTTAAGGAAAATTTGAGCAGAAGTGACCTCTTAATCGGCTTCTTGAGGGACCGTTTTTGTCCCTGCATAAGTGGTATTAGGACTAATAGTGACAGCTCAAGACCTACAGTTGGATTGGAGCTAACGCTGTGCCAGGACATCCCTCACCGCCCGGGGAACTCTAGTTTCGGAAATCGGTCGGGCCTTTCAGCTTTCTTTACTGAAATTGCGGCAGCTTTGAAGTGAATTAGGAAAATGATCTTTTTTTTTCTCCTCTGGAGTTTATTACCTCTGCACTAAAATGTTTCTCTCGTGGACAGAAATACAAACAATATTCTATTTTATACTTTGTTTTAAATAAATTTTTCTTGAATTGGTAAAAATTTGATATTGACAACCAAGTTTAGGTTTATTTGTTGTTGAGTTTGGGTTTGGTTGGGGGAGAGACTGACTTATAAGTTATTTTTCAAGCTTAATATTGGTTATTTTTCATTGTCTTCAGACATTAGTCCTTAAGCGAAGGCCTCAATCTTGATTTTAAGGGACATATTGTAGAAATAACAGTGGTTTAAGGCCATGCATAAGAGCTATACCCCTCTTTTTCATAACTTGTGACAGAAACTCGTGAAAGTTGGGCAAATGCACTAAATTTAGGATGTAAAAATCCTCTTAGGTTGAATTTTAGGCCTCCAAATGAAAATTTTTTATTTGTGTTTAACTTCATGGAATTATCAGACTTTATGCAATTATCAGTATGTGATGTTTATTTTTTTATTTATGCCGTATAACTGTACATGTGGATGTTGCTTGCGTGGTAGGGAAATATGAGAAGAAGTCAAGAAGCTCCTTTAAAAAGTGGAGTTCTTCACTGAGTGAAATTTTATGGTTCTGAAAAGCATGTATCAGAAACAAAGCTTTGATTGATAACATGGACTGTTGTCTCTTTTTGAAATTTTAAATAAATGATTAAGAAGGAAGATATAAAATGCTTTATACTTGAGCACTGTTTTTTTCTCAATGCATGTGGGAAGAAAAGTTAAGGATATTATTTTTGTACAGTGTAATAGCTAGATAGCTATTCTAGAAGCTGTAAAGTGCTTGAGGAAATAAAATTAAAAGATAGTATAAAATTATGCTTTGTACTTTTAGAATTTTAAGGAGAATGCACACTTGTAAATCTCAGATCCTCAAGGAAACTGTATCAAAATGCATGAAGTACAAGAATTTATCTGTGTATGACTTTTTTTCTCAGATTAAAAAATATTTGTCTTGGCTTGCCTTAAAACTGACATTATAGTTAAATTTTATTAGTAGCTATATGGGATAATTCAAAGCACTTTAAATCATTTATATTAATGATTTCCTTTATTAATTGTTTTTTAAGATGTCTTTTGCTTGAGACACTGACATTTGATGACAGTAGGTGTCATTAAATTTTTCATATAATTGCCACAGTTTTTCTTAATTTTGTGTATCTAGGTAGTTTTAACATATAACACCTTCGGGTCTCAACAAATATAAACTTTAAGAAAGCAGTAGATTAAATTCCTGAATATTAGCATTTCAGAGATGAAATCTAGCTTTAAGACCAAATGGCTTTTTGAAGACATTTTAGAATACATATAATAGTATGATTTTTAGAGGAAAATCTTTTTATTGTTCTTTTCTAATTCTTTGAATTCTTAAAGGAAATTAACAAAAGAATCAATAATTGTATTTTAAGTTTCTTGATGTATTTAACAGATGTTTCCTTAGGAGAAGTCTCCCTAGTGTTACAAAAATTTGTATAGGAGCAAGAAAGTTTATTTTTTGTTAAAAGATGTTTCTAGAGACTAGGAAGAAAATTTTGTTGAACCTAAATAAGAAACAGTGAAATGTGATCTTTGTATTGTGAAATGTATTTTCACTGAGGACTTTTTAAACTATGTTTTCTTTTTAAAAAGGTGTATAGGAAGTAAGTCAGTTATTTCATTGGTACACTGTAAGTACCCTAATGTGCTTGCTTTATTCATGGATATTGAGACTTTTTTATCCACACCTCATGTGCCGAGTCCAGGAAATCATCAAAATAATTTTGGCGAGGATTGAGATGAAGGGAAAAAAACAT
Organism: Vicugna pacos; assembly: GCF_048564905.1. NCBI lineage: Eukaryota > Metazoa > Chordata > Mammalia > Artiodactyla > Camelidae > Vicugna > Vicugna pacos. Next base: position 19,866,513 of record NC_132990.1, read on the forward strand.
CCAAGCATGATTATGATATATATGTGTTGGTTTGCAGCAAAGAAAGGGTGAAAAAAAAAAGAGTTAGGGATCAAAATTTATGCACATTAATCAGATTCCCTCGTACTTTTTGCTTTATTGTGTAATTGAGTTTTTAGCCAGTATGTAGTTATTGAGTGTATCAAAATATACAGCAGACACTAAAAAAAAAAAACCTAATTTGGAAATTCTTAATCATGGCTTTATCAAATATACAACCTACTCTACTTTGTCTGTATACCGTGTTCCAAGCTGTTCAACATTTGAGACCAATTTATAAATTAAGTGTATTCTGAAAGTTAATTAAACAAGTAATTTCCATTTTAAGAGAAATGCCCCTTTTGAGGGACTATTTTTTTAACATCACAAATAGTACCAATCCTTTGAGTAAAATAAGAAAGGTTATATTAATTACAAGTTATACTTTCAGCAAGGGGAAATGCAATTTTTATTGGCCTTGGGGGCATTCATGCTAACTAGTTGTGGCCCAGTTTCCATTTCTCTATCTGCACCGCCTCTGACAAAGGAGCGGGTACCGAGAGAAAAAAGACTGTGAAGAGAAGATTAAAAAAATAATCTATGTAGGTTGATCACAGTTGTGCTTGGTGAGCCTATATCCATATGAAATCAGAACCAGAAGAGAAAGTCTGAGTCGAATTCCCCAGAGCCCTTTTACGCTGATGCCAGTGAGTTAACAATGGCAGAGAAGAGAGTAGTCGACTTCTGCCATTCGCAAAGCCAACTTTGTGATCCACAGCAAATCAAACCCACGAAATCTTTTAGTCTTGTTCAGTTCAGCTCCACTTCCTTGCCAAGGGCATAACAGCTGAAGTTAAAAGACTTATACCCAAATGGGAAAATTAATGCCATTTGTGTATAGGCAGTAGCCTTATTCAGACTCCTTTCAACCTAATTGGAAAAAAACAACAGAATATGACTTGGTAATAAGTCCTCCAGGGTGGATAGCATGTTGGAGACTATGGCTCGAAATGCATTTAATAAGGTTTTTCACTTTTTTTGAATTACTTATAGTCTACATTGTAGTTCTCTGGTTTTGTGTGTGTGTGTGTGTGTGTGTGTGTGTGTGTGTGTGTGGAAGTGGGTTTACTTCAGCCTCTACAATTTGAAAGAGGTAAAAAGTACAATTAAATGGTAAATTTTAAAGTGAACAAGATGGTTTTGCATTGGTCACTTAAAAGCTCTGCCACTACTGCTCGGTTGAATTTTCTTCCTTTTATTGTAAATCTAAGTTCTTTGCTTAGAAGTAGTGATCCTGATTCTGAGAAGGGTAACAAGAAAGGAAAAGAACTATGTCCAAAAACCAATGCCATCTGACAACTGAGTTTAAGTTATCTCTGTCAAATTTCAGGTGGACTTCGACCGCGTTAGTCAATTGGATATGTATTAAATAAGATAAACAAATCAGCTCAGAAAGGTCTACTCCAGAAACTTGTGATGTGTGTGCTTTTCTAATTGTTAGGTCTAAATGTGACATGTAATAATCAATCAAGACCAATTAATTACTAGACATTTGAAGTTTCTAAATTTTGGAATTTCTAAAAGATGATATAAGCAAAGGATTAGTCCCCCAAAAGTCAAATTGATAAGATCTTACTAAAATAAAATAGCCTGAGATTTGTGCATTACAGTACATGCTCAATTGGAAATTCAAGTCATGAAGTAATTATTGAATAACCCTGTGGGGTTATGGTAATTTTTTCCTTCTTTAAATCTGACCTTTTACCTATTATCTCAACTTCATTAACGTAAAAAAAAGTATCAAATAAGAAACAATAGACTAAAGCAATAAAGGTATGAGCTCTCAGTCGTAAAATCTTATAGTGAGTGAAGCCTTTTAAATGAAGTTTTAACTGGCTTTTGACTAGAATGGATTTTCAAGTAACTAACTGGTAATACTGTCACTTGACATTTCCTTTAAATATTCTTTGCTATGACTCAAAACTGATTTCCTTTTTATAGGTAAGAGTGGAACAATATTAAATTTAAAAACAAAAGAAACAATTTACAGCTTACAACCTGAATTTTAAGTTTTGTAAGGCTCCTGCTGCTGCATGTTTGCCAGCACCCTAATAATGATAAGATTCTAGGTTGTTTTTATTTTTGTTTTGGGAATTGGGATTGGGAATTTTTTTTAATGAGAAAAGTAATGTTAATTTCTTCTTTAAGTGAATATCTGTACGCATATTGTCAGTCACGACCAACAGTAGTTTGAATTGTATTCTGAAGTAAAACAAATTACAAGTTAGTACCTGGACTGATGTGTGGTAAGTAGCGTTCTAATTGGTTCTAATAATTGAACAATTAAATTTTTATCATAGCTTTTTAACATCTGGAAACAGATTTCTAGTTTCATATCAAAGAGAAAAAAATATAATAAGACATCTTAATCTTATTAAATATTAAATTAGCCAAATGATATTTTCTTTCAGTGTTTTGTGGTTTTTCAGCCATAACTACTGAAAATATCTTTACAGGCAAAAGAAGGTTATGTGGAAAGGTAATGAAAAGAAATATAAAAGACTAACCAAGAGGGGAGGGTATAGTTCAAGTGCTAGAGCACATGCTTAGCATACAGGAGGTCCTGAGTTAAATCCCCAGTACCTCCTCTAAAAATAAATAAATAAATAAATAAACCTAATTAACCGCCTCCCCCCAAAAAAACTTTAAATAAAGATACCCAAGTGGATTTTTTTCAAAGTCTGGAGAAATGGCAGCAAATCGTATGTAATGACAAAGATGATCAAAACATTTGACAAAATTTAGTTTCACTTTAAAATAAATATATTTAGTAAATGGTAAAAGCTAATGTTCTGTATTTCCTTTTTTAAATTAACGCATTGTGACACAGACCAGTGAAAATGGGAAGCTAATTATAAATCAATGAAGAATAATTTAAAAAACAGATTTGTTTGAAAAGCAAATCTTCATTCTGAAAGTGTTCATTGTACTAACCATTAAGTGTTAGTAAAATTTTTTTGCAAAATTTATTAAAATAGAAATAAGATCTCTGTATATTTCAGAAAAATAGACAAATGTGCTGTACAGCTCTATTAGCTAACATAAAAATATAATTTATACTGGAATTAAACTATAAATGGAACAATGTAGTTGATTATTGTCTGCTTTTATTTTAGAACACATGTCCAAATTACTATGTACAACTAACACAAAACTCTTTTCCAAAACTGCTGGAGAGGATCAACTTCATCTAGATCTTTTCTCAAAAGCAAAAATTAAAGTAAAATATGTCCATTTCTTCTAATTGCCAGAGCAGTAATGATAATGATGATTACAGCTCTCTTTATGATCATTTTCTCTGTGCCATGCTTTGTTCCATATGCTTTATCTGTATTACCTACAATAATCTTCACAGCAACCTTACAATCTAGGTGCAGTGATTATTCCTATTTTATTGACAAGAAATCCATGGTCTGGTGGGATTAAAGGGCTCAAACAGCTAATAAAGGGTGTGGCTTTGGGATTCAAGATGAAGTCTTTTCCTGTCCCACCTCTCTGCTCTTGATTATTTTGCTGTACTTCACAGTAATTAAGCAGAATATTTGTAGAACTCTTATTAAAAAAACTGTTTGGGAGTCAATTATATAGTATTTTGAATGTTCTCAGTTATAGCACATTTTTTCTTTCATTCTGGGGACTACTTCAAAGCCTTTTATATTCAAGCTTGGCGAAGGGCATAGACGATATAGGTAGTAGTGTTTGTGACCAAAAGAAACATGTAGTGTTTTTAAAGTACTAAGCCTGGTTTTTAGATGGATTGTAAATTTTCTCTGAAAATCATTTCAAAAGAATCATATAGACAATTTTTTTGTTTTGTTTTTTGGAACCATGGCACTGGAATTGGAATATTGTTAAAACCTTTGGGGCATCTAACCCATAACAGGTATTTAATGAATATTTTTTAAAACAATGAATGACGGAATGAATAAAAAGATAGCATTTCTTTGCCTGTGAAAATTATTAAAGTGTTTGTGTGTTGAAATGTAGTAGGCAAGTGTGGGTAGCTTACTTACTTAACTGTGCAACCTTGGGGTAGTTACTCTTGAACCTCAGTTTCCTCTTTTGTGAAATGAGAATAATTATATCTTCCTCAGTTAACTGTTGTGGAAGTTAAATAAATGATAATTTGCTTTTCTTTATTATCACATCTGACCTTTTGTGTGAGTACAGAGTCTATTTGGAGTTGTGAGGATTGAAGAAAAACTGTCAGAGCCAACCGTGATTCAGGCATGAGTTGAGACAGGAGTTCATGTAGCAGAACCCACCAGAGGAAGAGTAAAGGCCAAGGAATAAGGTGAAAACAGGGCTTTGCTGATTCTAGATGAAAGGTGTGAGCCCAGGCAGAGAGCAATAGAGGAAGGGGCCTGGGTTCCCTTGCTGAATCGTTAGTCTTGACTTGTGGCTTTAGACATGTCATCTGGGCTGTTGATGTGTAAACTGAGGACACAGTTCAGCACTACCTGTGAGTCCTCAGGTGTGGTCCATCTTAGAGCTCTGCCTGCAAAGTTTCAAGTGCCTCCTGTCGCTGTGCCTCTTCTAAAGGACTTATGGGAACCCCTCCGTGGGAGGACACTACCATTTCACATACCCTCCTCCTTCTCTCTCTCTCTCTCTCTCTCTCTCTCTCTCTCTCTCTCTCTCTCTCTCTCTCGCTCTCTGTCTCTCCCTCTCCCTTCTTACCCCCCCCACCACTTCCATATCTAGGTCAGCACTACTTGGACTTAAACTTTTCCTTTAGCACTATCCCCCCTTCCCCCCAGCCTCATCCATTGCTCTCCATGATGGCAAAGGAGGTAGGGAGTCGTTCGTTCTATTTTGTAGACGTTAAAGGCACTGTACTCCTGAGCAGTATAATTGCAAAGGCCCCTTTCGGGCAAACATTTTGCAGTGTCTGAAATTCAGCATAGGGGTAGTAAAAGAGCAAAAACAGAGGGCTAAAGAGTGGTCTGAGTCAGTTTGCAGGCTGAACAAAACAAGGATTAAAATGCAGAGGAACAAAGGGAACTTTAATAGCAAAACAAAATTATCAAAATGAGTTCAAATGTCAAAGCAAAAATGCTAAGGGAAAAATCAGACACATTTACGTGAGAAGAAAGTAAAAATGTTAAAAAAAAAAAAGCTTCATAATGGAAAAATGACTTTTACAGAGTAAAATCTGTTAAAGCTTTTTTTCCCCATCAGAACTCTTTTGAGACTCATTGGAGCAGAGTGGTTATATTCCAGAAAAGCAAATCTTTTATGTGCACAGGGAAAGAGAGGTTAAGAGGAGGGTGATACAGAACAACATTCCAGGATACCATCAAATCCAAATCCAAGCATTTTGAAAGAGGTATTTTTGACAGAAAGATACTCTAAAGTAGTTTGAAATTAGGAATTCATTTTTTCTTTTTGTGTCTGAAATGGAAAACAGGGACTACACAGATTGAAAGTAACCCGAAATTTAAAGCATTTAAAGAAAAAGCCAAAACAGACAAGTTTGTCATCAGAAATACTTCAAAAATCTTTCAAATCAAAAGGCTAATAAAATAGAAACAATGTGACAAACACAAAAGAAACTTCCAGAAATAATAGGAGACGCTGAGTTGTTTTTGGGTCAGAGGGGCCTGGTATAGTTACAGGAGCCTGTGGCATTCTAGAAAATGACCGTAGTTTATGCCCAGTCATGTGTAGGAGCGAACCACAAGGAGATGAGTGAACATTGCTTTATCAGTCTCCTGGTCAATCTAGAAGTAACTGGATTTAGTAGATTGCTGTGAATAGAAGAGTCTTAACATTCACCTTTTTTGTCTCCCTCCCCCACCCTAACATTACAGATCCCGCCAGGGGTATGACTGGGAATGGACTTTACTGTTGGAAGCCCTGTGTTTGAGCCCCTGTTTGGCATTTAACTTCTGGCTAGTGATTCGGACAGGTCTTCTAAAAGTTCTCTGCCTCACTTTCCTTGTTTGTTAAATGGAGTTGGTGCTAATCTAATACCTTCCTACAGGGCTGTGGTGAGAATCAGATGAGCTCGTATATTTTGTGAGTGTGCTTGGATGATTTGTTGTAACAGAGAGAGAGAGAGAGAGATCCTTTTGAAATGATTTGCAATGGGAAGAAGAAATTAATGTGATGAGTTACTTTTTTGTTCTTTTCTATCATCAAAGTTCTGAGGCTTTTAGTATATCACCTAAAGGTAAGGCTTCCTAACCTGGAGTCCATGGATCACAAGAGGGCCTATTGATAGAATTCAGGGGATTGTGTGGCTTGGCTGCAAAAGCGTTTTTCTTTGTTTGCATTTTATTTGCACTAACCTCTAATTGAAACTTAGCCTTTCCTTCAAATATAAATGGAGGCAGAAAGTTACAGTAGAACCTGCAACTTTATCTCCAGTAGAAATCACAGATACTTTCATATCACATTACAGTTGTTGCTGACATGTAGAAATATTGTTTATGTATGACACAGCTTTGACATAATGGTAGTTACGAGATCCACCGCTAGATTTTGTTATTTAATTTGTTAATAAAGAATCACATATATTACTCTATTAAAATATGTGTTTTAATATTTAGCTATTTCAGTATACTTGGTTTCCTTTGGTTTCCGTTGTAATCTAGTTTACAGTCTAGTTTGAGGAGGAATCCATAGATGCCAAAAAAGGTGGGGGTTTTTTTTTGAGATTATTGTTCTTACAGAGGTACTGTGGGCTTTACCAGATACTGGTATTAAAAGAAGGATTACCTGCACCCTGGCTGTTTAGATAGCCATGGCTGATAGTGTACTGCAGGGTGAGAAATTCCAGTTATGCAGATTAAAGTAGCTTAAAGTTATAATATAATTACCCAGTGCCCTGGACAATACACGGTACAGATCTCTTCACCCTGTGCCCCCTCTGTCATGCATAGTGGATTCAGGCCAGGCCATACTGATGCACTCAGAGGGGTGAAGATCACAGAGAATGACAAGCCGCATTCATACCGGCAGTTTAGGTACCTTCCTGACACCTGCAGATGATGCCTGAACAGCAGGCATTGAGCATGTTTATCTAGAAACCCAAACAAGAAGATAGATGTTTACATTTCATTTTTAAGGTTTATTTTGTGTTTTTGCCATTGTGCACTTACCAAAAAAATGGCAATAACTAAGATTACTTTTCTCCCATTATTCTTTGTTTATTCCTCTGTCAGAGCAGTCACTAAATGCCTGATATATGTGCATCTTTCTCCTTAAATAGAGTTTTGGTTCCTTGAGGTAATCATCCTGTCTTGTTATGTTCTCTGCTGATTTTATTTAGTGCCTAATGAGAAATAATTGAGTAAACTATATTGGTGTGCATTTTGAGTGAAAACTTTTTTTGTTTCCATATTCTTCTCTGCTACCCTGCTTTCTACTTAAAATATTAGACTGTGTTTGCAGGAACAACACAACAAATAAGTTAGCATTTATTGCATATATTATATTTATCTTGATTTCCCAGTGTTGGATATTTGAGCTTCTTCTGTAATAGGAATTTGGTGAACATGATTGTCCTGGGTTTTGTCACAGCTCTTGATTTTGCTTGACCATGATGTCCTTGTTACGTGATAATGCGTAGCTTCGAGGTCTGCTAGTGATATTCAGTGTGCAGGAGAATCAGAGCGTTTCAGAACTGGAAGGGCCCAAATTATCTTCTGCATTGGTGATCCCTGAGGCCAAGATGGTCAGGAGACTAATCCAGGCTTCAGATAAGTGGTAGAGTCAAGGGCTGAATCCTCTCTGCAGAGTCTCAATCCATCACCCATTTACCACAGAAGCCTTTCTTTAAAGTATGTTCGATATGCAAGATTCTGCATAGAAGTCTTTATTCAGCTCAGTTGTGAAGATTCTACATGCTATGTATTTTTGCTTATTTAAGATTCTGAGAAGTTCTGTAGTATAGAAACTTGTCTGATTTTAATCTACTGTTTTCCAGGTTTATTTGATCATTGACTCCTTTTTTTCCTCGAGAATCCACCTAAAAAGATGTCGTACTTTGGGGAATACTGCCCTGTACCGTAGTGAGCTTTGATGAGAGTGGTGATGGTGATGATGATGGTGGTGGTGGTGGTGGTGGTAACAACAACAACAACAACAACAACATATACTGAGCACTTTCTATACCACAGGCACTGTTCTAAATGCTTTACATAATAGGACTCATTCAATCCTCATAACAATTCAATGGATCAGGTACTATTATTACCTCCATTTTACTGATGAGGAGACTGAAGCCAGAGAGGCAACTGGAATATAGTAGTTGTGTTGCTCACATAACGGCATCACCTGTAAACAAGTTTCTCACCTTGGCACTATTGACATTTTGTCCATCTAATTTGTTTGGAAGCATGTCCTGTGCATTGTAGAATATTTAGCAGAATCCTTGGCCTTTACCCAGTTGTATCAACCAAAAATGTCTCCAGACACTGCCAAATGTCCACTGTTTTAAACTTACAGCAGAAATTACTTTTTTGAACAACCTTCTTAGTAACTTCTACAGTGACTCATGATCATGACTGGGCAAATTACACATTGTGGATTCTATGACTGTATCAAGCTATGTACACTTGGGTGGGGGTGGATGTGAGTTGATCTTGACCCATGCTGCTCTCCTCTACTCCATTTCCTTACACTGCTTTTGGTGAGAGCTGGAAGGCCAAAATTGTTATTCTGCCTGTAGCTTCTTCTAACTGCCCTACACACACCCCCAACTCATATATTGTTTCCCTTTTATACTTCCCCTTGGACTTAACCCACATAAACACACACACACACACACACAAACACAAACACACAGAGTCTTGTTTTTGCTCTGGGTAATAGAGGACTTAACACATTTGAATTGCTCTGTAGTAAGAACTTATGTCTGAGCCAAGATTAACAGCTGCCAAGAAAAACATACCCAGCAATGAATAACTCACAAAGATTTGGCGAAGAAAAAATAAAGTTATATGATGAAATGTATTACCTATGGTATTGAGTTTTATTTTTCCAGTGTGATAACCTGTTAAATTCACACCCTTCAAATGGTTTCAAGGCTTCTGGTCATTGTTTCTTTGTAATTTAATGTGCCATTTTCAGGAGCAGCTGATGTATAACACAGAGAGCAGTGAAATACCTATGTTTCAGTCCTGGCTCTGCCAGACATTTATTGCATGACATCACCTCCCTTTTCTAAGGATTTGGTTTCCCACCAGTAAGATGGGGTAATGGTATGAAATTGATCGTATTATTGAAAGATTGAAGTGAGAACATAGATGCACCAATATCCAGCCCCAGGTCCTGTCATTTCAGTTTTCCTCCTTCCTTCCAGGACCAGCTTATCAAGGAACTCTACTATGGTTTCAACTTCATAATCCCTTTTGGTAATTCTTTAAATGTAAACCAATTGTCTTTGAAAGTAATAGAGATAACATCAAGTAGTGTAGTGCAGATAACTTTTCATTACAAAATAGGATTTGGAAAGAAGGGAATGTACATACAGTACTGAATACCATTGACTCATGAAAGCTTTACATTTAAAGATAACAGGGTAGCCAAGAGAGGGAGAGAAAGGACTCACAGAAGAACTTTAAGATCCAAAGCTTAATCTCTAATCCTAGTGACCATTTATTGATTCATCTTTTCAATGGATATTTGAGTACATACCATGTGCCAGGTACTAAGCAAGCACTAGGGATACAAAGAGAGCATGTAACAAAGAGAACTACTCTACCTCTGCACCTTGTTCCCTTGGAACTTAGATAGTGACCATGTCATGGCTTTTTCACAACTCCAGTTGATATTTGCTGCCTAGAACACCAATTTTGAAAGAGTCCTGAGGCTTGACTGTACTCATTGGAAGGGATGCTGTGACCCATTAATGTTGTCTGTCTTGGGTAAGATAAAAGCAGTGGCAGCACAGGGTTTTTTATGTGTGGGTCTGCCAATCCAAAAATGAGCAGAAGACCTAAACAAGCAATTCTTCAATGAAGATATATGAATGACTAATAGGCACCTGAGAAAATGCTCAATATCACTAATTATCAGAAATATGCAAATCAAAACTACAATGAGGTATCACCTCACACCAGTCAGAACGGCCATCATTCAAAAGTCCACAAATGACAAATGCTAGAGAGGCTGTGGAGAAAAGGGAACCCTCCTTCACTGCTGGTGGGAATGCAGTTTGGTGCACCCACTGTGGAAAACAGTATGGAGATTCCTCAAAAGACTAAAAACAGACTTACCATATGACCCAGCAATCCCAGGAGGGCATATATCCAGAGGGAACCTTAAAACAAAAAGATACATGCACCCCAATATTCATAGCAGCACTATTTACAATAGCCAAGACATGGGAACAGCCTAAATGTCCATTGACAGATGACTGGATAAAGAAGATGTGGTATAGTTATACAATGGAATACTACTCAGCCATAAAAATGACAAAATAATGCCATTTGCAGCAACATGGATGGCCCTGGAGACTGTCATTCTAAGTGAAGTAAGCCAGAAAGAGAAAGAAAAATACCATATGATATCACTCATATGTGGAATCTAAAAAAAAAAAAAAAAGACAAATGGAACTTTTATATAAAACAGAAGCAGGCTTACAGACATAAAATACAGACTTGTGGTTGCCAGGGGGAGGGGGTGGGAAGGGATAAACTGGGAGTTCGAGATTTGCAGATACTGACTGGTATGTATAAAATAGATAAACATGTTTATACTGTATAGCACAGGAAAATATGTTCAATATGTTGTAGTAGCTTATGGTAAAAAAGAATATGAAAATGAATATATGTATATTCATGTATGACTGAAGCATTGTGCTGTACACCAGAAATTGACACAACATTGTAAACTGACTACACCTCAATAAATAAATAAATATAAATATATAAATAAATAAATACGGGTCTGGCCCATTAGTGTATCATGAAATCAGTTGTGTACATCAGCATAAACATTATTTAAGAAAAGAAATAGTGAAATAACAGAATGCATTGCACATAGTGATTATAAGTATTGCTTTGTAAAACTTTCGTCTTTGTTATATATGTATTGTGTAGCAGGTCATGACGTAAAATGCATTTCCTGCAATGGATCCCTTAAAAATATGATTCTAAAGGTTATGTGAACACCTCCTTTTTCCCTATGTTCATACTGGTTTTGTTTTTCTGAGATTACATGGTATATTAGATAATTTGTGCCTGATTAATCAAAAACAGAATGACTCATGCATTCTGCAAGTCATTCTTCAATACATGGTATGTTTTTCTTTTGAGTCTGCCCTCATTATAGTCTTTGTATTTTCTGTGAGATGGTTAATAATTTTATTTATAGTCAGTTCTGGTGGAAAGCAAAATTGCGAAGTAGTTAGAATCACAGGCACTAGAGTAATGCTGGCACTTTAGGGCTGTGTGACCTGGAGAAGCTACTTAAAACTTGGATTCCGTGATCATCATACATCATATTTATTTTTTACATACATGTGCAGAAGATCTTGCTTCAGAATTCTTTGGTTACAGCTTAGGGCAACATAGATACATGCTCTCCTGTTGCATGGCCAGATCCTCATATCACATGGCAAAAATCTGTAAAAACAGCATCAGAGTTAAACATGAGAAGTAACGCTACTGCATATCACGTGTTGGGAGCACGAGTGATTAGGAGCTACCTATACCACTTTAGTACTTGAATCAGCATCTGCTCGTTCTGTTTAATTCCAAAAGTGCAGAGAGAGAAATGAAAATCTGTAATAAGAATAGAAGAAGAATATTTGGAAACCATGAGGAAAAAAGGTTGGGAACAAGAGGGTGAGAAGTAGGCTAATCTGAAAGACCACACACTTAGCTTCTATTCCATTACTGGTTTCAGGCACAAAATCATCACTTGAAAGTCCCAAGGTGATGCTTTATAATTAGGGAAAACCCTGCTATATGGCTTTTCTGACCTCTCCTTGGACAAGAATTGGATATTTTAAACATGCTTTTAAAATAAATTAATAAATTGAAAGCACTTTGAGTTTGAAGCAAGGCAGAACTGGGTTTGAATCCTGTTTTGCCATTTCCCAGCTCTTTGGCCCTTAACAGATCACTTCACCACCTGGAACCTCAGTTCTATCTTATGTGAAGTGGATGGAATACCATATTTCACAGGGTGATGATCAAGATTAACTGAGAGCTACTATGTAAAATCCCTAGCAAGTGATGAGTAGCCAAAAAAAATTCTCCCCAACCTCCTACCCTATGAGGAAAAGTCCGATTTGGAGTGTGTTTTTATTACATAAGCAATTTCCGTGTCGCTATCTGGGAATTATAGATAAAAACAATGTTTGAGAAAATAAAGCAAAATACTCCAAAAGGACCTTTCATTGCAAAGAACTTGTCTTTCACAGCCTGCCTGTGTACATGAGGCTACCTGCTTTGCCATGGTGCTGGGAAAAGAGGAAAAAGAGTGCACCAAGGCCATCCCCTACACAGCTTACTCTCCGTTGCATTTCATTCCACAGACTTGTTAACCAGTTCATGCATCATGCACATTTAATGTGAATTTGGTATTTTTTGTAGGTTAAGAGTTCTCACAGATGACTTGTTTTTACTTCTCTGAAATGGTTAAACAAGGCAATTAGACTATCCAGTTTAGTCCAAATAATGTTCCATCCAAGCTTTCACATCCTAAATTCTAGGAGTCTTCCTTTAATTGAATCATGGTCTATGGTATCCCTGTTAACTTTTCTTCTAGCTTTGTCTTCAAGACTTTTCAGCCTCCAGTTGGCTTGGGTGGTAACTATACGTATGATTAGAACATAGCAAAAATAGCTATGCTGTCCTTGACTCTTCTATCCTCACTTCATAAAAACCCGCATTTATACTTCTCAATTTCTGACAGCAGGACTTCCTTTTCAAGAGGTAATCCACCAAGTGCCAAGTGACAGGCCATACTTGCATGTGAGCACAAAGAGATGATGTATTTGTCAAAACAGGCCCTGGTTATGCTTGCATTTTATAAAAACTCCTGGGAAAATGCACCTCAGTGAATGGGCACTTTAAAAAGTGTGCATTCATTCAGCTTCCTGGCAAGAACCAGTCCAGAGCTGACCTTCCTTGCCCCGGCAAAATGTGCTACACCGTGATATTTCTTATCATTCCAAGAGTTTTCTGCCCTCCATCCATGAGTGACTTTGGTATGTATTTTCTTTCCTGCTGGCTCCCCTGTAGATTGGTATTAACTTGTGCAACCATTCATGGTTTTGCTTGACTTTTTATATGAAGATGTTCTGCTTAGTTAGGAGCTTAAGAGACATGGGAATACTTATTTTGTGGGAAGGTTTTGAAATTTTCACCCTGTGTATTGTGGAATACATCATCACCCCAGTTAAACTTCTGTTAGCTACCAACAGGACAGGAAAACAAATGTTATTCCAGTAACATAAGACAGCTATTTTACCATATTCCTGGACTTGGGGATATTTTTATTAATTAATTTCAAGTCTGCAATATTTTCTACTATTCAAATTTATGAATTAGTTTAATTTTACTTTTTAAGAATTGCTCATTCAAAAACATGATCTTTAATACAGATGATATGAAATTTTTATAGATTTACTGGCAAAATACTGCAATCATGAGTCCTAAAGGAGTAAATGCTTTTTAAAATTTTATTCACTTAGCCAGCTTCTCTCAGAGCATTACAAGCAATGTGCTTTCATTGGATTTTGGTTGCAATGTTAGGAAACGCCTGCTAGGTACAGACAAAGCTAAATAAAATGCTAATATGCAAAAACAACATTGTTCTCTAAATAGACTTCAGAATTGAAACTGTCTTAGCTTTCTTTAAACCTGTTGGTCATCCTTGAAAATCTTTTTCAAAAAATTTTGACACCCATCATCAAAGTGAGAGAGAATCTAAACAGTTCAGTTTTTGCTTCTGCCAGTGGGCATTTTATGCTAATCAACTTGGTAAGTTAGAAGACTGTCAAGGGTTTGACAAGCTGAATCAGTGAGCCATTTTCTCTAGAGGCCAAGCATCCTAAGTAATTTTCTAGAGACAAGTTTTCTGATGTGCTCAGTCTCAACAGTGCTTCCTTGACCTCTGTAAACAACCACCACGTACTCACATGATAAATGTTATATATATACACATATATATGTATGTATAATATGTATATACATACACATATACATACACACACACATGTTGTGTGAAGGCCACACGGTGGGATGATTTAATATGCAGAGGTACTGGCGAGAGGGTAGGCATCTAACCTCAGCCCTGCCACAGTTTATAACTTCCTACAAGGTTCTTCTAGATTCTTAGGAGTGTGTCTTTTGAAAGTCTTTAAGTGTTAGAAAAATTAATTATATAATATATCAAATTTCCATGGCCAATTTAAATCATGGTGTTTGACAATTTGATATATAGAGAAAATAAGCTGATTCCAAACACTTGGTTATTTAGGGTAACAGAGATACAATGTTAAAGGCTGAGTGGAGGGCTCTACATAGAAAATATAGTCCATATCTTCGGGTTTGGATTTATAGTAACTGTGGCCATGATCACAGAGCCTTGAGAGAGCTGGGACTTAAAACTGGTCAGTTTCCTCCTTGCTGCTTTTTGATGTAGTGGTTCCTTCATACCTAGAGTAGTGCTTTTAAATATGCCTCATGCCTAAAAGTTGTGGAAAACAAAATATGGTGTGAAAAGTGCTTTTTTTTTCCCCTGACTTTGCATTTACTTGAAAGAAAATACAGACTACATGCTGATATCTGCACCACCTCCTGACTTCAGGGGATATTGAAGCATGGATTAAAAAAATAACAAAGATACACCCAGGAATTATAGAATGGTAGCTCCCTGTGATTTTATTTTTAAAAATAATTTTTACTCTTGACACATTTTATCTTCAAAGCGCTTGGTGAATATTAATTAACTTTTTAAAACTTTAAAGGAACTCAAGTCAGTTTGCCTTTTCATAGAGAATATCCCATTGAAGTCAGGTGGTGTGAGATTGAGCTATAATTGAGCTGTAATAGAATTATGAAAAGATTCTTAATAGGATGCCTGGGCTTCAAAGACTGGAGATCTAAGTGGAGTAAAGCAATATACATCTGAGAAAGTAATTTGGTTTGTGCTAAAAAACTGAATTTATTGTCTTGGCCAAGTAAATTTATGTCCCTATGAATCCCTTAGTGCTGAGAGGTGGACTGAGTTTAACTTGATTTCTGCATTATTCAGGAAGCTGTAGAGTGACACTTAACCTGATACCTGCATTAAACATTTGTAGATTTTGGCCCACATAGGCATATTATTAAAGAATTACTTTTTCCATTCTTGGGAAGCAGCAAAAATTAAAAACCCCAGAATTAACCCATTCCAATCAAAATAAGTGGCCTGAAATGATTAGCATTGGAAAATGTTTTGAAAACAACAAATGCAAGTATTTATCAATAGTTATGATCAATTCTACCAGATCCAGAGTTCAGAACACCCTGTAATTTTAAAAGAATTTAATTCCTATGTTGAATTTCTTGAAGATTTGCTTTCATTGAAGATCTCACCTTTAAGGTAATTATTCCAGCACAGCACACATAATTTCCTGATTACTTGCTCCCCAAGCTGCTTACATTTATGACGTGTCCCATTCCTACTGGCCCTATACACACACACGCACGCATATGCACACACATGCACACAATGGACAGGTATCAGCAGAGAGTTAATATTTAACTTTTGTTATGATGAGGAAGTGCTCTGGTGAGTTAATCCAAAACCCTAGGCACCATTAATTCATCTTCGGAAGTCCTTTCCATGTAATGAGAGTAGCTGATAGAATACAATACGAAAAAAGAGGGGGGAAATTGCATATAAACATAAGAATAACATAAACTAAGTAACTATTTAGGGAGGTGTAATTCCATAGGTATCTAAAATAGCCCTGGCTTCTCTGGGACTCAGTCTTCATATTTGTAATATGGTTTCAGTTGGAAAAATGAAAAAACAGAACTATCTCAATCCTTGTCATATAATATGTTTTTCATAAATGCTTACTCCCTGCCCTCGAAGTCAAGATCCTTGAAAGTTTCTGTTTTAGGAGAAAGAGAGCAGTGCTAATTCTGTTTAGTTCCTGGCTGTTTCGTGCCTTAGATCATTTGCATGGACCGTTTCTCTCCTAGAAAAGTTCCATCCTGCCTTATCTGGTTTTTGAACCGTTGTTTAGTCTCCACATTCCTGCTCAGTCATTAGTTCTTCTCTGAAGCCCTCCATGACCTCCTTCCAGACAAAATTCATCTATCCTTTTCCTGTCTTTTGAAATCTTTAGCTATTTCTGTTCTTGCCTGTATTATAGAGGGCAAAGTAAAGGGCTGGGAAGAAGAGACAGTGTGCACTCCTAGGCAAGAAGGTGAGGGATGGGAGTTATTGGAGTCTGCAAGAAGAGGGCCACTTTGAGAGGACCTGTGGCACTGGGCCGAGGGTCACAGTTAAGCTGTGGCAGCTCCACAGGGAGCAAGCCCAGGGGACTTATATCCCAGTTACCATGTCTTCCTTCCCTCTGATCTCCTATCAGGGCTTCTCAGTGCTGTCCCCAACAAGACGTAAGAGGACTGGGGAATCGTTCACATAGTCTGTTACAGGTTAGCCTCCCAGGGTGCAGAGCAGGGTGGAGAGCTGAGTTGGAGAGGTAAACCCAGAAGACAACTGGAACACCTATAGCCTCTTTATTCCATAATGAAAATTTGTCTCCAGAAACAGTGATGTTTTAGGGCCTCAAATATAGGTTATAATCTGGGTGTTAGTTGATTATATTTACTTTACAAATCTGAACTGATTCATAAAGGAGTGCAATCTGGTACAATGGTGAGAGAGAAAAGTCATAGAGATATTGAGTACCTGGGAGATGCAAGGAGAGGGAAGGCCATTGAGGATGTGAGAGCATTTTGGATAAACGCCTGCCCACAGAGTTGATCCATAGGGAAGAGTGGGTGTAGACCACAGAGAACAGAAGTATCATCATGATGATCTGAAATTCTTTTTTATGCTGAACCAGTGGGCTGATTCCTGATATTCATGTTACTCTGGATGTTGTAAAATTGCCTAAGAAGAGACCTTGGAGGACATGCAGAGCAGCCATATTCAAACTGTTTTTAGCCACAGAATCCTTTCTCAAAATTTCATGCAGAAACAAAACATATAAAACACAGAAATCAAGCTCTGTGGTTGAAAGTGGTGAATCTTCCCGTCTTCTCTTCTGATTCTGTACCCCAGGGGACGTAGAGGATTTGCCTAAAGTCACATGGCTTGCTAGGGACAAAGTCATGCCAGGACTTAATGTTCTTTAATTGTTGACTCTGTCCTCTTGTACCTATGGATAGAGCTTTCTCTGGTCATAATCAGTTCATCATAGAGCCTTCCCCCTCATTTTTTCTGCACTCAACATTATTTGTTCACCAGCTTGTTAAGCTGACCATAATATAACCATCCATCTGTCTTAAAACCTTATATCTGTGGTTCTTTACCCTGCCTGCACATTATAATCATGTGGGGAGCTTTTATAAACATACCAATGTTCAGCCCCTATCTCTAGAGATTCTGATTTATTCACTGTGTTGTGGGGGTCCAGGCATTAGTTGTTTTTTCAAGTTCAAAGGATTCTAGTGAACAGCAAGGACAGAACCCGTATTCTGCTGGAAGCTCCAAAAACACTAGAATTCTCAGAAAAGAGAGGAGTTTGGCTAGCATCAGACCCAGGCAGCAGTTTGTACAGGTACACTCTGACAGTTCTGTCTTTTTCCTCTGGTCACTGATCATGAAATTTGAAGGAAATGAAAAGTTCGCTTCTAATCTGGAAGAAGATTGGAGTCTGATCTTCTGACATGGAAACTGGAACAAAAATCGCTCATAATTATGCTGCTTTTAAGACATTTTGTAAATCAGAAATAAACTGAGTAATAAAACTGGTAAGAAGCAATTATCTGTACTTACAAAATGTGACTGGAGACAGAGTTATATTTTCCCAAGATTCATCCGTTGATATTCCCTCATTAACCACTTTAAGTGGTTACCATATCTAAAAAATAAATGTAGTTCTTAACATTGGAGCTTATTGGAGAGTGGTTGTATTTTCAATGTTTCTAAAATGGGTCAGTAGAATTATCTTAAGTTACAGAGTAAATTTTTAGGATTTCTGAGACATAATTTAAAGAGAGTAGTATTTCTAAAAATAAACATTTCTCTCTTTTAATAAATATTATGAAGGTTTAAATGTGAAATTCTAACTTATTACATGAAGACATTTTCATTATTCATTACCTTCTGTTTTAAATGAAGAACAATGAATTGTATTTTGTTGCTTTACACTTTTTTCTAACCTTCTTACGATATCCATGCATCTGTGGTTCTATTCTGGCCATCCCATTGTGTTTGAAAAGCACCTTGTCACCTATTTATTTCTTCCCAGAACAATCCAGCCAAATTTTTTGTTTCAGGTCTTTAAAAAGTCATCGTCTTTGCAGTAGCAGATACTTTGCAATATAGTAAATGAAATAGTTGGCATTTTCTTCTGGATATCAAACATGATAAAACCAAAGTTGAAATTACCTAAGTAAACATTGTCCATTCCTTTTAAAGTATTTTGTTTTGCTAAAAGCCCAACACAACTTATGTCTCTAGAGGAGAAAACTAATTGTAAATTAATAAGGCAAAGATTCCTCCTATATTTCTGTCTTAAAAGCGTAGTGTATTTATTTGCCTTAGAATGCAAAATACTAATTAATGACTGTCATCAGGAAATGAAATTATTTTGATTTTGCATTTCGTACATTTTTGAGTAAATATTCTCAGGCTGACTTCAGTAATCAAGACATAGGCTTTTAGTAAAAGACATAGGCTTTTAGTAAAAGATAATTCTTGTCAATACAAGCAGAAACATAATTACATAGGCTTTTAGTAAAAGATAATTCTTGTCAATACAAGCAGAAACATAATTAGGAATATGTAAATAGATCTTCAGTCTAATTTTAAAAATAAGCGTATTTCATCACATCAACAAGAGAAAGGACAAAAACCACATTATCATCTCAATAGATGCAGAAAAAGCATTTGATAAAATTCAACACCCATTTATGATAAAAACTCTCGCCAAAGTGGGTATAGTGGGAACTTATCTCAACATAATAAAAGCTATATATGACAAACCTGCAGCCAACATAGTACTCAACAATGAAAAACTCAAAAGCTTCCCACTAAAATCTGGGACAATACAAGGATGCCCACTATCACCACTCCTATTCAACATAGTCTTGGAAGTCCTAGCCACAGCAGTCAGGCAAAAGAGAGAAATAAAAGGGATCCAAATTGGAAAAGAAGAGGTAAAAGTGTCACTATATGCCGATGACATTTTACTATATATAGAAAACCCTAAAAGGTCCACACAAAAACTACTAAAGCTGATCGAAGAATTCAGCAAGGTAGCAGGTTACAAAATTAACGTTCAAAAATCAGTTGCATTTCTTTACACTAATGATGAATCAACAGAAAAAGACAGTAAAGAAATAGTCTCCTTTAAAATAGCACCCAAAGTAATGAAATACCAAGGAATAAATCTAACCAAGAAGGTGAAAGAATTATACACAGAAAACTATAAACCATTGATGAGGGAAATTAAAGAAGACTTTAAAAAATGGAAAGATATCCCATGCTCTTGGATTGGAAGAATCAATATTGTTAAAATGGTCACACTGCCCAAGGCAATCTACAGATTTAATGCAATCCCTATCAAATTACCCAGGACATATTTCACAGAACTACAACAAATCATAATAAACTTTATATGGAACCACAAAAGACCTAGAATTGCCAAAGCATTACTGAAGAAAAAGAAAGAGGCTTGAGGAATAACTCTCCCAGACTTCAGACAATACTATAGAGCTACAGTCATCAAGACAGCATGGTATTGGTACAAACACAGACATATAGACCAATGGAACAGAATAGAGAGCCCAGAAATGAACTCACAAACTTTTGGTCAACTCATCTTGGACAAAGGAGGCAAGAATATACAATGGAATAAAGACAGTCTCTTCAGCAAATGGTGTTGGGAAAACTGGACAGCAGTATGTAAAGCAGTGAAGCTAGAACACTCCCTTACACCATACACAAAAATAAACTCAAAATGGATCAGAGACTTAAACATAAGACAAGATACAGTAAACCTCCTAGAGGAAAATACAGGCAAAACATTATCTGACATGCATCTCAAAAATTTTCTCCTAGAAGAAATAAAAGCAAGAATAAACAAATGGGACCTAATGAAACTTATAAGCTTCCGCACTGCAAAGGAAACCATAAGTAAAACAAAAAGACAACCTATGGAATGGGAGAAAATTTTTGCAAATGAAACCGACAGAGGCTTGATCTCCAGAATATATAAGCAGCTCATACAACTCAATAAGAAGAAAATAAATAACCCAATCCAAAATTGGGCAGAGGACCTAAACAAGCAATTCTCCAAGGAAGACATACAAATGATCAATAGACACATGAAAAAATGCTCAATATCACTAATTACCAGAAATATGCAAATCAAAACTACAATGAGGTATCACCTCACACCAGTCAGAACGGCCATCATTCAAAAATCCACAAATGACAAATGCTGGAGAGACTGTGGAGAAAAGGGAACCCTCCTTCACTGCTGGTGGGAATGCAGTTTGGTGCACCCACTGTGGAAAACAGTATGGAGATTCCTCAAAAGACTAGGAATAGACTTACCATATGACCCAGGAATCGCGCTTCTGGGCATCTATCCAGAAGGAACCCAACTTCAGGATGACACCTGCACCCCAAAGTTCATAGCAGCATTATTTACAATAGCCAAAACATGGAAACGGCCTAAATGTCCATCAACAGATGACTGGATAAAGAAGACGTGGTATATTTATACAATGGAATACTACTCAGCCATGAAAATGACAACATAACGCCATTTACAGCAACATGGATGCTCCTGGAGAATGTCATTCTAAGTGAAGTAAGCCAGAAAGAGAAAGAAAAATACCATATGAGATCTCTCATATGTGGAATCTAAACAAACAAACAAAGCATAAATACAAAACAGAAACAGACTCACAGACATAGAATACAAACTTGTGGTTACCAAGGGGGTGGGGGGTGGGAAGAGATAGACTGGGATTTCAAAATTGTAGAATAGATTAACAAGATTATACTGTATAGCACAGGGAAATATACACAAGATCTGATGGTAGCTCACAGAGAAAAAAATGTGACAATGAATATGTATATGTTCATGTATAACTGAAAGATTGTGCTCTACACTGGAATTTGACAGAACATTGTAAAATGATTATAAATCAATGAAAGTTAAGAAAAACAATAAAAAATAAAATAAAATAATAAAAATAAGCGTATTTGTAGTAATATACCCAGTTCTATGAAAAACAAAAATCCGAAGTGCAGGGGCTTCCTCACCGTCTGGGGGTATAAGCACTTCTTCCTGTGGTTATATCAGATTACCAGATGCTGGCAGAAAGAATAGCATAAAAAATAGCGATGACAATTTAAGTATGATGTTGCTACTGTGGCCTAGAGAGCAGCCCCTTCGGTACACTGCCAAGTTCATTATTGTTTGGACTTGCCTCTTCACAGAAGCTGGGCTTGTTTCTTTGGTTCTCCAGGTTTTCTTTTGGTTTCTTCATTTCCTCTTTTTCGTTTCTTGAGTTTACTTCAGATTCTTACAGGCATTTACTGGGACAATGCTTTATACACTCTAAGAAGTATTTACAGAGCACCTTGAGCTGTTTCGAGGAAATATCTAAAACTACACACATTTACTCTCATTCTTGTTTAACATCTATTAATATTTATCTTCCCTTGGTTGGTATTAAAATTAAAGAATTTTAGCCCTAGAAGGGAACTTGGAGAACATTTAGTGAAAGGGTAACACGAATGGAAAAAGTGCAAAGGGAAAACATGGTATTGGTTTGTTTTTATTTATTTTTTTAAAATTTTTTTACTTTTATATATATATTTTTTATTGAAGTATATAGTCAGTTTACAATGTTGTGTCAATTTCTGGTGCACAGCACAGTGCTTCAGTCATACATGAACATACATGTATTTGTTTTCATATTCTTTTTCATTGTAAGTTACTACAAGATAGTGAATATAGTTCCCTGTGCTATACAATATGAACTTGTTGTTTATCTATTTTATATATAGTAGTTAGTATCTGCAAATCTCAAACTCCCAATTTATCCCTTCCCACCCCCTTCCCCCCCGGTAACCATAAGTTTGTTTTCTATGTCTGTGAGTCTGATTCTTTTTTAAACAAAGCAGAACTCCTTTTCGTGAATCTGATTTGGGTTACAAAGCGTCACTGCTGCGCATTTCTGTAAAGAGAATAAAATGGGAATGATGGTGCTTAACCTTGCAGGGCTCTTGGGGAGATTGGAAATAATCCAGTAACATATATAAAAGCCTAGCTCGTAGTGCCTGCCTAGAGGAGAAACAAGTGACAACCATTATTGTTATCATTGTTGTTCTCTCCTACAGACTGTCCACCTCTCCACCCCTATCCCAGGTTACTTGCAGCCTGTGCACTGTGACCTCCACTCCAGTTTCGTTGATGTGGCCAGGCCGTATTCCTTCCTAAAGCACCCTTCTGTAATCCAGCTCTTCTTGGAGCCTTGATAGTCTCTGGGTCTGAAAACTGCTCTGTCATCATTGGTGGCTCAGGGCATTAGATTTTAATTAGAGCAAAAGCCTCAGCAAAAGCAGAGATTGGGCCCAGTTTGTGAATGTGTCTTCCAGCAGCAGCACCAAAATTACCTGCACAGGACATGTTGATCACCACTGGGTGACAGTTGTGTTTCCTCAGGGGCACCCTGTCCACAGTGGGCAATCAACATGTGAAAAAAAAAAAAAAAACACAACTGAGGGGAGGGTACAGTTCGGTGGTAGAGTGTGTGCTTAGCATGCACGAGTTCATGGGTTCAATCCCCAGTACTTCCATTAAAAAAAAACTAATTAATAAATAGACCTAATTACTCCCCCCCCCCCAAGAAAACACAACCTCCAGTAAATATAACTTAGCATTCCTTAGTCTGTTCCTTTGTTAGAATAGGGGCATTTATCATTGGCATCTGCAGTGGCAGCAGCGAGACACCACCTGAGCAGAGTCTTGAAGATGAATTCTAGTTTCCCAGGTAGACCAAAGGGCAGGTTAGGCTGATGTTAATAGCCTTTAGGGAACAACAATTGCACAGGGCTGGAGATTTAGCATTCTAAGGGCATGCCGCTTACAGATGATGGAGATATTTTAGAGCCCCGGTTTTGGATTACTTGGAAGATTCCCCTGTGATACATGCTTTTTATGTCTGACTTTGGTGGTAGTTGGCTCACAGGTAGCCATCTAGCCTATTTTACATTTTTATTATATGTTTAGACAATATTCCAAAGATTCCTGACAAAGAAGAAAATGGAGTCATTTATAGTTTTGCTGTGAATTAATGTGGTGGATCATTCCTTTGAGTTCAGAATGCTTCCTTTTGGATGGTTCCTTTCAGATTCATGAAGCAGAATAATCATTTAGAAGAATATTTCAGGGACAGAAGAAATGGTATGAACACAGTGGAGCTGGGGAAGTATCTGGCATGCTAGGGAGATGGTGAGGAGATGACTCTAGCCACAGAGGGAGAGCCGTGTTGGTGAGTAGGACATAAAGCTGGTGAAGTTGGAAGTGGCTTTGGGGGCATAGATGGAGTGCAGACTTGAGAGGAAGACATACTGATTCTAGCTGTAACATTTACTGGCAGTGTGATTATAAACTAGCTACTTAATGTTTCTGAGATTAGTTTCCTCATGCATAAAATGGAGATCATTTTCCTCAACTCTTCAGTTGGGAGTTAGAATTTAATAAAAGAATAGATGCAAAGTGTTTGACACTTAATATATTCTAAATTGATCCTCTGTTTGGTTGAGGCTTTGGAGAATCTAGAATATGAATTTAATGGAAAACAACTATTACAAAGATTTTTATTGACATATAGTTGATTTACAATAGTTTATTAGTTTCAGGTGTACAGCATAAGATTTTATTTTTTAAAATATGCACTGTACCAGATCTTTAAGAGTAGGGGCTGTCCAGTGATCAAAGGGATCCTCTTGGTTGGGTTTTGTGAAGTACTATGTATTACTGATAAGTCACTCATCTCCTCCTATAACTCACAAAGGTGCCACATTTTCACACATGCAAGTATACCTCTTCCACTACCAGAATACTCTTGTCTCTTTCTAGAAGTGTTCGTAGGCTTGCACAGACCTATCTCCAGTCTCTCATGACCCTGGCCCCTTTAAGGCCAAAAGCACAGTTTTAGGTGATTAGCTAGGATTGGGGTGGCAGTCCATGACCATGAAATCAAGACAAAGTAGAGTGCATCATACTCAAAGTAATGACTCTATTGTAGAATAAACATTTTAATAAAGGACATGTTTCTAAGGGCTTGATTTAGGACTGAAATCTTTATGAAAAGATGCCAGTTATCAATCCAAGCCAATGTTTTTACACTGCTATAGATCACAGTGTGGTGGCTACAGCAGTGTTCAAAGGATAATTGAATCATGACCTTAAACAATTAGTTTTTTTAAATAATTGCATTAAATGAAATTCTAGGAATATGAAGTTTAAGATGAATGTAAGTGAGCAAAGTAAGAGGTGCATAGTATGTTCGAAAGTCTAGGTCAATTTTTAGATCCTTGAAAAATTTAAGGAAGAAAGGATTCATCCTTAGTCTCTAAAACTGATTTCAAATGCATCGCATACACTCTTTTCCTCCTTAAGCTTAATTTCCTTTAAAGGTTTAATACAGTTCTAGAAGTTTTTACAGCAGGGCTGTAGTTTTCCCTGTAACAAAGATCCAGCATGGCCTTCCTTCAGATCACTTCGGCCACATAAGGCAAATGAACTTTTCCAGCAGAACAGGATACGATTTAGTGTTCAAGGAACATCAATCTTCAAGTAAATTGATGCCACTGATTCTTTAAATTGAAGTTCCAGATGGTGGCTTTATACTGGGCTTAACTCAAGATCTCTCTAATCAGAAGTCTACATTTTTAAAATATTTGTCCCTTTTTAGAGTTCCCTATTTCGGTGAAAGTCACTTCTGCCCATCCAGGATCACAGATCAGAAAACTGGGCTTTTTCTTGGTTCCTCTATTTCCTTAGGCTCTCAAGTTCTCAAGCAAGTTTTCTCAGTTCTGCCTTCAGGATATTTCTGGGGTCTGTGTTCTTTTTTCTTCTAATCCAAGCTGACACCATCTCTGACTAGACAGCCCTGTGCATCCATTTTGGCCCCTCCTGTCCATTTACCACTAAAGAGCAGCCAAGCCTGCCAAATCATAAGTCTTAAAAATAGAGCTCTCACAGTGAAAAAAAATGTGACAATGAATATATGTATGTTCATGTGTAACTGAAAAATTGTACTCTATACTGGAATTTGACACAACATTGTAAAATGACTGTAACTCAATTTAAAAATGTTAAAAAATAAAGTAAAATAAAATAAATAAAAATAAGAGCTAAAAAGTGTTGAAACTTAAAAAAAAGAACACAAGTCTTACATTGTTTCCTTACAGCTCTTTGGCAGCTTCCCATTGATCTTAATAAAATAACCAAATCCTTACTATTATTCAGCGAGTACTGACTGACCTTTGTACTAAAGGCCTGTTGTTTCCTGGGGATGCGGAGATAAATGAGACTTGCCTCCTACCCTCAAGGAGCCCAGTGTCTAGCAAAACAGTGCTTGATCAAAGCTTACACATTTGTTCACAACTATTCACTGAAATCCTCAAGTTTACCAGCAAAGTGCCACAGTGAACTTGGGTGTCAGCTGACTTTGCTATGCCTTTAGTGAAATGAATGTCTTGAACAAATATGGCCTATACTGCTCTAAGGAGAATTTTGATCCAATCAGCTTAAATCCAGAGCAGATAGTCTTAACCCTTACTTATGTCACTTATTGTAAGACAATAATACTGTGTAGCAAACGATCAAAAAAGTCTAAAGGAATTCAGCAGAAATGTGTGTTTGTTGACATATTGGGTGATCAGCTAAAAGCAGCTCTGTTCATCTTGGCTGGGCTTGCTCACATGTCAGGGTTGGCGGGCTGTTGGCTGATCTTGGCTGGCATTGGCTGGTATGACCAGGGAAACTTTGCTCTGTGTGTCTTATTTTTCAGTACAGTAGCCTGGATATGTTCTCATAGTGATGGCTAAGGCTCAAGAGAGAGCAGGCAAGCCCAGTCTTACAGTGCTTTTTAAGCTCTGCTTTCATCCTATCTTGCTAACATGACAAGTTGACTTAAAGCAAACTACACAGCTAACTCCAGAATCAGAATGGATTCTGTGAAGTTACATGGCCAAGGTATGAATACAGGGAGAACTGAGGCCATGATTGTAATTTATCACAATGCCATGTTTTCTCTTAGTATACTTTGTACATGACATGATCGTAGGAGTTACCAAATTGAGTCGAAATACATAATGTGTTGAGTTTACCCCTCCCCCGATGCCCAACTTAGGAAATGCACTATGGGCAGAGATCCTGTCTTCAGCACAATGTTTGACATATGACAGATGCCCAACAAATGTTAAAGTCACAGAATTACTGGTAGGTTAACTTTGGGCTGTCCACTTGAGATAATTAAAGTTTCTCAGCCTCAGCTTAATCATTTATAAATAGGAGATAATCATACCCACCATAACCACATTTCTGAGAGTTAAATAGGGGAAAATGTAAACGTACATACTGTTCTTTCAAAAAAGAGAGTTGCACTATAACTCAATAAAAAAAA
Source organism: Vicugna pacos (assembly GCF_048564905.1). Taxonomy (NCBI): domain Eukaryota; kingdom Metazoa; phylum Chordata; class Mammalia; order Artiodactyla; family Camelidae; genus Vicugna; species Vicugna pacos. The sequence continues at coordinate 19,893,419 of NC_132990.1, forward strand.
GTTAAGAAAAAAAAAAAAGAGAGTTCTTCTCTCTTCCCCACCACCTTCCTTTCTTCCTGGGTTTATGTGAATCTGGGAAAATAGTAAATGATATAATCTTGGCCTGTTTTGGGCAAGAAGTTGGAGGATAGAAAGCCCTCTATTTAAAACATCTTCCATGTCTTCTAATTAAAAACTAATTCTGTATCATACTTACCTCCTAAGAAAGTTAGGCCCCCTGGAAGGCTTAAGCCTATTAACAATTTGTCTTAAATTCCTGTAATGAAGGGATAGATTTCTTCTTTCTCATTTCCATAGAGAACTTATACAAAGAGGAAAAGGCAGTTTAGAATTGGTAAAGGACTGTAATTTGGGGGAATGGGGCTCTTTGAGGGAGAACAAGTCTAGCGGGTACCATATGTATGTAGGAGGGAGCTGGACATTGGACTTTCAGAGGGAGTATGAGGTCTTCCATCTGGAAAGACAGGGGCTAGTAGGGAGGGCAAGGAACACAAACCTAACCCTTTTTGCCAGTTCCTCTTTAATTTACTGGTTGTAGTTTAGGGCTTGTTTCTGATGCCTAATGCAGATATTCAGTTATGTTTTATTAATATATCTAAATTAAAAAATACATAATTTTAATTTATTTGTATTATATACATTTATGTATAGTTTTACAGTCTTTATATATGGTTATATATAATTAAGTTATACATAAATTAAATGTATAAATAAATATACATGAAATTATATACGTATATAACTTTATTCCTTTCTTTCTTGCAATCCCCTAGATGCAGGGCAGACACACATCTGGCTTCTATCAGTTAGGGAGTAGCTTTAAGCACATCCTGTCAAATTGTCTGTTCCCAAAAGCAATACCAACACATTCAGTGAATGTTATTTTTTCCCCACAGTTATGTTCTTGATTGGACCACAAATTTTTCCATAATACTGCACTTGAAAAATAGGACATTCTAGCTTTTTATACATAATTAGTCCCCTACCTCCAGCCATTTTTTAAAACTTTTTTTTTTAATGAAGCATTAAGTAGATTGTATTCTAGCCCTGGAAGGAAGCACATTGAGTATTTGTTACATCATTTTTTTAGTTCCTGTGATTGAGTTGTTCTCATTCTTTATAATTCGTGTACTAATTGAGCTGGTATAGCTAACTGCCCCCTGCGCCCCACCATGTCTGGGACACACTGGATTTGCTGCCAGAAAGGCAAATACAAATATGAAATAATTATAAATCAGTTATTCACAAAATGAAATCAGATTATTCATTTAAATGAGTTTAAGTTTAGTTAAAATACTGAAAATTCTAGAATTTGAACTTTATTTTGTCAGTTGTACTACTAAAGATTTGAGATGTTAAAGAAAATTATTTTTATTCTTACTCTGGGAAAAAAATTTATAAATAGGCCCTGCATTCTCTCCAGGGCATTTCATTGACAGTATTTTTCAAAGTTGAACCTATTTTTCAAAGTTTAGTCTTAACTGCCGGATGGTATAATCAGATACCCATAGTATTTTTTCTGCTTTACAGCTGTAACATAATTCATGGTTCGGCTGTATTTTTGCAAGAGGTATGTGTGGTGAGGACGTGCATTTTACCAGTAACCTGATAGAAGCCATGATTCACTGATATAAGAGAAATTAAAAGAACTCAAGTTTCAACAGTTTAATAGGGGAAGGGTATGGTCTTCTTCTAGACTTTTATCTTATAAATTGAGAAATTATTTGATAACTTATAAAATTAAGTTTCTTCCTTTTAAAAAAAAACAAGTAAATAAGGAAGAGAAACATAGGGCAAGTTACTGTATTATCCTATCTTTTCCCTTTAAGTGATCTTCATTTAAAATAGCCCATATGACTTTGCAGGTATCTGCTGTATCACCTGCATCCAACTGGTAAATCAGATAATTGCTGGTATTCGTTTTCTTTTGCATGTGCAAAATGAATCAAAAAAATCACAAGGAATTATTGTTTTCAAATATGTAGTATGTACCTTCTAAAGTGATGCAACCTACATCTGCCTCTTAATTATAAATATTAGGAGTGTTTTAAAAGACTGAACTTTTGAGAGAAATGATTCAATTAAATTTTCTTGATTCTGTGATGCATTTTGTAACTTAATCTGTATTGCATTTACCATTAATTTTAAACCAATGTTATGTACTTGGTGAACCAAAATTCCTAAATATCTTTACATTAGAAGATCATGATCAAGTTGAATTGTATTTTAGGAAGTCAGTTACCTCTTCCACCAGTTCCCTAGCCCCAGGGCACAATTTTATAGGGTCTTGTGCAATAAAATCCTCATAACCTCCTGCCCTCCCACAAGAAACATATACCACATAGTTTACATATATAAATGAATGTGTGTATATACCTTTCTCCAGACTTAGGAAATAGTGAACCTTTGGCTCTGGCAAATGCAATTGATATTAGTCAAGTTTAGGTGAGTATGCATCTTTCTTACCTGTACCTTGGTAGCACTATGCAAATAAATATTTTATCTTTATAGATGTGTCTTAGGTTCTTTTTTTGATAAATAATATTAGTATTTTTATAAGAAATATATATAAAGAGGAAAGCAAAAATAATTGATAGTCCTATCCAATTGTTTTTAAAATAATAAACCATTATTTAAAATAAATCACTCATGTACCCTTCAAGAAAAGAATGTATATGTACACCCCAGGATATGTATGTGATTATGCATACTTTTTCATTTACACAAAAGTTCTCATACTCCATGTCATTATTCTTATGCCTTAATCTTTTGTAAGGATGACAAAATACTTTATTGTAAGACTATATCTAATGTATAGTCATAATTTACCAATATCAATCATATTGAGGGACACTCAGGTTGTTTCCAGTCCTTGGGCTGTTAAAAACAGTATTGCAGTGACCATCCCTGGTCATATAGTGGTGCTTTTGCAAATGTACTTGTGGGTTAAGTTCCCAGCTGGGAATTGTTGGCCCAAAAGAGCACTATTTTTAAGAGCACATAAAGCAATAAACTACACATTGCAGGGTGAGAGTTTGTTATTGTTTGAGTACATCAGAGTGGCAGAAATTGACCAACAGAGTTATTAGAGTAAAAATAAAACTGTACTGAGAGTCACTGGGATGTACCGTGGACTGTAAATATGGTGGTAATAGCCTATAATTAACTATCATCAACTGTAGACTTAACTGACTTAAAATTTTTGTCAGAATTTTCCCCCTTTCGTTTCACAAGCAGTCAGTAAACATTCTCGGAGCTCATTTTAGATTAAAGGCCATGAAAAAAAGAAACTAGCCACAACCTTCCTGTGCTTAACTACATCTTCAAAATTGGGTGCTCTAAGAAGACTGTGTGGTAATGTTCAGAAACGAGTTTGCATTTTCAATTAATGAGTGTGTTTTCCCTCCCTCAGGTGGAAGGGAAGATTTTGAAAAAGTAAAACACTGAAGAGGCATGGTGTTGCTCCTGTAACTTGGAACTGGAGAGGAGGCAAGATGCTGGCATAGCTGTTACACTGAGAACCTGCTATGCCAACATATTGCCATCTCTCTTGTCTGACAGCAGCCATGACCACCTGCGTGCCGCTCCTCCATGCACTGCTACGGATGTGTGCCCTTCCTTGGATGTGGGTTTCCATGACACAGCGCCACTTACCCTCCTGACTTCTCCTGCCATTCTCTGAGTCACTCCACTTTAGCCACACTGGCCTTTCTAGCTGACCTTTGAACAAATCCAGGATATTCCTGCCTCTTTCTCCTCATTTGGGTTTCAGTGAGGACATCACCTCCTCAGGGAAGCCTTCCTTGACTATACCCTTTAAAACAGTTGTCCTATATTCTAGGCACCCTTCATGCCTCTAACTTGCTGTAGGTTGTCAAAACATTGGTCACTACCTGAAACACATTGTTTGCTTGTTTAGTGTTTTTATCTCCCTCATTAGAATTAAGCTTCTTGAGAATTAGGGACCTTGTTGATCTTGATCAACCATAGTATCCCCAGAGCCTGACACATAGTAGGCCCTTAATACATATTTTTGAGACTTCGCCCTGAATTTGTCATGCAGGAGAGACATCAGTCTCTTCCCATTAGGAATGGCTTTGGTGAAACCCTGACTTACCAGTAACAATAAAGAAATAAATATATGTTTCCTTCTGTGTCTGCAAACCTAACTCCTTGAAATAGTCACAATATATAGTCAGCCCCTCTGTACTCAGATTGAAATTTGATCCACAGTTGGTTGAACCCACAGATGCAAAGGGCCACCTGTACTATGTCATTTTACTTAAGGAACTTGAACATCCACGGATTTTGGTATCCATGGGGACTCGTGGAACCAGACCCCCTCCGTATACTGAGGGATGACTGCATGTATTGTTGAGTCCATAGACTGGAAGTCAGAACATCCATGGGAATGTAGAAAAAGCATGGACTTCAGCGTAAAACTTACGTGCAGACCTCACCGCTGGTACTACCTATGGTGTGTTCTGGACAAGTCGTTTAACTCTGAACTACAGTTTTCTCAGTTGTAAAATGGCGATACTATTATTAATCAACCGCTCAGGGTTCTTGAGACAAAGAAATGAGATATTTTAGCTAGGTGATTCTTTCTTCATGTCTAAGAAGTTAGTGTCTAAAATTCCTGAGGTATGTGTAGTAGTAGTGGCCCCCAACGAGTTTTATTTTACTACCAAGAGAAAAAGTTAGCTTTTCTTTAGCTAGAAACAGGGAATTAGATATGAAATGTGTGGCAGTGCAGTGCCAGAACTATAGCATGTGGAATTCTTTGTTAAGGCCAAGGAGTTAATTGTCCAATGTCTCAAATTCTTCTCTTCCTGGTTAGTTCACTCCTCTACCTTCTTTTTTTTTTTTCTGGAGTGGCTCATTGTAGATCTCTTTTAAGAGCAAGTTTTACAGATTCACTTTACAGGGTAAGAATACTTAATAAATGCTATTTGGTGTTCATGTTTTAAGAATTGACATTTTACTGAGAAGTTTTGCTTTTAATAAACTAAATTTTATTTTAATTTTGATGCTTTTCCGAGAAATAAAATAACAAAGTCTGTACTCATGACTTATTTATTGTTTCTCTTGGTATTATAACATCCAAAAAGTGTTTATTATACCTTTTTGTCTTACCTCAGAGTATATTAATCTGAGCTGTTAATTTAACAAAAAATACATAGCACAAAGTATGGCACTTTTAATCAAGTCTTACAAAAGTTCTATTGGTACCTGGGGGTGATTAGTTTAGAGACATCATCTAAACTCAAATATTATGATAAGTACCTTAAGCATTATTATGCTGCTTTCCTAATCTGAAGTGTCTGCAGGTTTATCGTCTTAATCCTGATGGTTTGTATATTCATCCTCTTTTTTGTTCTTTTAGTTCTTAAAGCTACCAGCCAGAAATAAATACACAGAACCCCAGCCCTGTAGGGTCATTATGTAAGCTAACACTGCCCGTGAAGACTTTTAAGAACCCACACAATAGCTGTAGCTGAACGCTGACATCCACGTCACCTTACTCATTCTTTATCCAGCAAAGACACTTGGTGCAGAATCAATAGGCTGGGACGTTCAGCCCATTCTAGGAGCTGCTGTTATTTAATACTTTTTTTGACCTATAGCTTTGTTCTAAAGACTTGTTTCTTGAGCTTGTTTGGGCTTCCTCTGCCTTTTTCAGAGTTGCATTTTGCCCTCATCTACATCCACTGGCAGAGACACCGATTGCCGCTTGATGAGCTGAATCCACAGAGGGAACGAACCCTGAGCTCACTTCGATCGGTCCTCCACATCTTTGTGTTTTACTAATTTGCTAAACACCTGAACCATCTTTTTTGATTCCAGGTGATAATGGGGGGAAAAATAAAACTTACAATATAGAAACATCAAAATGAGAAGCTATGAGATTAATATTCTAAGATATCTAATAACTCCTGTAGGTCAGTGGTTTTTACATTTTAGTGTTGTATTTAACAGTTGCCTGGAGAGCTTGCTTAAAAATGCAGATCCCAAACCATCCCCTAGACATTCCGATTTAATAGGTCTTAATTGAGACTCAGGAATCTTCATTTTTAACGAGCACTTATTTGGATGCAGTTTGACGATGTACCACACTTTGAGAACACTTGCCTTAGATCTTAAGTCACAAGAAAGATTTTGAAAAATCATATATAATTCCCAATGTGGAACTTGGGCATGGTCTTGAAAGCAGCCTGCTTTCCCACTGCATCTGTGCTTATGGAAAACTGGAACACTGTTTTGTAACTGTGCTTCATACTCTGAGGTTTCTTATATAAACAGCCTGTGTAACTACACACAGGAGCACCATGGGCTGCCGATGCATTTCTGCAGAGTTGTTTTTAACTTCAATTATCTTTTCTCCACTGGTTCATGTTACAGTTTCCAAGATGCTTTGTTTTCTTTTCTGATTGACTTGATATTGACCCAAATCCTTTACCTCTAAATAGACATTCTTCTCTAAGAATTCTGTCAAATTGTAAATGATATACGAGCTCCTTGAGGCTAGACTAGGTCTAATTATGCAGACGGGGAATTTTCAACACTTATAGGTTTCCTACAGTGGTAAATCTTTCTATAAACTAAAGGATTACATTTTAATTGATATATTTCTTAAGTTCAGATTTTTGTGGATTTTTTTAATTGGGACATCTTTTACTCTGTGAGACAGTGTGGTGCAGTTGAAAGAGCTTTGGAATGAAATGCAAAGAAGTCTAGGCTCTACTCCCACTCCTGTCATTTTCTAATTGTGGACATGAATTTGGGCAGATCATTTAATCTGTTACCTTACTTGTAAATTGGGGGAAATAGTAGGAGAGAGGATATGATATATTGGAAAGAAAAAAGGGAAAGCAAAATACAGCTGTGAAAACTAAGCACGTAGGCAAACTGGAAGGCAACCTACAAAAAGGAAGTAGGTGGAGATTTTCAGTAGTAATTTAAATTATTTTCAATGTTTCATTGTTTTGTGTTGTTACTGTCTAATTTAAATATGATTTAAAAATTATGATTTCTGGGTAAAAGGCAGAACTTTGTTCTCATTTAGTCTGAACTACTTATTTGCTAAAACAACTCCAGTCGAAAGAAAAGAAAGGTGATATTTTAGTTAGTTTTGTCTTGAAGAAAGATCCAGCTTCTTTTGTCCTGTTTTTAAGCCTGAAGTAGCTTGTAGGCCTTCAAATAATGATGATATTTGATTCTATGACTTATATACTTTTCTTCTATCTTGTTGGCTTATTATGAGGTTCAAATTAAATAAGGTATGTGAAACTGCTTCAAAAATGGTAGGAAGTTACATGGCGTCTGAAGATACTGTTTATAAATTCTTTCCAATCCTCCCTCTCACCTTTCACCCCTGTAAAAATTTGCTTTTGAAATGATTGGAATTTTAATAAAATAGAAACATCTTATTCTAAACCTGGCTATAAAGTTTTAATTTGTAGGGTTCTAATTGTTCGCCAGTACATCTGTAAGCAGCTAACTGAGAGGAGAGTGTATGTTGGGCCCATCTGCTTTCAGCTCTGCGCATCTAGGAAAGCAGCAAAAAAGTGAGAGGCCTAGAGTTTCCATTGCAGTGGACTTCCTGTTCCATCACCACGGTCTGAAACCACATTTAAACCAATGTACTCCTTGTAGTTTCACTGAAATTTAGACGATGTTTTTATTCCCATATAAATACTTTATGTGTTTATTTAATGGACATTAGAAATATTCACATTGGAGTTTCCTTTTGAAAGTAAATTTGTTTTAATGTTTTAAGAGTTAATGAGATAAAATGGTATGTTTATGGTAAAGTGAATATGACAAAGATTGTGGAGGTGCTGCCAAAATAGCCAAACTTGGGAAACAGGAGTTTGGAGGAGCAAGAGCCTGCTGTGGAGCAGCCGGGGAGAGCCTTATGTATCAGGTGAGCTGTTTCCTCAAGTTTCTCCAGTGTAGTTCAAATTGAGAAGTACGTGTGTTATTTGTAGATGTGTATTTAGTTTTGAGTATTAATGGCCTTTGCCTGTGCATTGCATGTATGGTCACATATTTCATTGTTGTCAGGAATTACTGATACTTCCCCAATGTAAAGATAATACATCTTACGTCTGAAATAAGAGCCCAGCTGGAAAATGATAAGAAAGTCCATTTGTGAGTTGGTTAGCCAATCTGAGCAAATATTTGAGGCTAGGTGTGTGTCCTTTTTTGGAGATAAGAGGGTCCTGAGTGCCAAATGGTGGCAGTTTCCGTTGGCAGAGCAGGCATATCACCTGTGTATGATCAACAAGAGCCGATAGCCTTTCTTGAAGAGTCTGGAGAGCTTTCAGAGTCTCGACTTAAGTCAGAAAGTAACAGTGGGAGATTTGCCTTACAATGCCTGTGTAATGCCCTGAGAACTGCAAGTTAGAAAAATGTTGGCAAAGATAATTTGCTAAATTTGGAATTCAAAATCTAGAGGTCCAAAAAGATGTGTAGTGAGGAGACCATCAAGCGTGTTTGAGGGAACAGAACTGAGATGGCGTTACAGGAAGATGATGTAGTTACTGGGAACCAGGCCACCTTCACAGTTGCGTATTTTGGAAATATGTTCTATCTAATTGCTTAACTTTGCAGAAAAATGAGTGATTTGACTTGCTGATTGCAAATTAATGACCTGGCTGTTAAAGAGGAGCACTTGGAATTTGTGTGACCGAGAATGGTATCTACCCATGTTTTCTCACCTGCCTTTTCACTTGCAAATCTTTCCTGGTTTCTTAAACTGCAAGGGACTGTGTACTGAACTTTGGAGATTGGTCATAAAAAGTTAGGTTGACTCTATTACTGAATTGTGGAGAGACAGAGAAAGATGGAGGGAGGGAGGGAGAGAGAGAGAGAGAAAGGAGGTTATTTGGGGAAGATCAAGGTCTAATCTTAGAAAAATCAGCACTTGAAAATGAGAAAGGTAAAAACAAAGGAAACGAATGTACCTGGTGAGAAGGCCTCAAACTGAAAAATTAAGAGAAAACCTGCCTTTTAAAGTTTAAGTGATTAGATGAATACTTTCCCTAAATTTTGCATACTGCCTTCACTGAATATAAAAGCTCTGTCAGGTTTTGGTTTTTTTTTTTTTTTAGAATTACAAAAGTCCTCCACCCAACTTGCTGTGTCATGGCCTAGATTTTTTTTTCAGTCATTTATTGGTCATTTAGTATTTATTAAGCATGTATCATGTGCCATATACATAGCCAGTACTTCCCCCCACCCCCATGGCTTGAAGTGTGAGAAAAGAGATAAGCCATCGCAAGTTTGGTTATGATAAGGAAGAGCTTTTTCACTTGTGGAAAAATGACAAGAGAACCTAATTTAGAAGGGAAATGGTGAAAGAAGAATTGTTCCAAGGAAGAAGGTTTTAAGTTTAGTCAAATCCTCATTAAGAGTGCTTTGCAGGGAGAGAGTGCATGTCTTACTTCTTTGCATGTCTTCACAGTACCTAGTACAAAACCTTACACATATAATACATTAATGAATATCTGTTATCATGATTATCAATTATTGTGTAATGCACAAAGTACTTCCAAGGGACTGTTGTTAAGTCATAACACACGTGTGCGTGCGCACACCCACGATGTGCTGCCGTTGCTGCAGCCCCTTTGCTCAGTGAGAGTTCATTTCCCTGCCCGGGCTTTCTGGGAGCGCTTTATTATGGAAGCTGCTGCTGCAGTTAAGCTCTATTGATTTCAAGGATCAGAGTCTTTCAGGTTACCTCAAGGAGAAGGAGTCCAGTCTAAGTATTCATGGCTGGAACTAGAAGCTGTCAAGAACCAAAGCGGCTGTAAGGGAATGCCCTTCTCTCCACCTGTCATTTCCCATATATCTATTGCTCATTGCTTCCCTGCTCCCCTCTGAGCGTTTACTCCATTTTCATCTTCAGTGCACTTTTCTGTTCTTACTCATTTTCTCTTTCTCATAGTCTCGGCTTAGAAGGGGCTTTTACGTGAGTACCACCGCCTTTTTGGGCTCTGTCTCTGCGTCACAACATTTCAGCTTTCACCTCCCACTGTTAATTGTAGCAGACTCTCCATGTATCCCAATTCTTAGTCTCAAGAGTGAGGAGCTGATGGGGGCTAAGCTCTCCTTTTATACCAAACCACGTCATAGGATTCTAGCAGAGGCAGTCCTTGGGTCATGTACAAACTCTGGTCCGGACACCTCTGGCCTGCTACAAAATGTGGCTGCCTAGGTCATAGGAACTGTGGACAGGGGTCTGTCTTCATAAGGGGTGTGAGCAATGTCTGCCTGCACTCACCAAGTGCCATCATTGAATAACATTAATATAGCTACATACACTTCCAAATTTAGAATTACTTTCCTACTATCATACATCCTAATCACACTTTGAGAAACACTAAAGTAATTTCATTGATTAAAAAAAATCACAGTCCCAATTCTTGTTCTTCTCTTCTTCTGTTTCTCTTTTTTATCAAACCGTACTTTGTCCTTCAAACCATTCGTTTATAGGACTTTGTCACACACTTGCAAGAGTTAAGTTGCTGATCCTCCAGAAAGTCTTAAACCTTAGCGATTCCTTCTCTCTCCTCTTTCTCATCGTTTCATGATAAGCCCCCGTCAGTTCCCAATTTCTGGTGTTTGCCTCTCTCTCTTATCACCCCTTATCATGTTGCTTTCAAGAATTTTGAGTAAACTGGAGTACATGTGAGTCTGGGTCTCTTCATGTTCTACTTTAGACCGATTCTTTTAACACTCACCTCACAAATGAATTTAATGTTCAGTGATTTGTTGAGTAAATGAGTTAAACGTCATGAGAAAAAAGAAGGCCATTCTAGATTAAAGAAACCAAGTCCAAAATGTGAAATTTCCAAGATCTTTCAACCTTGATTTAATTCTGAATTTCTGTTATACTGAGTATCTCAGTAAGTGACATACACATAACATAAATAGCCCCAGTTTCTAATTTAATCTCATCTTATACTTTTCTTTATGTGCTCCTGGAAACATCCTTTTATGGTTATACCCAGAATCAGAGTGAAGCATTCCTTTATCTTGACCTTCTTTAATTTTTTAAACATTAATGGACTGAGTTTTTAAAAATAGTAGTCAAGCCGTGTGGTGATATGCAAAATCTTCTGTGGTATTTCTCTTGCCTTTAGCTAATATTTGTAATTCCTTGTTAATGTGTTTTAGTATGAGAGTTTATTTTCTAGTTCTTCTTAAAAGTTGGCAAAATTACAAGAGAATCTAAAAGCTAACAACTTACTCTTTATCTTGGGAAAGCCAAAAGGAGTGATAATTCAGAAAACCAGTGATATAAAAATCAAAACCAATCTCTAAGGAATCATATGAGCATCTGCATTTCACTGCTGTCATTGATGGGCACTCAGTAAATATTTGTTAAAATGACTGACAGTTTTTATTGTTTAAATAAAGTTCATGGTCATTTCAAGCCCTTACTGTCTAGATTTTAAAGAAGTATCAAATACTTAAAAATCAACTTCTCTTTAGGAGGAGCATAAAGAGTAATGAATGACAGCACTGCCTTCCGCTAAAGTCTCAAAATTAACTGTGTACCACTTGCTGAAACTTCATTCTTTCAAAAGACTGCCAAAGATATCCACATTGCCTAATGTGCAGTGACCTCCTTTTCCACGGACCACACCCAGTGTCCTCATTTTTGTTTGGGGCACAGAAGGACACTCAGACTCCTTTCCCTTTATTTATTTAAGCTTCAGTTTGTTTATCTGCCAATAGATGAGTGATCATGGTCTATTGTTTTCTAATGTCTATAAGGGAAGGGACATCTAGGAGTCATGGTGTTATTAAAAGAACACCATGAATTACTGCTCTGACAACTTTAATTATATATTATTGGATAAATCAGAAACCACCTTGAAAGGTCAAGATAAATCATTGCCCACACTAATGGTTTAAGAGCAATTTATCAGTAAAATGCTTACAATTTTCCTCAGAAATAGCAAGCTCTGCCCATTCACTTATTTGTGTATGCATTGGGAAGTGCTTGCCATTATATGGCTTTGCAGGTCCAACTTGCAGAATCTTTGTTCCACTGAGTTTGAGAACCAAATCTTAGTTATTTACCGCTTGATAATTAAAAAGATAAACAGTCTAATATAAAGTCTAATGCAAAATTTTTAGACTTTCAGAAAATTGACTGCTTTTCTTATTTAGAAAAGTGGCTGTGCCTGTACTTATACTTAGTAAATTACAAAATGCTTTGTACCTATTGCTTGTCTTAATGCCCTTGGTTTCCTACTACTCTCCTCCTCTCACGTACAAATCTGCACTTTTTCTTTTCACATCCGTGTGTGATTTTCTAATTATGGCTGAATAGACATGAGTTAGAGATGGAAGAGTTCAATTTTGCTAAAATCTAAAATTAAGCACCATAGTGTTCAGGCTCATTCTCTCCTTTAAAAAGAAAATCACTGACCTTCTCAACTGTCTTGGATGATAATGTGAAAGTACAAAGAATGTGGCCATGAGCTATGGTTCAAAATTATACATATTTTTAAGTGATGAATATAAAATGATGCATGTCCTTGGTCTCTGAAATTCCCATAAATAACCTCATAGTCTTGTAGTACTACAATATTTTGTGTTCAACTCTCCAGATAGCAGCTGACTGGCAATATTTTAAATTTTTATTTATCTTTTTTGTTGGGGGAGGAGGTAATTAGGTTCATTTATTTATTTATTCACTTACTGTTATTTTAATGGAAGTATTGGGGATTGAACCTAGGACCTCGTGCATGCTAAGCATGTGCTCTATACCACTGAGCTGTACCCTCCCCTGGCAATATTTTATAGTGACCATTTTCCCTGTTCTATGATATAAGATATTTTCTTTAGAAACACTATTTTCTGCCTTGTATGTAAATATTATGCATACTGGTGGATAAAGAAAAATAATTCAGAGGGCCTCAGAAACTGATGTAACTGAACCATCTTGAAAGTATCAGTACACTACCAGCAGGGGAGTCAGTTCATTTCAGGATGATCTTAATCTTGTTCTGACCTTCAGAATGGGTGAGATGAGTAGGAAGAGGCTCCCTTGATATTCCCAAGGCTAATGAATGGGTTCATTATATGACCCGACTCTATCTGCTGCACAGTCACAGTGACAAAGAGGACATTTGTTTCTGGGTCGACAGGCTTTTTATAAAACCTTTATTTCTGCCCCAAAGAGGAGAACTGTCACCACACAGGATGCTTATCAGAGACAGTCATTGGTCCAGCTTGCTCCACCCATGTCCCAGTTGCTACCTGTTGTTGGGTGTGTGTTACCGTTTCCAAGCCCTCTTCTCTTGAATTTCCAGAGAGGCTACTCTGGCAGCAGTCTCCTCATTTTGCATCTTTAGAATGACCTTCCTTATCTTGCATTCACACGTGACCCAAGGCGCACAGATTGAGTTTCCTGACTTCCTAGGCTAGTCAGACTGAAGTTTGACACTGACAGGGTCAAACTTAGGTGCCCTCAGGAAGTTGATCATGAAGATAAATTGACCCAATGTTAGTAAGTATAATTAAGCCCACAAAAATTGAAATTGAATTTAAGTAAATATGTTCAGTGTTTTCTCCCTCTGTGTTCCAGGTATAGATTTTAAGTCTTTATAAAGAATTTTGCAGACTACTACTGTACCTTTAATGAGATTGTATAAGCAGCAATATCCTGTCTTAGTTTTTGGTTTATTTATTTAGAGGAGCACATTGTTTACTTGAGACAACAAATCTTATTTTAGTCCACAAGAGTATTTTTACCGAGAATGCAGGTGAACTTGGATTCCTGGCATTGCAGCCTATCGCACACTTGGATATCTTCCCTGCTCACTGGTCTTTTTGTAATACTCTCACCAATCTGAGCATTTCCTGGAACCACTTTAGGCCATAGCCTCTGCACTAGTCATCCTTCCCATCCCGTACCAAGAGAAGTGTGTGACCAGGTTGTCAGACTACATTACTTAGCAAACTCATTAATTTCTGGACCAAGTCAGGCGCCAGTCTTCATATCTGCTTTCTGCTTGTGGTTACACAAGGTGGCAGTATTGATTTTAGACAACTGTGTCACTTGATAATTGCTTAGAACCATGAAAAATGTAAGCTAGATTAAGAAGGCAAAGGACAAAGGTTTCAGCTCTTTAATATTTTATAGTTTTCTGGTTTATTTTTCTCTTTGCTCCACCAAGAAGTGAAGCCAACCGAATTCTCCTTAAAAAGCTCAGAGATTAATGAGTCCCAAATGTGACAAAGCTCTGAGGTTACAGTGACTTCTCTGGTGTTTGCCTCTTTTAATCCCTCAAATGTTGCTTCAGGAAAAGAAAAAGTGATTAAGTCTAAACTGAGAGAGCTGACATCAGAGGTTAGTGGTGTGGAATCTTAGTTCAGTTCCCATATGAGGATAAAATAAATACGAATTGAAGGGTAAAAGGACTCCAATAGGCAGGAAACAAGTAAATATTAAATTATGAATACTAGGCAATTTATATATGTTACTTTATTTAATCCTTATAACTACTCTACAAGGTTATTATTAGCATTCCAGTTTTACAAAAAATGGATGCTTACTGAGATCACTAACTCTCCAAGTTCTCAGACCTAGTACGCTGGGCTTCAGAACCAGTACTACCTCAGTATAAAACAGACTCAAATACATCATATTGTTCCAAGGGAAAAAGAGAGCATTCATTACTGTGAAGTTGATTGGCACATTTCCTAAATATATATATTTTGACAGATCCTTTTCTATGATGATTTCCACCTACAATTCCTATTAACTTTTTTACGTCAAATGAGTAACATCCATTAAGGCTTTATATACTAATCTGGGATAAACATGTTCACTGATAATCATCTGGCCCATTGGCTTTCAAAGTGGCTAGAAGCTTAGTGCAAAAGCCTTCTTTTGCACACAGGACCATCCCCTTACACACACACACACACACCCTATAGCTTTTCCCCTTACACACACACACACACCCTATAGCTTTTCCTGAGCCTGATTCAGGCGTCCTAATCAGTGATATGTATTTAGTTTCTTGAGTCCAGGTAAGAATTTCAGGGTTCTTCTCTGCCAGCTATTGACAAAGAGTTATGTGCCTACGTGTCATGTAGAGTGATAAATATCTTCTCATGTTAACTTAGTTATTGCTGTATGTTGCTGAATATCAAGTCTTTCTATCCCAAATTTACAGATGAGTCAGTGAATTCGATTTTCAGAGATTTGTGCAAGTTCATCTAGGTAAATAACAGAGCTAAATTTGAGCCTGTGTCTGTCTTGTTTCTAAAATTGTTCTCTTCCTTGTGACATGTTTACATTTGTCCTTCTACTCACAGTGCCTCTGCTTGGATGGTATTTCTGCCCTATTGTTAGCTGTGGCTTTTTATAGGGCACTATAAAATGAGAAGCACCATGGGCAAATCATAATATCTTAAGAGTCACATGTAACTGTTTTAATTCTACTTGTAACCTGACCGTCTTTGTTGTGTCTTTGTTGTTTGATTGTTAATCCCATGTAGTGACATTTTCAGATACTGTATTTTTTAAATCCTGACTTTCCCTTCAGTTCGTTTGTTTTGTTTCCCATTTCCCTTCTCATCCTGTTTATGTTTGTTTTCCTCCATGTCCTTAAGCATATGGAGCATATTTTTAATATCTTCACTAATGCCATTATTTCTCAATCTGTTTCATTAACTCATTATTCTCCTGAGTGTCAATCATGTTCTCCTATTTCCTCCTATGTGCAGTATTTTTAGTTGAATGCCAGATTTTCTGTTTTAGTATGCTGGGTTTTGTTGTGTTTCTTTAAAGAGTTTTGGATTTCATTCTGGCAGACAGTCATATTGGTTGTGGATTAGTTCATTTTTTTCCCAGTCTTGTTCTTAAGCTCTAAATGAGTAATTTAGTTACACATTTAAGAGTGACTCTTTTGGGGGTCTTTACTAAACACCCTGTATATTCAATGAGGTCTCTCCTATGGTGGGAACTTGAATGATTTCTAAACTTGAATTCCCCTTGGCTTAAAACTCCATGATAGTTATTTTCTTCCTCTGGAACTTGTACTTGTTGGACCTTATACAGTTTCACCTGATATGTGGACATTTAGTATCTCTCAAAGAACCCTGTGAAAATTTCTGGAGTTCTTTCTCTGGATCACTCCCTTTTCTTGGGTACTCTGCCCTGAAAATTCTAGCTGCATTGGTCTCCCCAAACTCTGATTTTTGTTTCTTCAATCCAGAGATACTGTCCAAGGAGGTTTCTCCTCTCTGCAGCCTAATCTAGAAATTTCCTCCATGCAGAAAGCCTCATTTGTTTCCCATCTCTCAGGGATCAGTTTTCTACTGCCTATTATCCAGTGAAAAAAAATTATTGTTGCCTGTGTTTTGTCTAGTTTTCTAGTTGTTTACAGTGGGAGAATAATTCTTGACCCTGCTACTTCCTCATAACCAGAAATATAAGCCCATGTGGTTGGAAATGTTATTTAATTCTCTAAATCATAGATTTTTTTCTTTTCATTTTTAAAATAGAGATAATAAGACCTACCTCACAAGTGTATTATAAAGATTAGAAATAATATTAATGTATTGTCTTAGTAATGTACAACATTTGTTATTTAATATGTCTCTGTCTCAACTTCCTTGTTTGTACATCGGGGATAATAATGGTTCTTACTTCATAGAGTAGTTGTGTGGATTAAATGAATTCATATTTATAGTTTGCCTAGAATAATGCCCCACTCATAGTAATAGGTATAAATGTGAGTTATGTAAATGCTTTTGGACAATCATGTCTACTACCAGTAAGAAAATAATCTTACCATTAATCAAAAGTGAGCACACCTGGCTTCTAGAGGTGTACAGACCATTTCTTAACTTTTCCCATTTTTTCAGTTCATAGAAATCATCTTCAGTGGTTTTCCAGCATCCCATCTCTCTCATTGTCCCCCTTCATTTTCCCTCTGTCTAAATCTCTCTTCCCTACCCTGCCTATCTCGTAGTTCACTCCTGGCCACATGATAAAACGTCCTCAAGACCGTGATGACCATACTTGCCTTTTTAAAGCTTTCATCTTTGAAGAGCTTTCGTGTACCTTTTACTGTTCATCTTAGAGAAGCTTAGGTCTTTTAATTTGTCAGAATAGAGCACATACAGGACAAAATTTCCTCTTGCTATCTGGACCACTTCTCGTAACTTTGACATGTTATAATGCCGACAGCCTCTATCACCTTATAACATTTTACCAAAGAATCCTGCTGAGTGTTGAGAGGGAAAGCAAAGAAGGTGATAAAGACCAAATACATAAAGCTTTTTGAGAAGTGTTTCACAAATAGTAAGTGTTGACTATTTGGATATTGCCACGTGAATGGATGCATTCCACAAGTAACATTGTTATCTAACCAAGTATTAAGCCTAGAGAAAATAGGAACTCAATTGTGAAATATGGTCAGAGAGGTGTAGGAGGACTCCACTGCTCCTGAACTTGATTATTTAGGTGTAATCCAGACCCACCTGTTATCAGTTCTAAGTTCCAGTGCTTCTGCTACTCTCTTCGTAATATCCTGGAATCTCTTGTTTGATTGTCATTCAGTTGACACCAGGCAAAGTCCCAACACTGAATGGACTGTGGACCTTCTCTGCTTCTGCTCAAAGCAGGGTGACTTGATGCCGTTATTAACTTAGGGTCACCAATCTACCTACATAACTATGTGTATTAGTCAACTCATAGGATGTGTGTATATATATACACACACACACACACACACACATGCACACGTGGAAGCTGGCTAATCCAAAGACTGCAGGGTGGGCTGGCAGGCTGGAGACCCAGGTACAAGCTGATGATGCAGTTTGAGTCCAAAGGCTCTACTCAGAGTGCACTGATTTAAATGTAAATCTCATCCAAAAACACTCTCACAGAAACATCCAGAATGAGGGAGACAGCAGTTTGCCCTGTGTCTTCCCCTCTTCTGTGGATCCAAAAAGAGTTGTTGATTTCTCAGTATGTTCAGCTTTTTACTTGTTAGGACAGAGCGACTACTTCTACTCTCCTTACATACAGAACTGGAAACTGGAAGTCTCTATAGTTTCTTCTAACCTGAAATAGTTCTTTGGTCTTCCGTTGCCTTTTACAACCCTGAAATATTACAGGGCAATTGTTTTTTAGGATGTTCCTCAATTTGAGTTTAACTAATGGTACTTCATGGTTAGATTCAAGTTGTTTACACTTGGCAGGAATAGCACAGAAGGGATGTTGTGTTTTTTGAGTCGCATCTTATCAGGTCATCCATGATTTCAATTTGTCCTATTATTGATGAGGTTCACTTTGAGCCCTTGAATGAGACTGTGGCTGCTTGGCTTTTCCACTGTGAAGTTTCTCTTTCACTCTTTAAAACTAATAAGCATTTAGGTAATTATGTGAGGAAATGGATATATTAATTACCTTGATTGTAGCAGTCATTTCACAATGTACATACATATCAAAACATCATATTGTGTACCTTAAATATATACAACTTATACAAATAAGTAAATGACAAGATTTTTGAGTATTTTGTAGTCAGTCTAGTGCTTTGACACCTTGTCCATAGAAAACTTTGCTTTCCTTTCCCCACTCGGGCTGTGACTCCTCACGGCAGCTGCTCACCCCACCCACCACAGATGCTTTACTTACTCTTCTCAGGCTCCAGCATCTCATGCCAGGTTATCTCCCCCATGTGCATGCTTGCCCCATCCCCTTTAAACTCTGGCATCCCTGGACCTCCATGGGTCCCTACCCCTTCCAGCACAGTGCTTACTTTTTTCTGCTTATCTGTTGGCTTTAGAACTGAATTTTTCAGGAAGGGAAAGCAAAGTAGAGATTATATACTATTTAAGATTACTTGCAACTCCAGCATTCTATGATAGGTAAATTAATCTGGTTAATTTAATTTGCAAGTTCATGCTAGCAAATGGGAGTAGAGGTTTGTTGAGATCACTGGGCCAAATGACTGTGTCTGAAATAGTCACTGAGGCCAGGGCAAAGTGAAGCACTGAGTAGTTTGGACTGGGGCAAGATGTCTCACAGTGAGGAGTCTGGCCAGAAATACAAGATCCAAGAATAGGCAGAGAAATCAGGACATATTTACCCATAGCCCTCAGAAAAGAGAGGGGTGATGACAGTGGATCCCCAGAAAGCAGCAAATGTCCATTAGAGTAGTCAAGGCAAGAAAGGGAAATATTTAACAACACGAACCAGTAAGTATCTCAGTGTGAGTTAGGGTGATCAGTAAGCTTATGCATTATGGGAATAATTCAGTTGGTCAAAGTAATAATGTGTTGTTGACCACACATTATTAGACCATTAGATACCATGAACTTTTTGATTTCTCTTGCCAACAGTGTGAGTTGATACCAGGCTCTAAGTAACTGATGTTATGCTGCCATCCTTTGGTTGAATTTAAAATGCTTTCCTTACTAACACTATTTTGGCGTATTTTTAACATGCAGAGGTAATCAGGACCTTAAATACAGCATTAATTTTTTTTAGATTAACAGTAATGGTAATAAATCATTTTGTGGGAAAAGGGAATAAGTAGAAATATACATTTATGCAATAAACTTAGAAGTCACCAACAATGCCCATTTTAGGCACAACTATTCAACTTTCCAATTATAGCATGAAAGTGTCATATGTAATACATAAACAAATGGCCATAGTTGTGTTCCAATAAAACTTTATTTATGAAAACAAGCAATGAACTGTATTTGCCCCATGGGCTCTGTGTAGTTTGCCAACTTCTAGTTCAGTTCATTAATGTTAAGAGAACTTGCACTTCCAGACATGATGGATGACCAGATTCATCCACTCACTTTAAACAACTAAAAAACAAAACAAAATATATGAAATAACAGCTCTGAGTAACAGGAAACATAGGATAATGACCCTTGAGAAAAGAGAAGTAAGTATACTTAGCCCTGTTACTGCTTCTCTCTGTGTGGAGAAGGTTTCTAGATTGCAGCACAAGGAAGAGAAAACCTAAACAGACCAGTTGTCTCACTGAGTTGATAAGTCAGTTTGGAATTCAGAAAGGTAGCTTGATATTAGAGAGGGAAGAGACAGAGACTGAGAGAGAAAGATACAGAGATCTTTAGAAGGGACTGCTGGAGTCTAACTAATTTGTGATCTGTGAATCACCCACGCCTGGGGTAAAATGCCCAGAAAACAGCAGGCCAGCTATTCCCAGGGCTGACACGGGACCAGGAATATTTCATTTTCCACCAACCAAAGTGCAAAGACTTCCTAATACATGGAGCACTGAGAAAAGTCCTCACAAGGATAGTCCCTGAGTAGTGGGATGACACTGCCCTAAACTATGAAGTCTGTGCTCCATCCATTTTAACAAAGTTTAAAAGCAGGGTCCAAAAGAGAAGAGGAGAAGAAGAAATTTCAAAAACATTAGTGGAGTTGCTGCCACAATAAAAATTATTTAGATTGTAGGGAGATCAAACCATTCCAGAAGCCCAGAGCAACTCAACTTATCCTCAGAAGAGCCACAAGAAGATAAAAATGTCCAAGTTTTAATTAGTATCTTCTGTTCTATCTGTAAAAATATTTTACTGTAACTTATATGAATCCCCAGGGAAAATGTAGTTGATTTAGTTATTTGTTAAGTGGAAGTAAGCTAATATACATTAGTTATTTACCATAGTTTAGGCACCATACTAGATTTTTATTTATAATCTTTTTATCTGCTGATCCTCAAAAATGTTTTATAAATTAGAGATGAAAAAACTAAGAAAGAGATTAAGTAAATAACTTGCACAAAGTCACACAACCAGCCAGTGGTGGAGAGAATATTCCATTTCAGAACTTTGTGGCTTCAAAACCTAAATTCCATAATTCAGATGATAAGATACCACAGATGTCCTTCTTTTTCTCTATCCTTCCTCATGCATTTGGGTTCTGTAGCATCCAGTGGGAAAGAACAGAACCCTTTGATCATTGAATCATTTTGTGAATTTACTGGTTGCCCTAGGAGGTGTGAAAACATGAATGAAGTTTTCAGACATTTGTCAGTCTGATGGACACCATGGCTCCAAGCAGAGTAGTACCATGTACAGATGTCAAATAACCATTAACTCTAACAGAATTGCTGGGTAATTTTTGATGAAGTGAAAAGTATAAAAACTTTTCAGAGAGGACATGCTTTACAGGACAACATCCAGTGCAAACTATGCATAACTTGGATGTTAAGTTTGTACTCATCAGCCTGAGGTTTAATATGACATAACTTACTTGTGAACAGCTACTACTCTGTCCAATTTGGTGTGAAGTTTTCTTTTCTTCCCAATGCCCACTTCTTTGCATCAGCTTAAAGGCTGTTTAGCTTATTAGCTCAGTTAAGAGATTTCTGTAATTTGACTCTCATGGATCTGAAAGTTCAAATTTCACAGCACCCTAAATGTTAGAAACCTTTTGATCAGTGTGGTTGAACTTTTGTACAGGAAAAGACTCTTCCATGGAGCCCACTGACTCGGTTTATTTCAACTTACTAATACCAGACTGACTTAAGTGACACTAATATAGAGCCGAGCTGGTTGTTAATGAGACCACATATGTTTACAGTCTGTTTTCAACACTCAGGATTTCACCCATCTGCCTACAGAGAAATGGTCAAATACAAGATGTGACATCTTGTATGACTTTGTGCTAGAGCACATTGATTCACTCAAAGTCAACACAGGTTTATTAAGTTCCTACTATATTTGCATAGACAGTAAAAAAAAAAGATGAGTATTTATTCCACACACTTAAGATTTTTAATGTTAGAAGGTTTAAGGCAAGTGAATAAATAGCCGTGTATAAGAGACCAAGAAAAGTGTCTTAAGAGGTACAAAATGCTGTGAAGATCCAGAGGAGAGATTGTAGCTCCTTGAGGGGAGATCTAGACGCTAAAGGAGAAGTAGTCCTTAGTCCTTGAACAGACAGGTACTGGGGGTGAAGGAGGCAGCAGGTGATGTTTCAGAGAGAGAACATCATTAATGAACACAAACACACACACAAGTGCTAGTTGTATTGAGGAAATAGTGAGTCATTAATTTTATCTGGAATTCAGGTTCCCTCACACTGCATTCGGAGCAACAGTGAGAGATAAGATTGGAAAGGCAGACTGAAGGGTTATTCTGAAGCATTTAGAATATGAAACTGAGAATTTGTAATTTAGTAAGTGTTACTGATGTAAAACCATCACATTGGTTTACCATAGTTATTGGTACCCTAGGGAATATAGACTAGCCAACTGCCCCCAAACTCTTCTCACATATCGTTTTATCATTTATAGTGGTTATATAGCATTTCATTATATGGATTACCAACATTTATTTAACCATTCTGCTATTGTTGGACCTATATGCTGTCGCCAGTATTCTGCAGTTGCTATAATTTTACAACAAACTTCTGTTGCTAATTTTTTCCCTTCCATATTACTTCCATAGGGTAGACTCTTAGATATTAAACTTCTTGGATAAGAAACAAAATAATTTAAGTTCGCTGAAACATACCTTAAGATTAAATTGCTCAAGCATTTGTGCAAATTTACAGTTCTATTTGAGATTTTAAATTAGTAGTATTAAAAAAAGAGACAACAGGTCCCAAATGGAGTTACTTGTGCTAAAGACCATGTCAGCAAACCAGGGCTTAATACCTAACCTAACTGCAATTTCAACGTAACCTTTAGTCAACCTGTAATTACCTGGTCAGCACTAGATGAGGTCATCTGCCATAGGCCCCTCCATTCCCCTTAGGAAGGCAACTTGCCTGTAACAATACATTCTTTGCTAATAACTTTCTTTTTCTGCCCCTTTTATACCTTTAAAAACCTTTCTTTTTCTCCAGTGTGGTGGAACCAATTTGACCTTTAAATTTACTCAATCAAATTTTTCTTACTTAACGGTAGCCTGTATGGGCTTTAGTTTTTGCCCCTGAGTGCCTTATAGGCGCTGCTAAGCCTCTGATAAATATAATTCCATGAAAGACTACTCCTTTGAAAAAAAAAAAAGAACAACTCTCCATAAAAGAACTTTAATAAGCTTGACTAAATATTTAGAAAGCATATTGTGTTGAGTGAAACTTTGAATGTAATAAATAATGAGAGTAATAGAAGGTACTTTTGGATGACTGGTTTGTCAAGGAACACAAACAAAGAAAACAAGTTCTTTTGATTACTTCCTCAAACAGCCAACACAATGGGGAAAGTGGAGGAAATGTTGCATGAACACTATGAAAAGGGAACCAGAAAGCCTAACATGTAAACTTGGAGAAATGACAGCATTAGAAAACAAACCTACAAAAGAGAACACCTTCTAGTGTAAGCCGAGTTGCGCAAAAGATAGATATTCTCTAGAAGTGGAGCTTTATCAAGTCTGCCAAGAGACTAAGTGGAATAGTTTACCTTCAACATGATTAACAAGCCTTTCTTTGAAATTGTGTTGGTGCTGCTGGCTTCTTCCACCGTCTTCTCCCGAGAGTTGAAACCGGTTCTTTTCCAACAAAGAAGAGTAAACAGAGAGAGTTTAAAACTCTTGAATAAATTGCGAACCTCATCAATTCAGCAGTGTCTACCACATAGGAAAAACTTCTTGCTTCCCCAGAAGTCTGTGGATCCTCACCAGTATCAGAAAGGACACATACTGGCCATTCTTCATGAGATGCTTCAGCAGATTTTCAACCTCTTCAGGGCAGTTATTTCTCTGCATGGTTGGGAGGAAATCCAAATGGATAGGTTCCTCTCTGAACTTCATCAACAGCTGGAATACCTGGAAACACTCATACAACTGCAAGCTGAACAGAGAAGTGGCACCTTGGGTAGTGAGCACCTTAGGTTACAGGTTAAAAGTTACTTCCAAAGGATCCATGATTACCTGGAAAGTCAGGAATACAGCAGCTGTGCCTGGACCATTGTTCAGATAGAAATCAACCGGTGTCTGTTCTTTGTGATCCAACTCACAGGAAAGCTGAGCAAACAAGGAATGGATCCTTGAACCTTGTGGAGCAAGAGCCAGCTGCAGGCTTTAAAAGTATAGGGTAGGTGGAGGAGTGGGAGGATTTCTCCAGACGCTATTCTTTCTTTTGTCTTAAAATGGTAGTGTTGCTTTGGTTTTGTGTGTGTATGTATATGTATATATACACATTGATTTGCGCTTTAAGATTATACATACTGACTACAATTGTTTTTATTTTGTGATGTCACTTTGTATTTTCTATCCATCTTATATTTTTATGAGTTGAGTGATTCATTTATATTTCATAATTAGTGCTTCAAATGGTTACATTTTCATAAAAATTGGCAATATAATGGAATGTGTCTCCACTGTAATAATACTTCCCTTATGATAAAATATTCATTCCAATGATTTCTTTATTTGCCAGAAATTGGTAGAAACAATGAGAAATACTAGGAATAATCTGTATTGCAGGATCTGAAAATATCATTACACACTGAATATTTGTTACAGTTGACACACTAGAAGTAAGACCAAAGGACATACAGTTTGCAGAGGAAAAAAATAAATGCATGAAAAGAGGTTCAACCTCACTCATAACTATGAAAAATATAAACTAAAAGTGAATAACATGCCATTTATAACCTAACAGATAGGTGAAACCTTAAAGTTTGATCTTAAAAACACTCATGGAGATGTTGGGGAAGAATGCTCTTATCATTTGCCAGAGCCCTGGAAATTGCTGTGATCACTGTGGATGCAATTTGGTGACATCTATTAAAATTATAGACGCATACACTCTTTGATCCATCAAGTATAGGTCTAAAATGTGCCCTGTAAAAACAATTGCAACTATGTGAAATGACATACAATGTTATTCATTGCAGTATTATTTATAATATCAAAAGATAGGAAACCGCCCAAAATCTTCTAATTAGAGACAGTTAAGGTATATTCACAAAAAGGAACACTATTCAGCTGGAGGTAAGAATGAGGATGCTCCTCCTGTACTAAAAAATAAAGTAAAAAATAGGCAAGATGCAGAACAGTGTATGTAAAATGCTGTATTTGAGATTAAAATGTAAGACAAATTTTACATTTGACCTTATATGTGGATAAAGAATATATAAGAAATAAATTACAGTGATAGCCTGTATTTGGTGGGGTGGAGAAAGTAGGGGAGGAGGACAGGATGGTAGAAGCTTTACAGCATATTTTTATGTTTTAATTTTTAATCGTGTGAATATAACAAATTAAAATAATAAAATGTATCTAATAAGTCACAGAAATCAGAAATTTACATGAAGGAGTCTTTTTGGTGAAAAGAAGTTAGGTGAAGGTTAGAAGAAACAGGACTGAACTAGGCTGCCCTTGGGGTGGCTGAGAGGAGGAGGGCTGCATGGGGGAGGAGGATGGCTGGACAGAAGAGCACCCAGGCCAAAGGAGAGGGCTCCTGCTCCCGGGAGATGCTGGTGATGAAGGGATTCCAGCTCTTCCAGCCAGGAGCTCCCTGAAATAGTCATGGGATGAATGTGAGGCCAGAGAAGCTGAAGTTCATTTACTGAGGCTTGGTGACTTTCCCACAGTCACAGCGACTTTTGCCCAGTGTGAGAAGCAGAGCCATGGCCTCACAATCTGGTGCTCGTTCTGCTACTTTATGTCGTGTTCTGCTTCAGATTCCTTGTATAATTCTAGGTAAAATTATCACTGGATGTAAAAAGAACATATTCCATTTGAGTTTAATTAGCCCACGTGTATTAACTGTTAGCCAGTGCTTCTGGATTTGGCTTGAAAGGGAGGAGAAGGAATCAGATAAGATCCTGAGACTGAGGCCAGGTGGCTGCAATAGTGGAAGGGGGTGAGGAAGCAGAGGCTGGGCAGTCAGGAGGAAGTCTTTGTCGCCGTCACATTTCGGACCAGGGGTTGACCTACTGACCTTCAAGTTCACGCAGAAGTGGGGAAGTGGAGAAAGGAGAAATATTTACTGCACTCAACTTGAATTTGATTACAGGTCATTTACGTCTCATGGTCTGTAGAGTTTTTGTTTTCTTTCAACCAGGAACTTTTCAGAACCAAATCCATCAGTTAACATGTTAGTCAATGCTCAAATTAATCTTGCAAGATAGTTTCTGTTATTCTCTTCTTTCCTCAGATGCGGAGAACAAGACTTTAAAAGTGAAGTATGTAACTTGCTCAAAATAACATAGCAAGCCATAGAGCTAGCAAATGCCAGAGCTAAGATCCCCTCCTAGGTCAGCCTGACTCAAAAGCCTGCATTGTGTTCTAGACACTACAAACTTGAATGGCATTGTGCAGTGTCACTGGGAAATATAATGATGACATTAAGGATAATTTTCTCCTGGCTTTTCTTATTCAAGTTTGCATACTCTCACAGTCTTGGATTACAGAGAGGATATTTTCTCCTCCTGGATATTTCTTTCCTAAGAACTAAGGAGCACAGAATAGAGAAGCTGCCAAGTGGAAACTTACAGCAGATAACGCTAATATTTAGAAGCTAAAACCAATACTTTACATGCTAATGTTTCCCCAAACATTTAGCTTTATAAGTTGATATCCTGCTTGTATAACTTTCTTTAGCTGCCTAATACAAACTAAAAATGGATTGCTTTTAAATATATGTGCCCTTTTAAAACTTTAAAACCAGAGTTCTAAGCTTGGAGATTTTGAGGAAGAGAAATACTTTGAAAGATTTGGTGCCCTGTTAGTAATGCCTGAGTGAGCTCAGGGTAAGGGTAAGTTCATTTGTACTCACAGGCTGAGTCATCTGAATTGTTATTGTTACACCTACAGGTCCTAAGCTAAATAGATTACTAAAACAAAAAAAAAACAGGTTATGAAATAGCAAGTACAGTACCGTATTTTCTGTAAATAAAATGTATGAAAAATGTCTGAAGAGATATGCACTAAAATGTTCACATCAGTGATAGAATATCCATTCTCTTACACTTTTCAGATTAAATATTATTTCTATGAATATGGGTTCATTTTAGAACCAGGAAAAATAAAATAGCTATTTTATTTTTAAAACGTAAAAAAAAAAAGGATAAATATGACCCCTTCTAGAGATTTGGCTTAGGATGCTTATCATGTGCAGTAAGTTAAGCCCCACCTCTAGCACATCAGAATCATTTGGAAGGCTTGTTAAAACACAGATCACATGGCTTCACCCCTACTGTTTCTGATCCAGTAATTCTGTGGTGGGGACTGAGTATTGGCATCTCTAACAATTCCTAGATCATGCTGATGCTGCAGGTCCCATGACTACACTTTATGAACCACATCCCTGTTTTTTATATCCTTGCTAGTCTTTTAACAGATGAAGGCATGGTCTTGAGCTTAGTGATTCATGTTTTCCCACAAATACCATGGTCCTATGGATAGGTAGTTGCTAAGGATAGTTGGGGTTTGTTTTTTTTTTCTGTCACTACCTTTTCACAGCAGCAGATTAGATGGTCTTTTTCCCTCTTTGAGAAGCTGTATGTAGAGACAGTAATACCCCGTGATAATAACTGCTTTTAAAGGAAAATGGTCCAAACTGAGTTTCTTTCTGTAAGAGTTTCTGATCCTCATGCCTGTAGTTGACTGAAATCAGAACTGCAACTGTAGCAGTAACTAATTAGACAAAGAATATGTTGTGGGCACTAAGAAAACCAAACTTCTGTAAGATAGAGGATTCATCCCAGGTGAAAGATGGCAAGTGATCTAGTAATATTCTCTATTGAGATGTAGAGATGTTTGGTAAATAAATAGATGTGGGGTTCATTCCTCGAATTGCTTTTGACGTTTAGCCCAAGTTTTCTCCCCTTTCCTAGAGTTCTGCCTGTGTCCAGTGACTGGTTGATACAGAGGTATAAAGGCTCCCTCCACCTCTGAAGAGTCATCCCAGCTTCAGAGCCCCCCACTGTGGCCAAGGCCTCTTTGTGATTGCACTGCAGCTTTAACTTTACCTGTGCTTAATCCTCCTGGCTTCTCTCCCCTTGAGTGTTGACCCCATATACTCCCTGATAAACTCCTGGGGGGTCATTTTTGTCTCAGAGTCTGCTTTCTCAGCATCTGACCCCTAATAGCACTGCATATAGAACTTACATTTAGGGCCATAGGAAACCCAAACTCACATTCTATTTCCTTGGCCTGAAACGTATTCTTTTCCTAATATGTGTTCTTGCCATTCGTGACTCACTTAAAAGTCTTCCCTTCACAGGAAGCCCTTATAGTCTGATTTCTCTGAATCTGTGCCCCTCCAGATCACAGCTCTTACCATGTGTCACAAACTACACTGTACCTTAATTGATCACTTCTCCATCTTCCAACTAGCATATGACCTACTTCATGGTAGTAGAGACTTCCTAACTTTTTACCTGGCATGGTTGTTGAGCACGTAAGAGGGACAATCTAAATACTGGATGAATGAAGAAATTTAAAACAAGGTGTTAAAGGAAAGAAGGGGTATATCAGTACCATATTGTCATGGGTGGTTGTATATGTGAGGAGACTCTATCTAGAGATGAGAAAGTCTTGCTTACATATGTCTGCTAAGAGGTAAAGTTTTTATTTTTGTTTTTCTATTTCTCTACTTTTCCTGGATGGGAAATTTGGATAAGCTACTTCTTGGAGTGAAAAGTGTCTCTTTCTCTCATGGAAGAGTGTTTTTTTTCCATGTATATTAAGGGCATGGTGAAATAACGGCATGGTATGATATGTAGGGGAGAAGTCCAGGCGGGAGCCTCTCTCCTGATTGTTCTGGTCATCTTAGACAATCTTTTTCTGAATCTACCCTTCATGGGCCTTGATCCCTGTCGTTCTGGTCATAGTTAGTAATACTTTCAACTGCCAAGTAATATAGAAACCACTTGTACCAACTTCAAACTTTTGTTCAGTTTATAGAAAACTTAATATGCTGGAAAAAATTATGAAAACAATACATGCAAATGCTGTAAATGGATCAATTTTATAGTTACATAAGGCGTTTACGCTCTTCCCTTTGTTCTGTTCAAAAAACCACTTGTCTTGTTATTGTCCAAAATGGCTGGCCACTGGATCAGTTTTTCTACCAACTGTTAGTAAAGACTTGATGGCAATTTTCCTGATTTCTTTGGATTGTTTACTTGAAACATTATGGATAGGCAGGAGATAGCCAGCATGAAACGAGTGTTTAGGGATGAATAGCCAGAGTCACATTGCAAGTATACAGGGAAGGGATTAGAACACAAAAACAGACTCATGGGTTTACCTTAAATGCTGGGAAAATCCAGCTTCTTAGAATTTTGGAAACCTGTTCAGCTAAATTTTCGTCGACAAAGGTAAGAGATGTGTACCTCTTGGAAAGGGCAGATCAAGGTTTGAGTAGAACAAAAGGCAGGTTACCTTGACCCATAAATCATGTAACTTTTTCTATGTAAGACAGCTAAGTGTACATTGTTTTAGTAAAATTTATAACAAGTTAGATTTCAGTGTAAGCCTTGTACTATTATAAGGCATAGATCCCTGGGAGAAATTTAATTATTCTAAATAACAGAAATTCATCTGGGTTCATGTCAGATGAACAAAGTGGTTATTAATCTGATCAAGACAGAGTTAACTTTCATTCTTCAATTTGTTAATGTGGTGTATCACACTGATTTGTGGATATTGAAAAATCCTTACATCCCTGGGATAAATCCCACTTGACCATGGTGTATGATCCTTTTAATGCATTCTTGGAATCGATTTGCTAGTATTTTGTTGAGGATTTTTGCATCTTTATTCATAAGTGATATTAGCCTGTGATTTTCTGTTTTTGTGATATCTTTGTCTGGTTTTGGTATCAGGGTGATAATGGCCTCATAGAATGAGTTTGGAAGTGCTTCTTCCTCGGCAGTTTGGAATAGTTTCAGAATGATAGGTGTAAACTCTTCTCTAAATGTTTGATGGAATTCACCTGTGAAGCCATTTGGTCCTGGACTTTTGTTTGTTGGGAGTTTTTAAATTACTGATTGAATTTCAGTGCTGGTAATTGGTCTATTCATATTGTGTACTTCTTCCTGGTTCAATCTGGGCAAATTGTGCCTTTCTAAGAAATTGTCCATTTCTTCTATGTTGTCCTTTTTGTTGACGTATAGTTGTTTATAGTAGCCTCTTCTGATCTCTTGTATTTCTGTGGTGTTGGTTGTAACCTCTCCTTTTTCATTTCTGATAGACTTACCATATGATCCAGCAATCCC
The DNA here is from genome assembly GCF_048564905.1 of Vicugna pacos. NCBI lineage: Eukaryota > Metazoa > Chordata > Mammalia > Artiodactyla > Camelidae > Vicugna > Vicugna pacos. The sequence continues at coordinate 19,923,631 of NC_132990.1, forward strand.
ACTCTTGGGAAGGGATAAATTGGGAATTCAAAAATTGCACTTCTTGGAGAGTGATGGAAATGTTAGCTATCTTGATTGTAGCGTTGGTTTCATTGGTGTATACATCTACCAGTATTCATCAAATTGTACACATGAAATATGTGTAGTTTACTCTACAGGAACCATACCACGATAAAGGTGTTAATATTTTTTTAATTGAAAAAACAGTTAACTTGAGAGCATTAAGAACTGAATTCTTAGCCAATATATTATTCAGTATAGCAGGTGTTTTTAAAGTAACATCTCCTAATCTAATCTCACTCCTTGGGAGGGAGGGAGAAGTGGAAGAGGAAAAGACTGGATGGAACTGGGAAGGAACTAAGCATATTTCCAGAGCAAACTGTGCTATTACAGGAAAAAATACCTTGAAGGACCCAATTGTGTCTAGCAGAGGGGGAGAGGAAAGAGGACACAGTCTCTGTGGGTAGGATAGTGTTCAGGAGCTGAACTAAATAACAAAAATGTCCCCAAATGCTTCTCAATAAGTTGATTTCTACCATGAATTGAAATTAGAAGGGCAGAGACAAGTTGGGACATATCAGGAATTCAGTTGTAACATTCTATAGGTAAATAGTCTCAGAAGATGCAAATCAAGGGTCCCATGGAAAAGGGATGCTAGAGATTCCACCAGTAAGTTTATGATGTAAGTTCTAGGCACAAAGTTCCCTGGGGCAGATGGGTTCATATCTGAACACCAAAAACCACGCGTGGCATTATATGCACGTGGGGTAGAGTGTGATATTCCAGAGGAAAGATTTCTTCTCCAAAACATCTCTCTCAGATTATCATGTGCTATCTTGTGCAACTAATGCCTAGATATTAAAAATAAACAAAAAAATTAAATAAAAACAAACAAAAAACGCACTAATTGTCCTCTTTCACAGCATTCGTGGGCATGGTCATAAGGGTAAGGCCACAGGAGATCCTAGTGTCACACTGCATGGCTCTGTCAAAACTGACCTTTTACTCCTGAGCAGAGTTATTGTGATTGGACCAGGTTGTGGTCTTCAGGATGGGTTCTTCTTGGGTGGTCCCTTGTCATCTCATGCAAATGGATCCCTGTAAGCTCACTCTAAGACCCCCGTCACAGGCCACACTAGTCTGAATCCAAGGGAAAACACTATTTAGGTTCAAGCTAGGCATCTTCAGTACATAAGGAAAAAATGTAAAATATAATACCTTATATAAATATATTTAGGAATTCAGATGATGATATCATATCCTGAGTATACACTGAATAAACTGTGAAACCCATGCCACATAAAAACATACTTTTGAAGAAATAGATATGCCCCTGCTGGGGTACTAGGTCTGCTTCAGCCTCAGTTCTCCCTAAGCTGGACTCAGACTCGGGGGTATAATCTAGGCAAGAAGGAGGCCTCACAGCTTCCGTACCCACTGAGAATCTTGCTTCTCTCATGCCTGGAGAATAGGAAAGACATCAGTTTACCTCAGAAGCTGACGGAAGACAGTCAGCCGTGGACAAGAGACCAAGCCACTGTGCCCTCCATAAGAAGCGCCAGCAGATTCTCAGCCTAGCAGCACAAGAGGGTCTCATGCTATTGGGGATAAGACCTGGATGGAGAAATTCCTCCCTGGGCTTCATCAGCAGGTGGACAGCTGGGGCTGTATTGGGGCAGGAGGGCAGGAGAGGGAGAAAGGAGGGGCCCCTTTCTGAGCAATGAGGAGCCAAGATTGGAAGCTTAGAGGATCTTCCAAGGAATACGCCTCTAAATGAAAGTAAGTGAATTCAGCCTTTGGGAGGATATCAGGATAAAAATTAGGAGGGGCTTCCTATCCGTTAAAAGGTTTGTTAAAAAAGTAAGGAAATAAGGAAAATTATAAAGAAGGATACCCCGAGTCTCTCCACATGGGGGTGAATGTTGACTTTCTCTGGCACCCACACAAGCAATGTGGTTTGGTAGGCCTAGGGTGAAGAAGGGGTACTGACCGTTGCAGTACTCTAAGAATAACACTCAGGGGTCTGTTCTCCAGAGTGGAGATCAGGCCACAGGAACTGGGGTCCATACTATGTCGTCAAATGAGAAGGGGACCAGGACCCTACCTTGCAGGACGACTGCCAGAATCACCTCAAGCACCCCAAGCAGTGCCAGTGGTAGCTGTGAGTCAGCACCATCGGTAGACCTCATCCACCCTGCTCCCTCATCAGCCCCATGTCCTCATTTATTTATTTAAATATATGAAACAAGCTAAATACAAATCCATTTCCACTGAAATATTAACAGGAGCAAAGAAAAAAACAAATGAGTAAGTATTAACAGCCTTTCCCTCTTGGGTACTTTCTAAGAAAAATTGTGTATCTCCCTGCTTGGTTTTTGGTCTTTTGCTGTGCTGCATTATGTGTATTTATAAAGTATAGACAGGGATACAGAAATTGCCCCAGAAAAATACAAAGCAATTTTCACAGTATAAAGGAGGAAAATAAATGGAAGATGGATAGAAGAATAGACCCAGCAAAGCGGTGACAGGAGTCAAAATATGGGCAAACTCCCTATGTAGTCAGAGAAGGTTTGAAGAGAGGGTCTCCAGGGATTTAGAAAGAGAGGTAAAGGGAAAGGATCTTGAGGGGCTCTGTGGTGCAGGGGCTGGAGGAATAGGGTGCAGGATGGAGTGAGCAGAATCCAGATGGAAGAGCCTGGGAAAGATGGATTTTAAGAAGTTTCGTTCTGAGTTTTGATTCCAAAAGCAATCTGAATTGCATTTTCATATGCCTTTGCAAAAACATGTTTTCGTTGAAACATATATAACTTTTTATTTAAAGAGAAAGAAAATGTTTTTATTTGAACTTTTTAAAGTTGGTACTGGCACAAAAAAAAACAAATGAAATTGCTTTAAGATTCCTGGCATATATATACTCAAGTATATATGAGAGCTGATAATTGAATAATGGTTGTTTTTAAACTAAAGGGGGAAAGCTTGACTAATGCAATAAATATTGTTGGGAAAATAGGCTATCTGGGGGGAAAAATCAGATTCCAAATCTCCCACAATACACGAAGTGAAATTTGATGTATACAGAATAAGAAGAAATAAGAGTGCTGGTTCTGAAGGCAGATCACCTGGGTTTCAATACCAGCTTTGCCATACACCGCTTTATGGCTGTGAGCATGTTGCTCTACCTCTCTATGTCTCAGGTAATCCAGCTGCTAAGTGAGTATTATAAATCACTGAGTGGTTATGGTTATAAGTATATGAAGCAAAAACAAACCTATCAGATACTAGGAAAAATGTGTATATGAAAAGTTTTAAAATCTTCAGATGGGAAAGCTCTTCCTGAGTGATGGGAAAGCTCTTCCTGAGTGATGTGAAATCCAAGGCCAGAAGGAAATGAACAACACATTTTAATACATGAATTGAAAGAAAAAGTCTGTCCAGTAAAGAACTATCAAGAAAATTGAAACACATACGAAAAAATCTTAAACCATACAATTGAATAATAACATTGTCAATTTAAAAAGAGCTCAGAAAAGCTTAACCCAGTAGCAATATGAGCAAGAAATACAGAGTTAATTTTCAAAAGCAGAAATAGCTACGAGTGGATAATTTACAAGAAAAACCATATAATAAACAGCAAGATGGCTTGATGATGTTTGAGGTAAGAGCACACACAGTAGAAATGTAAAATTTTCAAATATCAGTAATTATTTTGGTAACAATTACCAAAAATTTTTAAACCACTGGACTCAGCAAATGCAGTTCTAGGTATTTATATTACAGAAATACTCTGTCTATACCCCTGCCCAAATGTGAACACAAATTTATTTATTGCATCTCTATTTATATAAAGGGTAATTGTAGTCACATTAATGGGCTGTTATAGAGGATTTGTTAAGTAAACACTGGTCCTTTCATATTATGGAATACTACACAGCAAATAAATTCATTTAAATAAAGAATTTTCACTTGAATCGAAGTGTTTTCTTAACACGTTGAGTGAACAAGCAAATTAAGGGATTTGAGATTATTACAAGCTATTGAATATAGTTCTTTGTGCTATACAGTAAGGAACCTTGTTGTTTATCTAGTCTGTATATAGTAGTTTGTATCTGCTAGCTTATAATAACCTATAGTGAAAAAATATTAGAAAGAATATATTTGTATAACTGAATCACTATGCTGTACACCAGAAACTAACAGCATTGTAAATCAAATATACTTCAATTTTTAAAAAAAGAGTAGAATTTAAGGGAATAGAGGGTAGAAATGAGATCTTTAAACTCTCCTTTTAATTTTTGGAACCTAGATATCTTTTTTTTCCCTTTCTTAGCTATGTGTTTGAAATTGACTCTTGAATTGTGTCCAGTATTTCTGTTTTTCTGAAGCAAAGAGAGCTTGTCTTAACTCATTCTCCCAAAATTTGTACTGGAAGATGACTCCTGCCTTTGTATCACCAAGGACAGTGTGGAAAGACCGCTTCACTGGATTCTGTTCAAAGGCAAAGGTGGAACAGACGGAATTTTGGATGAAAATCATGTTTTCCTGATAATACGTAAATAAGAAAATTGTAATATATGTTTCTCATTTAATGAATAAAAACACTGATGTAACTTTAAGAGTAAGTAATTGATTCCTGAAAAATGCTGTCTTCTTTACTATATGATTTTTCACAGTAGTTTATGGATGAATAAAGTAATCCTGATTGTTCTCTCCAGCACTATTCTAGATCTTGGATCTGTGTTTCTGGGCCTTTTGGCATTAACTTATTTTTCCTTTTAGAGCAAATATTTTCACTAACAAGGACTCCTATAACTCAGTGTCTTGCTCCAAACTTACCTTTAACCCTTCCAGCAATTGTTGAATAAGTTACAGCAGAAATTTCTCTACATGTCTCTGTTGCAATCAGAAGGGATGTTCTTGAATGAAATTAATATGAAGGAAGGAAATTCTGGGATGCAACTTAGGGAAGAAAGCCATTGTGAAAAGGACTTCTGGTACAGAATTAGTCAAGATCTCCTACCTGCAAGGGAGTATGAACCTACAAAAGAACTCTACTAAGGACGCATTTTGGTTGGATCAGAAAGATCGCATGGTAAACCCAAAGACCATGGTGATGTTGTCAGACTAACCAGGGTTAAAAACTCCGAAGATTATGGGTTTACTTGCATCTCCAGCTTATTTACATCTGTAGCTTTCTTGCATAGTTTTAAAGTAGTATTTCAATATCAACCAGAAAATGAGAAAGCATCCAATTAAAAACAGTCAAGAATTTGAAATGGCACCTCACAAAAGAGGATATCCAAATGATCAATAAACTTGAGAAAAAGTGTTCAACATCATGACTTCTCATGGGAAGCAAATTGCAGCCAACATATTATACCACAACACACATACCAGAATAGCTAAAACTAAAAAGATTCAATTAAAAAATTAAAAAGACTGATATACAATTGTAGATGATGGGAGTATAAACTAGTAAAATTTTTAAAAAGTGGTTGGTAGTATCTATAAAGATAAACATGTATACACATACACACTCCACCCCAGGGCATATATCCGACAAATTGTGGCTTAGATCCACCAAAAGAAATGCTCACAGAAGCTTAAAGCATAGTAGCCCCCATATATGCCAAAGAAACAAAGCAAAAGTACATTAATACTAGAATTGATACATATATTTTGATCTATTCAAAAACTTAACAATGAAAATAATGAATTATTGATACATAAAACAATATGGATGATTCCACAGAGGTAGCATTACATGAAAAAGCTAGATATAAATTATCTGAAGTGTGTTTTCATTTATAAGACGTTCAGAAACTGGCAAAACCAAACCACAGTGATGGAGGAGTGGTTAGAGCTCAAGAGTGGTTAGATTTATGGTGGAATATTTATTAATAGGGCTCAAAGGTAGTCTTACTTTTACTTTAAGGAACAGTATTAGCTACTTATAATAATTTTGCTTCCTTTTGTTTGTTTCATAACTTTTTAATTTGTTATTATTCCACCACAGTATTAAATACTAGAAGGAAAGGTAGGCATTGTTGCCTTCTACCTGATTTTTAGGAAGAATACAGGCATATCTTCTTTTATTATGCTTCACAGATACTGCCTTTTTTACAGATTGAAGATTTGTGACAATTATGCATCGAGCAGGTCTTTCAGCACCATTTTTCAAACAGCATTTGCCCACGTTGTGTAGCTATGTCACATTTTGGTAGTTTTTGGCCATATTTCAAACATTTTCATTATTATATTTGTTATAGTGATCAGTGATCTTTGATTTTACTATTGCAAAAAGATTACGATTCGCTGAAGGCTCAGATGATGGTTAGCATTTTTTAGCAATAAAGTATTTTTAAACTAAGGTATGTACATTTTTTTTAGACATAATGTTGTTGCACACTTAATAGACTACAGTATAATGTAAACATAACTTTTAGATGCACTGGGAAACCAAAAAATTCATGTGACTCACTTTATCACAATATTGCCTTTATTGCAGTGGTCTGAAACCGAACCTGCAAAATCTTTGAGGTATGCCTGTATTCCAGTTTAAAATTTCTCTATAAATAAACCTGCTTTATAATGTTCTCATGTATCTTTATTTTTCATTAATTTAGAATTTTAAAAGATAATGCATGTAGTTTCTTTTACACACATATCAAATATCACATGAAAATGTTTGAGATGAAAGTTTATTTTTCTCATATAGTATACTGATGAACATACATGTATTCATTATCACATTTTTTCCACTGTGAGCTACCACCAGATCTTGTATATATTTCTCTGTGCTATACAGTATAATCTTGTTTATCTATTCTGCATATGCCTGTCAGTATCTACAAATTTTGAAATTCCAGTCTGTCCCTTCCTACCTCCCACCCCCTTGGCAACCACAAGTTTGTATCCATGTCTGTGAGTCTATTTCTGTTTTGTATTTATGTTCTTTTTTTTTTTTTTTTTAGATTCCACATATGAGCGGTCTCATATGGTATTTTTCTTTCTCTTTCTGGCTTACTTTACTTAGAATGACATTCTCCAAGGCCATCCATGTTGCTGCAAATGGCGTTATGTTGTTGTTTTCATGGCTGAGTAGTACTCCATTGTATAAATGTAGCACATCTTCTTTATCCAGTCATCTGTCGATGGACATTTAGGCTGTTTCCATGTCTTGACTATTGTAAATAGTGCTGCTATGAATATTGGGGTGCTGGTGTCTTTTTGAAGTAGAGTTCCTTCTGGATATATGCCCAGGAGTGGGATTACTGGGTCATATGGTAAGTGTATTCCTAGTCTTTTGAGGAATCTCCATACTGTTTTCCATAGTGGCTGAACCAACCTGCATTCCCACCAGCAGTGTAGAAGGGTTCCCTTTTCTTCACAGCCTCTCCAGCATTTGTCATTTGTGGACTTTTGAATGATGGCCATTCTGGCTGATGTGAGGTGATACTTCATTGTATTTTGATTTGCATTTCTTTGAATTAGTGATATTGAGCATTTTTTCATGTGCCTATTGGCCATTTGTATTTCTTCCTTGGAAAATTGCTTGTTTAGGTATTCTGCCAATTTTTGGATTAGGTTTTTTTTTTTTTCTTATTACGTTGTATGAGCTGCTTATATATTCTGGAGATCAAGCCTTTGTCAGTTTCATCTTTTGCAAAAATTTTCTCCCATTTCATAGGTTGCCATTTTGTTTTGTTTATCCCTTTGCTGTGCAGAAGCTTGTAAGTTTAATTAGGCCCCATTTGTTTATTCTTGCTTTTATTTCTATTGCTTGAGTGGATTGCCCTAGGAGAATATTTTTGAGATGTATGTCAGATAATGTTTTGCCTGTGTTTTCTTCTAGGAGGTTTATTGTATCTTGTCTTATGTTTAAGTCTTTGATCCATTTTGAGTTTATTTTTGTGTATGGTGTAAGGGAGTGTTCTAGCTTCATTGCTTTACATGCTGCTGTCCAGTTTTCCCAACACCATTTGCGGAAGAGACTGTCTTTATTCCATTGTATATTCTTACCTCCTTTGTCGAAAATTAGTTGACCAAAAGTTTGTGGGTTCATTCCTGGGCTCTCTGTTCTGTTCCATTGGTCCATATGTCTGTGTTTGTACCAATACCATGCTGTCTTGATGACTGTAGCTCTATAGTATTGTCTGAAGTCTGGGAGAGTTATTCCTCCAGCCTCTTTCTTTTTCTTCAGTAATGCTTTGGCAATTCTTGGTCTTTTGTGGTTCCATATAAGTTTTATCATGATTTGTTCTAGTTCTGTGAAATATGTCCTGGGTAATTTGATAGGGATTGCATTAAATCTGTCAATTGCCTTGGGCAGTGTGACCATAAAATGGTTAATTTCTAAAAACAAAAACAAACAAACAAAACTGTAGATAAATTTGTCTTGTTTTAAGCCAAAAAAAATCAATGTTAGCCAATTATAAACTAAAAAAAAAAAGAATCAACTATTGAAACATGGTAAAATATGGATGAATCTTAAAATGTTTTAGCTGAATGAAAAGAAAAAAGAACACATACTGTACTTACACTGGGTCGCCCGGTCTTGGCACTCCTCTTTCTGGTGCCTCTCCGGGGGGAGGAGGGGAACTGGCACAGGCAGAAGCCACACCTGGAGGGCAGCTGACTCACGGCCTTCCCCATGGCCAGGTTGTGGCAACAGAGGCTCTTGCTGATCTCACAACAACAGCTGGGGCATGTGGCCTGCTCCTCCTTCAAAAAAAAAAAAAAACAACCAAGAATATATACTGTATTATTCCATCTACATAAAATTCTAGGAAATGCAAACTTGTCTTTAGGGGACAGAAAGGTCTGACTGGCAGGGTAAAGGGTGAGGCTGGAAAGGGAAAGAGGAAGGGAGCTACAGGGGCATGAAGAAACATTTGGAGGGTGACAGGGATCTTCATTATCTTACTTGTTGTGATAGTTTTATGGGTATATATAGATATCAAAACTTACGATTAGATTTATATTCTCTGCAGGTAGAAGATCTTTGCTACAGCTGTACCAGAAGACCTTGGTCAATGTCTTTTCTTTCATAGTGCACGTTCCAGCAGACCTTCCATGCTGGTGTACCTGCAGATTAGAATAGAGACCCATGAAAGATTTCTCAGTTGGTGGAACAGCTAAAGGTAAATTTGGAGCAAGATATTGAATCAGAGCAGTCGTTTTGGTGCAAGCTCTGGTTCTATAAAGGAAACAAATCACTACCAAGAGAAGCAGAAATATAGCTCCAAGACCTAGAAGAGTCTGGAGAAAAACCAAGATTTACTTTTTATTCATCCATACTAAGAAAACTTACGTGTTAAAGAAATAAATTTCCAAGATTCAAAACATTACTTTTATATAAAATTATCTCAAAGTTTTTATTTATTAAGTGAGACACATTCACTAGCATTCTTTTATTTCTGCATTGGTAGAAAATTCTGACTGCCATCTAAAGTTTTAAGTGGTCAGTGCTGTCTTTTCTGCCTCTGCCTTTTAAAGAGCTCAGTAAACCATTTTTCCTCACATTTTCTCCTACTGATACAAAGACTGTGTGCTCTTTTTTCAGTTTCAAGCATTTGAGATACGGAGCTAAGATGGATATCTTTTCCTTCAATTTAATAGAAATATTGGAAACAATATTAAAAAAAATCAATTCTAAGTGTATAGCTTATTTTTAAGTTAAAAAAAGAAGTGATATGTAGGTTCCAGAAAACAAAAGAAAGTCAAATGATCCTATTTCTACCCTATATTTCCTAAGATCCTAATCTTTAGGAATAACTAGATATCAGTTTTCACCAATGTAATTACTCTTATCCTGTGTAACTTTGTTTTTCACTCAAGAAAATGCTTATAATATCATGAACATCCTTGGATGCTGATGAGTATTAATCCACCTTATTTAAGTTAACATGGCTGCACAAAATACCATGAAGGAATCGTGGTTTACTTAACTAGTCACCTGTACTGGCACACATTAAGTAGATTTCATTATCTTTCATATGAATAATGGTACACAATGAGCAAACTTGAGTATTCACTTAGTGAATACCATCTGTATCTATCTATCTATCTATCTATCTATCTATCTATCTATCTATCTATCTATAAGATATATACCTTCTGCTGTATTGCTGAGTCTAATGGTTCAGAATTTTTAATAGATATTCCTAAACTAATCACCAATAATGTTTGAAATTTTTACACTTCTAACAACTCTGTGTAACTGTGCACTCTTACCCCAACTATCACCAAGCAGTCTTGTTGCTGGTGCTGTTTATCAAATTTTTCACTTGAAATTTCATTTATTTGCAAAATCTCTGATTGCTTGGAGGCTGTTTATTTGGCTTATGTATGTTATCCACTCAGTGCTTTCTGCTTCTATAAATCACCTCTTTGTATTCTTTTGCTCAGATTTTTATTGGATTCTTAAACTTTCTTGAGCTCTTTCTGTATTAAAAATGTTAATGCTCTGTTATACATTATAAGATTTTTCAATATCATGTGATTTAAAATTTTTATGATGCCTTGCTGAAGAGGCTTTTTAAAAATTAATGTGTTAAAATATGTTGCTCTATTCCTTTACGGTCTGTAGATCTCAAGTTTCTCAGGTCTTTGCATCTGTTAACAAAATAAGCTGATGTAGTTTCTTTCATTATCCTCATTTTATAGAGAAGAAAGAGGCACAGAGAGATTAAATAACTTTCCCAAGGTCCTGTCCTCATTTTGGAATCCAGGCCCTCGGAATTAACAGCCTGCGCTTTTTACCAATTTTGGGAATATTACAATCCCCAAGTATGAGAGAAGTTGCCGAGAATCTGAGCATTCTTTCTCCAGAACAATCTTAAATAAATAAATAATGACAAGTTCTCTCTCCCCAGTTCCCATTTATCTCAGTCATAATAAGCACCATTCCCTTCTAACATTAATTTGGTCATCATTTTCCTTGTACCTGTTACAAATCAGTCTTGTCATCCTGAGAATATTTCTTTCTATGTTTGACCAGCAGTGTTTTCTAAAAACTGAATTTGGGTGGTGTATATACATGTTGCATTATATGAAGTGTTTATTTTCTGCCTTTATTGAACTTCCAGTCAGGCTCTGACTTCCAGGCTCTGATTGCCTCCTCCAATAACCAGCCCTTCTGCAACTTGTCTTAAAATACATCAGGAGACAGAGGTCCATAAATGTACCATCCTCTTCCACAGGATGGACCAGAAGACCTTTGGCTTGGCCAGTCAGATGTAACAAATTTGACATCTATTTAATTTGCCAAGTTTCTTATGCTTCAGATTCTTTTGTTTCTTAATTTATTTTGTTTTTTAAATGTTCATTGAAATATAGTTGATGTAAAATATTATAGTATTTTCAGGTGTACTACATAATGAGTTGACATTTGCAACATCATGAAATGATAATCATGATAACTTTTACATCTGTCCCCATATAAAGTCATTACTGTGTTGTTGACCATATTGACCATATTCCTTATGCTGTAAATTTATCTCTCTTAATCCCCTTCACCTATTGCCCCCATCCCCCACCCCCTACCTTCTTGCAACCAGTCATTTGTTCTCTGCAGCTGTCTTGTTTTGATTTGATTTCATTTGTGTATTTGTTTTGTTTTTTGGATTCCACATATAAGTGAGATCATACAATATTTGTCTTTCTCTGTGATTTATTTCACCTTGCATAATACCTTCTAGATCCATCCATGTTGTTACAAATGGCAAAATTTATTTTTATTTTTATGACTGAGTAATATTCCATTGTGTGTATACCACATTTTCTGTGTTCAAATATTAACGGACACTTGGGTTGCTTACATATCTTGACTATTGTAAATAATACTGCAGTGAACATTGGTGTGCATGTATCTTTCCAAATTACTGTTTTTCTTTTCTTGTGGTAAATACTCGGGAATGAAATTGGTGGACATATGGCAGTTATATTTTTAATTTTTTTCAAAAACCTCCATACTGTTTTCCAGAGTGGCTACAATAATTTACAGTCCCATCAATAGTGCAGAAGGGTGCCCTTTTCTTTATATCCTCAGCAACACTTGTTATTTGTTGTCTTTTTAATAATAGCCATTCTGACAGGTGTAAGGTGGTATCTAATTGTGTTTTTGAATTGTATTTCCCTGATGATTAATGGTATTGGGCATCTTTTCATGTGTCTTTTGTCCAGTTTTATGTCTTCTTTGGAAAAATGCCTGTTCAGGTCTTCTGCCCATTTTTAATCAAGTTGTTTGTTTAAGTAATGTTAAGTTGTATGTATCCTTTGTATGTTTTGGATATTTACCCCTATTGAATATAGAGTTTGCAAATATTTTCTCCCATTCAGTAGGCTGCCTTTTCATTTTGTTGATAGTTTCCTTCGCTGTGCAAAAGCTTTTTAGGTTGGTGTAGTCCCATTTGTTTATTTTTGCTTTTGTCTTTCTTGCCTGAGGAGCAATATATATATATTTCTAAGACCGATGTCAAAGAATGTACTACCTGTGTTTTCTTTTAGGAGTTTTATGGTTTTAGGTCTTACATTTAAGTCTTTAACCCATTTTAAGTTTACTTTGTATACAGTGTGAGAAAATAATTCAGTTTCATTCTTTGGCACGTAAGCTGTCCAGTTTTCCCAACGTTATTTATTGAAGAGGCTGTCTTTTCCCCATTGTATATTTTTGCCTTTTTTGTCATAGATAGTTGACCGTGTAAGTGTGGCCTCTTAAATTATCTTCATTTTTTAAAATTCTTTTTTCTTTTTTTTCTGTTCAGTTTGGTTGATTTCCACTATTCTGGCTTTCAGTTCACTGATCCATTCCTCTGTATCATCTGATGTACTTCTGATTCTTTCTAGTGTGTTTTTCACTTCTGTTATTTTAAACTTCAGCTCTGTGTGGTCTTCTTTATATTTTCTGACTCTGTTAAAGATCTCGCTGTGTTGATTCAGTCTTCTCCTGAGTTTTTTGAGCATCTTTATGATCATTATCTTGAACTCTTACTAAGTCAGTTGTCTAGCTCCACTTCAATTAGTTCTTTTTCTGAGGTTTTGACTTGTTTCTTTGTTTGGAACATATTCCTCTGTCTCCTCGTTTTATCCAATTCTCTGTGTTTATTTTTACATACTGGGTAGATCTGTTATATTTCTGGATCTTGGAGAAGTGATCTTATGTAGGAGCTGTCCTGTGGAGCAGAGCAGCACACTTCTCTCTGATCAGCAGGACTTTATGCTCTAGGGGTGCCCCCTGTGTGGGCTCTGTGGCCCTTCTGTTGTGCTGTGGCCTCCTACTACGGGCACACTGGTAGGTGGGCATGCCCCTGGCCCATTTGGCTGCCAAGCCCTGCCTTGTGTGGTGGCTGCTGGCCCCCTGGTGGGTAGAGCCAGGTCCTGGGGCAGCTGGTTGTAAGGCAAGGGACGAGGGTTCAGTACATTTCAAATTCTTAAGGGGCTGCTGGCTCTTACAAGTATTTCATAGTTCCTGATTTATTGAGCATTTGAACATTATGTGACTGGTGCATTATTCTCCTAATGGAATCAGAACTTAAAAGTACCTAAACACTGATGGAATGCGTTCCTGGATTTTTTACCAGCTTGTTTCACGTAGACATATGGGCAGTGTTGGTGCTGCAGGAACCTCTATTTACTGCATTTCTGTGTGTGGCTGGATACTGAGGGCATCTTGATCCCTGCAGAGGAAGGCATGGCAAATGGGGAGGGCTGCGTCATGGCCATGTTCCTACTCTCACTTCTGCAGCCAGCAAACCTCAGCTGCCTTTCACCAACAGTGCACCGTGATCCCCTGCAGAAGCTCACGGCCACCATAGCTGCAGCCCTGTCTTCCCTCCTCTTTTCCCCAGTTGGCCACATGTATCTAGAGCTGCTGAAGTCCATAGCCTGGGCAGGACCTGTGCATGATGGGCTGGCAGCTCAGCGCTGGCAGTGGCTCACTGATCCCTAGCTCTGGTTTGCCAACCCAGGGTCTTGATTCTCCAATAATTTGGAACATACAAGTTAATAACTTCTGGGTATTAAACAGGGAATGACTACAGAGATTTTCAGGGCAAGGTGACAGTACAGAGCTAGCTAGAAGTTTTTCACATTAAATATAGCAATATAATAAAATGAATGAAAGGTAAAATTTTACATATATATGTATACCAAACTGGTCAAATGGGTGGGTGGGTGAATACCACATCCTATGTTGTGAGGTATGAATGATGCCTTAAGTTTCATACTATGGATTTCTGTCGACGTTTCTTATATTTGCAATCATGAAACTGTTTTGCTCTCTGTTCCTTCTTCTTAGCTATTATAATTTCCCCCGTATATTACTTAATAATTATTCTTAGCCTTAGGTTTTGGGAGAAAGTTTCTGATACCATTTCTTTCATTCATTTTTATTCTTTGTTATAATTAGCCATTTAGGGATCCACAGATGTTTGTGATTCTCATGAAGCCAATGCTATTAACCTTAGAACAATTCTAAAATTAATCAGGAAATAATGCAAGCAATAATATTTAAAAATACAAAGGAGTTCTTGCCCTTGGCTACCTCAACCAGAAGCATTAAATGAATTTTCAAGTAACTGTAGTAAAACAAGTGTAGCAATGAGTAAAGTTCCATAACCATATTAATAAAGAAAAAAATCTCAAAAGTAGTCATATTATGAGAATTAATTAGATTTATGCTAAAGATATATAAATAAGGAAGGAAATAACATTTAAATAAAATGTTCTAGAAAAATTGCCTGGCACTCTAACAGAAAGCAATGTAGATTCTCATACCATAGATCAAAAAATAAAAAAAAAAACTGGTGATGGAATATTGAATTTAATGTAAAAACAGATTAACAACAGGGCACTCAGTACACATAAACTCAAAATAGGGATGTGACTAGGGAGAGGCTCAGTTCTATGTGCTAAACACCCCTTGAAGAAATGTATAAGAAACTGTCCAGCTCTTTGTACCCAGGTGAAATTTAAAACAAGTGTCCATCAAAAGAATATGGCTATAATTTATAGAAAATGTTTATGTTGATGATTAGGGGATTATAAAAGGATGATAAATAATGTAAATTATCAATATAAAACTAAAGTAAGTGAAGTAGCAGATAAAGCAAAATGAAACTTGATTGTAAAACTTGATTGAAAAGAGGATTTAAATTAGCAAGCACATGGGTTACCACTGAAATTCACTACAGAGTGATGCTAATTAGAACAATGATAAATTAATTTTTAGCCAAATAAGCAATATGTGAAATCAAATATCTAAATAAGCAATTGTTTAAATCAAATAAGTCAAATATTAAAAATGTTCTTATGTTTTTGTGGCAGTTTATCCAATCTTTGGAAATGATTCTCAGAAAATGAGGAAAAAAACATGCATGGGCTTATTAACCCATAATCTCCTCCACGTACCATCTTATTTCACTCCTCTACTTCACAAACAAAATTATGAAGGTAATTTTCTATACCCAGTGCCCCTAATTCTCATTATTGTTTTACTTTTCAACCTACTCCCATCTAGTTTCTGTCCCATTAATTCTATTAAAGCAGATCCCATGGAGGTCACCAGTGGCTTCTGTTTTCAGATACTGAGATAGTTCATCCACCAATGCCCTGCAAGCACCACGTAACATTTTCTTAAATTCAAAACCCGTATTTCCACTGCCAATAAGACTGCATTTACATGTCTTCCCGTATAAATGTACCTTAGAAATGATGTATAATATTATTTTTCCTTTCCAGCATCACTTGTACCTAAAACTTCCAATTTGAGAACATTATTTTCCTTTACTTCTCTTTGCAGTGTTTAATATAACTGAGATAAAATAAACATTAATACCATTTTTATGTCCTCTTCCTTGTAAGACTGAGCGTTTCAGCACAGTGGGAACTGCATTTGCTTTATTCATTTGTACTTCTTGATGGCAATTTTACAGTGTCATTTAGATACTCAATTTATGTGTATAATCTGAATGGAATGAAAGAGTAAATAAATATTACCATCCATTCTCCAACATCATTTACAAAATGAGAGTTTGGATTTTGATTTTAGAATAAACAAACTCAAGTTTTATTTGATAAGAATTTAATAAATAAAACAAAGTGCAAATTTAGTGGCATGGAGTGGTAAAAATGTTTAGTAAATTTTAATACAATATAAAGATAAACAAGTAATTTTATACATAATTTTTAAATATAAATATGAGAGATGCAAGAAGGAATAGATAATAAATAAATAAGTAAATAAATAAGTAAATAAATAAATAAGTAAATATCAGTGCAGTCATCTCTTAGGAACTGATGCCCCTAGAGCTGAACTTTTTAACATGTCCTTGTTTAATACTAGACAAAATATTTGCTGAGTTAATTCAATAAATTCTGTTATTAAAGCAAAAATATGAGTCTTCTGAAATGACCAAAGACGAATGTGCAAGGGTGAGAAGACATCTCAGTCAATGAGAATCATGTCAAGGTGACCCCAGGTCTCCATCCATAATTCTTAACCTTTCTTGCAAGTTGGCTGATGAAGAGAAGGATCTCATGATTTCCAGTCGGACAATTTCCCAGGCACAGTCACTGTATTTCTTCTCTTTCAGGTAGAGATGGATTCCCTGGAAGTACTTCTTCACGGCCAGTGTCGGACCTGCCATTCCCTGGGCAGAGTCTTCCTCTCCCATTGCCTGCACCAAACAGGTGTCCAGGTCCTCCAGCTGCTGATGGAGTCCAGTGAGGAGTTTGTCCAGGAGGGTGGTGTCCCAGGCAGCAGAGGAGCGCTCTGCGTGGAAGAGGTTGAAGAGCTGCTGGAGCATCTCATGGAGGACAGAGATGGCCTGGGCCTTCTGGAGCTGGCTGCCATCCACTTGCTCTCGGGGGAAATGGAAGTCTTTTCTGTCCTTCAGGCAGAAGAAAGGGGAGATTCTCCTCATTTGGCCCAGAAGCACAAAGTTCTCCCTGCTAACCAGCACATGGTTCTGAGGCAGGTCACAGCCCAGAGCCCCACCAGGGCCATAGGTGAACACCAGCAGGGCCGTCACTAGAGAGAGCACGGAGGCCATGGGGCGAGTGAGGTGCTGCTGGCCTGGCTGAGACGGGCGTCTGGGTGAACCTTGGAGGTAGGTTCTCTGATGGCATTCTTTCTAAGCGTGGCTTTTAAATAGGGAAGACAGTTTCCATTTTCTGAATAGTTCTCTCTACTTTCACTTCCATTTTGTGTTTTCATTTTGATGTTTTCTATTTGCCCTAAGAAGATGTAATCAGTCTAAACTTTTAATTTTTGTAGTAGAAGTTTAATTTTCCCAGTAAGCTTTGAATGTGTCGATCCAAATGGATATCAGTTAAATGAGAACCTAATTAAAGGCTAAAGTATATGTAAGTATGTAAAGATTCATATACATGAACATACTTATGTACACATTTTAATGTATATAAATCTTGCTCTTCTCTGTGTTAGGAACAAAATTTGTTCTTGATTCTGGACTATGTCTTTTACCATCCTTACTTTATGCATAGGAAGTTAGAGTCCCTCACCCCTATAGGTTTCTGTATTTTGTTAAGTAATTACCAGACCATGCATGGTAAATAAGCTGTTTAGAACCAAAGACTGGCTTTGTTCACTGTTTTATTCAGAGCAGAGGCTATAAGTGAGTTAGTTTTATATGACTATTAGTGAATGAGTTTCTTGGGTGTTTCTCTTCTTTCTAGAATACATTCATTCAGGTTCATGAAGTTATGCTTCACTGGAGCCACAAGGTCCAGACTAATACACTAGACATTGCCCTTTCTTTCCACTATTTCCTTACGGGAGACCTGCAGTGCTCCTCACGTTGTGCCAGTGTCCTCAGCAAGAATCCTGGTTCTTTTCTGGTGCATATAGGCATGAAGATTCTTAACTCCAAGATAATTAATTGGTTTTTTTTCCAGCACCACCTCACTCACAAGGTAGTTATCACTTCCAGTAATGCTTTTCCTCTGGAGTTACACAGTGTCCTAAACCCTAACTCTTTGGGACTCACTCCGTGACAGCAGGCTCACCACATCCTGAGGACTTAGAATTCTCCTGCTATAGAGGGGCTTGTTTCTTTGTTGGCAAAATAATTCATCTTCCAGGATCCCCACCCTTGACCCTGGAGTGTTGGTGTGAAGGACCCTAGTCCTCAGTGGTGACCTCCTCTCCTGACCCATGTCCCCAGGTATCAAAGGTGCCAGCAGCCCTCAGATGCTGAGACCAAGAGTTTGTTTTGTCTAAGTAGTTAGACGAATTATCCAATTGAAATTGTTTCACCTTGAGTAGACAGTTTTTATTTTGTTTCACCTTGAGTAGACAGTATTTATTTATTGTTCAACTCTTTTACTTAAACCACTAAACACTTGTTACGCTCAAAATTTCTGAGCTGGGTGTAAGAAATTCAGTGATGGTCTTGTCTCTCATTAGAAGTTTATATCACAGAAACTAGGGACCTGAAGTTGTTCATTCCATCTATGTGTTTCTATTGGATTTCTTTGCCCATCTCTGACTGGAGCTCAGAATTCAGGGCAGTGAGGGCCAGGCTATTATGTCAGGGAGAAATAATCTTGTTTCCTTTACTTATCCATGATGTTTCATTTTAAATTTACACAACAACAAAAAAACTTTAAGACCTTATATTTTAACATAGTGGTTTACTGGACAAAGTTTGTCTTGCTCCTCCTGCATTACTTTCTAGTTCATCTGAGGCTGATACAAAGGGAAGTAGAAGAATGGCAGAAGGGCTTCACCTTTGATATTTTTCTGTGATTTTCAAGACTTGAGATTTTTTTGTTTTTCATTTTAACTTTCCTCGAAAGAAAAACTTGGCAGTTGTTTGTGGGCGAAAATAAAATAATTTTGAATGACATGAAAGTGAAAAAAGAGAAGTGACTTTTCTGCTGAGAAAATGACAAAGTGTAAGCTAGCAAAATTCAGTGCAGCAAAATTGGGGACTTCGGACAATGGCAGAAGGGAAAGAAGAAAGCAGGAAACAGCTGCTTCTGCCGGAGAGGCTCAAAGAAGAGTGCTTCCTGGGTCAGTGGCCTGCCGTCAGCTTTGCAAGACCAGCCGCTTCGTTTTTCTTTCATTTAATCCTCCTGTGATCATTTCTGATGGGATAAGGGAGGACTCACACCAAACAACTCTCGAGAGACTGACAAGCAGAACCGCAGTTGCTAGAACACTAACGCTCTCTGACAGGATTGAGCACTCTGTCCAGTTAATATATCCACTCAGGAAATAAAAAGATTGCCTTGAGAAATCTGGAATTAAGACAAAGGGATTCGATTGATCCTAAAAGACTCTGCTCTTAATCTGGAGACTAATAGTGATGATATTTTTAAATGATAACAAAATTTACTGCATGCCAGCTATGAACCAGCAACTGTTCTGAGATCTTTGAAATTAACTACTCAGTCTTCTCAATAACCCTATTTGGATTACAGTCATTTATATAACTGCTAGGAGAGAAATAAAACCTGGAGGAATAAATTATTCTGAGGGTACCAAGGAACCAAGGTCAAAACCTTTAGATTTGAGATCATGACTTGCCTGTTAAAAGAAGTGAAAGGTAGAAATGGACATGGGATTTATGAAGCAAGGAGAGGGCACACCATGAGATCAATGGAGCAGAGAGGGTGAGGAAACAACTGATTCCTAGTTCCACTGCAACTGCCAAAAGGCTGCTGTCTTGTTTTGTAGGGCAGCAGGGGGTGTGGTCAATTGAACTAAATTCTAAGAGAAAGTAAACAAAATCCCTTTTAAATAGTTAAAAGGGAGTAGATTTTTGTGCTAATTGAAGAAGTCTGCAGCTGGCACTGGAGTCACCCTCGTCCCTTCCAATACTTTGCAGGCCACTGTGGTATCAGTGTCACCTGTGCTGGGGACACTGCTTCTGGCTACGTCTCCATGGGAGAACTCTGTCCACTTTTATCTTCTCGCACTCTGAATGGGAATGACCTGGAGAAACAGTTGACTCAATGCCGCCCATTCGTATTGTTTCATCTCCTGAGGACCTGCCGCAGTTTCAGTGAAAGCTGTAAACATCTGGGTTCTTCCAACTTCTCAAGTTCTGCTGACTTTCAGCCCCTTCACGTTTCTAGATGTGCTGTGCTTCGGTTTTTTTTTTTTTTTTTTTTTTTTTTTTTTTGAGCAAGTGAGAGTCTTGTGCCTGGTTGCAGCCTCCTCGGGGTGGAATCTGAACATGGAACTGCCTTAACAGCAGAACAGAGGAGCTCCTGGATTCTTTACCAGCTCCTTGGGTGTGGACGTGTGGGCGGGGCTCCTTGTATTTACTGCGTTTCCACGTGGGACTGGACCTCTCGGGAGCCTTGAGGGCTGCAGAGCCGGAATCAGCCGGTAAGGACGCGGAGGAGGCGTGGCCACATTCACACTCTCCCTGCTGCCGCTTGGAAACCTCGCTGCTTCCAGCTGGGGCCACGGGACGATGCCCCGAAGCCCATCCACCCGCACCTGGCGCTGATCCCTGCCACCCCCGCGCCCCTTCTCAAGTTGACCAGAGGCGCCTTGCGGTGTAACTGAAGCTCCGCTGCCGCTGCCGGACGAGTGCCTGGAGGGCGGGAGGCACCGCCATCTCTCTCCCTACCCGGCCCTCCAGCCCTGCCGCTCCATCTGACAACACTTTCAAATATTTAACAGCTTAATAACTCAGAAATATGAAACAGGATATGGCTATATGGAGACTTTAGGGCAAGGTGACAGTATGAAACCAAATCATAGAACTTTCGGACCCTGAAAACGTAATGAAAAACAAACTCCTAAAAAGTTACTTAAAAAATATAGGGGTGGATGAAAGTATAGCTCATCCTGTCTGGGGCTGAGAGTATTTTCCCTCTCTAAGATGCAAAAGCTAAGGAAGCAGGCTGGGTCAGTTTATTGGTGTAGTTCTTTCCAGTTCTTTCCTCTTTTTAGCTCTGAAGAAGACTCTAGTGGAAGAAGACATTTCTGCCTAGAGCAGACAGACAGAAGCCAGCTATGCAAACTTGGTCAATGTCCTAGTCCATCTTGGCCAGTAGGTGGCACTCTTCCTCTGTAAATACTTCAATAGCTCCCAGAGTAAAATGGATTCTGCTTTCCAGCTCCTTTCTGCTTTAGCTACTGTTGCAGTATTGTAACAAGGACAGCCTATTATTCCCCAAAAACAGTCACTAGAAGAAAAAAAAATAGCCTCTTATATAGGAATTTCTGAAAAGCCTAGAACTTTGCCTCAACTTTTGCTTTTAATTGGTGACTTTTTACTCTTAAAGGGAAATTGGCCACCAGAACCCCAGAGGAACAGGAAACAGGTGTATGAATGGCTGGCGCAGGTGAAAGTGAATGAGGAGAGCACTGGGGATTTCTCCGTTGGAGAGGAAGTTTGCTTTATCTTGCTTCGCAGATTATTGGGTTTTTTACAAATTGAAAGTTTGTGTCAACCCTGCTTCATGCAAGTCTATCAGTGCCTTTTTCCAACAGATTTTGCACACATCCTGTTTCTGTGTCACACTGGAGTATTTCTCAGGATGTTTCAAACCTGCATCGGCACAAAGATTATGTATGACTGGCTGAAGGTGCAGATGATGGTTAGTATTTTTTAGCACAAAGTATTTTTAAAGTAAGGTATGTGTATTGTTTATTTAGGCCTAACACTATTGAACACTTAATAGACTACAGTATAGCATAAAAATAACCTTTATGTACACAGGGAAACCTAAAAATGTGCGTGACTCATTTTATTGCGATATTCACTTTATTGCAGTGATCTGGAACTGAACCTGCAATATCTCTGAGGTATGCCCATAAATAACTGTGATATGGAAATAAAACAATGTGATTCAGAAAAGCAAAGAGCGGAGGGCACTGTGAGCCAGATACCAGAATCAGAAATTAGTACTATATATTGTACTTCAATTTAGAAAACTAGCTTCTCTTCCAGATATTTATGCAGGCTGTCATTTCCCAACTGAAAATATAAATCAGATTTAACCTTTGATGTGAAGAGGAACTATATAGTTCAGTCCTCTCCAGAACACTTCAGAGAATTCTGTTTTTCAGACTGTCATGTTTTTGCAGGTACTGAGAGAGAGGTGAGAGACCTCACTCTTCTCATAATATCCATATGAAAAATAAAATAGTTACCATACTTAAGCCCTAATTCTGTGGAAAATAGCCTAAGTGTTTTAAGGTTTGTTGTTTTTTAATACAATAATTCTAAGAATATTTCCAACTTAGTGCACAATTTGAGAAAATTGAGGCTCAGTGAACTTGGATGAATTTCTAGAATCACACATAATTGCTTGCGGAATCAAGATTCAATGCAGAATCCTATATTGCATATTACAAGCAATCGAAAAAGTGTCCTGTTTTAGAATTCCATTAAGTTCTAAAGTATGCTTTCATCCCAAAATTAAACAAATGTCTTGCTCCCTTATCTTCTTTTTATTGGTGCCTACTGTTCTATTTTTTTGCTGGCTTTCACCTATTCTTTATCTTAGATATCATGGAAGAGAAATTCCTTGATCCAGTTTCACTCTTCCATCTTATGAAGGAATTGTCCCAGACTATTATATTCATTGCAGTTTGGTTATCTGTATGTCCCTGGGAGCCTGTGATTTTCATGAAATTGATACTCCACATTGAGAATGAAATATAAATTTAATCAGATGAATGCAAATAATGTTAAAGAATAAGAGATATCTTGGCATATCTATCTCTTCTAGAAAATAAAGTGAGATTAAAGTAGTAATACTAAAAAGAGGTGATAAAGGGAGAAATTAGGTAAACAGATTATTAAATTTCAATTCTGAAATTGAATTGAGATAGGAAGTGGGCAGGGCACAGCCATTCAAGAAATAACACAGCAATTAACACCAAAATGGTGAAAGATTCAACTGCCAGTAGGCCTTGAGGTTCAAGATGGTGGGAGATTTGACTTCCTTGAGCTTCATTATATGATCACTGTAACATTAACATGGTGATGTTAACATTAACATGCCCACAGGCACCATGACCATCCCAAGGCTAGCCACAAAAGGTCAAAGAGTGGAAAATGGCCAACTTCCTGGGAATCCCAGCCCCTTTCCCAGGGTAGTTAGACTGGTCCTTCCACTTATTAGCATATAAAGCCACTGAGCCATAAAAACTGGCAACACGGTGTCTTGTGGCCGCCTCCTCTCTCTCCCTCTTCGGAGACAGCCCGCACTGTCTATGGAGTTTGTACTACTTTTACTCTAATCTGAGCACCTAACTCCCACACCTCGTGGCCTTTCCTCTTACCTTTTGAAACAGCCTATGCTCTGTGCAGTATGCATCTCTTTAAATAAAGCTACCTTTACTCAACTGTGGCTCGCTCTTAAATTCTTTCCTGTGCGAAGCCAAGGACCCACTTGGTGGGGCACGTCCCAAGGGCTCAACCGAAGCCTGGGACATGGCCCTCCTCATGCCCCACACCCATTTTTCCTGCATCAGAATGATAAGTATTAATTAGATTTAAAAGATATATCTGATGTTAACATGATAGAATAAAAGTTTTCAGTAAACAGTTCTAGGATGATTAGTTAGCAGTCCAGGAAGAAATCAGTATAAAATCTCATCTCAGACAATATATGATAATAAAATCTGGTTGGAATAGAGAGTTGACAGTAAGATTAGGTTTAAAAAAGAGAAAGGAGGCCCAAGATAACCTTGTAAACTTATGAGAAATAGCTAACCTACACACAAAAAAAAGTTGGTTATTTTTCAATATATACAAGTTTTTAACTTCATATAAAACAGGACATGGCTACAGAGACTTTCTTGGCAAGGTGACCAGATGAAACCTTATCTCAGAATTTCCTCATCCAGAAACCAACTAAATAAGGAAAATGAAGTAAAATATACAAAATATATAATCAACCATCAAGAATGCAAGAGAAATTATATTTGAAAAGTATTAGGACATCAGTTAGGAGCAGTGTGATAGCTTTTTATGTGTCAACTTGGCTAGGCCATGTGACCAATATGATCCGGATATTTGGTCGAACATTATTCTAGATGTTTCTGTGAAGGTAGATTTTACACAAGAGTATGGGAATTTAACATTTAAATGAGTAGTCTTTGAGTAAAGCAGATCACCCTCCATATTGTGGGTGGCCCTCACCAAATCAGTTGAAGGCCTTAATAGAAATAGACTGACCCTCCCAGGAAAAAGAAAGAATTCTGCCAGCAGCCTGCCTTTGGCCTCAAATAGCATCTCTTCCCTGGGTCTCCAGCCTGCTGGCCTAATCTACAGAATTTGGATTTGCCAAGCCTCCACAATCACCTAAGCCAGTTCCTCAAAATAAATCTCTCTCTATATATTCTGCTTGTTCTGTTTCTGGAAAACCCTTAATAATGCAGGCTGGGAAGCCAAATGTTTCCAAACCTTGTCCATCTGCTAAATGTTTCCAGCTTCCCCTCCTCCAGAGGGGACAGCAAAGGACAAAAATCTGTTGAAATTTAACTAAGGCCCTGGCCAACCCCAAGTTGGAGAGCAGCAACTCCAGATGTTGAGTGAGTAACCTAAGGAAAAGATTGGAGACACACACTACCCACCTCCCCACAGTTGCAGGCCCTCCCTACTACCTTAGCAATTCACACAGTGAAATACCTCAGTGAAAACACTGATTACAGAAATTCCTCTCAGCTTACATCAAAATTGATACATTTGAATAAATAAAAGATCACTAAGCTCTCAGGTAACGATACTATTCATTCACATTCCTTAGCTTATATCACACTTCTCTCTTTTGCTGCTTAGGCAGAATTTTTATCACTGAGTGAAAGAGATGTTGAAATGGTTATTCAAAGTGTCAAAGAGAATATTTTTCTATTTAATATAGTTGAAGTCTGCTATTAAGGATAAATCTGTGAAGATAAAATTTTACTCTTGAGAGTTTGAGAGTTGTTTAATGCACTATTTTTTAAGCTTTTTTTTATTGAGTTATAGTGATGTTACAATGTTGTGTCAATGATGTACTATTAAATTTGAGGTTTTCCTGGTTATCATTGAACTCTGTGTCCAGATTGGCACCTCTTCCTGTCTTGCAGTATGTGGAAGGGGTGATTCAGAGGGAGCCTCTGGTCTGCATAGTCGGTTGAAGGCAGGGAACATATCTTTCTGACCTTTTAACTGCCGGATCCCAGAGTCCATGCCTTACATGAAGCCAGAGACTCTGAGACTCTTTCTATTTAAGAGTAAAGAAACATGCTTATGACAGCATTAGAATCTATTGGTGCCAAGAAGTACCCTTTTTGTAGCATGAGGGGACATCCCCAGGAAGTGGTAGGATTTCATCATAGATCAGAAAAGCCTGTGGTCTGGTCTTGGTCGCTGCCCTGGCTGCACTTGGCCACCAGAGGGCTGTCTTCCCTGAGAAGTGTTTCATCACCCCACCCATAAACTGGATCCTACTTTGTTTCCTTTTAGCTACAGTTGCCATTACATCATACCCAACAGAAATTAAGGAGAGCAGTTCTTGCAGATGTTTCTGCAAAATCTAGACATTTTACTTAACTTTTGCTTTCTACTTGTGTTGTTCTGCTTTTTAGGGAAACCTTTAAGCTGAAACCACACAGAGCAGAAAGCAGTTGTGTGAATGGTGGAGAGGTAAAGAGTGCATGAGAAAGTGGTGTGGGGATTTTGATCTTGGAGGGGAAGGAAACGACTCTGATGTGGGACTGTATCCTGAAATTCTGAGAGGGCGGGGGCGGGGGGTAGGGATGTGCCAAGTGCCAGATAGCATGTTCTTCTGTCCTTTATCTAGATATTTATTCTCTGTCTCAGATATTAATATGTCAACATTCATCACTGAATGTAAGTGAGATACTTCTTTAAAATAAGGAACAAAATGACTATTTCTGCCTTCTCTAGAATTCATGATAGAATTCTGTTTTGTTTTGTTTTGTTTTATTCTGCCTCTTTTGGAGATTGGTTACTGAAAGATAGGACATAGTTCCTGGAAATTTTATAGAAAGAGACAAAAAATATTCTCATATATTGCTGTCTGAAGAAAAACAGGAAAATACCTAGCACATGTTAATTCCTTATTCTATGAAAGATATGATGCTAAATGCCTTTATGCATGAGTTTATTTAATATTCACAAAAACTAAATGAATATTTTAACCCATTTTATTTATGGTAACACTGAGGCTTAGATTAAGTGGGTTGCTCAACATTACACATATATCCAAACAATGGGATTTCAGTGGAAAATTATTTACTATGGGTTATGGGTGTTTTGGTGAGTTTTGTATTCTGAATTTCTGTTATTATTGTTAAATCTGTTTTTACTCCTGAATTATGCACAACACTCTCTTGCTCTGTGGATTGCCATTGTTCGTGTTGTATGTTCAGCCGATCTGACCATTTTTTTTCCTTACCTTAAGTATTGAGAAAGAGATTGCCTGGTCCAGTTTCCCACTTTCATTTTTTAAGGAAATCTGTCAGCCTTATGTCTAGGATAATTTGTTATTTGGAGATCCACAGAGGACTGTGACATTCGTAAAATTAGGGAAAATTACCAAGTAGTAATATTAAAAAGTTCTTACCATATCTAACTCTAATAGAAAGTGAAATGTGCTATAAAGCTGCTGTGGTAAGCAGTGTCACAATAGTGAAAGTTAAGTAACTTAATTAATAAAGCCAATAGTTCCAGAAAACATATTATCAGTAGTAACTGGATAATTTGATGAAGGATTGAATTAGTTATCTGTTCCTGCCTGATGAATTTTTTTAAACGATGAACAGCTTACTGATAGACACAGTAGTATTAACTTAGATGTGATAAATTATTATTGTAAGTAATTAAATAAGTCATAATTTAAAATAAATACAATATTAAATACATTAATATGATTTGCCAGGACATCAAGTCCGTTGAAATCATTTAGAAAAAGATATACTACCTAAAAGGGAAAACTATGCACAAAAAAAACTAACCCACAATATTTCCCAGACCCCACTCTATTTCCTCCTCCCTTTCAGAGTCACTAAGTTCTCTTATTGACACTTCTGCTTACTCCAGTGTGGTTTCTGCTTATTAATTGCACCAGTCCAACTCTCATTAAGGTTCCCAATGCCATCTGTATTGCTGACATAGCAGACAGTTTCAGTCTACATCTTCCATGAGTCCACTGATTTCTTCTAAGCACATTTATTTTGTCAAATACACTCTTAACACCACTCGCTGTTACTGTCCTTATAATGTAAGGCCATTCCACCTCTGTTTCCTTTGTGTTTCTTCTCTCTACTCCCACTAAAGGTGGAAGATTCTCAGAATCTAGTTGAAGTCTTTTTCTCACGTTACTCTATCTCCCCACACAACCATCTCCATTTCTGGCTTTCAGTTGCCAGATAACGTCCAGCCGAGGCCTTCCTTTAACTTACAAACTCACATGTCCACCATACAAGTGACATTTGCACTTAGGTGTCTCCCAGTCCACTGGAGAGCTCTGCTGCTTTAATTCTCCACTCTAGCTTCTGGTGAGACAATTTATTTGCTTTTCCTTCTTCTCATTGTAGCATTAAGTAATACGATTATTTTTAGGTTTCTTTCCCTACAAAAATCAAAGATAAAAGAGAGCAGGAGCTGAATTTGTTATGTTCACCTTTTTATCCTGAGGGCAACACCCAATCTGGCTTAGAGAAAGTCAGTTGTTACTTATAATTTGAATATAATATGATGGGTAAATGAATTGTGCCATCCATTCTTTAATCAAGTTGCACAATCAGGCTGGGTGTTTCTTTTTAAAGAATGAACAAATACAAGAAGTTTTCCATAATAAAAATTTAATAAACAAAACAAAAAGATAAACTGACTAAATATAAAGAACATATTTCATTGTAGTACCACATGTAAAGGTACACAGGATATTCATAAATAAAATACTTTAAATCTTATAAATAGTTAAATAAATAAATATTTAATAGAAAAATAAATAGATGAGCATGGGCATCTGTAAGGGATGAGTGTCTGCAGAGCAGAATGTGATGTTGCTGAATTCTCCTGACAACATTTGACAGATTGATCCAGTTGGTGTCCTGATTCCAGCAGGAATGAGGGTCTTTGACCTGGCAGGGCGGGTGGCCGTGTGGTCTTGTTGGTCAGTGAGAATCATTTCCATGTTGAACCAGGGCTCTGTCATTCCTTCCTGCTTCATCTTTCTTGCAAGTGTCTCGCTGAAGAGAAGGATCTCATGACTTCTGCTCTGACGATCTCCCAGGCACAAGGACTGTATTTCTTCTCTTGCAGATAGAGAGTGATTCTGTGGAAGTATCTCCTCACAGCCAGGATGGGGTCCTCATTCAGCAGGGGAGGCCCTTGCAGCCCCGCCTCCTGCATCGGACAGGCTTCCAGCTCCGTCAGCTGCTGATCAAGCCCAGTGCAGAGTCTGTGCAGGAGGCCCTCCTCCCAGGCAGCAGACGAGCCCTCTGTGCTGAAGAGGAGGAAGAGCTGCTGGACCACCTCATGGAAGACAGAGATGGCTTGAGCCTTCTGGAGCCGGTGGCCGCCAAGGACCTCCTGAGGGAATCCAAAGTCCTGTCTGTCCTTCAGGCAGGAGGAGGGGGAGATTCTCCTCATTTGTCCCAGGAGCATCAAGGTCCTCCTGGTGGTCAGGCTGTGGGTCTGAGGCAGGTCACACCCCCGAGAGCAGATGGAGTGACAGCTGAGCGCCACCAGGGCCGTGAGTACAGACAAGGGTCGAACCATTGGGGCCTTGCAGGTGCTGCTGGCCTGGCTGCGGTGGGTGACTCTGTGAGTCCTGGTGTCTGAAGGTTCTCTGAAGACCTGCCTTTGTGCCTGTGTCTTAAATGGGGACCAGTTTGTTTCCATTTTCTGAATGTTTCCTCTTACTTTCTAGTTCTGTTTTTGCTTTTCATTTTGCACTCTCCCTATGGGTTGGGGCAGCATTTCTCAGCCTTTCTTAAATTTTTCCATTAGTGCCTGTTTCCCTGCCCACAGAGCCTTTTTAGATACTTTTTTCCTAATTGCCCCCCCATTAAACTGTGATAACACATATATACTGTGTATCTATTTATGTACTCCATGGATATCTCTACTTTATAGAAAAATAAGAGAAAGTGCAAAGTTTACTTTTTATTCAATGCAGGATTCAGAATGACTAAATAAAAATTTTAAGCTACAAGTTAAATTTAAAAGCTACTGACACAACTTTATAACTAAATTTGCTGAGTGACAAATTTATTTACTTATATAAATTGTAAGATATAAAATTATATATGCATATAAACAGTTTCTAAAAATACATAGTAATTTTAATTAAATATTTTAAATTATTTAAAACTGTTAAAAGTGATTAAAAATTAAAATATTTTCTTATTTATTTCAGTATTTTTAATTTTGCCTTGTATGAGAAAATAATTGTTAACTTAACCAGCTGCTAGATATTAATCCAGATAGTGTCAACATTTTTTATTTGTTTAGCCCCAAACATAATTCTGTTTAGTAGTAGATACAATGTGTTGGGCAACTTCATTGGAATTAAATCATAAAATATAACCCATTTGTATTTAATTCCCAAAGCCCACATCACACTCAGAAGTGCTCAGGATTAAACAGAAGCAACATCCACAAGACAGCCAGCGGCAGCTGAGAGTATGCAGAGGCCATGGCTCACAATGCGGCTAAGATCCAGGAAATGACAGAAAGTCCTCCAGGCACAGTCATCTGTTCGCCATAGGTTTGTAGCACTGATCTTGCATGTATTTTGTGTATCCCCCATGAATTCAGTGTCAATGCTGCTTGTGTGATACACGAGAAACCCAGTGAGAGAAAGTAAATACTAAAATAAGGTCTTTTGTTAGACAAGATTGAACTTTGGAGCTCTGCAAACCGTTGTAACGTCTAAGATGTGTTCACACCCCCAAAAACTAATTTTCACACCCTTGGAAGCAGTTGTAACAAATGTTCCATCTGGTGGGGGATGTTGATATAGGGGAGATTATGCATATATAGGAGCAGGGAGTATGTGGGAAATCTCTATACCTTCTGTTCAACTTTGCTGCATACCCAACTGCTCTTTTTAAAATATATATATATATTTAAAATATTTAAAATCCAAGGGAATAGGCTTCTTACACTACTGGAAATGGTTCTTTCCAAGAAGAAACCTTTTT
Source organism: Vicugna pacos (assembly GCF_048564905.1). Lineage (NCBI taxonomy): Eukaryota > Metazoa > Chordata > Mammalia > Artiodactyla > Camelidae > Vicugna > Vicugna pacos. The sequence goes on from NC_132990.1 coordinate 19,953,788, forward strand.
TAGCCTGAAGAAAAATCTCCTGCTAGGGAAAAAGACTTTTGCATAGAACAGAAGCCAGGTCTCCAAATTGGTCACTGTCATGTCCGTCTTGGCCAGTAGGTGGCACTTTCCCCCGTGAATATTTTAATAGTCCACAGGGTGAAATGGATCCTGCTTTCTATTTCCTTTTTGTAACAGCTACTGTTACAGCATTGTTACAGGGACATTAAGTCATTTCCAAAAATATCTACCAGGAAAAAAGAAAAGAAAAAGGCCTCTCATATTGGAGTTTCCGAGAAACCTAGACTTCCACACAACTTATGTTTTCAGTTGGTGGCTTTGTACTCAAGACAGCAAGAAGCCAGAAGGAATAGGAAACTGCTGTAAGAATGGGCATTACAGGTTAACGCAGAGTGAAGGAGGACAGCACAATGGGCACTTCTTCACTGGGAGGAAAGAAAGGACTGTGATATGGGAGTGAGAGTTTGGTGTCTGGGAAAGCAGAGAGGAAGGGGGACGTGTGCCGGGTATCAGAATCAGTAAATGAATAGCATATATACTCTGCCTCTCATTGTAACATGAAACAAAATTGAAATTCATTAAGCCTAATTACAGTTTTATCTTTCTCTTCAAAATTGAAAGCTCCTCGAGAATAGATTTTTGAAACTGCTTTACTTGCCTCTATATCCCCAGAATAACCACATAATCTGGCATAGAAATATGCAGTTTTAAAATATAGCCAACTGGGAAAAAAAATGAGTAATTTGAATTCATCATCCATTCTTCAAAATGGGTTGCAAATTTAGGCTATTTCTTTTTTAAAAATTAAACAACTTCAAGAAATCTTCTGAGGAAGAATTTCATAAATCAAACAAGAAAACAATTTGACCAAATAAAAGTAGACATTTTTGTTATATTTTAATATATTATAAAAGTAAACATGGTATTATATGAACAAAACTATTCTAACTACTATACATAGTATGACATAGATAAAATGAATGAATAAATGAACTAATATAGGAATACATTGAAGTTCTCAACGTATTAATTATAGTTATTTTAAATGCCTGGCCTGATAATTCCAAAATCTCTGCCATATCTGATTCTACTTCTGATGCTTGCTCGGTCTCTTCAAACTGTGTCTGTTGCCTTTTAGCGTATGCCTCGTAAGTTTTTATTGAAAGCTGAACATGATGTTGTGGGTAAAGGGAACTGAGGTAAGTTGACCTTTAGGGTAAGAATTTATATTTATTTTGCTAGGAGGTGTGCTATGTTTACTGTTCGCCATATCTGTGGATGTCAGAGGCTAAAATTTCCTCCTCTGTCCATGCTTTTATTTCCATTTTTGTCTTTGGGATTCCTTAGAGGTTTCTCCTTAAACAAAGCCTGACGTTTGCAATTCTTTTCAGTGGTAATCCCCTGTATTAATGATAGTACCTATGGGGAAGGGGCAGTGTTCTCTAATCCTGTGGTTACATCTGTCTTTCAGTGAGTCTGTGTTCCTGGGCTGTGAGTTCACAAGTGCTTCTCAGATTTTTTTTACCACCCTATTAGGTGAGATGAAAAAGTTAGCAGGGTTGGAGTTAGTTATTTCTCTACCCCCAGGTGGGTTAGGCTTCCCCTGAGGGCAGTTCACTTGAGGGCAGGTCTTTGTTATAGGGAACAGAAGACTCTGAGTGTATTTCAGAATGATTTCCTTTCCCTTCCTCAACTGGAAGCACCAGGGGATTTTTTTTTTTTTTTTTTTTTTTTTTTTTTTTGGTCTTCATACTGAGAACCTGGTGAGATCCTAAGGTAAAACTCAAAGACGTGAGCCTCCCCAAAGACTGGACATCCTGCAGTCAGTTTTTAAATCTCAGATTCAACCCTGTGGACCCTCCAGTAATTCTTCACTTATGGTTTAAATAGTCCTATCAGTGTTAGAGCAGGCAGATAGCTATATATGAGCAGAAAAAAGGGGACACAGACCAAACGGCAGGAATTGGGCAGAAAGAAGGGGCAGAAGCCAATGCAGGAAAACATACACAAGTAAGCACCAGGGTCCGTGGGCAGAGAAAGAAAAGCAGCAATCTTTGGGCTGATAAGGGGTCACACCTTTTGGCCAGGAGACCAACAAAGAAAGGTCAGAAAAGGCAGGCATTTCCTGTCCGAATGGAACCTTTTGCTCATTATGCCCTCATTTGAATAAAATTAGCCTTGCAGATCACAACTACCCATCATGCACCAATGCCATGACACTTCTGATCCAGACTAAATAAGGACAAAAATCCCCCCTCCCTTTGGTAAGGTGGAGTTGGGATGATAATCAGGGACTATGACCCCAAACCCTTCCCTCCTCCATGAATATTCTGCCCATTCATTTTTATACCCTATGTACCTAACTTGCCAAAGAAACACAGGCAGCCTCTCACCTGAGCCTGCCTGCTCTCCCCTTGAGAGTGTACAAATCATCCTTTAATAAATCCTCATTTTACTTTTCTTAACCTCTACATCTTGTCTCTGAATTCTTTCTGGGACGGGACAAGAACCTGGAACATCGGTTGGATCCACCGGCAACATCTGTATTAGCTTTAGCTGTGGTTTCTGTCCTGCATTTCTGTTCCAGGTAAGCGTGCTCTCTGCTTCCGCCTCTCTCCAAAGTTAGAAGGGTAATGGCATGCACTGTGACCTCAGTTCTCTGATGGATCTAAGAAAAGTTGTTTTCCAGTTTGTTCTTCTTTTTTGTTGTTGTTATGAGGTCAGGCATCATGATTTCCAAACCGATTACAGGAAGTTCCCCCAATACAAAGCATCATTATAACAATCTCTCAAGGGATAGTACCTTTAAAGATAAACATTTAAGAACATTTAAACACAATTTTGAACAATTTAGCCCAGTACATTCTTAGACTAAAGTATAACTAAGAATGTTTAAAATGACTGAACATGTGAGAATGTGACTTAGTGTATTAAAGAGTATCATTTCCAGGTCCCTTCCCTTCTTCACCTTTCTTGAGTGTTGGCAGATGAAGACAAGGGTCTCATGATTTCCAGTCAGACAGTTTCCCAGGCACCGTCACTGTATGTCTTCTCTTTCAGGGAGAGATGGATTCCCTGGAAGTAGCTCTTCAGCACCAGTGTAGGGCCCGCCCTTCCCTGGGCAGAGTCTTGCTCTGCCATCACCTGCACCAAACAGGTGTCCAGGTCCTCCAGCTGCTGATGGAGTCCAGTGCGGAGTTTGTCCAGGAGGGTGGTGTCCCAGGCAGCAGAGGAGCGCTCTGCGTGGAAGAGGTTGAGGATCTGCTGGAGCATCTCGTGGAGGACAGAGATGGCCTGGGCCTTCTGGAGCTGGCTGCCATCCATCTCCCATAGTCAGCCAAGCTTCCTCATTCCTCTGGATTTGTCCTTTCAAGAATGGGAACCATTTGATGAGTAACTGCCGAAGGAGAAAGGTCTATGACCTGTTCACAATTTTCTCGTTATCCAGGGTTCGTGTGAACTCCTGAAGATAAAATTATGAATGACTGATACTCTCGGATTTTGTCTACAAAAGTATGAGCAGTGGTAAGTACTTAACTAGCGCCTCCTGATCAGAAATGCAACTGGCATTTTCCACTCTTTCAACGTTTTCCTGCTAATGACTCTTCAGGCTGTTCTCTCAAAATATCTAGCTGATTTCTTCATTTTTTTAAGTGTGCAGAGGCATCTCAGTTCTAATTCCAAGACCCACAAAATGTTTATCCTTTATGGCCCCACCTCCCCTCACTCACTAGCACACGTGTAATCTCAGCCTCCGGCTCAGTGTGCACACAGCACACATCTTCCACCTGAACCCCGGTAACTCATTCTTAAGTGGATGGCCGTGAGTCAGCTCATCACACTTTCATCTTTTATTGGAGGATAATTGTTTTTGTCCCCAAAACAATCAGCTGTTCTGGACCTAAGAGTGTTTCTGTGAACAACCTCGGTTGTTTTCATCACATATTCAGGTTTCAAGTATCTCCATAGCTTCCGATGAAACAAGCCAAACATGATGCACCGTGTGAGTGTGTGTGTGTGTGTGTGTGTGTGTGTGTATGATCTCTTTTAATATAAATGTTTAGTATCTCCTGCAATGTTGTTGAAAAAACTTTAATTTACAAGTAAGTACACTGAAATCTGACAGTAATCCTATGGAACATTATTATTCCTGTCCCCATATGAAAGATGAGAAAACTAGGGAGCATGGTATTTGTGTTGTTTATCAGGGTCATACAGTTATTAATAACAGAGCTGGGATCCAGCCCCATGTCCCCGGCGCCTCCTGCCCGAGGTTTTGAAAATCCTCGAGCTCTCCTTTCACTTTTGCTCTCTTCCTGTGGCTTCCTCTCTAAAAGAAACCTTGAAGCTATAAACCAGCACAGAACGTGAGCACGTGTGTGGATGGGCAGTAAGTTGGAGGGAGCGAAGTTACTGGATAAGGGAGTGAGCGATTCAGTGAAGCAGGACTGGGGAGCAGGTGCGAGGAAGAGGAATAGATGGCAGCAGCAGCCGATCAATACCCTATGTGTTCAGACTTCACTGGAGGAGGTGACACCTCTCAGATGTTTACCTACCAACTACTCTTTGCTAGCTGGATATAAATCAGTGACACCTGAGACATAAGGACTATACATTTATCGTAATTTCCAGGACTCCTCTCATTTCCGTGGAATCCCACTATTTGAAAAGCATTTCCTAGAAACTGGTAGAACTGTTCCATAAGATACAATGGACAAATACTATTCTGAGAGAGATTTCTATAGAAAAAATATGGTTTTAGGTTTTCAGAATTTAAAAAAAATTTTCTTTCATAGGATTTAATAAATAAAACAAGATGCAAACGTAATGAAGTGGTAAGTTGAGCATATTTTTAAATTTTAACACAATGTAGCATCTATATGAAAATATAACTATCTAAGATATTAGAATAAATATAAAAAAATAAACAATAAATAAACAAGAGCGAAGTCATTGCATAGGGACTGATGATCCTTGAGCTCAGGAATTTTACCATATCCTTGCTCATTACTACAGACAAAGTATTGACTGAGTTAATTCAGTAAATTCTGTGGCTAAAGCAAAAATAAGAGTCTTTTGAAACGACCACAGACAAATGTGCAAGGGTGACATGGCATCTCGGTCAGGGAGAATCATGTCAAGGTGACCCCAGGTCTCCGTCCGTAGTTCTTAGCCTTTCTTGCAAGTTGGTTAATGAAGAGAAGGATCTCATGATTTCCAGTCGGACAATTTCCCAGGCACCGTCGCTGTATGTCTTCTCTTTCAGGGAGAGATGGATTCCCTGGAAGTAGCTCTTCAGCACCAGTGTAGGGCCCGCCCTTCCCTGGGCAGAGTCTTGCTCTGCCATCACCTGCACCAAACAGGTGTCCAGGTCCTCCAACTGCTGATGGAGTCCAGTGCGGAGTTTGTCCAGGAGGGTGGAGTCCCAGGCAGCAGAGGAGCGCTCTGCATGGAAGAGGTTGAGGATCTGCTGGAGCATCTCGTGGAGGACAGAGATGGCCTGGGCCTTCTGGAGCTGGCTGCCATCCATCTCCCATAGTCAGCCAAGCTTCCTCATTCCTCTGGATTTGTCCTTTCAAGAATGGGAACCATTTGATGAGTAACTGCCGAAGGAGAAAGGTCTATGACCTGTTCACAATTTTCTCGTTATCCAGGGTTCGTGTGAACTGCTCAAGATAAAATTATGAATGACTGATACTCTCGGATTTTGTCCACAAAACTATGAGCAGGTGGCAAGTGCTTCACTAGAGCCTCCTGATCAGAAATGCACCTGGCATTTCCCACTCTTTCAACGTTTTCCTGCTAATGACTCTTCAGGCTGTTCTCTCAAAATTTCTAGCTGATTTGTTCATTTTTTTGAGTGCGCACAGGCATCTCAGTTCTAATTCCAAGACCCACAAAATGTTTATCCTTTATGGCCCCACCTCCCCTCACTCACTAGCACACGTGTAATCTCAGCCTCCGGCTCAGTGTGCACACAGCCACACATCTTCCACCTGAACCCCGGTAACTCATTCTTTAGTGGATGGCCGTGAGTCAGCTCATCACACTTTCATCTTTTATTGGAGGATAATTGTTTTTGTCCCCAAAACAATCAGCTGTTCTGGACCTAAGAGTGTTTCTGTGAACAACCTCTGTTGTTTTCATCACATATTCAGGTTTGAAGTATTTCCAAAGCTTCCGGATGAAACAAGCCAAACATGATGCACCGTGTGAGTGTGTGTGTGTGTGTGGCCGTGCACAGGAACAGGGTTTTGGGGAAGTTACCCTTTTTCTTTCTCCTTTAAAAGGAGAAAGAAATTCCCTGAAGGGAATTGCATTTTGCTAAATGTTGATTTCTGTCATGAGTTCAGTTCGTTAAACTGTTGAGTATTTACTATATTCTCAAGTTTCTGAGCTGGCCACAGGGATTCAGTGATGATTTACCTACCATTGGAGGCTTATGTGGAAGTAATTAATAAGTGTCCCTAGATTATTCAGTCAGTGCATTTCTGCTGAACTTCTTGATTCATCATTCTCTGTCTCACAATGAAAATGTAGGGCTGCGAGGCCAGTACTTGATGCTCGGGAAAACTAGCCGTCTTTGCTTTACTAGTTTTAGAGTCTTGAAAATTTTATATGCTGGTTTTAATTTAAAATGTTTTCCTTGGCAAGAGTTGTCTTGTTACTTCTCAAGTACTTTCTGTTTCATCTCGAAGATAGTACCGAAATAGGAAGTAGAACTGGAAACATGCCATTATTTCCCACAATTCTCAATACGTCATTGTTTTTGTTCTCCATTCAGCATTCTTAGAAAGCAGTCATCGCCCTTGGATGCACTGAGGCAAAAGGAAAACAAATGTAAATAACTCTGAGGAGAGTGAAAGAAGGAAAGTGGCAAAAAAGTGACAGTGGGATTCTCCTCTTGTGTTACCGCCTTGCCGCTGCTCCAGTCCAGCTTCTGCTGATTAATTCCACCCAGCCCGCTCTCACCGAGGTCAGTTCCATCTGGTTCCCATGTGGTGGATGGTTTCACCCACAGAGCAGCTTAGTGGCATTCAACATCCTATTAATCAAAATGATGATAAGTTATCATTGTAAGTAATTCAACATGTCATGATTTAAGATCAATAAAATACTAAACATATGAATGTGATTTGCCAATACATCAAATCCATGAAACCTATCTAGAGATGAATATATTTGGAAAAAGACAACTGTGCAGGAAGAAACAAAAAAGTCCACAGTGCTTTCTAGTCACCGCTCTATTTGTGTCCTGCATTTCAGAAGGCAAATCTTTCCAAGCTGGTTCCTACGTATATTGTCACTAATCTCTCATATTCACCGTTCGCCCAGTGTGCTGTCTGGTGATCACCTCGACCAAACCAGCTCCCAGTAAGATCACCCGGGACAGCTCTTTTCTCCGTGTAGAGGACAGTTTCAATCCACGCTTGCGACGGTGCAATTCTGGGGAGCAGTTTTCACCTTTTAAATAGGTTTGTAGGAGCCTATTCCCTTTCATCCTGTTAACTTACGGCCATTCTGCCTCAGTTTCCTTGGTGGTTCTTTCCTCCCCTTATTAGTTGAAGGTTCTGTGAGCCAATGTTTTAAGTCCTTTTCTCCTCCTATTCGCTTTTCACACAGGACTACTTGTGTTCCTTGGCTTTCAACTCATGGAATTGCTTGTGGATTTCAGACTCAAAAGTCTATTTTCCAAAAGATATTTGCAATCAGATGTTGAGCACTCAAATGTAGAGGATACCTAGTACTTCCGTTTTTATTTCTTGACTTTCCTTGCTCCAGCTTCTGCTGAGAAATACCTTTTCATTCCACTTCTTCTCAGTATAACATTTTTATAATTAATATTAAATCTGATTGTTATTTTTTGGATGATTTCTCTATACAAACCAATGATACAAGAAAATAGGGTCGGATTTGTCCCATTGACCTCTATGTCCTTAGGGCAGCACATAAAGTGGCTTAGAGAAAATCTCCTTTTACTTATAATTTGAGTGACATAGTAATGAGCAGTGAATGGTACGATCCACTATTTAATCAGATTACAATCAGACATGGTGTTTCTTTTTTAAATAATAAACAAGTACAAGAAGTTTTCTATAGAAAAAAGTTTAATGAACAAAAAATAATACATTGAGTAAATACAAAGAGTGTATTTTTTTTCAATTAACCACAGTGTAAAGGTACACATATTATAGGAAGAAAAATCATTTAAAGCTTATAAATAGTTAAATAAATAAATATTGCAATAAATAGATAGATGAGCATGGGCGTCTGTGAGAGACGAGTGCCTGCAGAGCAGAACGTGATGTTGCTGAATTCTCCTGACAACATTTGACAGATTGATCCAGTTGGTGTCCTGATTCCAGCAGGAATGAGGGTCTTTGACCTGGCAGGGCGGGTGGCCGTGTGGTCTTGTTGGTCAGTGAGAATCATTTCCATGTTGAACCAGGGCTCTGTCATTCCTTCCTGCTTCATCTTTCTTGCAAGTGTCTCGCTGAAGAGAAGGATCTCATGACTTCTGCTCTGACGATCTCCCAGGCACAAGGACTGTATTTCTTCTCTTGCAGATAGAGAGTGATTCTGTGGAAGTATCTCCTCACAGCCAGGATGGGGTCCTCATTCAGCAGGGGGGACCCTTGCAGCCCCGCCTCCTGCATCGGACAGGCTTCCAGTTCCATCAGCTGCTGATCAAGCCCAGTGCAGAGTCTGTGCAGGAGGCCCTCCTCCCAGGCAGCAGACGAGCCCTCTGTGCTGAAGAGGAGGAAGAGCTGCTGGACCACCTCATGGAAGACAGAGATGGCTTGAGCCTTCTGGAGCCGGTGGCCACCAAGGACCTCCTGAGGGAATCCAAATTCCTGTCTGTCCTTCAGGCAGGAGGAGGGGGAGATTCTCCTCATTTGTCCCAGGAGCATCAAGGTCCTCCTGGTGGCCAGGCTGTGGGTCTGAGGCAGGTCACACCCCAGCGAGCAGATGGAGTGACAGCTGAGCGCCACCAGGGCCATGAGTACAGACAAGGGTCGAGCCATTGGGGACATTGTAGGTGCTGCTGGCCTGGCTGCGGTGGGTGACTCTGTGAGCCCTGGTGTCCGAAGGTTCTCTGCAGACCTGCCTTTGTGCCTGTGTCTTAAATGGGGACCGGTTTGTTTCCATTTTCTGAATGTTTCCTCTTACTTTCTACTTCTGTTTTTGCTTTTCAGTTTGCACTCTCCCAGTGGGTTAGGGCAGCGACTCTCAGCCCTTTTTGTTTCATCATTGCCTCCTTTCCCTGCCCAAGGAACCTTTTTGATATTTTCTCCTACTTCCTTTTACCAGTTGATTACGATATCACGTATATACTGTGCATCCATTTGTATACGCCGTGGAGGGCTCTCCTTAATACATGGGGAACGGGAAGTGCAGAGCTTACTCTGTAGTCAGTGCAGGGTTAAGAATGACAAAACAACACTTAAGCTATACATTCAACGTAAAAGCTATTAACTTCTCATTTAACTTTAAAACCGACTTTGAAGAGTGACTTAGAATAGAAGACGTTTACCTGTATGAATAGGAATGTGTCCATTGACATTTTCAAATGACATTTATATAAATACTTTATTAAAAATTTTATAGATAAAAGTCATTCATAACTGTTCAGAATCATTGGAGAAATTTGATTATTGTCTTCACCATTATTTTTAAGTACTTAACTCTTTAAAAGACTACGTTATCTTTCTTTTCATTCATAATTCGATCGACTGAAATCTATTATGAAACATGAATCGGTTAAGTCCTAGGATTTCGGGGATTAGCTACAGAGTCATCAGGTAGCAGGTAACGGGAGGATATAGATAAAAGTAAGTGAAAGTAGTTGCAGTTGTTGATGGGAACGTGTGCACGATGAATCCTATAGAGTCTCCTTTTATAGGTGTACTTCTCTGTGAACAGTTCTTACAAAAAGAAAATTCTATATGGGAGAGTAGTTGACATTCAGTAGATGAGACTGAGGCCTGACCTGACTTGTCCCCTCCTCAGACTACCTCCCAGGGGTCTGCAAACACCCACAGGGAGGGAAACCATCTTCCTCCACATTGTTTCTCAGATGTGTATTTCACTCCCTGTCGTTTCAGGAGCTCGATGGATATTCAGGAAGGGAATCAAATCATGATGTTAATAAGAGATAGAATAAAAACGAAGTAGATTTTTTTCCTCCTGAGCTTATTTATGCCTTTGGGAATCAACTTTTAGGCTTTCTTCAAACAGTCTGTGAAGCTGTGAACTCTGAGCGACATCCAAGTCATCTTCCCCAAGCTGAAGTTGTATAATAAGAATTGGGGTCAGTTTGGTTTTTAATAAACTGTGTGCAAGCAAGTACCTTGTTTTTTTTCCTCCAACCCCACCCAGAACTTCATTAGGACAAATAGTGTAAAAATGAAAAGCGGTCTTATGCCTTGAAAGTGTCTCCTCTTCCGTGAGCTGTCCAGAAACTTCCCAACATCTTTGCGCTTGGATTCCCGTGAGCATAAATTCAGGCCGTGTAATGTGAGCAGAAGTCATCTTGCCCTGTAGTGTCCTGGCCCCTGAAAACATCCCATGCGATCCACCATACTCTTCTCTTTACCACTGAGTGGACTAGCCCCAAGTGCTACAGAGGACTTTGGAGCCACACGTTGATTGTGGAAAATCCACAAAACAGAGGGTACTTAGGTCCCTGAGTCACTCTGGAGGAGAGGTAACCAGACTGTTCATCTGATCAGGAAGGCTTGGATCGTGCTCTCAAAGGAAGAAAAGGTAAATTTCTATGACGATCAAATTCCTGACAGCGTTCTGTTTTCCTGATGCAGCAGCTAGCATTAAGTTAACTGACAAGGTTTTTTTTTTTCTCAACAAAAAGAAAAAGAAAAACAAAAACAAAAACAGAAACAACCTACTCTTCTAAATCCCTTTCCAATTACAAAAAAAAAACCAAAAAACCTTTACACGTTGAAAATAGCATATACTTCGAGGAAAGTTACACAGATATTTTCAGTTATGTTAGAGAATCATTTAAGAGAAGGGATTGATTTCTTCTTCTCAAAAACATTTTTGGAAAATCATGATGTTCATTTTAGACATTTTTCAGCTTCTGAGGAAATAGAAGTAGAGGTCGCCTTGGATGGCTAAGCCAACAGTCGTTCTAATTGATTAGAGAGTGTCCCTTCGTCCCTTGCCTTGCTGTGATGTACCTGGGGCTGGTGCCGAGGATACCAGAGGGAATAGACAGAGCCCGGTTACTACCCAGCTGACTTGTCCCCGGTGGTCACATACGTATGATTTAAAGATCGGCATGTGCAGGACCGAGGTGAAGTAACTTCCACTGCCAAAGAAATGAGTTCAGGAGGGGAGCTGAAAGTCCATTCTTTCCATGATAATAATCAGTCTTTATCGCGTTCTGACTTAATTGCAAAGGGGGTTTCCATTTGGTTGAAAAGAACAGCTAAGGAGTAGGACCTCTGAAAGGCCTTCGGGAAATCTGAAATTTAATGGCCTAGTACGGAAAGATTCCAGTGAGAGCTGATTCCTAAATCATGCGGGCTCGCCGGGAATGAGAGTGCTCCCGCTGGCGCAAAAATCGGCTCTTAGGAGTATGAAGGAACGTCAGGCATGATGGTGCTCTGAGTCGCAGCTCAGTGCGAGAGCTCAGTTTGTACCCATGTAGAAGCAAAGACGGTGCGCACGGGACAGAGAACAGCAGCCCGTGTGAGATGGATGTGCCCTGAGGGGACACTGGTCTAAGGGCGATCTGTGAGTTTCCTGTGATTCCACGAGGGCAGTTACAGTTGAATCTTGTGTGAGGTCTTCGTAAAAGTTAGTTTGCAGGAATATTTTCGTCAGTTTTTCATGGTCAGTAGTTGGTCAAACGAGATGAAAATCACAGGCCTGGTCGTACGTGGGAGACTCGGTCTGCACTGTCATTACAGTCCTCTAGTATTTGCAGGGAGTGATGTGATCGTCCTTTTCTTGTCTCCCTCAGGAAATAAGGCAACAACACGGCCTGTGTCTACGTGAGGGGCATTTTCCTCGTTAGTGGGTGCCTTTGGGCATCGACTTGAATGCTTCTTTCCAAGAGTCAGTGATGCTGTGAACTCTAACATCCCGGCCATCTTTGCCAAGGTGAAATGGTGGAATCGGACTGTGGCTCAGATGCTTTTTCAAACGTGTGTGCACGCAGGAATATTGGTCGGTGTTTCTTCCCACCCGGATAACCACTCGTACAAATCGTGTGAAAGTGAGAAGTGGTCTTCTTCACGGAGCTTCTCTCCTCTTCCGTTAGTCACCCAGTATTTTCCCAGCTTCTTCACTTCGACGCCGGTCAGCATAAATTCAGGCCCAGTAGTGTGCATGGAAGTGATCTTGCCCTGTACCGTCCTGGCCCTTGAAAACATCCCATGGCATCCACCATTCATTTCCCCTTGTCTGAGTGGAGTAGACTCAAGTGGTGTAGACACGTGTGCAGTTCCACGCTGAGTATAGCAAAGCCAGGAAGCCGAGGGTAGCCAGGTCCCTGAGGCCTTCTTGAGAAGAAGCCAACCAGGAAAGGCAGCGGATTATAAATGCCTGCATTGTTCTCTTAAAGAAGGAAAGAGAAGTTTCTATCGTGGTTCAATTCCTGATCCTTTTCAGTTCCCCTGGTACAGCAGGTAGCACTAAGTTCCCTGAAAAGTGTCTTTAGTGACATACAGCCCTAACAACCTTTCCATAAGAAAACAAACTCCACCTGTTGGGAATAGCAAATAACCCCCAAGAACTTTCACAGATTGTACAAATCCCATTAGAAAAGTATTTCTTGACAAAATCGATTGTGTCCTTCTCTCTAAAAATAACTTTGTTCGACCATGATTTCCATTTCAGAGGTTTCATGAAGGAAAGGCGCTTTTTAGTTTCCTCTCTGACAATCTCCCAGGCACAGGGGCTGTATTCCTTTTCCTTCAAGTAGAGATGAATTCCTTGCAAACACGCCCGAACAGCAGTTCCCCAAAAGGGACCGTCTAGATTGCCTTCTTCCGTCTGCACTGGTGGGTGCAGGCTGAGATCCAGACTGGAGAGTAGTTTATGGAGGGAGGTGTTGTCCCAAGCAGCATAGCTGTGCTCTGTGCTAAACAGGTGGAAAATCTGCTGGAGCATCTGATGGTAAGAACAGGGGCCATGAGCCATCTGGTTTTGGGCGATATTCTCTCTTCCCCAGGGAAGTTTGAAGTCCCTCCTGTCCTTTAGACATGAGTGAAGGGGGGTCCTCTTCATCTGTCTCAAAAGCCTGACGATCTCCTTGTCTTCTAGGCTCTGGCTCTTAGGCAAGTTCCTGGCAAGAGAGCAAGCAGGGAGGGAGCAGAGCACCACTCCTGCCACAAGCACACAAATCTGGGCCATTGAGAATGTCAGTGACTCACGATTAGGCCACGAGGTGGCGCTCGGACCCCGCTAAAGAATTAGCGAAAGGTTCCTTCCCTAGGTCGTGGGAGAGGGTGTTTCTCTAGGCGACCACGAGAGGGCGCAGGAGGACTTCGGAGAGCGTATGTTTGCGCAACCACAACTTTCGAGCTTTTAGTTTCAGCGGCTCCAGCAGCGCGCAGGGAGGTACATCGCGTCCTCGGTGAGCGCTTACGTGCGGCTTTAATAGTGCACGGAAAAGCTCTTTTCGTTTTCCGAGGTTCTGAGCGCTGAAGAGCTTGTCTTGTCGCGCCTCGCCAGCAGCCTTTTTATCTGGTAGCGAACACGGCACGGTTGCGTAACTTGCGGGCTTTTTACCCTGATACCTGGGTAAGTTACATAGCTTAGTGGAGGCGTTCTGAGAGGTCTGTTAGTGAACACAAAACGTCGCACGTTTTCCGGGCTTTTAACCGTGTTGTGTGGGGCAAATGGGGTCATTTAGCCAAGCCTTTCTGAGAGGCCTGCGGCCATGACTCATCGGGATGATATCCGTTTGTCTAGGTTCGGGCTCTTTTCTCCGGGCTGAGCAAGGAAAAAGACCACGGGCGCGTAGGGATGACTGGATGGTGTTGTGGGCACCTTGTGGCTACGTCGTGGCCGCCCTGGGGCTGAGTCCGGGCACGGCCGCCATCGGGGCGGAGGACGGGACGCTGTGCGCCCATAGATGCTCTGAGAGTCTCCTGGTGTCTTTCCGGGATCAGCGTTGAAGTGGTGGGGAAAGTAGTGAATACCTGAGAAGCGGGATACTTTTAAGACTCACAGCATTTAAATAATAGATTTTACAATTACTCTCGTATTTAATTTAATTGATGTCATATGGAAATCTTGTTAAATGTGTCATCTTTAAATATATTTATGAAAATATTTAAAATATGAAACAAGGAGTATTAAAATATGTTTTAATATTAAAGCACTGCATTTTACTAAAGGCTGTTGAAACTGTAGTTTCCTTATACTAAAGCAAGAATCTGGTATAACTTTGCTTTCCTAGTTGATACGAAGCAAACTGATTAATATTTCCAACATTACTTCTTTCCTTCTTTGGGAGGACGGCCGTGTTTGACGACTTCTTGTTGACTCTGAGAGAGTCTTCAACAATTTTTATTTGACTGAGGTTCGTGAAACGCCTTTCTCAGGACCCCACCTCGACAATCTTGCTAGGAAGAGGAGTTAAGTGTTCTGTACACAGCACTGAGGACACCTTGCAGGTCTGAGCTCTTCATTGTCTTTGGTATGAATTTCATCGATTAAAGCAAATTTGCCCCAATCTCATTGGCCTTGTCGACTGACCTAAAATCCACAAAGTGAGAGTTGGGAGTTATGTTTTATTTGGAGCAAAATGAGGGTTGTATCCCGGGAGACAGCATTCAGATAGCTCTGAGGAACCACTGGGAAAAGGCAGGCGGGAAGGTCCGTATTGGAGAGGATTTCAGTGCAGGGGCAGGTGTGGTCAAGGGCACCTTTAGGCAGGGGCTTGCTGCTAGTCAGGAGGAGATGATGTCACAGTTACTGGTTTTAGTGTCCTCCTGGGTATGAGCTATGAGCCAGCACTGGGCTCCTGAAACCTTCTCCTGAAGGCCTGTTCTGCCAGTTTTCCGCAGAGCCCAGGGTGCCTCCTTCCTGATCT
Organism: Vicugna pacos; assembly: GCF_048564905.1. Lineage (NCBI taxonomy): Eukaryota > Metazoa > Chordata > Mammalia > Artiodactyla > Camelidae > Vicugna > Vicugna pacos. Next base: position 19,968,858 of record NC_132990.1, read on the forward strand.
CCACCCTGAACTCCTTTTAGGGCCTGTTGCAGGCTAGGGGTTGCAAGCTAATGTTTAACCCAGGCAGAGGTAGATTCCAAGTGCCCACATGACTCCTGTCTTGAGAAGGCACATGCAAGTGCCAGTTTTTATGCCAGCAACCTGAAGGCTTTCTTTCTTAAAACTCTCAGCGATTTGGGAGTGCAGGGTCAATTCTGGTCTTTATTTAACATTTTTCATTTGTTGCTCCTTTTGTACATTGTACAATTTCATTTATTTATGTTGCATTAAAATATTGTTTCTGTTGTTCCATCGATTTGATGCCTGCTCACAATCAATGCTTGAGGGAAGATTTTCCTTACTTTGCCTTTATATTAACCCAGGAAATAGTTTTGAATTCGTTTTATGATCATTCCTAGCTAAAAATTTAGGAACGTCCCATTTCTCCAACCCCTCTACCCCACGTGTACTTCTTCTTTCAATTAAAAACTTTTTAATTGAAGTATAGTCAGTTTACAATGTTATGCCGTCATCCAGCATAATACTCAGTCATACGTACACGCCCATCCATATTTCTGAACCGATTTCCTAGTCTTTCAGAGTGTTTTTTTTTTTTCAAGTCTGGTTTTAAACTAGTATTCCCAGAGGTGATCTGAGAATAACTGAGGATGAGGGACAGGACTATTTACCTCCTTTAGATGCCTCACACACAACAGCCGTTTTTGTCAGACAGCTCTTCTAGATGCTGGTTGTCTGCAAAATACACCACATGCTGTAAGATTTGTCGCCATACTACACCAGGCACTGTTCTAAGGGTGGAGACCTGGCCTCTGCTCCCTCACAGTCCCGCGGGCAGTGCGGCTCCTGGAGCTTGCATCTGGGGGCCTCCCCGTGCAGACCCCTGACAGTGTGACGTGAGCTGCTGCCAGAGCCACTGTGGGCTGGGCTGGGCTGAGCGGGGACCGGACAGGTTCCTGGGTGTTGTATTCATGCTCCAGGCAGCTGTCATTCACTCTGTTCTCTCTCAGCCTGTATTTTGCAAACTTTATTTCATTCCATCTTTATAATTTCCCTGGTGACCACCGCTAAACTTGTCTTGATGTTTTGAAAGAGGCAATGAAAATCACCAGTCACTGAAGTCAGGAGGCACAGCTTTTGTCAGAGTGGAGGTTCCTGCTGCTCCCAGTCCCTCCTGGTCATCAGCTCTGAGCCCTTGCCCTCAGCTGCCCTGCTGCTGCTGGGGCCTCCTTCATCCTCACCCTGCCTCTCATGTCTGTCTTCCCGGCTCCCTTTACCGCAGTCACCGTCCCTGTCTTCCTCTCCTGGAATCCACATTGCCAAGCACATTGTCACATATGTGTGCAGTTAGCATACGTTGGTGACAAAACGAAGAGAAGAGTATGGATTAAACCTTGCCGTTAACTTTTATACCCCTATTATATATAGACAGTGTCCAGAAACGTGAGCTATGACTTCTGTAAAGACATGTGGAGGATTCAAATCTAATGCCTTAGACCGTAAAAGGGAAATGCAGAGAGGTGAGGCCACTTGTATTTTGGTGCATTAGGAGGCGTGAAAATACAGTAAACTATTTTCTATGACATTTTATTATGGAAAATATCTATAGTGGGATATTATTATAGAATAATACCTGGTGTATTATTAAAGATAAATGTCTAAGTATGCTTATTAAAATTTTGAAAAAGATGGATTGAGACTCAGTTTTTCTTTCTTGGGTCTTATTCAGACAAACATATCCTATTGGATTGATACTCTGTCATTTTCCATGACTGTGTTTAACTTCCAGCGTAACAATACATACGAGGTATTGAAGCTGTGACATTATCTTTTGCTGAAAAATGGAAGAGAAATTGGACAAAGTGCAAACAAACATGGAACAAGCAGAGAAACGACAGCTTTGTTCCGTTGAAGACTCTCCCGTGCAGGAAGGTGCTCAGAGGAGCTGGGTAAAGGCTGCACAGCTGATCAGCTACATCACCAGGCTCACCAGGGGCTGCCAGCCTCCTCACTGAGGACCTGGAGGACGGTGTTCTCCAGGTCTGTCCACACCCTTAGCTGTAACCCGGCCCAGAAGCATGGCCCGCCAGAGCCGGAGACGGTCCCAGTTCTGCACCCAATGAGAGACTCTTCCTTGTTTTCCTGCCTGGAGGACGAGCATGTTGTCTAGTTCCCCCAGAACCAGCTGGACAGCAGCCGGTTCCCAAGCGCTCAGGCCACCTCTTCTTTCATGAGATGCTCCAGCAGGTCTTCAGCCTCTTCAGCCCAAACAGCCTAAATCCCTCACTGGGCTGGATCAGCAGAGGGAGGCTCTGGAGACCAGTCTGGAGCAGGAGGTGGGGAGGAAAATATCCCCTGGGCAGTGAGGACTCCAGCCAGACTTTGAAGAGCTCCTTCAAGGCCCCGCTCGATGTGGGAAGAAAGCACACAGCCGCTGTGCCCGGGACTCTGTCAAACTGGAAGTTAAGATGAGAAAGTCAGTATGTGCTCTGTCTGTGTTATCATCTCCGAGAAAACCCAGGAGCTGGAAAGGAGACCTGCGCCCCGCCTTTCACCGCTTAGTCTTAGCGCCTCCTGAGTGGCCTCAAGCGGGTCAATATTCACACAATTCAAGGCTCTTTGTTCTTCACTTGTAAATGCACTGAGTCATCCCGGCAGATTGTTTTGCAATACTTAGAGGAAACCATACTTTGAATCGGGAAACTCTGCATTTTACATTTGTAATAAATAGAAAGTTTTTCCTATGATGATTGTTGTATTTATGGAATTTCTTCATCGCATTGTCTGGTCAGCTTTATGGTCTTGTTTCCCTTGTCTTTGGGGGTTTCAAAGGTATATTTTAAATCTTAGTTCTTACTCATACTCTTAAAGATATACAAAGTGTCCTTAAACATTGAATCTGCCTTAAAATCCAAGTGGAACGTAGTTTTAATCATGTCATTGAGTTTTAAAATAATTTCAGTTATCTCTGCACGCAGTAATTGACTTGTGAGTAGAATGGTAGATAAACTCTTCTTCTTCTTAAGAAAGAAGTACTACTTTCTTAAATGGGGCACTTTGGCAGAGAAGACAGGCCTTTGAGAGTAAGTAAATACGAGGGAAGCCTTTCTAGGACTGTGAAGGAGATGCACAAGGCATGTTGCAGCAACAGGAGCGATTCAGTTTCCTGGAGAACACATGTCTAATGCTTGTTGATTGAATTTCTGTCCTTGTGTGAAAGAGAAACTGAAGCGAAATATATTTATAGACTCATGGAATTTAAGCTTCAGCCAATAAGTAGTGACTACCCCTTGTCTTTGTTGGCCCTGTGCTGGTGCCAGGCAGAATGAAAAGAGTAGACGTGCTGCCTGCCTTCACAGAACTCCCCGTTTGGTGAGCATGTGTGTAACAGAGCAGTGAATGGAAGGAGGCTGATGTTGTGATAGAGAAAATACGGGATGCTGGGAGCACGTGGGCCTTGCCTCGCTCATGGAATGTTTCCAGAAGAAGCAACTAATGGGGGTACAGCTCAGTGGTAGAGCATTTGACTACAGAAGAAGCAACTGGTGTGCTGGCATCTCAGGGGTCTGCTGGGATTCGCCAGCTAATTGCATGATGGTCAATTGTGGACATGGTATGTGGAGATGTTGTGGGGTAGGAGGTAGCTCTATGGGTTTGGAGATAATTACAAATGTTTGGAGATGTGACTCTTGGCTAAGACATGCATACGGAAGTCATAATCCTAGAGATGAGCCTTGGGACTGTTTGGGAGGTGGGACTCTGTGCAGAGGAGAGGAAGTGTGGGAACTAGCATAGAATTTTGAGGAACCCCGCCATTCCCTGAGAGGAGAGGGAGTGGTCCACAAAGGAAGGGGAGGAGGAGGAGCAGAAAAGCAGAGGATGGTGGTGACGTAGAAAGCAGATGTAGGTCAGACTTTAAAATGGTCGTGGGAACACGTACGCGTCCGATGCTTGTGAGATGTCCGCCGACAGCTGCCTGACAAGTCATCTCTGCGTTAGGCAACGTGTAGTTTAGTGTAAACCTTGGCTGAGCAGTTTCAGGGGAACAGGGAGGCTGAAGCCAAATTATAGCAATCGGAGAAACGTGGTGCATGTGAAGAACTAGAGAGACCAAGAGTCCAGAAATTGAGCGCTGCCCTTGGACCACAGTGAAGCTGAGCAGCCCTCCTCCGCTCAGCAATGCGCGCACAGCTGTCGTCCCCGCGCCCCGCCGGCCGGGAGGGGGCGCGCGCGCTCGCCGTACAGGACCGGCAGGCCCCGCCCTCCCCACCCCGCGGGCCCCGCCTCGGCGTCCCGCTCCACGGACTCGGGCGCCGCGGCCCCGGGGAGGACGCGGGGTCCGCCGCGGGCAGGAGCCCCGGCCCGGGAGCGGCGCCGCCGGGGCCCCGCGAGCGCGTGGGGCGGCGAGAGCGGTGAGTCAGCTTCCCTCTCGGGCCTCCGGTCCCCGCCGGCCGCGGCTCCGCCCAGAGCCCTTCAGGTTCCGCAGCTGCCCCGCGCCCCTCCTTCCCTTCCTGGCAGGAGGCTTTGGCCCGAGCGGTTCACACCGGCGTGGGTTTCTTCGGGGCTTGACGGCTCGGTATCACGGCGTGTCGTGCTGTGTTCTCAGACGGAGGAATGTTTCTGAGGAGAAACACAGTTCAGGGAAAGGCAGCTACAGTCTGGACTAGATATTGGGACCCTCCAGTGGAATGACGTGGGAACACCTCCGAGACGTCAAGGGGCCCCGGGGGATGAAAGGGAAAGTGTGTGTGTGTGTGTGTGTGTGTGTGTGTGTGTGTGTGTGTGTGTGTGTATACGTATTTATACATATGTATATATATATGTATGATCTCTATTAATAGAAATGTTTAGTATCTCCTGCAGTGATAGTTGTTAAAAAAACTTTAATTTACATGTAAGTACAATGAAATCTGACACTAATGCTATGAAACATTATTATTCCTGTCCGAATATTTAAGATCAATAAACTAGGGAGCATGGTATTTGTTTTGTTTGTCAGGTTCATACAGTTACTAATAACAGAGCTGGGATCCAGCCCCATGTTCCCGGGTCCTTCTACCCAAGGTTTTGGAAATACTCCAGCTCTCCTTTCACTTTTGCTCTCTTCATGCGGCTTCCACTCTAAGAGAAACCTTGAAGCTAGAAACCAGCACAGAACGAGAGCACGTGTGTAGATGGGCAGTAAGTTGGAGGGAGCGAAGTTACTGGATATGGGAGTGAGTGATTCAGTGAAGCAGGACTGGGAAGCAGGTGCGAGGAAGAGGAACAGATGGCAGCAGCAGCCGCTCAATACCTTATGTGTTCAAACTTCACTGGAGCAGGTGACACCTCTCAGATGTTTATCTCCCAACCACTCTTTGCTAACTGGATATAAATCAGTGACACCTGTGACATAAGGACTATATGTTTTCCGTAATTTCCAGGACTCCTCTCAATTCCGTGGAATTCCAGTATTTGAAAAGCATTTTCTAGGAAGTGCTAGAACTGTTCCATAAGATATAATGGACAAATACTATTCTGAGAGAGATTTCTATAGAAAAAATATGGTTTTAGATTTTCAGAATTATAAGAACTCCACAAGTTTTCTTTCATAGAATTTAATAAATAAAACAAGATGCAAACTTAATGAAGTGGTAAGGTGAGCATATTTTTTAAATTTTAACACAGTGTAACATCTATATGAAAATATAAATATCTAAGTTGCAAGAATAAATATAAATAAATAAAGAATAATAAGTAACATTGAAGTCATTGCATAGGGACTGATGATCCTTGAACTCAGTAATTTTACCATATCCTTGCTTATTACTACATACAAAGTATTAACTTAGTTAATTCAATACATTCTGTGGCTAAAGCAAAAATAAGAGTCTTGAAACGACCGCAGACAAATGTGCAAGGGTGACATGGCATCTCGGTCAGGGAGAATCATGTCAAGGTGACCCCAGGTCTCCATCCATAGTTCTTAGCCTTTCTTGCAAGTTGGTTAGTGAAGAGAAGGATCTCATGATTTCCAGTCGGACAATTTCCCAGGCACAGTCACTGTATTTCTTCTCTTTCAGGTAGAGATGGATTCCCTGGAAGTAGCTCTTCAGCACCAGTGTAGGGCTCGCCCTTCCCTGGGCAGAGTCTTGCTCTGCCATCACCTGCACCAAACAGGTGTCCAGGTCCTCCAGCTGCTGATGGAGTCCAGTGCGGAGTTTGTCCAGGAGGGTGGTGTCCCAGACAGCAGAGGAGCGCTCTGCGTGGAAGAGGTTGAAGAGCTGCTGGAGCATCTCGTGGAGGACAGAGATGGCCTGGGCCTTCTGGAGCTGGCTGCCATCCACCATCTCCTGGGGGAAACGGAAGTCTTTTCTGTCCTTCAGGCAGAAGAAAGGGGAGATTCTCCTCATTTGGCCTAGAAGCACGAAGTTCTCCCTGCTAACCAACACGTGCTTCCGAGGCAGGTCACAGCCCAGAGCCCCACCAGGGCCATAGCTGAACACTAGCAAGGCTGTCACTAGAGAGAGCACAGAGGCCATGGGGCACGTGAGATGCTGCTGACCTGGCTGAGACGGGCGTCTGGGTGAACCTTGGAGGTAGGTTCTCTGATGACATTCTTTCTAAGCAAGGCCATTAAATAGGGACATAGTAGTTTTCATTTTCTGAACATTTTCTACACTTTCACTTCCTTTTTTGATTTTCATTCGTGTATTCTCAGTATGGTCTAGGAAGATGTCATCAATCTAACCTAATAATTTGCAAGAAGTTTAATTTTCCCAGTAAACTTCAGTTGTGCGCATCCAAATAGGTATTGATCAGTCAGGTGAGCAATGTCATTGTCGTCAAGTCAGAAGCGCTGTAGGTATGTAAACACACACATCCTCTCTGTCTCCGTCTCTGTCTCTCTCTGTCTCATACATAACTATTGCTCTTCTCTGTTGCAGGAACACAGTTCTCGCCCTGACCTTAGGCTCCTTTTCACCCCCTTACTTCACGCAGGGAAGCAGGTCCCCACAGCCTTGTGGTTTCTGTGTGTGTTCAGGGATTTAACAGATCACCTCTGGCAGTGAAGCTCTTTGAAACTAGAGTTGGGTTTTATTTACCAATTGATTTACAAAAGAGGCTGATGATAATGATCCAATGAGCTTCTCTGATGTTTCTCTTGCTTCTAGAACACGTTCATGCAGGTGCATGTGGATGTGCTGCAGGGGACTATGGGGTCAGCACAGTTACAGATGCCGCCCTTTCTTCCCGCCGTTTTCTTACTGGGGACCTGTAGTCCCCACGGTCTGTGCCAAAACCGCTCCCAGGGGTCCTGGTTCTTTTCAGCAGAATGTGGCGGTGGAGAGTCTAACTCCCAGAAACACCTCACTCACGAAGTGCAAATCACATCTAGTCACACCCCTTCTTTTGAGTGACGGGCTCCCCTTTTTTAAACCCCTAGACCCACTCCCTGAGGGGAGGCTCACCACATCCTGAGGACTTGAAAATTTCCTTTGTGTGGAGGGACATGTTTAGTTGTCGGGGGGTTAATTCACCTTCCAACCCGCGCCCTCGCTCGTGGAGTGTTTGTGTGAAGGACCCTGGTCCTCAGTGGTAGCCGCCTCCTCTCCTGACCCACGTCCCCAGGTATCAAAAGTGTCACCAGCCAGCAGATGCTGAGAGCCAAAGTTTGTTTTGTCTAAGTAGGTAGAGGATTAATCCAATTCTAATCGTTTCACCTCGACTAGACAAATAGCTTTTAGTTTCCCAAATATAGATTTTCTTCTTCAACACTTTTAGTTAAACTATTGAACCCGTGTTATGCTCAGATTCCTGAGCTGGGCACAGAGGGTTCAGTGCTGGTGTGTCTCTCATTAGAAGCTCACATCCCAGACACTAGTGCCGTGAAGTTGTTCAGTCAGTCAGCTGATTCCAGTGGGCTTCTGTTTTCCTCTGTCTCTGTCTCCCTCTAGAATGCAGGGTGGTGACACTATGTTAGGATAAATAACCTTATTTTTTTTAGTCACGTGTGATTCTTCATTTAACATTTTTATAAATTATGTTCACTTAGTGGCTTATTGGGCAAGATTCTCCTGCTGCTCCTGCATGAGTTCTAATTCCTGCTGAGTTGAGAACAGTAAAGGGAAGAAAGGCAGAGGGGCTGCAGTCTCATTTTCAAGACTTTAGATTTTTTGTTTCTCATTTCAACTTCCCTAGAAAGTAAAATCCAACAGTAGTTTTGTAGGCAAAAAAACCCCAATTGTCTCAGTGACATGAAAGTGAAAGAAGGGAAGTGATTTTCCATTGGCACAATGACGTATTCTTAGTTAGCAAATTTCAGTGCAGCACAGGTGGGGACGAGTCTCTGGTGGAGGGGAATGATGCTGCAGATGGCGAGCTCCCTCCCACCTCCCGAGGTAGACAGAGAGCCCCCATCATCTCCTACCTCCTACCCTCATATTCAAGCTTCCCCATGACCAACTCCTGTATTTATGTGCCACATTGGTTATCATTGATGAACCTATGTCAACACATCATATTCCTTTTAAGTCCATATTTTACATTGGGGTTAACTCTTGGTCTTGTACATTCTATGTTTTTGAAGATATATATGATGACAAGTATCCACTGATATAGTATCATAGAGAATAGTTTCATTGCCATAAAATACCTCTGTGGTCCACCAGTTCATCCCTCTTTTCCCCGTTAACCGTGGAAACTTCTGATCTTTATACTATCTTTCTAGTTTTGTCTTTCCCAGAGTGTTATATATGTGGGATCATATTGTATGTAAACTTTTCAGATTAATTTCTTTTACCTAATAATATGTATTTAAGATTTCTCTTTGTCTTTTTATAGCTTGATAGCCCCTTTTAAAATTAATGCTGAATAATATTCCATTTTCTGGATGTATCTCTATTCATTCACCAACTGAAGGTCATTTTGGTTGATTCCAAGTTTTGGCAATTATGAATAAGGCTGCTGTAAACATATGTGTGCAAGCGTTTTGTGAACAGTTTTCAGCTCATTTGGATGAATACCATGGAACATCATTGCTGGATTGTATTGCAAAAGTATGTTTGATTTTGTAAGAAACTGCCAACCCGTCCTTCCAAAGGGACTGTGGATTTTGCATTCCCATCAGCAATGAATGAAAGCTCTTGTTGCTCCATACCCTCATCAGCATTTGGAGTTGTCAAGTTTTGGATGTTGGTCATGCTAATAGGTGTGAAGTGGTACTTCACTGTTGTTACAATTTGCAATTCCTTAATGACAGGTGATGTTGGGCATCTTTTCCAACTGTGTATCTTTTCTGGTAAGATATCTGTTTAGCTCTTTTGCCCATTTTATTAATCAAGTTGTTTGTTTTCTTATAGCTGAGTTTTGAATTCTTTGTACATTGTACATTTTGGACAATAGTCCTTTATCACATACAGTCTTCACTTGGTATCCATGGGGGATTGGTTCTAGGACCCCTGCAGATACCAAAACCCATGGATACTCAAGTCCCTTATATAAAATGGTGTAGTACTATTATATAACCTACACACATCTCCCATATACTTTAAATCATCTCTAGATTACTAACAATACCTAATACAATATAAATGCTATGTAAACTGCTGGTGCAGCAAACTCAAGTTTTACTCTTTAGAAATTTCTGGGATTTTTTTCCCAATATTTTTGATCTGTGATTCATTGAATCCATCCATGAGGAACCCCTGGAGATGGAGGATCAACTGTATATCTTTTGCAAGTATTTCTTCTTGTCTCTGGTTTCTCCTCACTGATTCTGAGACTTCTACATGCACATGTAAAAGTTACATGAGTCATTTGGGATCTTCTTAAAATTCAGATTCTGATTCAGTAGGTCTAGGGTGGAGCTTTGGGTTCCACGTTTCCGGCAGTCTCCCAGGTGATGCTGGTGGTGCTTTGAATAGGAAGACTGGAGAGCACCCTGGCTGCTGTTTGCATTGGAGGAGACCAGAATGCTGGTGACAGGCTACAATTAGAATGATTCAGGCCACAATTAAAATGCCTAAAATAGGATGGTGGAAGTGATGAAGAAAAGGAGATACATTTGATCACTGTATAGATGGTAAGATCACTAACAACTTGGGGGCTGGAATACATCAGGAGAGAGGAGCAAGAGCATCACGAGGGGCAGCGGTGCTTAAGAGGCAGAGTGATATTCTAGAGAGGCCTTGAGGCTGGGAGTCTGAAGGAAGACCTCAGTCCTGGCGCCAGGTCTTCTAACTTGGTCTGCACCCTTGGGCCAGCTACTTAACTTCTTGGAACCTCTGTTTCTTCTGTCAAGTTGGCACCATCATCAATGCGGTGCTTGTCACACAGTTGTTCTGAGGCTCTCAGGAACTAATACATGTGAATGTGCTTTGTAAACACTAGAGCATGATACAAATGAAGGTGATCATTGTAACTATTGTGCAATGTAAATCTATTATTAAGTGCTGTGGGGTGTACTTCTCACTGACCCTTTCTAGTCCGGCCCTAGCAAGGTCCTCATGCCCAGTGTTGTTTGAGCCAGTAGAACGAGAGCCAAATTCAGTTCAGAAGCCAGGGAAAGCTTGATTCTTTGATCAAATAATGGGGAGATGTGAGTTTGCACCCTAGGGCCCACGCTATCCTTGAAAGGCCCTTTGAGCGGCTGCACCGTAGGGTTCTCCTCAGTGGGGAGGGGCCGGAGTTCTTGCCAGGCAGACGCAGCCATGCCGCTCAGGCTCCAGACGCTGTGCCCGGTGCAGCGCCTTCACACACAAAGCTGCTGTGTGGCGAGCAGCCACTTCCCACCAGGAACCCTGGCCTGAGACTCTGCACAGAGCACCCTATGAGAGAGCGAGGCTAGACCAAGCAGCACAAAGGAAAAAGAAGGTTAGACTTTATTACTCAGATTCTATTTTTATTTCCCTGGAATTGTTAATGGGCTTTGCCGGTAATATACCTACGTGCTTTTCCCTGTAGGAGTATTCAGTCTGGCCGTGATGCCCAGACATGTCATCCTGGAAAGGCAATAGAACACATGTGACAGAAGAAGTGGATCATATCAATGCAGTCCAGCTCTTTCTGGGCACTGGAGGCCTACCTGTGGAGTTGGGGGCCTTATTTTAGCCCCTGGGCTTCAGCCTATACTTATATTTTTATTATTTTTGGGGGGAGAGGTAATTAGGTTTATTTATTTATGTTTGGAGGGAGTACTGGGGAATTGAACCCAGGACCTCGTGCATGCTAAGCATGCACTCTACCACTTGAGCTTTACCCTCTGTCCCAGCCTATACTTTTAATATGAACTCCAAGGATAGGCCCAGAAAAGCCTGGCATTCAGCCGCTCTCTGACCTCAGCCCAGCTACTGCTCAGTGAATTTTTCTGGAGGTGAGTTTGGGGCTTCCGTTTCAGTGCTGGGCCTTGTGTTGGGCATTCCTAGGAGGGAGAATGTCTAGCTTGTCATGGAGGGAAGGATTTTGCACAGTGATTGTGACAATGTGGAGAATACCTACCTTCTTCTACGAGGAAAAACTGGTGGTTTTCTTGAGAGATTGGTAGTGGGGAAGACCAGAGACTCAGGGCTCCTGGGCTTTCCTTGCTCACTTGCCTTAAAGAGGGGGTATTCTGGTCTTGCATCACAGACCTGCAAGGTTTTTCTGGCTTGCCTAGATGGCTTGTCTTTTCCACAGTATATCAGACTTCACTTGGGAGACTGGATACTCTTGGTGTTGCAATATCAACGTACACATACACACCATATGCGGAGAGAGCTGATGGCTACTCTAAAGCTTTATTAAGTTACATAGTCTTATATGGCAAAGAAGCATGATAAGGAAAATGGTTAACTAAGGTATGATGTTATTTATGACTCTCTATGGGAACAGGCAGTTTCTGGCTCAAGATCAGAAGACCCTTCATGTTTTGGTAAATCATGTTCATCTTGGCACCAGTGAGCCTTACAGCTTATCAGGGTGGAATGTATGAGAAACAGCTGCTTAACAACGTTCTCCTTGGACTCAGGTGGCTGTGCCTGTCTTAGGTTGACCCCCTCTGGCGATCTTATCCGTCATTGGCTACCCAGCCTTCTCACCTCTGAGTCTGCAGCTTTTTATAACTTGTTTACCATTCCAGCCCAAGGCTCATTCCTTTGTTCCCACAGTCGGGGGGCTACATTTCCCCCTTTTTTATTTTGTTTTAAAGCAACGAAGCAATCATGTTGTGCAGAGGCAAGAAGCCCCATCATAGCCAATGTTCTTGAGCCTGCTGTTGCTTACGCAACCGACATATACACCGCAACACGCACAGGATAGCAATGCCAAGGAGGCAAAAAGCCCTACATTGAGAAGGATTCGTAAATTTAGTCCTGAGACCCAGTTCTCTGGTTTGAGCCAACGTAAGCCATTTTCTATTTGTTCAAATGTATTTTGAGCAAATGCAGAATGTATACTTCACACTTGCTCATCTAATTCAGTTTGTAACTCTTCAGTCTTTTCACTGAGGAACGTATTAAATGCTCTTTGTAAATGCTGTTTTACCATGTACCAAGGTATATGCATTTCATTATAATTTATAGGAGTGACGCATTGCATAGAGAATTGCCAATCACATTTGAGGCATAATCTATTAACCAGGGCTTCTTGTTTTTCCCCCAGCCATTTGACTGCAGCCTCTAATGCTTGCAGCCTGGCCATAATGCTTCTATCAACATCAACCTGTGTTTGTAATTCTCACATAACGTTGGGTAACACTTTCTCTACAGTATGAGCAGTATTAATGCATGAAACTAAGGCTGTAGTGGCAGCAGCAGCAGAGGCAATTATAATCACAGCTGATACTATGAAGGCTATCAACGTGGCAATAAACCTCTTTGGTCGGATTTTCTTAAGGGACTCTAAAAGTACATATAAACTTTGTTCATTAGACCAGGTTCTGTTAAGTGTTAACAGGCAACCAAACATGAGCTCTTCTTTTCAATACCATAACAAAGGACACATTCTTAGAGGTTACATTAGCATTGGATAAACAATCAGAGTACCAAAAAGGCGAAAGTAAATTAACCATATACAATTGATCAACCGTAATATTAGGCCTGTTAGGTCCCCATACCAAGATATATGGATGCATAGTACATATCATAACAGAATTGGAAACATTTTGTTCCAGTTTTATAGAGTATTTACCAGAATGGTTGTCATAGTGGCCATGATAAATAACCCTGTTAATAAAAGGCAACCCTAACCTCCAAATTGTTTTATGTATAGAACTAAAAATTGTACTTCCATCCATGAGTTGTAGGTCTGGATAGACCATGTTCACTCCATGTGATGGGCGCTGTGGAATTCGTATTGAATTATATGGTGACATGGTTACTGCTTAAATGTCCGTAAGGTCCCCAATCTAGTAAAGTCACGTTAAAAATGGAGCTTTTTCTAGGTTGAGGAATTCGACAAGGAGTCCATTGTACTGAGTAGAACTTATACTTCCAGTCCAGGTTTGGTTGGCAAATGGGTATAGGAGGAACTTGAGAGGCATTCACAAATGTTTCAGAGGATGTGGATACAGCAGTAATAAATGTAAGGTTTGCTGCAGTGCTCCCCTTCTTAGGTTGGTAATACAAATACAATTGAGCTTGTAATTGTATGCAAGGAGAATTACTTGTGTTATTAAATTGGATGCATATAGGAGGATTATGAGAGTACAGGGTCAAAGTATCGTTGCTGCACAGATAATTTCCAGTACTGGTCAACAGTGGGATCTGTATTCCACCTGTCCATTCAGAATCATTAGGGTCAAGAGGGAGATCTGCATGCCACCAGGTTAAAGGTGTGAATAAAGGAGGGTTCAGAACACAAGCCCAGTAAGATAGGTTCATGCTTGCAGAAAAAGAAGTGGAGGTAAAGATGCTCATCATGTATATATATATATATGACACAGTAACCTGTAGAGAGGTCAGCTTCATCTGTCGTGGAGCACAAATGAACATATTTCTGTGGAATCCACTGACGGCCATCACCTGTATCAATACATAAAGAGCCCCTCTTCCAAATTTCACCTCATAAGGTCCTTCCTATTTATCCAGGAATGGTTTCTTTACCCAAACCTTTTTCTTTATAGAAGATACAGGCATAGGGGGATTGGAGAAATGGATCGCTGCAATAGAACCATCCTTAGTGTGATTCAAACAAATTAATAGTGTAAAGGGCATGATGTAATATATTATGTGCTTCCTGTACCCTATAGATACCTTTGGGTGATTTTGATGTTTGGGTGCTGGAATAACATGAATAGTAATTTAGATTTTTCTTCCTTCAGAGGCATGGTAGCCATTGATGTCTGTCAGCTGGGGCTGTGGACTGCAGCACCAGCCTCTCCAGTGCCTTTAATGACCAAGCCTCAGAAATCACAGTTCATTTTTACATATTCTAGATGTCACAGACCCACATCTCTTAATGGAGGATTTTCAACACCCTAGGAAAAAAATCTGTGGAATGAATATTGTTACAACCATCTTTGGAAAATACAGCCTGTAACAGTCCACAAAATGTCAAGCCCTTTCACGTGTAAAATACATTCACCACTTCTCAAGACCTTCCAAAATCTCACCTTCATATGGAATTTGGCAAAATCCAAGTCCAGAGTTTCACCATCTCCATCAGAGCAAGGTATGGATGGAGCGCCTCAGGTGCAATTCCTCCAGCACTGCTCCTGGAGGGCCATTCTTCCCTGTGTGAAACCTTGTAATTGAAATAGGTTGTTTGTTCCTTTACTCCCAACATACAATGCCTGAGGCAGGCATAAGACAATGTAATAGACAGTCCCATTCAAAATGGGGGAAAGCTGGAAACTCACAGCAGCCACTGGCCTGTTGTAACTGACATCTGTTAGGGCAATTTGTAGACTAGGGCTCAGTCCTGAGTTTCTGGGAATTATTCTCCATGGCTGATTTTTCTCCTCTTTGGCTTCTTGGCTCTCTGCCTTTTAAGTTATCCTTCCTTTTCCACTAAAAGTGGCTTATAGTTTTAATTGCATAGACTTCTCAGACTGCTTTCTTTCTGGAAAAGTTTGGGGATCTGAAGGCCTCTTTTTCATATGTTCTCTATTACTTTCAGTCTAAACTGGTATTAATTACTTTAAACATATAGTGGATTTGCTGTATATCCGTTTATAATGAATGCCATTAAGCAGTACACCCAGCCACAAGTCTCTTAAAATATGCCCTTTTCCACTTTGGGCTTCTTATGAGTCTGCAGTGGGACAGCAACTTGTTTTTTTGGAGCCTTGTTGCTTAATGGAGAAAACCCTCAGGAGGCCTTTTGCTTATTTAAGAGTCTCTGAGGCACCACCTTAGGTATTTCTGGTCTTAAGGGATTTTACACTCTGAAATTCAGTCTGATCTGATAAACAGGGCTTGCTGTTTGTTTATTGCTGTAGCACACCACTCACAGTATAAATTTCTATCCCCATTCCTATAGCTTTTAAACAAATTACTCCAAAATCTATCACCCTAAATAATAACGGTCTTATCTCGCATATTCTGTGAGTTGGGGATTTGTACAGGTCACAGAAGGAATGGCTTGTCTCTATTTCACAATGTCTAGGGCCGCAGGAGCACACCCCACTGGGTGGCTTGGGGTGACCTGGCCATTGGTAGAAACTTTCCTGTATATGTCTGATGCTTATAATTCTCAGCTGGGACCTCCACTGGCACCGGGTACAGAAGCACCTCGCCATGACCTATCTTTGTGGCCTGGCTTTTCTGACAGCATGGTGGACTCTGTGTAGCTGCACTTTTTACGTGGGGACCTTGGGCTCAAAAGTGAGTGGCCCAGTGAGCAAGCTTTAATGACCTAACCCATTGCTTCTCAGTGAGGGTGATTTTATCCCCTTGGGGACTTTTGGCAATGCCTGGAGACATTTTTGGTTGTTACAACTGGTGATGAGGGCTACTATGGGCATCTAAATGGACAGAGGCCAAGGATGCTGCTAAATATTTACAGTGCACACAGGACAGCACCCTACAACAAAGAATTATTGGCCTCCAAATGTCAGTAGTGCCAAGGTTGATAAACCCTAACGTAGCCGTGGAAGTCATGGCATTATTTCCAAAACATTCTTTTTAAAAGCAATTCATAAGCTATACGGTTAGGCCATTCAAGATGCTGTTCGCTTGCTCTTTGTACATTCCCTGCTAGACCAGTACCTGCTTCACCGACATCCTACCCATGTGAGCATGCTTGCCCCCCCGCCCTTGCTAGTGCTGTGATTGTTCTAATCCTCAGGCCAGAATGGTTTCACCTGCTAGGCAATTAAAGAGAAATATCTGCCCTTGTGATGGCAGTTAACCTGAGGGGTAATGAGGATGGGCCCCAGCTGCTGGTTTCCCTGGTAACTGATGAGCCAATCTGACGTCACTTCCCCCTATAAATGGTAGTCCCCTCCCCCCCTCTGAGTAGCAAGGGTGGCTGAAGTGTCCTGCCTGCTGCCCACGGTGGAGTGTTTGTTCCAGGACCTTTTGCTGTGGACGTGTAAGATCTCCTGTCCCATAGACCACTGATGTCTCACCCACTATTTTTGGGCTCTTTCTTTGGTCTTGAGGCTGGGCAGCTATGTGGCTTGCAGGCCTGAAGGGTACAGCCCAACAATTGGCAAGCCAGCCAAGAAGCCAAGGAAACGCTGTGAGTGCTGAACTGAGGGGAAGTAAGGATGGGAAATAGAGTTGGGGGTGGGGGGATCACGAGGTGGCCGTCCTCTAGCGGCTGAGGTTCTGTGGCAGCCATTGACCATGAGGGGTGCCTTTCTTTTCCAGTATGTTGATGATATTCTGTTAACCTCGGAGTCTCTTTCCAATTTAAAAGTAGAAGCCCCATGCTGGTGGCTCATCTGACTACACGAGGACGGCTGGTGAATGCAGACAAATTGTAAGGACCTGGATTACCTATCAAATGCTTGGGTGTTATCTGATGGGATAATAAAAGCCTACCCCCGACCCACCACTACTAAACAATTACAGGCACAGGTTTTAGGGATATTAACTCAGGACAGGCTTGTGAATTGGGTGTGGCCGGTTACCTGGAAGGATTTGGTTGGGGCCTGTGGCAGTGGCAAAATTGTGAGTACCCTTGGGCTTCTGGTCTCTGCGATGGAAAGGGGCAGAGCAACAGTGCAGTGTGAAGGAGCAGCAGCTGTATGCAGTCTACAGAGTGCTACAACAAGACATTTCAAAAGGCCTACAACACGGTCCAGCTGCTTGCCGCTCAAAATTCAATCAGTACTCCAGAGAAGCAAATGTGTTAGAAAGGGAAGTTGCTTTTATTCAGGATGCCAGCAATCTGGGAAGATGGTGGACTCAGTGTCCCCCAAAAACCATCTCCAAATATTCTGCTCAGCCATGAAAGTTTTGAAGGGAAAGGGGGGAAATAATTTCAGTTAATCATTGAGATAGGGGTCAGAGTCACTGCCAGGCCCGGAACTGTGTGCAGGCTTCCCGAGCAGGCTTATGGTGCAGGGTTGTGATCTTTTCTTTAGATGCTATCTGTTCACACAGCTGCTTAGTGCACTTTGTTGGGAAGACTGCTGAAGGGGAAGCTAGGGAAGAGACCTTGGTCATCTGTTAATTACTTATTTTCTGTTTGTTTCTTTGATCTACAAAAAGAACTGATAGGTTAGGCAAGGTATCGTTTGATGAAGATTTGAAAGGTGTGCTAGTGTTGCTGGTAGATGTAGCCGGTGTTGAGGTTCTTGTCCCATCCCAGAAAGAATTCAGAGATGAGATGCAGAGGTTAAGAAAGTAAACTGAGGACTTATTAAGGAATGGATACAACACTTTCAAGGGGAGAGCAGGCAGGCTCAGGTGAGCAGCTGCCCTGAGTTTCTTTGGTTACATAGGATGTAAAAATGAATGGGCAGAATATTCATTTGGGAGGAAAGGGTTTGGGGTCTTATTCCCTGATTTTCATCCCAACTCCACCCTCCCAAAGGGAGGAAGGATTTTTGTCCTTATTTAGTCTGAATCTGAAGTTTCATGGTGTCAGTGAGTGATGGGTACTTCTAATCTGCAAGGCTAATTTGATTGTAATGAGGGCATAATGAGCAAAATGTTACATTGGACACTGGGAATTCCGCCCTTTTCTTTGTTGGCCTCTAGGCTGTTTGTCACCTGAAAGGTGTGACTACTTATCAGCCAGAAGATTCCTGCTTTTCTTTCTCTGCCTAGGGACCCCTGGTGCTTACATAATGGATGGTTTCCTGTGCCATCCTTTATGTGCCCCTCCTTTCTGCCCAATTCCTGCCATTTGGTCTGTGTTCCCTTTTCTCTGCTCATATCTAGTTATCTGCCTGCTCTGACAGTAGGGCCAGAGATGAGTAGAGTAAAGTAGTGCCTGGCTTAAGGTTAGGGACAAGACAAGGGGTTTCCTACTGAGGGCGGTTTCCTGCAAAAAGCTGCTTACAATAGAGGAATTCAAAAAAAAAATAAAAAATAAAAAAGGGGGAACTCTTCAGGGTCTAAAACAGCTGTGTGTGACATACAGGATCCTCATTGTTACAAGACCCTTTCCAGTTTCTTGGACAGCGATACCATAGAAATGAATATCACTTAAAACTCTTGGACAAGCAAAGCTTTTTATAAAGAGAGGTTGTGTACAAGGGAGATGGTGGGGCGGGGGGAGTCAGCTCCCTGAGTAGAAAGGGCAAGTTGGTTTTTTTATAACAAAGGGAGAGTTTGTCTCCTGATCACTGAAAATATCCAGAAATCATCAGACTTATTTGGTCAGCAGCAGGTGGCTCCCTGGTGGTGTCAACTTAAATACAATGCACAACCTAAAAGATAATACTTATGTTTTATTCAGTGGACATTTTTGAGGACTCAAACCCCCTCAAGCCTGGGATGACAGCCTCCCAGATCACTCTGAGGGAATGCTCCGAAAAGGTAGGGGAGGAGCCAGGATATATAGGAGCTTTACAACAAAGACCAGGTAGTCAGAACATTAAAAGATTAGTGTTAAAGAAAACCAGACATCTCAAGTTAAAGAATTTAGTGCTTTTCTATGTATGGGAATGTTGCCAAGTCCAAACTCGTTCTGCTCGCTGTGCGACAGGCCAATAAATCAGGATACGAAGTGTTGGGGCAAGGAATAGCGACTTTATTCAGAAGGCTGGCAGACCAAGAGGATGGCAGACTAATGTCTTGGAGAACCATCCTGCTCTAGTCAGAATATAGGCTCCTTTTATACAAAAAAGAAAGGAGGGGGTGTGGTTGATTGTTGCAAACTTCTTGCTGCAGGCATTCTTTGTTCTTGCAGCCATCCATGTGAGCCAGGTCATGGTGTCCATGTAAACTTCCAATAAAACAAAGGTTATTCTCTATTACTGGAAGGAGCAAACATTTGGGCTCATTGAAATCATCCCTTTGAGAAGCACCTAGCTGCGTAGGGCCAGTATCCTGTCCTTTCTTATTCTGAGTCCCCTTAGAGTGCACTATTGCGGGTGCTGCAGAGGCTGGGCTGCCAGCTTCTCTGCACCCGGAGCTCACTGTAGGGAGTGGTGGCAGCTGATTACTTGATGGCTTCATCATTCTTTGTTTACTGATGTGGCTTGCAGTATTTTCCATTCACAGTGCTCCCCCTGACCCTAAGTTCAACCAATATTTTGGGAGACGTTTCATGACCAATTTTGTCCAGTGGCGCTGGGAAGGCTCATTCCTAGATCAGGCGAAGACTGTTGACATGCCACTCAAAGTGCTAATTTTTGGATAAGGCCCTGGTTATACTAAAAAATTCTCTGGATCATCAATCTTAATAGTCTATTGTCATCCAGGAAATGTTTTTCCCATGTTGCTTATTTCCATACCTAGAATCACACTATTATAATTATTTTATGCAGGGGTATAATGTGATCTATGTTTTTAAAGATGTTTAGCATCTTGTCAGAGGCCTAGTTACACATTGGGAAATGTAAGAAACAATAATCTTATAAAATTGAATAAGTAATAGTAACATTAATAAAGTCAAAAAAGCATAACAATTTAGAAACAAAGAACAAATTAAAACAATGGTTAGAATAACTATTTGTGTTGCCGGTGGATCCAACCAGTGTTCCAGGTTCTTCTCCGGTCCCAGAAAGAATTCAGAGAGAAGACGTAGAGGTTAAGAAAAGTAAAGTGAAGATTTATTAAAGGATGTATAGTACACTCTCAAGGCGAGAGTGGGCAGGCTCTAAGCTGCTGCCCTGAGTTTCTTTGACGAGTTAGTTACTTAGGGTGTAAAAATGAATGGGCGGAATATTCATGGTGGAGGGAAGGGCTTGGGATCGTATTTCCTGATTATCATCCCAACTCCACCTTCCCAAAGGGAGGAGGGATTTTTGTCCTTATTTAGTCTGGATCAGAAGTGTCATGGCTTTGGTGCATGATGGGTACTTCTGACCTGCAAGGCTAATTTTACTGAAATGAGGGCATAATGAGCAAAAGGTTACATTCAGACACTAGAAATTCCTGCCTTTTCTGACCTTTCTTTTTTGGTCTCCAGGCCAAAAGTTGTGACCCCTTATCAGCCCAAAGATTCCTGCTTTTCTTTCTCTGCCCAGGGCCCCCTGGTGCTTACATGATGTATGTTTTCCTGCATTTGGCTTGTGCCCCTCCTTTCTGCCCAATTCCTGCCACTTGGTCTGTGTCCCCCTTTCTCTGCTCATATCTAGCTGTCTGCCTGCTCTAACAGTTGTAATCTGGTTGCAATAACCATGAAGTTCACAGAGGAGTTAGCTGGGAAAGTTAAATTCTGGAAGGATCAAGTAGAGAGAAAAAGATAAATGTTTCATCCTTGTTTACAAAGGCATACTTTATCAACTTGTAGGTCATAGGATAAGAGGAAAGGTTTTCTGGGAAATAGAGTAAAGGCCAGTATATTACTCAAAACCTTTAAAAATCATAAGATTATCAATCATATTTCTCACTTCATTCAGTTCCATGTAATTAATTTCTGTTTACCTCGATGAAGTCATCAAGTTTCCATTAGAGTTTCATAATTTACCCAGTTCAATAGTATAATTGTTACAGAAACAACAGGCCAGCCAAGAAACAAGCACCACTCAGAGGGTTGGAGTACTCAGATGTATTACACCGGTGGGCTCAGAGGGGCTTCTACTCTGAAGCTCTGAACACCTCCAAGACATGTGCATGAGGTTTTATAGGGTTAATTACAAGCATGGGTCTATTAGCCAATAAGGCTCAAACAGCAAAAGCAAGGAATCAGTACATTGGAACTTATCTATTAGGAACAGATCTTGTTACTGACACTTGTTGAGCTTGGATTTACGAGTTAGCTTTTTAGCCCAGTAAACTGACACTTACTAAACTTCAGATTTATGAATTAGCCTGGCAGAACTTAGATCAGTAAACTGATAGTTATTACACTTAGATTTACGAGTTAGCATGTTACGGAAAAGACAGGCCAGCCAAGAAACAAGCACCACTCAGATGTAGTATGCCGGCAGGCTCAGAGGGGCTTCTTCTCCGAAGCTCTGAGCACCTCCAGGATGTGCGCATGAGGTTTTATAGGGTAAAGTACATACAAGCTTGGGGTATACGGCCAATAGGCATGGGACAGCTTTAGCAGCATCATTATCAGAAAAGTGGAGGCAGGGAGGCAGCAAACCAACATTCCAAAGCCAGATATATATCTTTGAAAATCCAGCTGGCTAGCAAAAACACATGAACAGCAAACCAACACTAATTAACTTAGATTTACAAGTTAGTCCAGCAGAACTCAGATCAGTATTCCGATACTTAGATATGTGAGTTATCTTGTTAGCCCAGCCCAGCCTCTCCTTCACATTCCTAGACTTGTGAGTTATCTTGTTAGACCAGCCCGGCTTTTCCTTCACAAGCCCAGCAGAACTTAGATCAGTAAACCTACACTTATTACACTTAGATTTATGAGTTATCTTGTTAGCCCAGCCTGGCTTTTCCTTCTCAATAGGTCACTGTGAAATAGTACTTATGTACTCAACCAAAGTGACAATGATTTCAAAAACAGATACAAATCACTTAAAGCACAGATACACAATCTGTTATCAAAAGTTGCTCTAAGATACTTTGTTTTCTTAACACAGCTATCTAGGGTCAGTCTTTTGTCCTTTCTTATTCTCAGTCCTCTCAGAGTGCACCACTGTGAGTGACTGCAGAGGCTGGGCTACAGGCTTGTCCTCACTGGGGAGTTGTGGCAGTCGCTGATGACTTGATGACTTCAGCATTCTTTGTTTACTGATATGGTTTGCAGTATTTTTCATTCACAATACCAATCATAATTTCTAAACCCATGTGTGTGCTTATAGAGACTCTCTTAGGGTAGCATCAAACAAGTTTTAATAGTCCCAAGTACCTTTAGCTTTTCTGTAAAGGGAAGTCAATGTTTAGATATTAATGTTTTAATACCTTACTTTATTTAGGAATGACTTGGTTATTTAATAAACTCCCATCATTTAACTTAATTTAGCGCAAGTCTAAAATTTTAAGATACCAAATATTTTCAGAGATTTTTAAGCATATGTTCCTAAGATATAATTATTTTTTAAGCATTTACCGTAAAATATTATTTTTAAGATATTTACCCAAAAGCTCTTATCTCATTTGCTTTTAATTATAAGAATTTTATCACACCAAATTACTATTTTTTTTGACAAATCTGTAACAAGTATAAAACATCTTATTTGGCTTTCATTAAACCTAGGTACTGTTAATGAAAATACTGCAATGTGAATGAAAATACTGCAACCATATCAGTAAACAAAGAATGCTGAAACCAAGTCATCAGTGGCTGCCGCCACCCCCCAGTGAGGACAGGCCTGCAGCCCAGCCTCTACAGCCACTCACAATGGTGCACTCTGAGCAGACTCAGAATAAGAAAGGACAGGATCCTGGCCCTAGATAGCTAGGTGCTTGTCAAAGGAATGAATTCAGTGAGCCCAAATATTTGCTTCCTCCCATACATGGAAAAGCACTAAATTCTTTAACTTGAGATGCCTGGTTTTCTTTAGATAACAAGCAATCTTTTATTGTTCCAACTACCCGGTCTTTGTTGTAAAGCTCCTATATATCCTAGCTCCTCCCCTACGTCTTCGGAGCAGTCCCTCAGAGCGATCTGAGAGGCTGTCATCCTGGCTCGAGTCCTCCCACCAAATAAAACATTACTCTTAACTTTTAGGCTGTGCATTTATTTCAGTCAACAGAAGCTATTCGACTCCAAAGACGGGACCTTCCTCCTGGCCAGCAATGGCTTTCTCAGGGGACTGAGAAACTTGCAGGAGTGGTGGAGGCAAAGACCTCATGCCATGCAGCTGTCTCTATAGGGAAACCCACTAGCAATTTTATTCTGACAAATCAACCTAAGAATGGAGACAAAAGCTTTCAAAGCAAAAGAAAAAGGAACAACAGATTTCCAGCCTCTCATTAATACCCCAACCAGGTTTATGTACATACAGAACTTAGAATTTAATTGGAAATTAAAGAAAATCTCACCCTGAAAATAATTAAGCCAGCTCTTTTATTGTGTACGCAGTTAGGTTAAAAAAAAGCCAGCCTGATAAAAACTTTTTTTTTTTTTTCAGAATTCTGAACTTAGAAAAACAAAAGCCCTTCTAGGGGGAACTTGCATTTCTCTTCGTGTGCCCTTGAAATATAAATGTTTTATCTTTTTCTAGATGTTTTGTGTGTATGTATATGTGTATGTTTTTTTTTTAAACTTGGTCTCTGCCATCCAAAAGGTACAAGTATGGTGTACATATGGCAGTGTCAACTGAAATAAATGCGCAGCCTAAAAGTTAAGAGTTATGTTTTATTTGGTGGGAGGACTCGAGCCAGGATGACAGACCCTCAGATGGCTCTGAGAGACTGCTCTGAAAAGGTAGGGGAGAAGCTAGGATATATAGGAGCTTTACAACAAAGACCGGGTAGTTGGAACAATAAAAGATTGCTTGTTATCTAAAGAAAACCAGGCATCTCAAGTTAAAGAATTTAGTGCTTTTCCATGTATGGGAGGAAGCAAATATTTGGGCTCACTGAATTCATTCCTTTGACAAGCACCTAGCTATCTAGGGCCAGGATCCTGTCCTTTCTTATTCTGAGTCTGCTCAGAGTGCACCATTGTGAGTGGCTGCAGGCCTGTCCTAACTGGGGTGGGCAGCAGCCGCTGTTGACTTGGTTTCAGCATTCTTTGTTTACTGATACGGTTGCAGTATTTTCATTCACATTGCAGTATTTTCGTTCATAGCAGCCAGGCAAATAGATTTGGATGCTGAGCAATCCTTAGAGTGTAACAATTCTCAGACATTTTGACATCTTAACCTATGTTACATAAACCTGGACCACGAAGGCCTTTATGTTTTTTGGGACTAAACTTTTGAATCTTATTTAAGTGGCACCCTCACCCCCCACCTCTTGTGGGAAACCTCTTCGTCTTATTGGTTCAAAGTCACTACTAATATACAGCTCATTGATGGGCAGATGATGGAGACTTTAAATTGGAGAAACTTCTAAATTGGTAAGATTTTAGAGAGCTCTCATTATAAACAAGTGTTAAATTGGTACCTATTAAAAATCAATCAAATTTACAGGTGGAAAAAAATATATTTCTAATGGTTAACCTAAGAACTCACTTAGTTTAAAACAACAAGGAAAACTGGTTTGGAAAGCTATATTTGTGTTTTCCCCTTCCCCTCGGTAGGTTTTAGAGATGCTAATAAAAGATTAGAATAATTAATATTAGTTAGGTTGAATAACTGGAAAAAAGACTGTAGGAAAAGTCTAAAGATTTTTTCTTTTTTATTATTTTTATTATTTTTTAACATTTTTATTGATTTATAATCATTTTACAATGTTGTGTCAAATTCCAGTGTTCAGCACAATTTTTCAGTCATTCATGGACATATACACACTCATTGTCACATTTTTTTTCTCTGTGATTTATCATAACATTTTGTGTATATTTCCCTGTGCTATACAGTGTAATCTTGTTTATCTATTCTACAATTTTGAAATCCCAGTCTATCCCTTCCCACCCTCCGCCCCCCTGGCAACCACAAGTCGGTATTCTCTGTCTATGAGTCTATTTCTGTCCTGTATTTACGCTTTGTTTTTGTTTGTTTTTGTTTTTGTTTTTTAGATTCCACATATGAGCGATCTCATATGGTATTTTTCTTTCTCTTTCTGGCTTACTTCACTTAGAATGACATTCTCCAGGAGCATCCATGTTGCTGCAAATGGCATTATGTTGTCGGTTTTTATGGCTGAGTAGATTTTTTTTCCTAAAAAGGAAAAAAGTAAGGTGCTTATCCTAAATGGATAAACATTTTTCGGCTGGCTATATAAAATTTTATAAATAAAATGGACATTTATGGATTAAAATACAAGGTTTTGATACTATGTAAGGTTAAAAAGGCCAAAGGGACCCCCCCCTACTGGTCCCCAACATTAAAATTCAAACAAGTCTGCTCTATTTATCCCAGTTTAAAGTAAATTTTTTTTCCAGCCCTGTAAATATATATGTACACTAAGATACTTGGTCAACAATTAGGGCAACAGTTATACCAAATAATCAAATTTAAAGATTGACAAGGGCCTAAAGTCCTTTGGCTCAAACTCCTCTGGGGATCCCAGTGACATTTAGATAAAATTAGATAAAGTGGACAAGAGATTTAAAAAAAAAAAAGGACTCCTAAAAATAAGATGTTGATTAAACCCAATAAAAACTAAAATTAAAGGTATAAGAGTTGATAGAATTGATAGACGTTTATAAAATTGATACATTTAAATCAGCTTTATATAAAGCTGTTTTGCTTAATTATGTTGTGGGATAGATATGTTTCAATGGGGAATGCTTCCTCTTCTTGATATTTTAAAACAGGGCACATAAATGTGCCCCTCAGAAAATATTAATTAAACATACTAAAGGAAACTAATAGGGTTACTTAAGACTTACAATATAAAGTAAAACTAAAAACTAATATTCAGGGGCTAAGAAGAATAATAGTAGAGATTTACTCTGAATTTAACTTGTAAGTGAAGAAAGAGAGCCCTTGTTAAATGCCTTCTGCAAGCCTTTGAAGATGTAATAAACCCTTAGAATAAAATTCACTGATACAGAAATCTCACTGATACAGAAAAACAAATTAAGGAGATACAGTTGGACTTAGGTGACAGATCAGTTCTTCGGGGAACTAAAAGCAACTATGTTTGTCTTACAAATCAGAAATGTAAATACAACAATGACCTGAGACTGAGCCTAATTAGCTCAATGAGGTAAAACTTGAAACCGAAAAAATATTTGGTATTTTAAAACTCAAAACTCTAACAAGTCTTTCAGACTTTATCAAATAAAAATACAAACCTTAGAAGTCTTTTCCATAAATAGTAAGCCTTAGTGATGTAGACTAAAATAACCTCACACAACATGAGAGTTGTGGGTTAAGCTTTATTTGGGGGCAAAATGAGGACTATAGCCCAGGAGACAGCATCCCAGAAAGCTCTGGGAAAGTGTTCCAAGGAGGCTGGGGAGACCTCAGTATTGTATGTGATTTCAGTGAAGGGGGGTTGTATGTGCAGTCAAGCACACACTTAGGCAGAGGCTTACTGTTGGTCATGAGAAGCAGTTGTCACCTTTGATGAGTTTAGTGTTTTTCTAGATAGGAGGAAAGACGAGAATTGGGGCTCATAAAACCTCTTTTAGAAAATTTAGAAAATATCTAACTATTTGAAGGCCTGTTCAGCCAGTTTTCCCAGAACACAGAGTGCCTCATTCCTGACCTCCATCCTGAACTCCTTACAGAAGGGTGTGTTGGAGGTGAGTGTCTGCAGTGGCTCACAATTTAATCCAAACAGAGTTAGATGGCAAGTGCCAATTTTTAGTTAGCAGTGATTTGAGCAAGCAAATTCAATTTATTCCAACTGTAATTATAAGCAATAAACGTATATTGTAATACCTATGATTTGAAGTGAAGCTGAGATTTCTAGTCTTGTATGTTTATGTATGCAAATAGATATGAAATGTCTCTACTGCTAAAAAATATCAGAATTAAATTTATAAAAGAGCTCCATTTGATTGACTTAAAAGTAAGCACTTACAAATTAAATATTTCTAAAATAAAAACTAGCCAACTTGACTTTCAGGTTCATGTGAACTGGGAAATATTCAATATTAAGTGAATATCTGGTATTTAGTTTGTTTTGTAGCCCATGTCCAGGTTCTTGTCCAGAAGGAATTCAGAGACAAGATGCAGAGGTTAAGTAAAGTGAAGATTTATTAAGGGATGGATACTGCGCTCAATGGGAGAGGCTCAGGTAAGCAGCTGCCCTAAGTTTTTTGTTTGTTTTTTTTCCCCCCCGCAAGTTGGCTACATAGGGTGTAAAAAATGAATGGGCAGAATATTCATTGGGGAGGGAAGGGTTTGGGGTCATATTCCCTGCTTTTCATCCCAACTCCACCCTCCTAAAGGGAGGAGGGGTTTTGTCCTTAATTAGTCTGGATAGTAGGTGTTGTGGTATCAGTGCATGATGGGTACTTCTAATCTGCAAGGCTAATTTGATTGTAATGAGGGCATAATGAGCAATAGGTTACATTCTGACACTGGAAATTCTTCCCTTTTCTCACTTTTCTTTGTTGGTTTCCAGGCTGTTCATCACCCCAAAGGTGTGACCACTTACCAGCCTGGTTTTCTTCCTCTGCCCAGGGACCCCTGATGCTTACATGATGTATGATTTCCTGTTTGGCTGAATCCCTCCTTTCTGCCCAATTCCTGCCATTTGGCCTGTGTCCTCATTTCTCTGCTCATATCTAGCCATCTGCTTGCTCTAACATTTCCCCCTCAAGGATCCTTACCTTCTTTTAAGGTGAAAAGGGATGATGGTCAGCCTTCCGTAACTACTTCAAGCTGAACATGGATGTAGCCCCTCTCTGTGGGCCCAGATCTCCTTGCTGTCTCTCAGAGGTAGGGGTTGTTAGTGTCAGCAGGGATGGAGAGTGGGGAGTAGGAGGCAGAGGCCTTGTCCAGTGATGTTGATGGTCTTCTTCTTCAGGTGGGATTGGCTGGAATCCTTGCTGTATCATCATTTGAAGTTGGAGTTGTATTCTAGAGGATAGAAATTTTACTGGATAGTTAAAAATACAGGAGCCAAAGATAAAGATGAGAAATATGGTGGCTGTGTGGGGCCTGGAAATGGGAGAAGCCAGGTATATCCTGAAAACCATCACTTAAGAGTCTCAGTCCATTCCTGTTTTCCATGGTTGTCCCTCTGGAGCCAGGAAGCCTGTTCATAATTTTTTTTTAACATTGACTTCTACTTCTCCTGAGACATTAATGTATGTGCAGCATTTTTTGTTTATGACTGCACAAACCCCTCCTTCGCTTGCTAGGGGATAGCCTAGGGCTTGGTGATTGTCAAAGACCCCCCTGCCAGAGAATCAAGGGGCTTCTGTAAGAGTGTTAGAGTGTCTACAGTTTTGTGTGTGTGTGTGCGTGTGCGTTATCCAGGGAAGGGGTCAGGTCCCTCAAGGTTGTCTCATTGTAGGCAAATCCTCCGCAATGGGCAACTGTAGCTAACATCCCTATAATTCCCGCTAGTACCAGACCAAAGGCCCTTTTCTGTCTCACATGGGTCACATTGAGGATGGTTATTTGGGCTGGAGCCACAGTTCCCAAGATGCAGCCCTCATAGTGAAGTGTGTTGTCTGGATGTGAGAGAGCAATGGCTTTGGTCATTGCGAGGTAGCTATCTGAGGTCCCACATACCTGTAATAATCCAGGCAGCGCTGATAAAACTGTGTGATTGGTTTGGTTATACAGCTGGAGAAAAGTTTTGGGAGGTGGGAGACAGTTGCAGAGGGGTCCCATCTGTATTTTGGGTTTAGTTTCTGGTTTGGCGTATCCAGGAAGGGGTAGTTATGGAGGGCCATACTAAGGGGATGTCTGATATAATAGCCAGCGCAAGAAGTTCTGTTGGCATTAGTTTGTGAATTGTCATAGCACACGTGTGTGTTGTTAGGAATGCGGGGTGATGTGTAAATAGGCTGGCCCACTATATCACTCCAACTTATAGGCTTAAAGATATCCAGGGGCAGACTTAGGTTTCTGTTAGAGAGATCCTCAAGGACTGAAAAGGGGTCTGTGTGTCCCCTGTGTGTATCCTTGTAACAAGGGGTGCATCCTAGAGGCTGAGTACAGACAAGGGAGATTTTGGTGATATTTATAGCCTCAGAGTAGGGAGGTGTGATGTGGTAACAGAGCGGAGGGGGCCTCTCCCATGTAACAAAGAGAAACCTTGTCCAGAGTGATTAAAAGAAGATTGGTTAAAAGTCGAGAATACCATGCGGTTGTTGACTGGGTGGGCCTTGAAGGTGGTGCTTATGTCTCCTAGGGTGGTGGGTTGTGGGTGGCAAATCCAGCAGAGAGAGATTTTCTCCTTTAGCAATAATCCAAGAGTTACTGACTATTACATTATATTTCCATGCTAACTCCTGAGACCAAAGAGATTGGATGAATGAGACAAGAGCAGGTAAGGGTGGAGGTAGGGTCCCTACTATTCTTTGGGAGGAGAAAGGAAAAAGGAAAAAAAGAAAGGAAGAATAGAAGCTGTGGGGTGCCTTTTAGATTTGGGGCAGGTCTTATTAAAGCCAGTACAGGCAGAGAAGCTTCCTCTCAGGTGTGGCTGCGGTGTTAAAGCGGCTCTCGTATAAGATTGTGAGAGCGAGCCGGAGAACAGGAGGACGGTAAGTATCCACGTCCACCAGAGCATGTTGGGTGGGTGGGTGGACGAGGGTACCAGCAGGCACAAGGGGAAATAATGGTCCTCAGCCTGGGATCTGTGAAGTGCCTTTGTCCTTGAATAAGAGTTTCAGGTCTTGAAAGAGGCTCACTCGTCCACCTGGGCTCCTCTGGCCGTCCAAGGCCCTCTGTGTCCTGTGAGGACTCGGGGGCGGGGGGTTTAATCCTAGAAAGGTGCACCCAGTTAGCAATCCCCTGTAACTTTACTGCAGTGGGAGTGCTGAGAAGGAGCTGTTCAGGCCCCGTCCACTTGGGCAGTAGTTGGTCGGAGGCGGGTCCTTCTCTCCGTGGTTTTAGGAGGATGAAGACTCCTGGTTGAACCTGAATGGAACCTGTTTCCTGGCTGGGGCTCGGTAAAAACCTGATTTCCGTATTGTGTAATTGCCTTTTGGACCAGTCCCCGATTAACTAGGTATTTAACAAGCTCACTAGTTTCAGAGTCCACCAATATATCAGGATAAAAGGGTCCACCATAAACCACTTCAAAGGGGCTGAGCCTTAGCCCCGCTTTAGGTGCCGCCCTGATTCTCAGCAGGGCTATGGGTAAGAGCTTTGTCCATGGTTCTGATTCTTGACAAAGCTTAGCCAGGACTTTTTAAAGTTTGATTTGCCCTTTCTACTTTTCCTGATGATTGAGGCCTCCAGGCAGCATGGAGGTGGGAGCAAATGCCTAGGGCAGTAGAAATTCATTGTGTGAACCTAGCCATAAAAGAGGGGCCACTGTCACTTTGCAAGGACCATGGAAGTCCAAACTGAGGAATTATTTCTTTTAATATTATCTTTATGGCTTCTTGAGCTTTTTCCGTCCTTGTTGGAAAGGCTTCCACCCGTCCAGTGAAAGTGTCAATAAAAATCAGAAGATATTTATATCCCTGGGAGGATGGCATGTGGGTAAATCTATTTGCCAGTTCTCTCCTGGATAAGTTCTTCTCCTTTGGGCAGGCTGGAGGAGGGGTGGGGGCCTAAGTTTTCCCCCTGGGTCATTATAGTAACATACATTGCAAGTCTTCATGGTTTTTAAGATAGTCTGAGGAAGGCTTATGCCCAAGAAAACTGTTTCTACCAGGCTAGTAAAAGCATCCCTCTCCAAATGAGAGGAGGCATGGAGTGACTTTAAAATTGTAATGCCCTGGGCAGCATTATTGTTTGTTCCTTAATCCACCAGCCATCAGGGCCCTCTTGGTATCCCCTATTCCTAGCCCATTTTATTTCCTTGTCTGTACATTGAGGTGGCAAAAGTGGGCTGGGGGGTTGGTATATGGGGGAGCAAGGCAGCTTGAGTTGAAGGGGTTTTAAGAGCTGCCTTTCTTGCTGTTCTATCTGCCAGGTTATTTCCTCTTACTATATCTGAGTTTCCCTTTTGATATTCCTTGCAGTGGATCACTGCCACCTCCTTGGGGTCTTGTATTGTGTCTAGGAGCTCTAAGATCTCTTTGCAGTGTTGGACTAGGGAGACCCATGCAGTCAGGAGCCCCCTCTGTTTCCAGATGGCAGTATGAGCATGTAACACCAAAAATGCGTATTTAGAATCTGTATAGATATTGATCCTCTTGTCTTTTCCTAGTCTTAGAGCTTGAGCTAGGGCTATAAGCTCAGCTTTCTGTGCTGAGGTCTGAGGTGGCAGGGCATCCACCTCTATGACCCCATGTAAGTCCACTACAGCATATGCTGCTTTCCGGACGCTGTCATGTATGTATCTACTTCCATCAGGTAACCAGGCAGCATCGGGGTCCTCGAGGGATTGGTCCCTAAGATCTGGTCTGCTAGAATATACCTGTTTTATGGTCTCATTACAAGAATGAGCCAGTTCCTCTGAGTTTTCTTTTGGCATAAGGGTGGCTGGATTTAAGGTCTGATGTACTCAGTCTTAATCTAATCAAATGCTCTTTATAAATTTCCTGTCCAATCTAGAGGTTCCAGATCTGGTCCCTTTAAGGCCTCATACAATGGTTTTGCATGAGACCAAAGCCTGGGGGTCAAAATCCTACAAAACCCAGCCATTCCTAAGAAGATTCTAAGCTGTTTCTTTGTGTGTGGTGGCTGCAAGTGAAGGATTGCCTCCTAGCACTGGGTCATAAGGGCACACTTTCCTGGGCTTAGAACATGTCCCAAGTAGGTAAGTGGGAGGAAATTTGGGCCTTTTGTGGGGATACTTTATATCCCCTGTAACCCAGGAAGTTGAGGACCTGTACAGTGTTTTGGTCTGAAGTTTCCCCTGAGGGGCTGCAGATAGGAGGGCATCTACATATTGTAATGATGTCCCTGCCTCCAATTTGAGTTCCCTTAGTTCCATTGCTAAGGCATTGCCAAACAGGGATGGGCTATATCCCGAAATCCCTGAAGAAGGACAGTCCAGGTATATTGTTGGGTTTTATTACTGTTTAGATCCATCTACTCAAAACAAAAAGGTTTTGGGAATCAGGGTGAATGGGTATGCTAAAGAAGGCATCTTTAAGGTCAAGGATGGTAAACCAGGGATCTGAGTGAGGGTTGTTTATGGGTTGGGAACAATTGGATGGAGAGGAATTATGGCTTCATTTATGATTCAAAGATCTAGGACCATTCTATATTCCCCATTGGTTTGAGGGCAGGTAGGATTGGAGTATTTCAGGGGGATTGGCATAGCACCAAAAGCCCATATTTAATGAATTTTTAGATTAGGGGTTGGAGGTCTCGTCGAGCCCCTGGTTTAATGGGATACTGGCACCTGCAAGGGAAGTAATTAGTTTCCTTTAAAGTGATTTTTATGGGAGTGACAAACTTTGCCTTCCCTGGGGTTCCCTGATCCCACACCTGTGGATCTACAAGTTTTTCAATTTCTGAGGGGAATACTTCTGGCTGGATTGTTTGTGTCTTGTATAATATGTAGTCCAGCCAGAAAAAAAGCCCCGGTTTTGCTTTTCAGGGAGAGTACGAGTTGCCCCCAAAGCTGAGGGAAAATCTCTTCCCAGTAATGGGCTAGGGTATTCAGGCATAACAAGACACTTGTGAGTTATAAGGATCTTTCCCCAGGTGCAAAGTTAGAGGGGTGGTGAAATGTTTTACCTTTGGCCTTCCTTCTACCCCAAGAGTAGAGCAGGTTTCGGGAGGAAGGGGCCCAGTGTGAGAAGTCAGAATAAGTGGCTCCCGTGTCCACTAGAAACCGGACAAGTTTTCCTGCCATGTCAGTGGTCACCCATGTTTCCTCCCATGTGATGACTGTCTTCTCAGGAGCCTTGGGAGGTCCCCGATCCCATCAATCAACCACCGCCATGACTGGCATGGGGAAATTTCCCCGCTCCCTTTGGAGCTGAGTGCATTCCCTCTTCCAGTGGCCCATTTTTTTTACAGAGTGGCCATGGCACCTTGGATGGAGGCTGGGACTGGCTTCCTGGGCATTCCTTGCTCCAGTGCCCAGGGCTCCCACAGCCAAAACAGGCTCACCTTTCTGGTGGGGGTCTTCTGGGAGTACTTTTGGGGTGACCAAGAGGTGGGTTAGGTCTTATCATGACAGCTGCCAAAAGCTTGGCTTGCCATCGCTCTCTTCTTAAGTCACGCTGTTCCTTTCCTCCTCAGCCAGGCCTCTATTATTAAAGACATTGAAGGCCGTATCAATAAGATAGTCAAGAGGGGTTTGGGGTCCTATTCAAGCTTTTGAAGTTTTCCACAGATATCAGGGGCTGATTGGCTAATAAAGTGGGTTGCAAATACAACATGTCCCTCGAAAGTGTTTGGGCCTACATTAGCATACTTTCTGAGGGCGTCTACCAGCCGAGCCTGAAATAGGGCTGGATTTTCATCTAGGCCCTGGGTGACCTCTTTAACCTTATCATAGTTAACAGGTTTAATTATGCACCATTTCATCCCCTCAATAAGGCAAAGGACCATGTGGTCCCTTCTAGTGATGCCAGGCTGGCCTGGCTGATAATCCCAATTGGAGTCAATTAAAGGCACTGCTGTCAAGCCCACGGGGTACTGATGAGGCTGGGTGACTTGGACACTGGTTGAGGTCAGACAAAGAAAATGGGGTGTGGACTCTGATAATTCCCTGAGGCCCACCTACTATTTCCTGAAGAGGGCAAAGAAGTTCTGGTGGCACTTTTGGTATGGAAGGGTAAAGAGGCTTATAGGGTGGAGGAGGGGCTGAAGATGGTGAAAGTTATCCGGGTTTGGGTCTTTTGTCTGGGGCTTGTGTTTTTCTAGAGTTTCCATTATAGGGGGCTTTTATGTGGCCTGAATAGGTCTTTACCGAGAAGGTCCCCTTACGTAGGACTTGCATAGCTCTGGGTTCTCTCTTAAGGCTGCAAAGGTCTGAACATAAGAAACTTCCATTCATTTTCCCTGTATTTTGTAAAAAATTTTGTAACTGCAGGATAGTGTTATAGTTGAGGCTTCCATTTTCTGGCCAGACCTCGTCATTTATACTGGGGCCAGGCTGTGTTACAAAAGAAAAAGAGCTTTTTCCATTTTAAAAAATCTAGAAAATTGGTCCCAGTGACTCAAAATGCACCCAAGGTGAGTCCTTGGGGATGGAGGAGGTGTTTCCCATGGATCCTTCAGGGAGAGCGTGCTCCTGTAACAGAAAGGGGCACTAGTGTTAGGAGGGCCCGTGGGGGCTCCCCAACAGAGGGCTGGTTCTAGGTGTCCCTGTCCACCTAGTCCCGCCAAATCTGGCCAATGTGGGGTATCGACCCCCCCACGTGGAAGCCTGCTGTGCTTGTCCCAGCACCCTGGGAGCTCACTGTGTCCCGTCCCAGGTCCATGGAATCCAGGACGGTGACCTTCCTGAAGGCTTAGAGGTGTGTGGGATATGCTCTTTCTTTTGTGGGCAATGCCCCAGATCTCATCAGTTCCATCCCCCCTCCCCCTCCCACATGCACTCAGTCCAGCAGGTGCTGGGCTGCACTTGGGGGAAGGAGGAAGCATCATGCCTGTACTGAGGGTGAGGGTGTGTGTGTGTGTCTGTCCGAGTGTGAGTCTGCGTCTGTGTCTGTTCATCCGTCCATCCTGGGTGACATGCGCCAAGCACAGGGTCACCAGGGAGCAGCTAAGTGTATGGCTCTGGTGTCGCAGTCCTGCGCAGCTTCAAGATTGCAAGGCAGGGACAGGGCAGGCATAGACCCCAGACCCACAGAAGGGGTCTGTCAGATGCCAGGACCCTGCGCTGTGGCAGGCAGCGAATGCTGGGCCCAGTCCCATCGAGTGTGGACGGGCTGTCCCCCTACCAACACCAGAGGTGTGGTCCATGGAGCACTTGTGGTGGAAGGGAGGTTCCACAGGGACTGCAGCAGTAGTGGTGGCTTCAGCTCTCTTACAGTCTAGTTAAAGCTGTATTTATTTGTCAAACCCAGAGGGCAAATATCCTATAGCTTGCTTGGGTCCTTAGCTGCCTGTGAAAGTTGCTGGAAACTTTTCTTAACAAGCCCTGTGCATATGTAACAATGAGAAATAAAAACCTAGCAGCAAGGTTTGGGAAGTTCTTGGTAAATTCCTCCTCCCCCCACCCCTTTCCAAAGAGTAAGACGTGAAAGTGAAGTGAGATAGAGGTGGGGAGAGGAGACAAAGATAGTCAGGCAAAAGTGGATCTATAACAAGCCTAGAAGTGTAGCTGCACGGAGGGGTCAGTGCTATGCATTTACCTGTGCGCCTAGAGAGCCTGGTGTGGAAATTGTGGGCAGACAGAACTACCGTTTCTTTAGTCCATTCCACAACCCTCTCACCCTCACAGGAGAGACATTTTCAGCGGCAAGCACCCTAGAGGCTTTTATGTGCTCTACTCCTATCCACATTTTTGTGACAGTAGGTCCAAAAGAGGTGACACATGATAAGTAAGAGAGAGAGAAACAGTTAGTGCCTCTCAAGTGCAGGGGAGGTGAGAGGCCTTGGCTTACCAAACCTTCTGATCAGGCTGACTCACCAAAGATGTTGCCAGTAGATGTAGCCAGTGTCCAGGTTCTTGTCTGTCCCAGAAAGAATTCAGAGATGAGACACAGAGGTTAAGCAAAGTGATGATTTATTAAGGGATGGATACTATACTCTCAAGTGGACAGCAGGCAGGCTCAGGTGAGCAGCTGCCCTGAGTTCCTTTGCTTAGTTGGTTACATAGGGTGTAAAAATTAATGGGTGGAATGTTAATTGGATGATTATTCATTTGGGTATAAATCCAAATAGTGGGGGAAGGCCTCCTATGGACATCATGGTGGTGAGAATTAGCATTGTAATAACACGTGTTTTGTTTCAGGTGTGCAATAGTGAGACTACTGTTGTAGAGTTAGTTATGAATAGTATATAGTGAGTGTAATTATGAAGTACATTAGTAGATACAGTACTGTTACAGTGGGTTTGTAGATCATAATTGCGGTTATTCATCCCATGTGGGTAATTGATGAGTATGCTATAATCTTAAGTAGTTGGGTTTGGTTGAGTCCTCCCCACCCCCTGATTGCAACTGATAGGATAGATATAGTTAGTATTATATTAGGGTTAATTGATGGTGCAATTTGATACAGTACTGAGAGACGTGCTAGTTTTTGCCAAGTTAGCAGGATTAGTCCTGATGCTAAGTGGGGTGCCTTGTGTGACTTCTGGCACTCAAAAGTGGAATGGGGCTAGTCCTAATTTTATAGTCAAGGCTGTAGTTATGATAATTGAGGCAATTTGGTCAAAGATTTTTGTAGTGGTTCATTGACCCGAGTATAGTAGGTTGATGATAATTGCTAGTATGAGTAGCATTGATGCTGTGGCTTGAGTTGGGAAATATTTGGTAGATGCTTCTGTGGTCAGCGGGTTGAAATTTTTTATTAGAATTAGAATGGTGGCGAGCATATTTATTTCAAATCCAATTCAGTTAAATGGTCAATGAGAGCTAATTATCACAATTAAAGTCCCTAGCATAATTGTAAATAGAATAATAAGAAGAACAAGGGGGTTTATTAGTATGGGAAGGATATAAACCAACATTTTCGGGGTATGAGCCCAATAGCTTATTTAGCTGATCTTACTATAGAATATGGTGTAGCGTGGTAGCTTGAAGAATTTTGAATTCTTAAGGGTAGGTTCAATTCCTACAGTTCTAGAAATAAGAGGATTTAAACCTATTGTTTACTCTTTCAAAGTAACTCTTTTATCAGACATATTTCTTATGTTTGTTGGGGGATGCTTGCTGTCAGGATTGGTAGTGAGACATGTCATATACACAAGGCCAGGCTTAGTGGTAAAAAGTTTTCTCGTAGTAGGTGTATGAGTTGGTCCTATCAGAATCGAGGGTAGGGAGGGTAGGATGCTTGAATTCATAGGAAAGTTAGTTAGCAGGAGTGTTTTGAGAACAAAGTTGGCTGTGTACAATTCTGGTATGTAGGGGTTGTGGAAAGCCCCAAAAAAGAGAATAGTAGTGAAGGCATTTATTATAATGATACTGGCATACTCAGCTATGAAGAACATGGCTAAGGGGCCTGCTGCGTACTCTACATTAAATCCTTATACTAATTCAGATTCCCCTTCAGTCAGGTCAAATGGGGCCTGGTTGGTCTCTGCTAAGGTGGAGATGAACCATATTATGTCTAGGGGCCAGGCTGGGATGATTATTCACATGTGTTCTTGTGTTGTGATGAGGGTCGATAGCGTGAAGGATCCATTTATTAAAAGCACAGATAGTAGGGTGATGGCTAATGTAACTTCATAGGAAATTGTTTGGGCCACAGCTCGTAGAGCGCCGATCAATGCATATTTTGAGTTGGAGGCCCATCCGGATCATCAGATGGAATAAACAGCTAGGCTGGATATTGTTAGTATGAATAGTACTCCTAGGTTTATGTTGATGAGGGGTTGGAGTATTAGTAGTGGGATTCACATTGTTAGGGCTAAAGTTAGGGCTAGGATGGGTGCAATAATAAACATTGAGATAGAGGAGGTAGCGGGTCGTAGTGGTTCTTTAGTGAATAATTTAATTGCATCGGCAATGGGTTGTAGCAGACCATGTGGCCCCACAACTTTGGGCCCTTTTCAGAACTGTATATAGCCTAAGACTTTCCATTTGACAAGTGTGAGAAATGCTACTGCTAGTAGGATGGGAACGATGAGTCTTAGAATATTTACTATGAACATTTTGTTAAGGAAGAGGAATTGAACCTCTGACTGTAAAAGCTTAAGTTTTATGCAATTACCAGTCTCTGCCACCCTAACAGACCCTGGTCTAGGGTTTGTGTTTTTATGGATTAATTAAGTTAAGATTATATCATTAATTAGTCCTAAAGCGCCCCTGTGGGATAGGCCTCATTTCTCTTGTCCTTTCGTACTGGGAAAAATTAATAATAGATAGAAACCGACCTGGATTACTCCGGTCTGAACTCAGATCAAGTAGGACTTTAATCGTTGAACAAACGAACATTTAATAGCGGCTGCACCATTGGTGTGTCCTGATCCAACATTGAGGTCGTAAACCCTATTGTCAACATGGACTCTTGAATAGGATTGCGCTGTTATCCCTAGGGTAACATGTTCCATTGATCAAAAAGTTTGGATCAGTAAATGATGCTTCGTTTTGATCAGTGGACCTTAATTTTAATCACTCGGAGGTTTTTCTGTTCTCTGAGGTCACCCCAACCAAAATCGCTGGCCCTGCTAAAAGGCTATCATCCCTGGCGGTTAAATATAGTTTTTTGTGGGTCAGTTAATTGAAGCTCCATAGGGTCCTCTTGTCTTATTAATTCATCCCCGCCTCTGCACAGGGAGGTCAATTTCACTGATTGGAAGCAAGAGAGAACCCTCGTGTGGCCATTCATCCAAGTCCCTGTTTAGAGAGCAAATGATCATGCTACCTTTGCACGGTCAGGATACCGCGGCCGTTTAACAAGCGTCACTGGGCAGGCAGTGCCTCTAATACTGGCAATGCTAGAGGTGATGTTTTTGGTAAACAGGCAGGGCTCGTGTTTGCCGAGTTCCTTTTGCTTCTTTTAAGCCTTCCTTAGTGCACACCCGTGTCAGGTTAACAGTAAGTTTAATAAATTGTTTACTATTAGATTAAATTTATTAAGTGTTAACTGTCAGTAGAGTGTTGCTGACATAAGCTTGTGCAAGGAGAAATTGTTTCTTGTTACTCATATTAACACTGTTGCTTTTATTATTTAATAGATTAGTCCAGTATCGGGTTAGGAGTTCTTTATTAACTATTGGTATTAAAACCTATTTAGTGTTGAGCTTGAACACTTTCTTAATTGATGGCTGCTTTTAAGCCAACTATGGTAATTGTTGTTTTTACTCTCTAAGTAAGGCTGTATCCTTAGTCTAAAAAGCTGTACTCTTTTAGATTAACCTTTAAAAATACAATAAAATTAGTAATTCTTTAGGTATTTTTAGAGATGAACTTACATTCTTCTCCTGGACAACCAGCTGTCACCAGGTTCGTCACGCTTGTCACCTCTACTTGTAAATCTTCTCACTATTTAGCCACATAGACGAATTAGCCCCCTAGGCTGTTCACAAGTAGCTCGTCTGGTTTCGGGGTAGTTAACTTAAGTTCTCTCTGCTAAAATTTTCTAGTTAAATCATTATGCAAAATGTACAAGGGTTAATCTTTGCTTCTTACTACTTTAGGTGTTCTTTCATCGTTCCCTTACGGTACTTTCTCTATAGCGCCAGTAGTAAATTTCTATCTCCTATACTGTAGAGTTAACATAAATGATTTGTTTTACATTTTTGAAATATTTGAAATGCGTAGGTTTTGGGCTAGCTCTAGTTCAAGACGTTCATCTTTTATGAAATCTCCTAAGTGTAAACTAGGTGCTTTATTTAAGCTACGTTTTGTTCATCCAAGCACACTTTCCAGTATACTTACCTTGTTACGACTTATCTCTTCTCACGTGTCTAGCACTTATTATTGTAATCTAAGGCCCATTATACTTCAAGAGGGTGATGGGCGGTGTGTGCGTGCTTCATGGCGTAGTTCAATTAAGCACTCTATTCTTAATTTGCTACTAAACCCTCCTTTAGCCTTCAATTTCATAAGAGCCTTCGTTAGAGCTGTAGATTTTCTTGGCGGCAAGAAAATGCAGCCCATTTCTTCCCATCCCATTGGTTACACCTTGACCTAACATTTTCATTTTTAAATAGTTAAGCTTACTTTTATTCCCTTCGGGGGTTTGCTGGAGATGGCGGTATATAGACTGAATTAGCGAGGGTTGGTAAGGTTGATTGGGGTTTATTGATTATAGAACAGGCTCCTCTAGGAGGGTATGAAGCACCGCCAAGTCCTCTGAGTGTTAAGCAGTTGCTAGTAGTACTCTGGCAAGCGATTTTCTCATCATAATCACCTGGGTTTAAGGCTAAGCATAGTGGGGTATCTAATCCCAGTTTGGGTCTTAGCTGTCGTGTAATTAGATAGTACTAGGGTCACTTCCGTAGTTTATTTTCACTCTGGCTATAGCCATCTACATCCTAGCCAGGGCTTAACTCTATTTTTTTGTTGTTGTTGTTGTTACTCATTAACACACTTTACGCCGTATCTCTATTAATTCGGGTTGATCGTATGACCGCGGTGGCTTGCACGAAATTTACCAACCCTGAATAATATAACTTAGTCAAACTTCCATTTATGACTTAATTTTTTATCACTGCTGTATCCCGTGGGGGTGTAGTTAAGCAAGGCGTCGTTAGCTACAGCTTTGTGTGCTTGATGCCGGCTCCTTTTATCCATTGAGAGTTAGGGGCCATTCTCACTGGGATGCAGATACTTGCATGTGTAATTTCATTGGAAACTAATAGAAAGGCTGGGATCAAACCTATGTGTTTATGGAGCCATGAGTCGATCTCGGCATTTTCAGCTCCTTGCTTTAAATTTAAGCTACATCAACAGGCTGTGTGTCAGCTTAAGTTGGTGTTTAGGTGAAACATGTGCTAATTAAAATGCTTGTTCAATTCTGTTTCAAAATTTTTGGCAGATCTAGGGACATAGCTGTCTATATATTTTGAGTATATCTAAGTAGCACATTGGTACAATACGACTGTGTTGCCGCTTGAGTAAAATTAAATTTTATCCATAGGGCTTGTTTGGGTTCTATTAGCTTATGCACTATGTCTTGTTTTTGGGGTTTGGCAGGACCATCTGGTGCATAGGAAATAGGACTTGTGGGGGATAAGGGGGGTTTGGTCTAAGCAAGCTAATTACTTGCTTAACGCATACACACGTGTGCGTGTACATGTACACGTGTGGGTGTATGTATACATATACACATGTGGGTGTATGTGTACGTATACACATGTGGGTGTATGTGTGAGTTATGTCCTGCAACCACTGACCGAATAGCACCTTACTGTTTGTTGATGCGGGTAAATGATATTCATTAAAGTCCAGCTTCAATTGATTTGACTGTGTCGAGGCCTCAGACAGCCATAGTGGAGTCCTTGCAAGTTCCCCCTCTTAAAATTATAAAAATACCAAATGCATAACACCACAGTTATGTGTGAGCATGGGCTGATTAGTCATTAGTCCATTGACATGTCTTATTTAAGAAGAAAGTGTGGGCGATTTTAGGTAAGATGGTCCTGAAGTAAGAACCAGATGCCTGGTAAAGTTCCAGTATAGAAACCCCCAGGATGGATGGGCCCAGAGCGAGAAGAGGGACACCTGCCGAGTGGGTTGATGGTTTCACGAGGCTTGGTGATTAAGCTTGTGATCTAAGGGTTATGATACGCTTGTTAACTGGAAATAATTTGACTTGATGTTCTATGCATGATCAAGGATAAGATGTACATGCTTATATGCATGGGGCAGATAATTTTATGTATAATGTACATATAGCACGTGAAGTGTGCTGTGACATGTAAGTATTGAGAAAATTCATGCGCATAAGCATGGGCTTGTCTCTGGTACTCTGATTATACTTGGGGTTTTTAATGCTCTATGGGATTTATCAGGGAATAGTTTAAGAAGAGTTCCAGCTTTGGGTGCTGGGGGTGGGGCTTTGGCCTCTTCCTTGAGTCTTAGGGAGGGCATGATCCTCCTTTTATGGTTTACAAGACCAAAGTAATCAATATACTACGAAGACTCTTCATTTTAAAAGGCGGTTTTCGATGATTCCTGCTACTGGTATAAGAATCAGGATTAGGGAGAAGTATAAGATGGATGCTACTTGGCCAATCGTAGTGAAGGGGGGTTCAATGGGCTGTCCTCCAATTCAAGTGAGGGTCAGTAGGTCGGCTGCTAGGATTCAAAACAGGCACTGGCTAATGGGGCGAAATATTATGCTTCATTGTTTTGATGTATGTAAGAATGGAATGAGCGCTAGGACTAGGATTGAGAGCACTAAGGCTAGGACGCCTCCTAGTTTATTAGGAATCGACTGTTGGATGGCAGATGCAAATAAGTATCATTCTGGTTTAATATGGGGTGGTGTGTTGAGGGGGTTAGCTGGGGTGTAGATGTCGGGGGCTCCTAGTAGGTCTGGCGAGAATAGTACTAGAATGAGTAGGGCTATAATTAGTAGCAAAGCACCTAGAATGTCTTTGATTGTATAGTATGGGTGAAATGGAATTTGTCTATGTCTGAAGAGATTCCTGTGGGATTGTTAGAGCCTGTTTCATGTAAGAATAGCAGGTGCAGTCCCGCCAGGGCTGCGATGATGAAGGTAGGATGAAGTGGAAGGCAAAGAACCGTGTTAGGGTGGCTTTGTCTATAGAGAAGCCGCCTCAGATTCATTCGACTAATGTGGTTCCAATGTATGGGATTGCTGAGAGTAGACTGGTAATACCTGTGGCCCCTCAGAATGATATTTGTCCTCATGGGAGGACGTAGCCCATGAAGGCTGTTGCCATCACTGTGAATAATAGGATAGCCCCCGTATTTCAAGTTTCTAGAAAGGCATATGACCCATAGTAAAGTCCTCGTCAGACGTGAATATACAAGCAAATGAAAAATATAGAGGCCCCGTTAGCGTGCAGGTGTCAGATGATTCAGCCGTAGTTTACGTCTCGACAAATGTGTGTGACCCATGAGAAGGCAGTTGTTGTGTCCGATGTATAATGTATTGCCAGGAATAATCCCGTTAGAATTTGTACAATTAGGCAGACTCCTAATAAAGAGCCAAAGTTTCACCAAAATGAGATATTAGATGGGGCTGGGAGGTCAATGAATGAGTTGTTAATAATCTTTAGTAGTGGGTGTGATTTTCGGATGTTGATCATTAGGGTTCTTGTAGTTGAATTACAACGATGATTTTTCATGTCGTTAGTCATGGTTTGAGTCCATGCGGGAATGAATGACAACATACATTGTATTTATTTTGAGTATTATTTTTGTGATTGGCTTTGTTAGTTTTTCTTCAAAGCCCTGGCCGATTTATGGGGGGCTTGGCCTGATTGTGAGTGGTGGGGCGGGTTGTGGTATTGCATTAAAATCTGGGGGTCTTTTTTAGGCCTAATGGTGTTCTTAATTTATTTGGGTGGAATAATGGTATTTGGTTATACGACGGCTATGGCCACTGAGCAGTACCCTGAAGCGTGGGTGTCTAGTAAAACAGTATTGGGAGCCTTCGTTTTAGGTTTGGTAGTGGAAATGGTTATAGCTGTTTATGTATTGAAGGGGGAGGAAGTGGAGCTTATTTTTAAGTTTAATGGGCTGGGAGATTGGGTTATTTATGTTATGGGGGATTCTGGATTGTTTAGTGAAGAGGCAATGGGGACTGCTGCTTTATACACCTACGGTACTTGGTTGGTGATTGTCACTGGTTGATCTTTATTTATTGGTGTGGCTGTTATTATGGAGATTACCCATGGTAATTAAATAGGATCGTAGCTAGGGCTAAAGTAACAAGGAATGAGAGGAAGTACAGTTTGATAAATCCCTTTTGGTTGGATACTAATGTGGAGGTTTTCGTTTGTATGAGTGAGAGAGTTTTTGGGAGGGCGGTTTCTAACCAGATTAAGTCTAGGAATAGGGATGCTGATTTTTGGCTTACTGAGAGGCCTAGATAGGGGATAAGACGGTGCATGATAGTGGGGAAGAATCCTAGGAGGTTGGAGAATTTGAATAATTTTGAAGAGTGGGTGAATTTTACGTTTTGGGTGATAAGGTTAATTTCTGTTGCTAGGGCGAAGCCTAGGATTGTTGCTGCAAGGGCGGTCAATTTTAGGTGATGAGGCATAGTCATTTGGGGGCCTGTTATGGGGGAATGTTGTTGGAGATGATAAATCCAGCAAAAATGCTTCCGATTAGCAGGCGTTTAATGGGATTAATAAGGAGGGGGTTATTCTCGTTGATTAAAATTAATGTAGTAAAGCATGGTTGCCCCAGGAGGGCATAGAAGATAATGCGAGTACTGTAGGTGGCTGTGAGGGGTGTGGCGATGAGAGTAGTAAGTAGGGCTCAGGTGTTGGTATATGACATGTTGGCGGCTTCAGTGATTAGGTCTTTAGAGTAAAATCCTGTGAGAAACGGAATTCCGGTCAGGGCCAGGCTGCGGATAGTGAGGGCTGTTGAAGTAAAGGATATGGCTTTGAAGAGGCCCCCTATTTTTCGAATGTCTTGTTCATCATTTAGGCTGTGGATGATGGAGCCCGAGCATATGAATAGTATGGCCTTGAAGAAGGCGTGTGTGCAGATATGCAGGAACGCTAGGTAGGGCTG
Source organism: Vicugna pacos (assembly GCF_048564905.1). Classification (NCBI taxonomy): domain Eukaryota; kingdom Metazoa; phylum Chordata; class Mammalia; order Artiodactyla; family Camelidae; genus Vicugna; species Vicugna pacos. The sequence continues at coordinate 20,013,224 of NC_132990.1, forward strand.
ATTGATACCAGTCTTTACTATTATTAGGCCTAACTGGCTTGAGGTGGAAAAGGTGACAATTTTTTTGTTATCATCGTGGGTAAGTGCGCAGATTGCCATAAATAATGTGGTTGCTCCTAGACATAATGTTACAGTTTGAACTGTTTTCTTGTTTTCTATTAGAGGGTAGAATCGGGTAAGTAAGAATACCCCCGCTACAACAATTGTGCCTGAGTGCAGTAGGGCGGATACAGGGTAGGGCCTTCTAGCGCAGAGGGCAGTCAAGGGTGTAGGGCAAACTGGGCAGATTTTCCTGCTGCGGCTGGAAGGAGACATATTAGGGGCATGTTGGGGTGGCCTTGGGTGAGGGCAGAGATTTGTTGGAATTCTCACACGTTTAGATTAGTCAGGAATTCAGGCCATGGCTGCTACAAATCCAGTGTCTCCAACACGGTTATATAAAATTGCTTGGAGGGATGCCGTGTTTGCGTCTGCTTGGCCGTGTCATCATCCAGTCAGTAAGAAGGATATAATCCCTACGCCCTCTCAGCCGATGAAAAGTTGAAATAGGTTATTAGCGGTAATGAGGATGAGTATTGTGATGAGGAATAGAAGCAGGTACTTAAAAACTTTATTAACGTTGTGGTCGGAGTGTATGTATCATACTGAAAATTCTATAACAGACCATTTCACGAATAATGTGACTGGTACAAACATTATTGAGAAGTAGTCTATTTTGAAGCTGAGTGACAGCTTTAGGGTGTGGACTGTAATTCAGTGTCAGTTTGAGATAATTGTTTCTTGTCCAGAGTGGATGAATATTGTAGTTGGGATTAGACTAATAGCAAAGCTAGATGTGATGGTGTTTTTTACAAAGAGGGGTTACAGGTTACTTCTGTAGATATTGGAGGTTGCTATCATAATTGGTAAGGTACTGAGTATGAACAATGTGAGCAATGTGAAGGCTGCGAATATATTTATTACTTTTATTTGGAGTTGCACCTAGTTTTTGGCTCCTAAAACGAACGGATTACTTTTATCCTTTAAAAGTTTGAAAAAGCCATATTGTTAACTATGGGGGCATGAATTAGCAGTTCTTGCATACTTTTTCGGTATATAAAGAGTTCTGATCTCTTATTGCTAGATTCACAATCTAGTGTTTTTCTTAAACTATGTTTACAGTACATGAAGCCCATGATGATCTTAGGGTTGAGAGATAATATAACCAGGGGTAGCATGTGTAGGGCTATGAGAGAATTTTCTCGTGTAAAGTTTGGCTTGATACTGTTGATGTGGTAAGTATATTTACCTCTCTGTGTCACAATAAACATATATAGGGAATACAAGGCTGTCATTATCATGTTAGCCCCTATTAGAATAATTGTGATGTTGGACCATGAGAATGAAGATATGATTACAAATAACTCTCCGATTAGGTTGATTGTGGGTGGTAGGGCTAGGTTAGTGAGGCTTGCTAGCAATCATCACATTGCTATTAGTGGGAGGAGTGTTTGTAGGCCCCGGGCTAGGATTATCGTCTGACTTTGGGTATGTTCGTAGTTTGTGTTGGCTAAGCAGAAAAGTATAGAAGATGTAAGTCCATGGGTGACTGTGAGGGTCGTGGCCCCCATATAGCTTCAGGGTGTTTGGATTAAGATAGCCACAATAACTAGAGCTATCTGGCTGACTGAGGAGTATGCAATTAGTGATTTAAGGTCGGTTTGACTTAAACAAATGGAGCTAGTCATAATTATGCCTCAGAGAGACAGTATTAAGAAGGGATATGCTATATGCTCTGTAAGGGGATTTAGAATAGTTTTAATTCATAGTATGCCGTAGCCCCCTAGTTTAAGTAGAACAGCAGAGCCAAAACTATTGACCCTGCAACTGAGGCTTCTACATGGGCTTTTGGTAGTCAGAAATGAAGGCAATAGAGGGGTATTTTTACCATAAAGGCCATTATGTATGCCAGTCATAGTAGTGCATTGGATTAAGAGTCAGCTATTGGTTGATTTCAGTACTGCATGATCATAAAGTTTAAGGAACCTGTTGTGTTTTGGATATAGACAAGTGCAACCAAGAGTGGTAAGGACCCCATCAGTGTATAGAAGAGAAAGTAGGAGCCAGCATTAAGACGTTCTGTTTGGTTTCCCCATCAAGTGATAATAATTAGGGTGGGGATTAGAGTCGCTTCAAATAGTATGTAGAATATAATTAGTTCTAATGCGGTAAATGTCATAATTAGAAAGGCTTGGAGTAGAATTAGCATAGTAATATATAGTTTTTTTCGAGTCACGGGCTCTTTGGACAGATGGGATTGGCTGGCGATAAGTCACGTTGTCAGGACTAGCAGGGCTGCTGACAAGGAATCTGAGAAAAATGTGAGTGAAAAGTTCATACTATTGTCTTATATTGATTATGCAAAGAGAGGCCGATGAGGCTAATCAGCAAGCTATGGGCTGTAGTGTTAATTCAGTTTATGCTATTCTTTGATAGCCAGGTCAGGGGGATCAGTGTGACAGTGGGCAAAATGACTTTTAGCTTTGTAGTAGATTAAGGTTCTGTATGTAATCTGTGCCATATGTGTTTGACATCATTACTAACAAAGCCAGGCCTAGTGCGGCTTCACATGCTGCGAATACTAGAAGAATAATAGACATCATGCTGGCTAGTGTAAGGTGTGTATTTAGAATTATTAGCGATGCTATTACAAATAGTGAAAGCATCATGCCTTCTAGACATAGTAGGGAGGACATCAGATGTGATCGATATATCAGGAGGCCGATGAGGGATATTATAAATGCCAGAATAATATTTATACATACTAGAGACATTTGATAATTATGAATTTAATCATAATCTAATGAATCAATCATTAATTTTATTTAAACTTATTACTATATTCAGTTCATTCTAGTCCTTTTTGGGTTCATTCATAGGCGAGGCTAACTGCTAGCAGCGAAATGATGAGCATGGTGTATAGGTAGTTTATTTGGGAGGCCCATGGTAGGGGGAGTAGGAGCGCAATCTCTAGGTCAAAGAGAAGAAAGGTAATGGCAATTATGAAAAATTTCATAGAGAAAGGCAGGCGCGCTGATCCTATAGGGTCAAATCTGCATTCATAGGGGCTTGTTTTTTCTATGTAGACATTTAATTGGGGGAGCCAGAATGCAATTAGCACTAGGAGTGATGCTAGGACAGTGTTTGTAAGCAGGGCTAGTATGAGATTAATTATCCTTTTTCGGGTTATACCGAAGCTAACTGATTGGAAGTCCGTTGTACTTTTTAATACTAAAAGGATAGGACCCTCATCAATAGATAGAGGCATAAAGGAGTAGCCACACGACATCTACAAAATGTCAGTACCAAGCAGCAGCTTCAAATCCAAAGTGGTGGCTGGACATAAAGTGGAATTTTAGTTGTCGTAGAAAGCATACGGCTAAGCAAGTGGAGCCAATGATGACATGAAGGCCATGGAATCCAGTGGCTACAAAGAAAGTGGACCCGTAGATGCCGTCTGAAATTGTAAAGGGTGCTTCGCAGTACTCTGAGGCTTGAAGTAGGGTGAAGTACCGTCCTAGGGCAATTGTGATAAATAGCGCTTGGAGTATGTGCGTGCGCTTGCCTTCTATTAAGCTGTGATGTGCTCGGGTGATTGATACCCCAGAGGCCAATAAGACAGAAGTGTTAAGAAGTGGGGCTTCCAGTGGGTTTAGGGGGTGGATGCCTGATGGGGGCCAGTACCCACCTAGCTCTGGAGTAGGGGCAAGACGTGAGTGGTAAAAAGCTCGGAAGAACCCAGTAAAAAATAAAACTTCTGAAATAATGAAGAGCACCATTCCGTATCACAGCCCCTTTTGGACTGCGGGGGTGTGGTGTCCTTGAAATGTGCTTTCTCGTACGATATCTCGTCATCACTGGTATATTGTTAACACATTTGTTACTAATCCTAGTGACAGTAGAAGGGTTGAATTAAAGTGAAATCATATGGTCAGGCCAGATGTCATAAGGAGGGCGGACAGGGCATCCATAAGAGGTCAGGGGCTGGGGTTTACTATGTGGTACGTGTGAGTCTGGTGGGTCATTAGGTGTTACTATGTAGGTATAGGCTTACTAGTAGAGTAAACACATAAGCTTGGATAAGAGCAACGGCGAATTCAAGGATTGTTAATAGGACTAAAGCAATAAATGTGATGAGGGCCGTGGGTGTGCTAATACTTATTAGTGCAAGTGTGGCTCCCCCAAGTAAATGTATTAGTAAGTGGCCTGCTGTAATATTAGCTGTCAGTCGTACGGCCAGAGCCACGGGCTGAATAAACAGACTGATGGTCTCGATGATTACTAATATAGGAATTAGTGGTGCTGGTGTACCTTGGGGAAGAAAGTGTGCTAGTGAGGCATTTGTTTTATTGTGAAAGCCGGTGACCACAGTTCCAGCCCACAAAGGAATTGCCATTCCCAGGTTTATTGACAGCTGTGTGGTAGGGGTAAATGAGTGTGGAAGAAGTCCTAAAAGGTTTGTAACCCCAATGAATATAATTAAGGATATAAGTATTAGGGTTCAGGTTTGTCCCTTGTAGTTGTGGATGGCTATTTGCTTTGATGTTAGTCGGACTAGTCACTGTTGGATAGAAATGAGCCGGTTGTTAATCAGTCGGGCAGGGGCTGGGAATAGCATCCTTGGGAACATAATAATGATGATGAGGATAGGGAGTCCTGTTATGTTGGGGTAAGGAAAGAGGCAAATAAACTTTCGTTCATTTTGTTTCTCAGGGGTACTCTGTTTACGGACCTTGCTGGATTTTAGCTCAGGGCTTGATGGGTAGGTGTACTTGGAGAATTTCAACTGGAATACGATGAAGAGGGTCAAAAATATTGATAAAATAGTAATAAATCATGTTGATGTGTCTAGCTGGGGCATGTCATTAAGGAGAGTCCTTGGCTCTCACTCTTTAACCTAAAAGGTTAACGCTATTTAGCTTCTTAATGAACTTATAGCATAAACGTAGATCACTCCTCAAAGTATTTCAGTGGCACCATTTCAAGGACAATCGGCATGAAGCTGTGGTTTGACTCACAAATCTCTGAGCATTGCCCATAGAAAAGTCCAGGTCGTGTCGACATTAGTGTAGTTTGATTTAAGCGCCCAGGAACTGCATCTGTTTTTAGCCCTAAGGAAGGGACCGCCCATGGGTGCAGGACGTCTTCAGATGAAACTAGCACTCGGATTGTTACTTCTATTGGCAGGATTACTTGGTTATCCACTTCGAATAATCGCAGTTCGCCCAGTTTTAGATCTGACGTGGGGATATGTAGGAGTCGAAGTTTAAATCCTCATAGGCTGTATACTCGTAGCTTCAGTATCACTGATGGCCCATTGTCTTAATGGTCAGGGATCGTATTCCCTGATTTTCATCCTAACCACCCTCCCGAATGGAGGAGGGATTTTTGTCCTTATTTAGTCTGGATCAGAAGTGTCATGGCATGTTGGTGTATGATGGGTACTTCTAATCTGCAAGGCTAATTTGATTGTAATGAGGGCATAATGAGCAAAAGGTTACATTCTGACACTGGAAATTCCTGCCTTTTTCCCCCTTTCTTTGTAAGTCTACAGGCCACTCATCACCCCAAAAGTCGTAACCACGTCAACCCAGAGGTTCCTGCTTTTCTTTCTCTGCCCCGGTGCTTACATGATGTGTGATTTTCTGTATTTGGCCTGTGCTCCTCCTTTCTGCCCAATTCCTGCCATTTGGTCTGTGTCCCCCTTTGCTCATATCTAGCTATCTCCCTGCTCTAATCGTTTGTTGATTTAAGACATCTTTAGAGTCATCAATATTAAGTATAATACCTTTACTGTACTTAGGTTTGATGACAGTCAAATAAGATCTTGTTGTATCTGTTTCAGATTTGTCAAAAAAATAGTAATTTGGTGTGATAAAAGTCTTATAAGTAAATTAAACGCAAATGAGATAAAAGCTTTTGGGTAAACAATTTAAAAATAATTACATTTTAGGAATGTGTTTTTGAAGTAATCTCTGCAAATATTTGGTATCTTAAAATTCTAGACTTGTGCTAAATTAAATGGTAGGAGTTTATTAAATAACTAGGTCATTCCCAAATAAAGTAAAATATTAGAACATTAATTACCAAACATTGGCTTCCCTTTACAGAGAAGATAAAGGTATTTGGGACAATTGATAAATATGTTTGGTGCCACACTAAGATTTTCTATAAGATAGATAAACAAGATTACACTGTATAGCACAGGGAAATATACACAAAATGTTATGATAAATCACAGAGAAAAAAATGTGACAATGAGTGTGTATATGTCCATGAATGACTGAAAAATTGTGCTGAACACTCGAATTTGACACAACATTGTAAAATGATTATAAATCAATAAAAAATGTTAAAAAATTATAATAAACTAAAGAATAAAGAAAAAATGGAAAAAAGTAAAAAAAAAGATTTTCTATAAGAAAACATGGGTTTAGAAATTATTATTGGTATTTGTCAATCTACAAAACACTAATGTAGAAGACAGTTCATAATTGCTTATTTCCTAGTTTTCACAGGAAATTAAGGATTTTAAGAGTTAAGTATTCTTATGTAAGTATGTAATTAAGCTACAAATAATGAAGAAATATTTTGGTATACGGTAGAAAAATGAGTGTATGTTTTCAGTAAAAGAAGATATAAAAGATAAGACTTCATTTTGCTACTTTAGAGTTGGTAGTTTCTAGTTGGGTGAACTAAGGGATGAAATAATATGGATGCAGAAAGTGACAGGTTATGGAAAAGGAATCCTGAGAAAAGAGTGTGTGTATTGTCAGGAGTGACTAAATGGATTTTTGTTAAAAGTCAGCTGGTAGAAGGCTGGGTTTTGATGCTCTCTGTTGAGAAAACAAAGTTTCTTAGTGCTACTTTTGATAACAGATTGTGTGAGTGTCTGTGCTTGTATCTGTTTTTGAAACCATTGTCACTTTGGTTGAGTAAATAAGTATTGTTTCACTGTGACCTATGATTTTATCTTACCAAGTGTTTCAAAACTTTTTAACAAGTTTTCCAAATACCAAATTTTGATTAAAGTTCCTTTGACCTCCTGCTAACTTTGAGAAGCTTCAGAGGGCCCCTTAAACATCCCAGTGAGAGATATTAAACTAATTAGACATAATTGGTATGTTAAATTACTTTAAAAATTATCAAGTGATTGGGGATAAAGCTTAGATTATATTGTAAAGGTAAAAGTCACTAATAAAGTTATTTGAAAATTCATATAAAACATTTTCATTTCGAAAAGGCACAGGAAGAGAAATGCAAGTTCCCCCAGAAGGGCTTTTGTTTTTATAAGGTTAGAATTCTGAAAAGATGTTTTTATCAGGCTGCCTTTTTTTTTTTCTTCAACTTTATTGCATATGCAATAATAGAGCCCCAGCTTAGGTATTTTCAGGGAGAGCTTTTCTTTAATTCCCAATTAAGTACTTGTAAGTTTTGTATATACATGAACCTGGCTGGGGTATTAGTGAGAGGCTGGCAACCTGTCATTCCTTCTTTTGTTTTGAAAGCTTTTATCTCCATTCTTAGGTTAGCTTGTCAGAATAAAATCGCTAGTGGGTTTCCCCACTGCATGCGACAGCTGCATGGCATGAGGTCTTTGCCTCCACCACTCTTGCAAGTTTCTCAGTCACCTGAGGAAGCCATTGCTGGCCAGGAGGAGGGCCCCGTCTTTGGAGTCAAATGGCTTCTCATATGATTTCAGTTTTGACAGACTCTATTAATGTAGCCAATTCAAGAAAAAAATGACAGGCCAGTTTCCCCCCTAATTACCCAGTCCAACCCCACTCAATGTTAACTGAACAAAGTCTTCCCAGTCTTTCAACTGAGGATAAAAACACTCAGTGTCTAAAGTGAGTAAAATCTTCCCAGGGCCTTTCACTGAGGATAACCTGGTCCTCTTCTTGAAACTAAAAGTTTCAAGGACAACCTACTACTCCAGAGAGGAGTTTAACACTATCAAATAAAACTTAGGATCATCAACCAATAACAGGTGATCCTAGAACCAGGAGACACCCAAATTCTCAGAGTCTGGACTCTGAGGAGTCAGATGAGCCCAAGAGGCCTCTGCTGGTACCAAGGCTCCGGGTCCTCATAGAGTCCAGGCGAAGGAGAGAAGTCTGCTCTGGGTCCCCTGTGGTCACCAATACTGTCGACTGAAATAACGCATAACGTGAAAGTTGAGAGTTATGTTTTATTTTGTGGACAATTCTGAGGACCTGAACCCCTTTGAGCCCAGGCTCTCAGGGAATGCTCCAGAAGAGGGAGGGGAGGAGCCAGGATATATAGGAGTTTTACAACAAAGACCAGGTAGTTAAAACATTAAAAACAAAACCAGACATCTCAAGTTAAAGAATTTAGCACTTTTCTGTGTATGGGAAGAGGCAAATGTCCGGGCTTATTGAAACCATCCCTTTGACAAGCACTTAGCTGTGAAGGGCCAGTATCCTGTCCTTTCTTATTCTGAGTCCCCTCAGAGTGCACTATTGTGGGTGCTGCAGAGGCTGGGCTGCTGGCTTGTCTGCACCCTGAGCTCACTGTGTGGGGTGGCGGCAGCAGCTGATGAGTGATGGCTTCAGCAGTCTTTGCACAAAAAATACTACAAGTCATATCAATAAACATAGTGGCTATCAGGAATAGGGAGTGCTTCTCTGAGGGGAGAAAAGCAGGAGAATTTTCCGCAAGAAAGCACAGGAACAGATACGGGTAAAATTTATAGCTGAGGTTCTTGTCTGTGGCAGCTATAGGTATACTCGTTACCGTAACAGAGATAAAGCTCATCTTTTATTCCAAGGAGGCTTTTTTGTTTTTTCTCTTTCCCTTGGAAAAGTTTGCAAAGGCTTTTTTGCCAAAGGCTATTCTCTGGTCCTTTTCAAAATGGCTGAACTCTTGTCTTCCTGTCTGACTATGGACAATGGTAGAAACCGAGGAATCCACTTTATTTTACATGAAGTTCAGACACTGGCATTTCCATGTGCCCTACAACCTTGCTGCTGCCGAGTAAATTGAAAGGCTCCAGTGTTTGGCACTAACTGTGGGGACCGGTGGTGGAAAGGCAATTTGGTACTGCAAGTCAGAACGAAAACCACAGGCGGTGGTTGTATTTTCTCACAATGCTGTTACTGGGTGCGTTTGGTGTATGGGTCATGACCTCCCTGTACTGTGCTGCTAAAAGATCTCAAATCTCCTCCCTAGCCTGAGGGCCGGGGATCAGCTCCCTCCCAGACTGGGTGACAGTGGTGGCCTCACTGCAAAATGAGTCTTGATGGCTGTGTCTGCACACTTGCTTGCTCACTGCCCCAGTTAGTGATTGTTTTAATACTTAGGTCAGAATGGGTCCACTTGCTAGTTCATTAAAGGGAAATATCTGCCCTTGTGGCAGCTGTTAACCTGAGGGGTAGTGAAGATGTGCCCCAGCTGCTGGTTTCCCTGGTAACTGATGAGCCAACTGGATGTCAGTTACCCTTATAAATATACAGCCCAAGTAGTGAAGATTGCTGCCATGTCCTGCCCTCTGCTGTCCATGGGGTGTCGCTCCAGGACCTTTTGCTTATGATCCCCTGTCCAATAAGCCATTGATATTTCTGCCGCTGTCTTTGGGCTCTTTCCTTGGTTCCCAGGCTGAGTAACTAGAAGGCTTGCAAGGCTGTGGGGTGCAGCCCACCACAAGCCTTCCCATGTTTAAAGAGACATGAATTAGATTCAACCCTGAGAAGTGGCAAAGTTTTCAAGGCACATGTGGGATGGGAGACAGCACTGTGGCTGTCTTAGAAGATAAAATCTGTCACAGAGTCTCCCTCCATTTCTCTTCCTCTGCAGTGATTTCTGTCACACTCACATTTTAGGATGTTTCTGCTCTGAGAAGACAAGCTTATCAGTCTGTTTTTATCTTCCAGAAAGTATTCAAAATCAGTTTTGATGATGTTCTCATTTCAAGGGATTTGGGTACAAGATGTGTTCACATTGCTGAATTTAATAATACAAAATACTTCCACTATAGCTGTGACAATGTTACAGATCTAAATCTCCCATCTTCATTTTTAAAATATTAGCTGAAGGAAATAGAGTTTTCTTTTCTAAAACCTTTCATATACTCTTAAAACAGTTAAAAACATAGGTGCCACCTTCCTTAGACCACTACAGTGCAGATAGGGCTGGAAGACTGAGCTTTCTTTCTCTGGCTACTCTCACATGCCTTCTTTCCTGGACTTGTAATGAAGTCCAGCAGGTACAGACCCCTAGGAATAGATCTACGGTCAAACAAATTCAGGTTTCTTAAGTTTGGTAGTGAGGGAGAGCACTCACCATGAAGAGCCATGAGGAGGCTCAGTAGGAAGGAGTGGGAAGGAGGTTTGTAGAGGGTTTAATGCTTGGACTACGTGATTCTCAGAAGGGGAGAGGGCATCAGCTCTGGACTATAGTATTTGCACTCTTGCAAGCTAGTGTTTGTACCAGAGGTTCTAGGAACACAGCAGAGCTGGGGTAGTCCTTGTCGCTTTCTTACAGATCACTCTGAAACAAGAGTTATGTTACTGACCACATTTCTTTAGAAAGATTGTTCTAGGTCTGTTAGGAACATCATGTCATATTTACCAATGCAACAGTACTAAACAGGATTCTGTTCCTGTTTCCTTGGAAAATGAAATACCAGGATAAAAGTGGAATAAAGTATATGAAAACCCAGTAGAGGAAGCTTTGCATTTGGGTTGTACAGTTGCTGCTCTGTTGTATGAAAGTGACCACATGGGTCAGATCCTTCAAGAGGATGGTCAGATATATCAGACATTAGTCTATGATGTGAGAAAACAGTGCTTCTCACCACTATATCCTTGGTATTAATAAAAGCAGTTTTTGAAGGTCAACTGCCCAACTTGGGTAGGAAAATAGAATTGCTGGGACTGTGGTAAGGATCTGGGATGTAAAGTCAATCATGGGGGATGGACAAAGGCTGCTATTAGAGTTAAACTGGAGTATTGTTGAGATTTTTCTGTGACCCTCATCTTCTGAAAGCCAGCAGTGTGATGATGAGACAGTAATGGATAGTAGAAGAAAGTGAATCACTTTCTGTGCAGGGATGGAGTGTAGAAGCAGCAGGCTGAGCATTTTTCTTGTGTCTGATACCACCATCTGCAGTCACCTCCCAAAGAGCATCCTGTCCGTGTCTATGGTTAAGTATTCTTTTTTTTTAACATTTTTTTATTGATTTATAATCATTTTACAATGTTGTGTCAAATTCCAGTGTTCAGCACAATTTTTCAGTCATTCATGGACATATACACACTCATTGTGACATTTTTTTCTTTGTGATTTATCATAACATTTTGTGTATATTTCCCTGTGCTATACAGTGTAATCTTGTTTATCTATTCTACAATTTTGAAATCCCAGTCTATCCCTTCCCACCCTCTACCCCCCTGGTAACCACAAGTCTGTATTCTCTGTCCATGAGTCTTTAGATTCCACATATGAGCGATCTCATATGGTATTTTTCTTTCTCTTTCTGGCTTACTTCACTTAGAATGACATTCTCTAGGAGCATCCATGTTGCTGCAAATGGCGTTATGTTGTCGGTTTTTATGGCTGAGTAGTATTCCATTGTATAAATATACCACATCTTCTTTATCCAGTCACCTGTTGATGGACATTTAGGCTGTTTCCATGTTTTGGCTATTGTAAATAGTGCTGCTATGAACATTGGAGTGCAGGTGTCATCCTGAATATGGTTAAGTATTCATACTGCACATCTTTCCAAAGAGAGTAGTTGTGGTCCAGGAACAAAAGTGAATTGATAATTACCCCAGGGAAGTGAGATAGTGGACCAAGAGAATAATCAGTTTTATTTTTTTATTTTTGTTTTTAATAAAGCATACGGCTGGTGACTTGTTTGTAGTTTAAGACTGGTTAGTAGCAGTAATGAGATGGTTCCAGTTCTGTCATTCTTCTGAACAAAGCCCCCTTCCTGCTCCTGCCTCTGCACAAGACCAAGACTTCAGCAGACTTGGGTCATCCTCAAAGCTGCAATCCTGATTGCTACCTAGATCTTGACAGGGCTTCTCACCAATCTTCTCTGCCCCAACCAGGACTCCGCACAGGCAGGATGTCTACTGGGAACTTTGACCAGCCGCAAGTGCCCAGCACATTATGCAAAAACCCATGTCCGGACATTGAGTTTGGGGTTTAAGTCCAGAGGAATCTCCTTGAGCTTGACCTGCACATAGAACTATTCCCAAATGATAGCCAGGAGCATGCTGCACATGGCTGGATTGGCTACCAGGTAAGGGGTGAGAGTGAATGGGAAGTGTAGATACCAAAATTTGATATGTACATGAAGTGGACAGTTGTAAATGGAATCCATAACTGACTCCCCTCGCAGGATGAAGCAGGAAACCAGGGCAGGGGTTAGCTTGTTAATGGAGAGAGCGTGCAAGGTTCGAAAACCCTCTTTCCCCAGTCTTTGAGCTTAAGCAATGCCTTCAAGTGTATCTGTATACATATGATACATCGAAGGTTTTATGAAATGTTTTTCTCATCTGGAGAAGGATAAATAAAAAATTTAATAAAAACTGAACACTCTGCCTAGTATGAAGAAATGAGTGTTACTAATTAGGATTGTACATTGATTGTATTTTGGTTCATGACTTACACCATGAGTCAGAAAGTTTTTGTGGATCACTAATTCCTGGCTGGAAGAATGTTTTGACTTCTAAGTGATAAACTATACTTCTAACTAAGAATACAAAGTTGAGTCAGTAGAAATTAGACGTGTAGTCCACTCACACACACACACACCCTGCTGACTGGCTCTTGGGTAAATGAAGCAAAGGATAAAACTGCTACCTGTATAGCAACAGCCTTCTGGATGATGGACCAGTAAAGAGCCAGGAGAAGGGGCCATATAACCAATGAAACATCTGAGCTCAGGTAGCAGACCTTAACTGCTGTCATCACCTTTATATTCATCTTGCTCTAATATTGCATGGAATACAACCTTGTTCCTTCAGTTCTGTCTAGAAAAGAAATATGGTCATAAGTGAACTCTTCATAGCCTTCAGGAGGACAACGAAGAGGTCACCTGATTTCAGTCATAGCCATCCGGAGGGGAAAGAATGCTCCATATATGAAACGATTTTGCTACGAGGCAGTGTTTTGGAGATTGAGGAAATGAGTAGTTACACCACTCTTACTGTTCCCATAGCCAAGAAACCGGCTTTCCTTGAGTCCATGGATGGTACTAGAAAGAATTTGGTCTGCTGGTGCAGGAACCACTGTATCACACCTGTGTGCTTCTGTATATGTGTTGCTGGCTGGACAGGATGAAAGTAGAGCAGTGATCTGATCCTAGCATCTGCATGAGCAAGCCAATATAAAAAGCTCTTAAAGTGTTGTAAGTTTGTCTGGTTTTTTTTTACCTGGAAATTGGTACATTACGTTCGTGATGACATCACAGTGATTTACTCTGTCTTATTCTGTAAACTAAAGGTCTGCCAAAAAACCCCAAAAAGTTACGGGTAACCCATTCAAAAAAAACCATGTAGCAGTGGGTGTGAATGCTGAGAATCCAGATGAAATGTGGCAAGTTTCTTATAAATCTCAAATTACGTGAACTTATTAGTAAAGGTTAAAGCAATTTAAATCTTTTTGTTATATCAATAAATATATTCTCTACGGCCAAGATGACGAAGTATAAAAGATTCTGAGCTTGCTTCTTTCATGAGCACACCAGAATTGCAACTATTTGCAGAATAACCATTGATGAAAAAGACTTGAACCCACTAGCAAAGATCTTCTACAATTGAAGACAGAAAGAAGGAAACACAGTGAGACAGGTAGGAAGGGTGGACTCAGATATACTCAATTTCCCTACCCAAAGGTGGGTGACCCACAAATTGGAGACTAATATTGCAGAGGTTCTCCCACAGGAGTCAGTTCTGAGCCCACTCAGGTTACCCAGCCCGGGGGTCCTGCACGGCTAACTGGAGCCCCCAAAGCATTTGGCTTTGGAGGACAAAGGGGCTTAATTTCAGGAGTACCAAAGGACTGGGGGAAGTAGAGTTCACTCTTTAAAGGGCACATAAAATCTCACATGCAGCAGGACCCAGGGAAAAAGCAGTAATTTGATGGGAGCCTGGTAAGACCTACCTGCTGGTCTTGGAGAGTCTTGCAGAGAGGTTGGGTGTGGGGGTGACTGCAGTTAACCCTAGGGACATAGACAGTGGTGGCAGCCATACTTGGGAGCTCCTTTTACTACGTGGGCATTGCTGCAAGCAGGTGTCATTCTGGGATCCTCCCTCTAGCTTATTAGCACCAAGACCTGGGTCCGCCCAACAGCCTATAGAGGCCAGTGCTGGGACACTTCAGACCAAGCAACTGGGTGGGGACATAGCCCCAGCTATCAGCAGACAGGCTGCTTAAGGACTTGCTGATCCTCCAGCCACCTTTAGACACACTTCTAGACTAGCCTCACCCACCAGGGGCAGATATTACACTCAAGAAAACCATAATCACAAAGCCTGGGGACCCAGGCTGCATCCAGCAGGCCAGAACCTCCTCCAGGACAAGCTGGACCCTGACCTTGCCACTAACAGGCCAACACATGGTTTGGGATACCATGGACCCAGTACCCAACTGTGTCAGGAAATGCCCTGCCTCCCCCCACAGCAACCTGACACCAGCTCTGGGGTCTCTGGGCCCTGCTGAAAACTTCCTTACCTGGGAAACAGTCACCCAAATCCAGGAAGCACAGAGTCCCATAAAGATTAACCCAAAGAGGAACACACCATGCCACATCATAATTAAAATGACAAAAATTAAAGGTAAGGAGAATATTAAAAGCACCAAGGGGAAAGTAACAAGAAAACTCCCGTAAGGTTATCAGCTGATTTTATAGCAGAAATTCTGCAGACTAGAAGGGAGTGGCAAGACATATATAAAGTGATGAACGGTAAAAACCTACAACCAGGAACACTCTACCCAATAACACTTTCATTCAGATCTGATGGAGAGATCAGAAAGCTTTATAGACAAGCAAAAACTAAGAATTAAGCACCGCCAAACCAGCTTTACAACAAATGATTAAGGAACCACTCTAGGCAAAAGAGGAAAAGCCACAAGAAAATTATGAAATGGGAAAGCTCACCAGTAAAGGTACCAGTAAATATAGAGTAAAGGTAGGAAAGCACTCAATCATAAGCTAGGAGGAAGGTTCAACAACAAAAGTAGTAAAATCATCTATATCCATAATAAGCAGTTAAGGGATACATAAAAAATTAGATATAAAATGTATCAAAAATAGTAAACCTGAGGGGAGAAGAATATGGATGCAGGGTTTTAAAAATGCATTTGAAATTAAGAGACTAGCAACTTAAAACAATCATCTGTCTATGTAGACTGCTGTATAAAAACCTCGTGGTAACCAGAAACCAAAAAATCTGTGACAGACAAAAGAAAAGGGAGCCTGGAAGGGTGGGAGGGCGGGCCTAGCTCCACTGGTAGAGTGCATGCTCCAGCATGCAGGAGGTCCTGGGTTCCATCCCCAGTGCCTCCTCTAGAAGTAAACTAAACTAAACTAAGAGACAGAGGGTTGGGTAACAAAAGGAAAGGGAACCCGGTAGGGTGGGAGGGCGGGCCTAGCTCCACTGGTAGAGTGCATGCTCCAGCATGCAGGAGGTCCTGGGTTCCATCCCCAGTGCCTCCTCTAGAAGTAAACTAAACTAAACTAAGAGACAGAGGGTTGGGTAACAAAAGGAAAGGGAACCCGGTAGGGTGGGAGGGCGGGCCTAGCTCCACTGGTAGAGTGCATGCTCCAGCATGCAGGAGGTCCTGGGTTCCATCCCCAGTGCCTCCTCTAGAAGTAAACTAAACTAAACTAAGAGACAGAGGGTTGGGTAACAAAAGGAAAGGGAACCCGGTAGGGTGGGAGGGCGGGCCTAGCTCCACTGGTAGAGTGCATGCTCCAGCATGCAGGAGGTCCTGGGTTCCATCCCCAGTGCCTCCTCTAGAAACAAAATAAACCTAATTACCTCCCTCTCCACTCCTCCAACCCTCCACCCCTAAAAGAAAAGGGAATCTAAATGTAACAAAGATGGTCATCAAGTCACAAGAGAACAAAAGGGAAAAAAACTACAATAACCCCCAAAACAATTAACAAAATGGCAGTAAGACCATACATGTCTATAATTATCTTAGATGTAAATGGACTAAATACTCCAAGACACAGAGTGGCTGAATGGATACAAAAACAAAACCCATACATATATGCTGCCTACAAGAGAGTCCCTTCGGATCTAGAGACACAGACAGACTGAAAATGAGAGGATGAAAAAAGTACTCCATGGAAATGGAAAGAAAGCTGGAGTAACAATACTTCTAGATAAAATAGACTTTTATCACAAAAGACAAGAAAGGTCATTATATAATGATCAATAAGAAAATTTAACAAATGTAAATGTGACCCAATATAGGAGCATCTAAATATATAAAGGGCAATATTAATGTACATAGAAGGAGAAGCTGGCAGTAACAATAGTAGTAGGGGACATTAACACCTCACTTACATCAGTGGACAAATCAGACAGAAAAGAAATAAGACTGGCCTTAAATGACACATTATGGAGAGAGAGAAGGCATTCCATCCAAAGGGAGAATACACATTCTTTTCAAGGGTACTCAACAGGATAGATTACATTCTGTGCCACAGAACAAGCCTGAGTTAACTTAAGAAAATTGAAATCACACCAAGCATCTTTTCTGACCACAATGCTGAGACTAGAAATCAACTAGAAAAAAAAAATCTGCAAAACCCACAAATATGTAGAGGCTAAACAACCAATGGGTCATGAAGAAATCACATAGGAAATAAAAAATATCTACAGGCAAATGAAAGTGAAAACACAATGATCCAAAACCTATGCAATGCAGAAAAAACAGTTCTAAGGGCAAGTTTATAGCGATACAAGCTTACCTCAGGAAAGAAGAGAAATCTCACGTAAACAACCTAATCTTACACCTAAAGGAACTAGGGAAAGAACAAACAAAACCCGAAGTTAGTAGAAAAGAAATCCTCAAGATCAGAGCAGAAATAAATGAAATAGACTAAAACAACAATAGAAAAGATCAAAGACTAAAAGCTGGTTCTTTGAAAAGATAAAATTGATAAACTTTTAGCCAAACTCATCAAGAAAAAAAGGGAGAGGGCCCAGATACATGAAATCATAACCGAAAAAGAAGTTACAACTGACACCACAGAAATAACAAAGGATCATAAAGACTTCTAAGAACAACTACATGCCAATAAAATGGACAACCTGGAAGAAATGCACAAATTCTTAGAGAGGTACAAGCTCCCCAAGACTGAACCAGATAAAGTAGAAAATATGAACAGGCCAACTACCAGTAATGAAATTGAATCAGTAATTTAAACACTCCCAACAAACAGTCCAGGACCAGGTGGCTTCAGGTAAATTCTACCAGACATTTAGAGAAGAGTTAACACTTATTCTTCTGAAACTATTCCAAAAATTGCAGAGGAAGGAACACTTCCAAGCCCATTTTACAAGGCCACCATCACCCTGATACCAAAACCAGACAAAGACCCCCCCAGCACACACACACTACAGGCTGATACCACTGATTAACATAGTTGCAAAAGTCCTCAAAAAAAATTAGCAAACCGAATCCAACAATACAGTAAAAGGATCATACACCATGATTAGGTGAGATTTATCCCAGGGATGGAAGGATTTTTGAATATCCACAAATGAATCTAATACACCACATTGACAAACAGAAGAGTAAAAACCAAAAATCATTGCAATAGATGCAGAAAAAGCTAACAAAATTTCAGCATCCATTTATGATAACTCTCCACAGGCACAGAGGGAACATAAGATAATAAAGGCCATATAGGAGAGACTCACAGCTAATAACATACACAACAGTGAAAAGATAGGAACAAGACAAGGATGTCCACTGTTGCTACTTTTATTCAACATAGTTTTGGAAGTCCTAGGCACAGCAATCAGAGAAGATCAAGAAATAAAAAGAATCTAAATTGGAAAGGAAGTAAGTTAAAACTGTCAGTATTTGCAGATGACATGATCTATACACAGAAAATCCTAAAGACACCACTAGAGAAAACTACTAGATCTCATCAGTGAATTAGTAAAGTTACAGGATACAAAATTAATATACAGAAATCAGTTGCATTTCTATAGACTAATAATGAACTACCAGAAATTAAATAAACTCCCATTTACCATTGTATTAAAGTAAAATACTTCAGAATAAACCTACCTATGGAAGCAAAATATATGTACTTGAGAACTATATGACTCTGATGAAAGAAACTGAAGATGACATAAACAGAGGGAAAGATAAACCATGTTCTTGGACTGGAAGAATTAATGTTGTTAGCATAACCCAAGGCAATCTACAGATTCAATGCAAACTGTATCAAAATACCAATGGCATTTCTCACAGAACTAGAACAAATAATTTTAAAATTTGTGTGGCAATCCAAAAGACCCCAAATAACCAAAACAATATTGAGAAAGAACAGAGCTGAAGGTATCATTTCCCTGGCTTCATACTATATCATAAAGCTGCAGTAATCAAAACATGGTACTGGCACAAAAACACACTTAGATCAATAGAAAAGAACAGAGAGCCCAGAATAAGCCCACACACTTATGGTCAATTAACCCACAACAAAGGAGACAAGAATACACAATGGAGGAAAGATAGTCTGTTCAATAAGTGGTGCTGGGGAAACTGGACAGCTACATGTAAAACAATGAAACTAGAACATTCTCTAATACCATATACAAAAATAAATTCAACGTGGATTAAAGGCCTAAATGTAAGATATGGGATGCCATAAAATTCTTAGCGGAAAACATTGGCAGAACACTATTTGACATAAACTAGCAATATTTGTTTTGGATCCATCTCCTAAAATGAAATAAAAGCAAAAATAAACAAATGGGACCTAATTAAACTTAAAAGCTTTTGCACAGCAAAGAAAAGCATCAACAAAATGCAAAGACAACCTACTTATTAGGAGAAAATCTTTGCAAATGATATGACTGATAAGGGGCTAATACCCAACATATACAAACACCTCATACAACACAACCTCAAAAAAAAAAATAAAATAAAAATGGGGAAAAGAACTGAAAAGACACTTTTCCAAAGAGAAAATGTGGATGGCCAGCAGACACATGAAACAGATGCTCAGTATCACTAATTATCAGGGAAATGCAAATCAAAACCAAAACAAGGTATCCCCTCACATCCGTCAGATTATCATAAAAAAGACAACACAACAAATATTCATGAGGGAGTGGAGAAAAGAGAACCCTCGTACACTATTGGTGGGAGTGTAAACTGGTGCAGCCACTGTGGAAAACAATATGGAAGTTTCTCAAAAACTAAAAATAGAACTGCCACATGACCCAGCAACTCCATTTCTGGGTATAAATCCAAAAAACCCCCAAAACACCAATCTGAAAAATACATGCACCCCAAATGTTCATAGCAGCATTACAACAGCAGCATTACAATTGCCAAGACATGGAAGCAACCTTAGTGTCCATCAACGTATGAATGGATAAAGATGTGGTATCTGTATAAAATGGAGTACTACTCAGCCATAAAAAAGGAAGCTTTGCCATTTGCAGCAACATGGAAAAACTTGCTAAGTGAAATGTCAGACAGAGAAAGATAATTACTTTATGATATCATTATATGTGGAATCTAAAAAATACAACAAACTAGTGAATATAACACAAAGAAGCAGAGTCACAGATATAAAGAGCTAGTGGTTACAGTGGGGAAAGGGGAGGGAGGAGGGGCATTATAGGGGTAGAGGATTGGGGGGTATAAACTATTATCTATAAAACAACCTATAAGAATATATCATACAAGGGAATATAGCTGATATTTTTTGTAACTATAAATGGAGTAAAACCTTTAAAAATTTTGAATCACTATACTGTATGCCTCATATAATACTGAACATCAACTATACTTCAATTTAAAAACTCTTTTAAATAAAACCTCAGAAAGAAATATATTCTCTGAGTATCTGACCCACTCTATACACCAAGAGTTACCATAGGTTTTTTTGTATTCAATTATGTAATTAAGTACGAGTTAAAGACTAAACTTTCTCACACACACTATGAAAATTTCTGCTAGTTTTTGTCATTACTGTTTTGTTTAAAAGCAGACATTTTCTGTAACCTATCTAAATAAGGATTTTAAATTTCAAACAGTAGATGGCAAAATGACATTAACATCTAGAAAGTGGTTGCTCAGAGACTGTTACCAAGAAAATAGAGGAGCTACCTATTATTACTGCATTTGGTTAAGCACCACACCTCAACAGTTCTACAGTGTGTGCAATGATCTTTAGTGAATATCTAAGTCTTTTTTTTCAACGATCACTCAGGCATTCAAATACATCCTCCTTAACAGTGGATACTAGCCATTCAAATATATGCTTAACAGTGGATACCAGAGACACAGATAAAGTATGAAAATCAGGGAAAGAATTCCAGAAAATTCATTTTGTAGAAGTAAACTTATGGAAGGTCTGATGAGGTCATATTAGGAAGCAAATAATAATAGTGTCATGCTGATATTAACAATTTTGGGCTTTTTTTTTTTTTTTACTAATTCCAGTAATACATTAAACATCCAAATTGTATGAAATCTGGAAGATAATCTTTCACTACTCTTGCCAAATTACTTTCTAAACTATACCAATAGATAATGCAGTCAGCAAGGTATGAGAGTGCTTTCTAATCTAACCCAACAGTTGGAAACAGACAAAAAAAACTTTTTCAGTATCTGACATGAGAATTAGGTTGCCACTTCAGTAAATTTTGATAAGCACTTGTGATAAACTGACGAACTATCAGAAAGAAATTAAATAGGAATCACTGATTTTTTTAAGACTCCCAACTAATGAAGAATAGATACTTCATGAACAAGATCAAGAATATCTCTCTACAGAGGAATTCTAAAACTAGAATTATCCCTATTAAAATTACCTACAAACTAAATAAACCAGATTACCTCCTGCCACCCCCCCCAAAAAAAACCTAAAAAAAAAAAAAAACTTACCTACAAGACACAATGCCTCATGTTACACTATAATTTGCTGGAAGTATTAACCAATGCTTTATGTTATGAAACAAGATTTTTATAATATGCAGAGAGGAAAAAGGAATGCAAATTGGAAACGAAGAAGTAAAAATGTCACTGCAGATGACATGATAACTGTACATAGAAAACCCTAATGAAGCGACCAGAAAACTACTAGAGCTCATCAAGGAATCTGGTAAAGTTGCAGGATATAAAATTAATATACAGAAATCAGTTGCATTTCTATACACTAATAATGAAATAGAAAAAGAAATTAAGGAAACAATACCATTTACCATTGCACCAAAAAGAATAAAATGCCTAGGAATAAACCTACCCAAGGAGGCAAAAGACCTGTACTCTGAAAACTGTAAGACACTGATGAAAGAAGTTGAAGATGACATAAACAGATGGAAAGATACACCGTGCTCTTGGATTAGAAGAATCAATACTGTTAAAATGGCCATACTACCCAAGGCAATACACAGATTCAGTGCAATCCCTATCAAATTACCAATGACATTTTTCACAGAGGTGGAACAAAAAATGTTACAATTTGTATGGAAACACAAGACTCCAAATAGCCAAAACAATCTTGAAAAAGAACAGAGCTGGGGGAATCACACTCTCTCACTTCATACTATACTACAAAGCTACAGTAATTAAAACAGCATGGTACCGGCACAAAAACAGGCACATAGATCAATGGAACAGGATAGAAAAATCCAGAAAATAAGCCCACAAACTTATGGTCAATTAATCTATGACAAAGGATGCAGGAATATACAATGGAGAAAAGACAGTCTCTTCAAAGAGTGGTGCTGGGAAAACTAGGCAACTACCTGTAAAAGATTGAAATTAGAACATTCTTTAACACCATATACAAAAATAAACTCAAAGTGGATTAAAGACCTAAATGTAAGACAAGACACTATAAAACTCCTAGAGGAAAACATAGGCAGAACACTTTGACGTAAATTACAGCAATATACTTTTTGAACCAGCTCCTACAGTAATGGAAATAAAAGCAAAAATAAACAAATGGGATCTGATTAAACTTAAAAGCTTTTGCATAGCTAAGGATACCATCAACAAAACAAAAAGACAACCTACAGAATGGAAGAGAATATTTGCAAATGATGCAAATGACAAAGCACTAATTTCCAGAATATGCAAACAGCTCATACAACTTAATATCAAAAAAAACAAGAAACTCAATGAAAAAATTGGCAGAAGACCTAAATAGATATCTTTCCAAAGAAGACATACAGATGGCCACAAGTACATGAAAAGATGCTCAACATCACCAATTGTAAGAGAAAGGCAAATCAAAACTACACTGAGATATCACCTCACACCAGTCAGAATGGCCATCATTAAAAAGTCTCCAAATGATAAATGCTGGAGAGGGTGTGGAGAAAAAGGAACCCTCCTATACTGTTGGTGGAAATGTAAATTGGTGCAACCACTGTGGAGGAAAGTATGGAGGTTCCTTAAAAAACTAAAAATATTCAGCTAATGCTGTTGGGATAACTGAACAGCTGCACGTAAATCAATGAAGTTAGAACATTCCCTCACACCATACACAAAAATAAACTCAAAATGGCTTAAAGACTTAAATGTAAGATGAGACACAATAAATCTAGAAGAAAACACAGGCAAAACAATATCTGATGTAAATCTTAGCAATGTTCTCCTAGGGCAGTCTACCCAGGCAATAGAAATAAAAGCAAAAATAAACAAATAGGACCTAATTAAACTTACAAACTTTTGCATAGCAAAGGAAACCATAAGCAAAACAAAATGGCAACCTACAGAACGGGAGAAAATATTTGCAAAAGATGAGACTGCCAAGGGCTTAATTTCCAGAAAATATATATATACATCTCATACAACTTAATAATAAAAAAACAAATTACCCAATCCAAAAATGGACAGAAGACCTAAACAAGCAATTCTCCAATGAAGGCATACAAATGGCCAATAGGCACATGAAAAAATGCTCAGTATTGCTAATTATCAGAGAGATGCAAATCAGAACTACCATGAGTTATCACCTCACACCAGTCTGAATAGCCATCATCCAAAAGTCCACAAACAATAAATGCTGGAGAGGCTGTGGAGAAAAGGGAACCCTCCTGCACTGCTGGTGACAATGTAGTTTGGTGCAACCATTATGGAAAAAGGTATGGAGAGACCTCAAAAGACTGAAAACAGACTTATTATATGATCCAGCAATCCCATTCCCTGGGCATATATCCAGAACCTTAAAACAAAAAGATACATGCACCCCAATGTTCATAGCAGCACTATTTACAATAGCCAAGACATGGAAATGACCTAAAGGTCCACTGACAGATGACTGGATAAAGAAGTTGTGGTATATTTATAAAATGGAATTCTACTCAGCCATTAAAAAAAGCCATTTGCAGCAACATGGATGTCCCTGGAGAATGTGATTTTAAGTGAAGTTAGCCAGAAAGAGAAAGAAAAATACCATATGATATCACTTATATGTGGAATCTAAAAAATAAGACAAACTTACAAAACAAAAACAGACTCACACTTACTCAGAACTCACAGAAACTTACGGTTACCATTGGGGAAAGGGGTGGGAAGGGCTACATTGGGAGTTTGAGATTTGCAGATACTATTATATATAAAATAGATAAAGAAGTTCATCCTGTATAGCACAAGGAACTATATTCAATACCATATAGTAACCTATGGTGAAAAAGAATATGAAAACAAATATGTGTATGCTCATGTATGACTGAAGCATTATGCTGTACACCAGAAATCAACACCTTGTAAACTATACTTCTATATACATACACATATACATATACATACACAGAGAGAAAAAACCAAACTAAATATAGACTTACTGTATGATCCAGCAATCCCACTCCTGGGCATACATCCAGAGAAGAGTATGTTCAAAAAGACACACTCACCTCAATGTTTACAACAGCACTATTTACAAAAGCCAAGACATGGAAACAACCCAAATATCCATTGACAGATGACTGTATAAAGAAGTTGTGGTATATGGGTGTGTGTATGTATGTATGTATGTATACATACACTCACACACACACACACACACACACACACACACACACACACACACACACACAGTGGAATACTACTCAACCATAATAATAAAATAATGCCATGTGCAGCAACATGGATAGACCTGGAGATCGTCATTCTAAGTGAAGCTAGAAAGAGAAAGGAAAATGCCGTATCATATTGCTTGTATGTGGAATCTTTAAAAAAAAAAAAAAAGGACACAAATGAATTTATCTACAAAACAGAAACAGACCCAGAGACATAGAAAACAAACTTACGATTACCAAGGGGTAAATAAAGGTGAGAAGGGATAAATTAGGAATTTGAAAACTGCACCTCTTGGTGGGTGTTGAAAACGTTAGCTATCTTGATTGTAGTGGTGGTTTCAAAATACATCAAATTGTACATCAAAAAAATCCTATTAATACCATCAAAACTTTTTAATTAAAAAAAAAGGAATGATATTTATGAAAAAAGAAGAGAAAATAATCAATGAAAGTAGTAACAGAAAACTAACATGGTAAAATCATGTTTTTCCTCCTACTGCAACATAGTTTGGAATATAATGTGAAAACAAAAATCCCATTCAAAACAGCCATCTATATGCCAAAGACAACTTGAATAAAAGATCATTGAAACTGAAGAGATTCTACCCTAGTGTTCCCATATTATAAATAAAGTATTATCACATGATTTAAAATACCATAAAAATTTAGTGAGAAAGTAGATTATTCAAAAAGTTGTGATAGAACAATTGGATAATAACTTGGAAACATACATTAAATTTTATAGCAGAAGTCTAGTAAAAAGCTGTATCCATAACAATAATATAAAATACTAAGGTAATTATACCATCACATGATGGGAGAAAATTGTGCAAGAAAACATGGAAAAAATAACAAAGGAAAAATGAATTTCACTACATTACAAAAAAACCCTTGTATGTTAAGACATATACTCAAAGAAAAATAATGGGAAAATACTTGCTGTAAATAAAGACTAATATTCTTAATATAAAATGAATTTTTATAAATTTGTAAGAAAAATTAATCTTCATTTCAACCAGAAAAAAGAAAAGCTATCTGAACAAGAGACAAGCAGTAAATGCCACCTCAGCATGTTAAGAGTAAGCACTGACAAAGCAATAAAATAAAGGACAAGGACTGTAACATCAGAAATATGTTAAAAAAAAAAAAAAACCAGAAAATTACCACCAAAAGGTCAAAATGCAAAAAGATAAACACATTTGACTATTAAACTGACTGGGTGAAGGCTGTCAAAAGGTACAAACTTCCGGTTGTAAAGTCAGTCAGTCCTGGAGGCAGAACATACAGCCAGTGAGTATATCAATAATACTGTATTGTATATTTGAAATTTACTAAGAGTAGATCTTAAAAGTTCTCATTACAAGAAAAATGTGTAACTATATGTGGTAATGGATGATAACTAGACTTACTGTGGTGATCATTTCATAGCATAAGTATGTATCAAATCACTATGTACAGCTGAAACTAACGTAATGAATGCTGTGTCAACTGTATCTGAATTTTAAAAAACTGAATACCCCTGCCCCCCATAAAAATGACATAAATTGACGAAAAGTCTTTGTAGCTAAAAGAACATTTAAAATGATAGACAGGAAATGATTCATATATGAAAAAATGCACATGCTCAATAAACAAAAAATTCAGTATTGCTAGTCAATTAAAGAAATATAAATCCAAACAGTAAGATAAATAGAATTGCCAAGACTTCCTTTGAAATAATCACTAAACACATTCTACTGGAAACACATATTCACACACGCTTGGCAATATTTTTCAAAAGCCTAAATAAACCTACACTATTTGACTCAGATTTTACTTAGAATTTATCACAGGGTAATAGAGATAGACAAAACTTTATGAAATAATATTAAATTTTGCTTAATTTATAATAAAAAAAGATTGGGGTAGGTATTTAAATATATACTCATAAGAAAATGGAAAAAATATGAAGGCACATTCCTGGATGAAATACTATATAGACATTTAGTACTTTCAAATAAAAGAACTTGTGAAAATCATTAAGATAAAACTAAAGTCAAAAATTATGATGCAATATGGTGCCAATTTTATTAGGAAGCACTATCACTTACTAAATGCTTCTCCGTGTATATCCTATGCTAATCACATTATAATATTATCTCCTTATAATTCTGATATAGATAAAATTATTAACACCCACCAACAATCCCTTAGACAAATGGGGAAATGAAGCTTAGAGAGGTTAACTTACCCCAAGGTCTTTCAGTTGTTGTGCTGGGTTGTAAGACACTGGTTTTACTTCTCAATAACATTTTTCTGTAGTTTTGAAAGAAATTTTCTGTAGGAGTATATTTTGTCTTCATAATCAGAACAAGATAATTTTACTTACAAGCAGAAAATTTTTAACATGATTAAATGTGTTTCCTTTGCAGGTAAACTACAGAAATAACTACTCTTGGCAAGTGGGAAAAAAATTTAAGTATGGATTTGCCTGGTTCAAAAATGGAATCTGTTTTTCTTAATGCACATGCATTTGATAATTAGGAAAAAAAAGCACCTTACATATTATTTTTAAATACACACACATTTTGGAAAATGTGGAGAAAGCCACAATGATGGCAGTGTATGCCTTTCAAAGTTCAATTTATTTCATCATCCAGATTTTAGCTTACAGTCTGGCTTATTTGAAAAGTATTTGACAAATGTCTGTACATATGTGTATGCATAATACTTCTAGTATTAACAAAAGTCATCTCTGGCATGTGGAATCATTGATAATTTACACTTTTTGTTCATTTTTGTTTTCCTGTACTTACTATAATAGACAAGAATTATTTTTACGATCAGAAAAGCTAATAGAAGTTAACTTTTGAACTTATCAAAAACTAAAACAAGAAATAAATGTTAACAGAATGCTGTGTGCTTGCAATTTTTATCCTTTTTAAAATATTTTTCCAGTCTGAATTTTCTGTAAAAAACTACCAGCTTATAAAAGAAAAACCTCTTTCCATTTAATTCAAAGTCACCTAAAATTTCCATGCCTGTAAGGAAGGAACTCTAAATTTAATTAGTAGTATTAGCATAGCCATCAGCCAACAGTTTTATGATTACTATGAGAACTGTAGCTACAGAAAATTATAGAGTAAAAAGATGAGAGCTGGGACGTGTGAAGCTGAAGGTAGCAGGCACAGGTGGAGTAGTTAACTTACCAGGTTAAACGATAATTTGTTAACTACAAAGCAACATGGTTAAACATAATAAAGGGCAGAAGTCTTTTTTCAACAAGGGAAAGAGAAAAGCTTGTACAGAAGCAGAGCATCTCAGCATATCAGAATTAGCATCAAAAAATATATCAAAAACCATGTAAAAAATAAAAGAACCGTAGCAAATTTATACCCAAAAGGTCAACATGCAAAAAGACAGACAAATTTGACCTCAAAAAATAACTGGCTCTGCCTTTGTAAACCTCTAAGACTGAGAAAAAAAATCAATACAAGCGAATGCCAGTTAAATTATATTTATTATATAAAGAGATTCTATTAATTGATATGAAAAAAAGCGCAACTCCAATATGTATTACAAGGGCAAACGACATGAACATTTGATCAAAGAGGAAACAGAGCTACTCAAAAAATACAAATATTTAAACTGATTAATAATCAAGGAAATAATTGGGATGCTCTTTCTTGCTTATCCAATGCACAAAGTTAATAGCAATTTCTACTTTTTCTATTTCCTAAATGTACTCAAATGTGCTATTTTTAGTAATAAAAATGAGTTTAAAAAATTACAAGTATGAAAATTTCTGTCAATGCATAAATCATAAAATGCATTAAAATGAATCAACACCTATATGGGCAGTAAGGTTCAGATCCCTTGAAGCCAATTCCTTTTGTCTTGGTTCCTGAGTTTTATTATGGGATTGTCAATAAAGAGGTTGTTTCTGATTTACACTATGACAATCTCCCAAGTACAGGGACATAAATATATATGTATGTAAATGATATATGTAAATTTTTTCTTCAGGTAGACAATTCCAGGGAAGTACCTCTTTAGATTCTTCAGAATCACTCACTTCAGAGGACTCCTTTGATTCCATTTGCTGATAAAGTCCCATTAAGATTCCCCCCATGTGGTTCTCAACCAGTAGGGATGCCCTTGGTATTGAAGGGGCTGAAGATCTACTTCAGTACTGCCTGCAAGACAGCAGTATCCTAGGCTTTCTATAGCTGACTTCTTAGGGAATATCTGAAGTTGGTCCTGTCCTTTAGACATAGCCAAAAGGACATTTTTCTGATTTCATACAAAACAGTACATCTCCTGCTTGCTTAGATCATAAACTTGAGCCAGATCACACAAAGCTCAGCACATGGGCTGGAGCAGAACCAGGGCAACCACCTCAAATCAAATAGTCATGTTTGAATGAATAAGTTGAGAGACTGAACTTAAAATGCTGTAACTTTGTTCAACATTTCTTTGCCTTTTCTCACACAGTAAGTTTTACTGAACAAAAAGGTGGAAAATAGTAGAGCCTAAACTTACTTAGCAAAAGCAATTCTCTGAGACTTCAGCTTTGCTAAATAACCTGTATAAAAGCG
This sequence comes from Vicugna pacos, assembly GCF_048564905.1. NCBI lineage: Eukaryota > Metazoa > Chordata > Mammalia > Artiodactyla > Camelidae > Vicugna > Vicugna pacos. The sequence goes on from NC_132990.1 coordinate 20,042,106, forward strand.
ACGCTACAGAAAGCATACAAGCAGAAAAAGTAATGTAAGTTTCATGTTAAGTAACAATGTAGTCACATGGCAAATCTGGTTGTCAATTTAGTATGCTGTAGCCCTTATCTACATCAATTCACTAAGACTACACACACATCTACTCTCTAGTAGTGAATTCTCACTTGAATAGAAACAGCTGCTAGGTGGAAGAATTTAAATTTAAAAACAATTTCACTATAGCTGAAGTGCCAAATTAAAAATTATGTATGTATGCATGTATATACATATGTAAGTGTGTGTGTGTGTGTGTGTGTGTGTTCTCTCTCCCCTCAGAAAGCGATATGAAACCCTGACGTAGGGTATACTGTTTAATATTTTTGAAATGATTATTTCTCTGGTCTGCCTAAAAATCTTCACCTATTCTGAATTACTCAATCTGGTGAGTTGGCAGCTATATGAAAATATGAAATTTCAAAATACGATAAAAAGGAGGTAGCTAATAAAACTTGGCGATCTTTTTTTATTATTTTAGATTAGAGCAGGCAGCCTCCCTTCAATGTTTTGCAAAGATGAAAATTCAACTTTGAAGCAAAATTAACAAAATTATACATTTACTACAATCACCTACAATTTGACTTACACAACACCACAAAAAGACATCTAACAAACGTTTTTCTACTTATCTTTTTACTTGTGTTATAACAGCTGGCTATGCTGAATATATTTTCAGAATACATTTGTTAACCATTTGATAAACATACTAAGCCAAATAACACAAATAACAGCAATTACTTTTTTATCTAATAACTGTACCAATCACTGTAGGAAGACACAACCGAAGGGGAAGTATGGGATCATTCATGACGCACTGCAAAGGTATTACACTTTAGTCCTAAGAATGATCTGAGGGTGCAGAAAGAGGTGACTCTCTAGAAGGTGACCCAGGGTTTTCTTCAGGTGGAAAAACTGTAAGAGTACAAGCTCGAATGCCACCAAGTGACTCTGGAAGGTCAAAAACTTTATGCCATTCATCCTTTTCTGGGTCATATTTCTGGACAATTTCTACCATACAACGATTATTCCAAGAATATCCACCTACAACATAGATTTTATTTTCAAAGACAGCAACTCCAACATCACTTTGACCTCTTAACATGGCAGCAATTGGTGTCCACTGGTCAAGGGTTGGTGAATAGTATTCACAGCTTAGAACATCATCATAATCACTTGTTCCTCTGAAGTGATTGCCACCAATGACGTAGAGCTTGTCTCCAACTGTACACATGCAATGCAGACCTCTGACTGTAGTCATTGGAGCCTTCTGTGTCCATTTGTCTGTATCGGGGTCAAAGCACATGAGCTCATTTTGGAAGGTGTCATGAGTAATTCCTCCTGAAATATACATTAAGCCTCCATACACTGTTCCAGCATGGCCATAGTGGGGTTCACTCATTTTTGCAACATAGCTCCACTCATTCATTCTTGGATTGTAACATTCTACTGTGGCCAGTTCACCAGCTGCACTTCTCCCACCAACCGCATACAAGTGTCCTTTGAGAGCACTCAAGTGGAAAAATGTGCGCTTTTCATTTAATGATGCAACCTGCATCCACTTATTATACCGAGGATCAAATCTGAAAACTGTATCTACAGCAGTTTTTCCTTTTGTATCATAATTACTCTGACCACCAACGACATAAAGAAAGTTTCCAATGACAGCAATGCCATGTTGGTAACGAGGCGCATCCATGGGGGCTAAAGATCTCCACTCTTGAGCCCTTTCATCATACATGCGTAATTCTTTACTGACAACCAGCTGCTGCCTCAAAACCCCTCCTAATGTAACCAAGTGAGTCGAGTCAGATCGAATAGCAGTTCTATCTGACTGCATCACTGGCTGCATATATGGCATCATTTGGTAATTGCTAGCTTCCAAAAGCAAATTCACACAGGTATTGTCTGTTCTCATGAAATCTACTGTCTGCACATAATTGATGAGGTCCTGTGGTGTCATCAGTGGGAAACGAATATTCTTCATTAATTTTGCAGCATAATCCATCCGGGGGTCTTCCAACCTTAGCCAGCGACAGGCAGCCTTGAAGAGCTCAAGCTCAGTACAGTGCTTAAGACTATTGCTGGAAAGCACAAAGGCAAGCCGTTCAAAAGGGAGCTTTAGAAACTCCCCAGTACCCAACAATGCAGGAAAATTCTTCAGAATGAAATTATTGACATATTTATCTACTTCTATAAGATTGTAGGTGTTGGCAATTCGTCCAACTTCAACACAGTTATCTAAAGAGACTCCTGAAATAAGAAATACTTTACAGAAGTCTAAAACAGGTAAAATTTGTAAAAAGCTGGCAGCTTCCAGTGTGTCCTGAAGATTGTCCATATTAAGAGAAAGTTTTGCAGTATAAATAAAATCAATTATTTTTTTCAGACCAACTTTGTTAACCCCATGAAGCTTAATGCACATTAAATCTTGTTCTTTCATTCCACCTGTGAACATAGCCTTGAAATAATCACTAGCAGACGCCATCATAGCTCGATGCACCGGGAAGATTTCATCTCCATCACCTGGTACCAGGGTCACATCACAAAGCAACCCTTCTATTCTAAGCTGATCAAAGCCTTGCAATACCACCGAACTGTGAGTATTGCTGGTGAAAAAACGTGTAGTTCCTGCCTTACAAGGCTGTAGATGGGCAGAGACGCCCATTTCACCGTTACCAAGAGACACTTTCATGTGAAAGCCTTCCTCTTGCACAAAGATGTATTCCGGACAAAGAGGTTTCTCAAAGCTTTAAAGGAAACGAGGATGTCCCAAGAGCAAGAGAGCTCGTTTTCCTTATCAAGGGCAAACAGTCACTCAGAACACACCAGTCAACCACTGAAAACTGTTCTGCGGCCGTACCACAAAGGGCTACGGACCTCAAATCGGATTATTAAGCGGACGATTCATCACCTGAAGGCAGTTAAGGGACCCGGTTCACCTCGTCCGGCCTGCGCGGCTGCTCCTCCCGCAGTTCTGCTCCGGGCCAAGGGGGAGGTGCCGCCACGTCCTGAGGCTCCGTGACTCGCTCGGCGGCGAGGCCCGGCACCTCAGAGAGCGGCCCGCTGCGCCCTCCGCTGTCCCTAAAGCGTCGCCGCGGCTACGGGCCCGTCCTGAAGCAAGGGCCTGGAACACGGGCCTGGGCCTGGAACAAGGGCCGAGCCCCGGACGCCGAGCCGGTCCTTCCGGAAAGGCTTGGTCCCAGGATCCCCCTGGCTAGGAGCGGCCGTGGCGGCTACTGCGGCTGCGCAGCCCCGTGACATCACCAGTGGGCGGGCGTACGGAGGTGGTGGGGGAGAAAGTGCGCCGGGGACTGAAGGGCGGGAGCTGGGGAAGCGGGGCTGTGCGGGGTGGGCGCGAGCCGTGCCCTTGGTCACTTTGTACACGGGACTAAATAAGCCCGAACGGGTGGTGGTATATTATGCTGCATGTTTGGTGTAAACCTTTCACGGCAGCTGAGTTCTCCCCGCAAAGGCATACTTTGAGATTTACACTTCCTGGCTTCTGCCTTTTGAGTAACAATGAAATGCGGCTTTTGGAGAAACTGAAAGGAAACCTAGCAGAAGGTATAGAGGAAAGATGCTTAAAGCTTTTACCCTATTAAAAAACTATAATTCTTATCCCACATAATTTAACTGACAACTTCAATTATAACTTTGGTTCATATTTTAAAATTTTAATCATTTAAAACATGTCATTTGCCTCTTTTCACTGTGACAGCTTAATGTAAATACTGCCTGAATTTTTGCCTCGCAATGGAATTCCACTATAAGTAAAATTTTCGTGCTTTTATTTTCCATCACAAACGTTTAAACGGATCTGTAACTACACATACTATAGCTTCCTTTTCCCATTATTTGTTCCTGAATATATACCTTCTTGTCCTCCACTATTTTACAGACTCTGGGCACAAAACCTTCCCTGTTTGGGGATAAATCCTAAGCACAGAATACTGTTTGAAGACATAACTATTTTCCCCAAAATCCTGTTACCAGCAATGTTTGAGTGTGTATTTCGTCTCTACTGATCTTTCACTCTGTGGATGTTTCACTTAACATTTTAAAAAACTGTAGTTAATTAACTTACATTTTTAAAATTACTAGTAAATTGAAATTTGCGCATGTGAATAATTATACTTTGACACAATGGCTTCCAACATTTCCCACAGTTTGAAGTTATTACTGTCATTTAAATCTTACAGTTTCTTTACGCATATGCAAACTACTAATAAATAGAAACATTAGGTAATATTCTTTTATTACAGTACTTTTATATAATAGCATACCATACTCACTGTTCTGCACCTATCTTTTTTAGCTTGGAGATCTTCTCATATTACTGTATAGAGAATTTCTTCATCTTTTTAAATAGTTGTATTGTTTCCCACTGAATGGTTGTGTCATACATTATTTGGCTAGTTCCCTAGTGATGGACATTCAGCTGGTTCCGACTGTTTTCTGTTGTTTCTGGTGGGTGGCAGCAAGGTCCAGAAGGCTAGGATCACTGCTATCCTCCACCAGATGCTTCAGCAAATCTTCAAACTCTTCAGCATAAGAGATTGGTTGGAATATGATTGGCCTAGAAAAATTCTTTACTGGACTTTATCAGCATTGGCAAGTCCTGGAGACCTGACTGATACAGGAGTTGGGGATGGAAGGACTCCACCGAGCTGTGAAGACTCCATATGGCTGTGAAAAAGTACTTCCAAGGAATCAGTTTCTCTCTGGAAAAGAAAGAACAGAGCTGCTATACCTGGGAAGTTATCAGAGCAAGAAATCATAAAATCTTTCCGTCTGTTATCAAACTTGCAAGAAAGATTAAGAGCTAAGGAACCAGAAGTATGCTATTAAAGAAACAATTATTATGGACAGATACAACTCATCATACTCCCACAAGTTTCGTCATTTCAAAAGACTTTTTCTCTGACTTCATCATGAAATAAATGGATTAAATTTGTAAAAATATTTATTAGTAGTATTAAGGAACTATAAGTTAAAGCATATAGTTCATAGTGGGCACCAGATCATCATAGATAACCTTATTAATGTACTTAAGTACTTAACTATCTATTTTACTATATTTCAATACTTTTGCTTGTATCTGTGCTAATTACACAGAAGTGTTCATCTTTATATTTTTAAATTATCATTTAAAGGTTTACTTTCAAAAATTTTTGCACTTGTTTATTTTTAATGTATTAATACCAAGACTGATTTTGCAACCTTAATTATTAAGGATGGAGCTGCAGTTTATTCATTCATTTCATTCAAGTTATGTATCTAAATCACAGGTTCTATGACTGCCTTCATAGGATAAAAAGGTGAAGAAAGAAAATGAAGTGCCAGCCCTCTTGAAACCTTCCTTTTTGCTGGAAGGAAACGTAAAAATATTAATCAACCAATTAACTAATTTCAACTACATTATATACTAACACTGTAAGCAAAAGAAAAGAGGCTTCTGACACCAGAAACTGGAGGATGCAGGGACTCCAGGCCTTAACATTGGATGTATAGTTCTAGAGCTTCCAGAGCGCGACGGCGAGATGTGTTAACTTGGGACTGGGGTTTCCTAGATCCTGAGAGCCCAGGAAGGAATGAGATCCTCTAGAAATAGAATAGAAAATCAGAAGACCAAATGCTGAATCTTAGGGACCTTCACATTTTAATGTAGGGAAGAGGATAATGAGCCTGAAAAGGACACTGGAATGGACTGCAACACAACAGGAAGACAACCAGGAGACAATGGTGAGAAGATATTTCAGGGAAGAAATATATTTAAAAGACAATGTCTTATATTTAGGGAAAATGAGGGCTGGTTTGGCAGAGTTAATTCCACAAAATCTAGATTGGAGTATAGTGACTAAGGTTAAGTAAGGAAAGGTTTTGAAGACAGAGTAGGTAGAAACTTCTTTTGGGAAGTTTATCTGTGAAAGGAAGAGAACTAGGGTAGCACCTGGAGAATGATAATGTATCATTATTGGATGTAATATATTGGATCCATAATATATTGGATCCATATATTATTGGATGTAATTTAAAAAAAATTTTTACAAACATTTTTGGGGAGATAGATTTCAAGTAATGGATGCAGTGGCATAAAGCATATAAAATCAGTATTTTATTTCTTTTAAACAACTGCTGATGTAATAGGCTAAAATGTCAAGCATCATTGTTAAATCACTTTTAAATACTAGTGGGCTAGAATGCTTTTTCATTTGCTTTGTTTGCTATTTTTAGTTCTTTTAATGTTCATTTCATGACATTATCTAGTTTTGTACTGTCCTTATGAATTATGTTTTTATATATCCTTAATTCTTAAAAGTAGTTGGAAACCTTTTATGCAGATGGTAGCTATCGTCCTATGTTGCAACAATGGCTAAAATCAATGTCTGAAATTGGAGGGAACCTCCCAGACTGGGAGGGGAAAGACGTATGTATTCTTTTGCTGATTCTGGCACCTGGCACACTTCTCCTGGTTCCTGTCCCTACTTTAAGTATTAAGTAGTATTAAGCAACTATAAGTTAAACATACAGATCTAATTCCTAATTCCTTCACTTCTGTATCACAATAGTTTCCTTCTTCTTCAGGGCTGAAATGACCAGGGGCCCCTCTCCTTCACCCCTTTTCCTACTTGCACAACTACTTCCTGTTCTGTTGTGGTTTCTGGCTTAAAGTTTTCCCAGATGGACTCAAAGAGAAAGTAAAAGTTGAGTAATATTTTCAGATTTTGTAGAAACCTAAGTAAGAGAAGTCTCATTTTTTAATGTTGAATACTTCTGAAACATGAGGGCCCACATAGTTCAAAGGAAGCAGAAAGCAGAGTCCAGTAACTGTGTGGGCTACGAAAACTCTTGGCAGGAAGAACAAAAACAAAAATAAAAACAACCCTGCTGGCCAAATGCGACAGGGCCAGACACCAAGTCTGCGGAGGGCAGGCATCTGGTCTGTGTAGCTGTGTTCCTTTTAGGGAATTTTCCCCCAGAGCTGGTAAGAGGCTCTTTCCTGGCAGGAACTGACCCTAATAGTGGGATAAGCCTCTTGCCATAGTCTTTGTTACAAAGAGGAGTGTTCACCTTCAGGCAGGGCACAGCTCCTTTGAACCAGAGGCAGGTACGGTGAGAGAAAAAGGAGCCAAAGTAAGGTTCCTTCCTCCAACCTGCTTGCAGACCCAGGGCTCCTGATGAATGACCTGCTCCACAGACCGCCTGACAGTAGGCGGTGGGCAGGGCCTGAATATCTGAGGATAGAAACTACAATGGGATTTTCGAGAACGTTCTCACATTTGAGGGTGCACTGAATTTCTCTCTTAGGAGTAAATACCCAGTTTCACAAATTCATTTTTTATAATAGATCTTTTAACTTTATAATTAGGAAAATATGTTCACTATAACTTTGAATAAGGATTGCAACAGCCCTTTCTACCCTGCCACAGTAGCAAAAGGTAGCAGTCTCGCTCCATGTCTGCCTCCAAGTCCCTTTTTATTACTGGATCCCACAACATCTGAGGATCATTTTGACCCCACCACTTGCCTTTTACTTTCAACCCACGGAACACACAGATGCTGGAACCTATTTCCCACTTTGTCTTTCAAAACTACCTTCTCCCTAACCTACACTTCCCAAGTCCATCTTTCTCTCTTCCATTGCCCATGTTTCAAAGACTAATTCCATGGCCAAGGTTGCAAAGCTCCTTGTAAGAAACCCTCAAGCAGATCAGGGAGAAGTTATCACAAGAAATTCAGTCCTTAGGCTGGATAGCTCTTTCCCTGCACCCTCACCAGTAGCAAAGGAGGGCCAGATGACCAGGAGAGGGGCCTGCTCTAATTCTTCTCAAAGGCTTGCCGAATTAGCCCGTCAGACAGGGAAGGATAGCAAACAGACAAGAATCTATCATCAACTCAGGAGAGAGAGGACCTGAGGAGACTCTTAGAAGGAGAGTATTAGAGAAGGGATGCAGGAATTTGGGTCCTTCCATATTGCCCAGGACAAGGAATTAGCAGAGACCCCTGCAAGCAAGTCGCCCCAGTTCCTGCTACAGGCTCCATGAAAGAGTAATGTTAAAAGCCAGACGAAGTGTCTGTGTCAGATGCTTCATCCACAGAAAATAGGGAAGGTACACGAAGATCCACAGCACAAATCCATGGTGATGTCAGCCTCTTTTGAGAGCCTAAACCTACTAAAAATCAGAGCAGTCTTTATGAGTAAAAGGGTAGTGAAACTCAGAACAAGTCAGATATTGGCCAGATCCTAGAGAAGAAACGGAGGCTTATGCATGAGGTTAAGGAAAGAAAAGACAATGCACCCAGAAATTACTGTGATGACAAGCCCCTTCCTCCTCCCAAGGAAAGGTAAGGGTTGAGCGCCTCATCCTGCAGCCATCAAGCAGGGTGTGAGGGTACCAGTGCCCTGAGCATCTGTGCCCTTAGTTCTACCCAAACTTCACTACATACTTTCCAAGAGGTACATACCTCTCTACCTTTGCTGCCTGAAAACTTCCACATCTCTAAGAAGCTGGATTCTTCTTCTATTGAAGGTAAACTCATGAACTGTTTTTGCCTTTTGACCGATTCCCTGCACTTTGGTTTTATTTAACCCTAAATATGCTTGCTACATGATGGCTATCTTCTGCCAACCTGGAATGTTTCAAGTTCAGAATCCAAAATAATGAGGAAAATTGCCACAAAATTTAATAGTGTTCATTATAGCACGACAAGTGCAATGAACCTCCATGCTAGGTAATGAAAAGACAAGTGATCTTAGAGTAAGCCAGTGGAAAGAGTGCTACACTTTATAGAACCATATAGATCGAATCATCTACACCTTATATATGTATTTCTTTTGTATACATTTCAAAAGATTAAGTTTTTAATAAGTGGAGTTAAAACGTGTCACATTGTAGCCACTTAAGGAAGTGCCAGGGGGTATGCATACTATCTTTCAGTTGAAGACATGACCAGGCTCCATCAGCTTGACTGGGCCCTAAGGCAGAAAAAGAGCACATTCAGAAATGATTGTCTACATAGAGGAAGACAAGCAATCAGGAGAAAAACCCCTGTCCAGTCTTCTGCCCTACTTATCTAATCATTATGTTATTGTGTCCTTTCTATCTAATGATACAAACTAAACTTTCATGAGAGAAAGAGAGAGGGAGGGAGAGAGAGGGAGAGGGAGAGAAAGGGAAAGAGAGAGAGAAAGAGAGACAGAAAGGGAAATATCTCATTTTTTACTCCAAGAAGTAGCTGATCTAAATGGTCCATCTAGAAGAGTGGAAAGGCTAAAAAATAAAAAATAACTTAATCCCTTAGCAGAGCCATATGAACAGGGCTCCTTCATTATTGTCAATATCTGGGGCAGGGGTCAAAATAGAAGCTATCATATTTGCTGCTGTGGGTCAGATGCCTGAGAAAACAGACCGTGAGAGAGACTGGCATGCAAGGAGTTTACGGGGAATGTGTAGATCGAGCACTGTGGCCAAGAGAATTTGAGCAGAAGCAGCTGCGCTGCAGTTTGTCACACAGGGCTTTAGCTAATCCCAAGGGAGCTCTGATGCTGGGATGACCCCGTAGCAGTAGAGTGCAGGGACCAGGCCTTTATACCCCCACACTGACCGGTAACTGGATGAAGGCTGCTCCAGGAGGGGCAAATACTTTTGAGCTAAATGACTCACTTTAGCCAAGAGCACTTTCCAGAGAGGATCTATAGGCTGTCAGCTGCAGCTCTATCAGCAGCTGGAGGGAGTAAGTCCTCAGGGTAGGTAAATCCACTTACCTATTTAAAGGGAGATTTGAATGGTGCATCAAACGTCTATTATAAATGCCAAAGTGTTGGATTTTATTCATCGGATTATAGGAAACAACCAAACTGTAGAAATAATATGACTAGATTTGATTTGTAAACTAAATATATTGGCTCCATTCTTGACCTAGGCAGAGCCTTGAAGAAGAGAGTCTTCCAGTTAGTTTCCTTAAGAAGGTGCCAGGGGGTTGGACAGGATGATTCCACAGAATAATCTGTATTATTTCTCTGTAGGTATGTTCCAGTCTCCAAATTTCTAAATCATCTGCAAAAATAGTGCCATCTTTCTGACTCTTGTAACCCAGGTAAGAGACCTCAAATCCTTTTAGGAAGCCTAGAAAGATCCTCAAGAGATATGACTGCATAAACCTGGCTAACGGAGGAGCTGAATAAGCCTGGAAAGGAGTGTAATGGGAAGAAAAGGAGAATATCACGCTATCCAATTATTGCCGCATTATCATTTGCAGAAATCAGTTCTGCAGTCTCTGTAAGGCATTTGTTCTTTCTTTTTCAAAAACTACAAAGACTGAACAAAACTGTGGGACAGGAAAAAAAAAAAACTCCTGTAATTTGGAAATGCATTAGGGGTAGGATGGAAAAAAGAATGTAAATCAAATTTATATTCTGTTTCTCAAAAAAATTTCAGTAAGCTAAAATTACATTGTTTAAGATGGTAATTCTCTCAAACGAAAATGAGATAAGCAAAGGAGTAACTTTGACAAAATTATTGCTGAATTTGCTTTCAAGAAAGCCCAGTAAATTATAACAAATACCGATTTTGGTATAAATAAAACGTTCAAAATTAAAACAATCTGAATTTTAATACATCCACTTTTCAATATTTTTAAACTAATATAACATTGTAGAAGCAGCTAACCATTAAAATTTAGTAAAATCATTTTAATAAAATTCGTGTCCAGATTGGAGATGCCTTTCCCTTTCCTTGATTTCGACTTCCCGGAAACAACCCAGAATCTGTAAACACAGCACAACACGCCGTGATACCGAGCCGTCAAGCCCCGAAGAAACCCACGCCGGTGTGAACCGCTCGGGCCAAAGCCTCCTGCCAGGAAGGGAAGGAGGGGCGCGGGGCAGCTGCGGAACCTGAAGGGCTCTGGGCGGAGCCGCGGCCGGCGGGGACCGGAGGCCCGAGAGGGAAGCTGACTCACCGCTCTCGCCGCCCCACGCGCTCGCGGGGCCCCGGCGGCGCCGCTCCCGGGCCGGGGCTCCTGCCCGCGGCGGACCCCGCGTCCTCCCCGGGGCCGCGGCGCCCGAGTCCGTGGAGCGGGACGCCGAGGCGGGGCCCGCGGGGGGTGGGGGTGGGCGGGGCCTGCCGGTCCTGTACGGCGAGCGCGCGCGCCCCCTCCCGGCCGGCGGGGCGCGGGGACGACAGCTTTGCGCGCATTGCTGAGCTATGGCCCTGCTGCCCAGTTTCACTGCGGTCCAAACAAAGCGCTGGGTTCCTGGTCTCCCCGCAGATGGCAATGGCAATCCACTACACCCTTCACATTTTACACAGTTAGAGAACATCATCCTCAACGTCATCAGTGAAGAGCTTGGCAGCCCTGGTGAGCTTTGGTGATGCAGATGACCGGCTGTGCAGCCTTTATCCTGCTGAGCACCTTCCCACAAATGAGATGCTTAAGTAGGACACGGTTGTGATTTCTGCACTTGTGTCTCAATTTTGTTTCCATTTATTTTTTCAACTTCTATTTGTGGACATCAGAAAAAAACATAACTTCAACACTTCTTTTGAATTATAACATTGGAAGTTAAATACACTCATGGAAAATGACAGAAGTCTCAACCCAGGCCTACACTACGTATTTTAAATACTTTAATACAAGTACAGTGAAAAAATTAAAAAACAAAAATAAGTATAATATGAATTAAATTAATCCAAAAATACTTCAAAATATATATAAAATGAAACACTGTGCTTTTAAAATATTCCCACTTTTCAGTTATTCAATACTTTCCCCACCACGTCAATGCTGATCCCCGAAAGACCCCAGAGACTCACAGAGCATCTGTGGGCGTACATCGTCCGGTCCCCTGCCCCAATGATGGCCCGTGCAAACTCACCCCCAGGGCGACACCAACTGACCCCTAGCACGCCCCCAAAACCATCCAAACATCCCTACGTGCCCGTAGGCTTTTTCCTTGGTCAGCCGATAGGAAAGTGCTTAAACCTAGAAAAACAGATACCATCTCCATGACTCATAGCCTCAGGCCTCTCAGAATGGCTTGGCTAAACTATGTACCTTGTCAAAGCAGCCGAAACCTAGAAAAAAAGATACAATTACATACTAGAGTCATAGGCTCAGGCATCTAAGGATGGCTTGGCCTAACGATGTAACTTGGGAAAAAAGCCCAAACTAAGAAAGACGCATACAACCAGATACAACCACGTAGTAGAGTCAAAGCCTCAGGCGTATCTACAGTGGCCTAAGGATGTAACTTAGGAAAACAGCGCAAACCTACAAAAACAGATACCACTCCAATGAGTCATAGCCTCAGGCCTCTCAGAATGGCTTGGCTGAACTATGTACCTTGTCAAAAGAGCCAAAACCTAGAAAAAAAGATACAATCCAGTACTAGAGTCATAGGCTGAGGCCTATTTAGAATGGCTTGTCCTAACGAAGTACCTTGGGAAAAGAGCCCAAACATGGAAAAACCGGACACAACCCTGAACTAGAGCCATAGCCTCAAGCCTATTTAGAATGGCCTGGTCTAACGAGGTAACTTGGAAAAAGAGCCCAAACCTACAAAAATGATTACCATCTCGATTAGCCATAGCCTCAAGCCAGTCAGAATGACTTGGCTAAATTATGTAACTTGTAAGACCAGCCCAAACCTAGAAAAAAAGATACGCTCACAACTACAGTCATAGTCTCAGGACCCTCAGAATGGCTTGGTCTTACAATGTAACTTGGGAAAGAGCCCAAACTTACAAAACCAGATAACATCTCAATGAGTCATAGCATCAGGCCTCTCAGAATGGCATGGCTAAACTATGTAAGTTGTCAAAGGAGCCCAAATCTAGAAAAACGATACAATCACGTACAAGAGTCCTAGGCTCAGGCCTCTCAGAACAGCTTGGCAAAACTATCTAACTTGGGAGAAGAGTCCAACCGTAGAAAAACAGATACAACCGAGAAGTGTAGTCATAGGATCAGGCCTCTCAGAACGCCTTGGCTAAACTATGCAACTTGGGAAAAGAGCCAACAGTGGAAAAACAGATACAAACATGTACTATAGTCATAGGCTCAGGCCTCTCAGCACGGCTTGGCTAAATTATGCAACTTGGGAGAAGAGCCCAACCGTAGAAAAATAGATACAGCCATGTAGTGAGTAATAGGCTCTGGCCTCTCAGAACCACTTGACTAAACTATCAAACTTGGGAAACGGCCCAACAGTAGAAAAACCCATACAGCTATGTAGTTGAGTCATAGTCTCAGGACACTCAGAACGGCTTGGCTAAACTATGTAAGTTGGAAAAGAGCCCAACTGTAGAAAAACAGAACCACGTAGTACAGTCATAGGCTCAGGCCTCTGAGGACAGCTTGGCTAAACTATGCAACTTGGGAGATAAGCCCAACCGTAGAAAAACAAATACAACAATGCAGTGTAGTCATAGGCTCAGGCTTCTCAGAACGCCTGCTGAACTATGCAACTTGGCAGAAGAGCCCAACCGTAGAAAAACTGTTACAACCATGTAGTTGAGTCACAGCCTCAGGCCTGTCAGAACGGCTTGGCTTAACTATGCAACTTGGGAGAAGAGCCCAACCGTAGGAAACGAGTTACAACCATGTAGTATAATCATAGGCCCAGCACTGTAAGAACAGCTTGGATAAACTATGTAAGTTGGGAAAAGAGCCCAACCAGAGTAAAACAGATACAACCATGTACTACAGTCATAGCCTAAGGCCTCTCAGAATGGCTTGGCTAAAGAATACAACTTCAGAGAAGAGCCCAACCATAGAAATAGAGTTACAACCATGTAGTTGAGTCACAGCCCCAGGCCTGTCAGAATGGCTTGGCTAAACTATGTACCTTGTCAAAAGAGTCAAAACCTAGAAAAAAAAGATACAATCAAGTACTAGAGTCATAGGCTGAGGCCTATTTAGAATGGCCTGGTCTAACGAGGTAACTTGGAAAAAGAGCCCAAACCTACAAAAACAGTTACCATCTCGATTAACCATTGCCTCAAGCCACGCAGAATGGCTTGGCTAAATTATGTAACTTGTAAGACCAGCCCAAACTAGAAAAAAAGATACACTCACACTACAGTCATAGCCTCAGGACCCTCAGAATGGCTTGGTCTTATGTTGTAATTTGGGAAGAGCCCAAACCTACAAAACAGGATAACATCTCAATGAGTAATAGCATCCGGCCTCTCAGAATGGCATGGCTAAACAATGTAAGTTGTAAAAGGAGCCCAAACCTAGAAAAATGATACAATCACGTACAAGAATCAAAGGCTCAGGCCTCTCAGAACAGCTTGGCTAAACTATGCAACTTGGGAGATAAGCCCAACCGTAGAAAAACAGATGCAATCATATAGTATAGTCATAGCCTCAGGCCTCTCAAAACAGCTTGGCTAAACTATGCAACTTGGGAAAAGAGCCCACTGTAGAAAAACTGATACAACCATGCAGCATACTCTTAGGCTCAGGGCTCTCAGAACGGCTTGGCTAAACTATGCAACTTGGGGGAAGATGCCAACCTTATAAAAACAGATACAACTATGTAGTAAAGTCATAGCCTCAGGCCTATGAGAACAGCTTGGCTAAACTATGCAACTTGGGACAAGAGCCAAACCGTAGAAAAAGATACAGCCATGTAGTTGAGTCATGGGCTCAGTCCTCTCAGAACGGCTTGGCTAAACTGTGTAACTTGGGAAAAGAGCCTAACCATAGAAAAACACATACAACCATGCAGTATACTCACAGGCACAGGCCTCTCAAAACAGGTTGGCTAAACTATGCAACTTGGGGGAAGAGGCCAACCATAAAAAACAGATACAACCACGTATATAGTCATAGGCTCAGGCCTGTCAGAACGGATTGGCAAAACTTTGCAACTTGGGAAAAGAGCCCAACCGTAGAAAACCGGATACAACCATATAGTTGAGTCACAGCCTCAGGCCTCTCAGAACGGCTTGGCTAAACTATGTAAGCTGGGAAATGATACCAACCGTTGAAAATCAAATACAACCATGTAGTATATTCATAGGCTCAGGCATCTCACAACGATTTGGTTATACTATGTAAGTGGGGAACAGAGCCGAACCGCTGAAAAACAGATACAACCATTCAGTATAGTCACAGACTCAGGCCTCTCAGAACGGACTGGCTAAACTATGCAACTTTGGAGACGAGACAAACCGTAGAAAAACAGTTACAACCATGTAGTTTAGTCATAGACTCAGGCTTCTCAGAAAGGCTTGGCTAAACTATATTACTTGGGAGAAGAGGCCAACCATAGAAAAACAGATACAACCATATAGTTGAGTCAGCCTCAGGCCTGTCAGAACGCCTTAGCTAAACTATGCAACTTGGGAGAAGAGCCTAACCATACTGAAACAGATACAACTATGTAGTTGAGTCATTGGCTCAACCTCTCAGAACAGATTGGCTCAACTACGTAAGTTGGGAGAAGAGCCCAACCATAGAGTAACAGATACAACCATGTAGTACTGTCATAGCCTCCAAAGGCTCAGAACGGCTTGGCTAAATTACATAACTTGGGAAAAGAGCCCAACCCTAGAAAAAAGATACAACCATGTAGGATAGTCATAGCCTGAGGCCTCGCAGAATGGCTTAGCTAAACTATGCACTTGGGAGAAGAGCCCATTCATAGAAAACCAGTTACAACCATGTACTTTAGTCACACCCACAGGCCTCCCAGAACAGCTTGGGTAAACTATGTAAGTTGGGAAAAGACCCCAACCATAGAAAAACACATACAACCATATAGTATATTCATAAGCTCAGGCCTCTCAGAACGGCTTGGCTAAACTATGCTACATGGGAGAAGAGCCCAACCGTAGAAAAACTGTTACAACCATGTAGTTCATTGATAGCCTCAGGCCTCTCAGAACAGCTTGGCTAAAGTACACCATTTGTGCCACAGAACACGGTTAGAAGCCCTGAAAACACGCAACATACTGTGTGCACTACCAGACCTCTCAGAATGTCTTGTCTAAACTATGTAACTAACCCGGGTAAGAGTGTAAAAAGAGCAAGAGTGTAAAAAGCCCAGAAATTACGCAATCCTTACGAGTTAGCTACCAGATAAAAATGCCGCTGGCGAGGCCGCGACATTGCAAGCTCTTCAGTGTTCAGAACCTCGGAGAACGAAAAGAGCTTTTCCATGCACTTTTAAAGCCACATGTAATCGCTCACTGAGGGCGCGATGTACTTCCCCGCGCGCTGCTGGAGCTTGTAAACTGAAAACTCGAAACTTGGCCTTTCACAAACGCACGGGATCCGAAGTCCTCCTGCGCCCTCTCGCGGTTGCCTAGAGAAACACCCTCTCCCAGGACCCAGCGAAGGAACTGTTCCCTAATTTTTTAGCGGGGTCCGAGCGCCACCTGGTGGCCTTATCGTGAATCATTGACATTCTCAATGGCCCAGACCTGTGTGCTTGTGGCAGGAGTGATGCTCTGCTCCCTCCCTGCTTGCTCTCTTGCCAGGAACTTGCCTAAGAACCAGAGCCTAGAAGACAAGGAGATCGTCAGGCTTTTGAGACAGATAAAAAGGACCCCCCTTCACTCATGTCTAAAGGACAGGAGGGACTTCAAACTTCCCTGGAAAAGAGCCAACATCGCCCAAAACCCCTGTTCCTACCATCAGATGCTCCAGCAGATTTCCCACCTCTTCAGCACACAGCACAGCCATGCTGCTTGGGACAACACCTCCCTCCATAAATGACTCTCCAGTCTGGATCTCAGCCTGCACCAACTGGAACAGACGGAAGAAGGCAATCTAGACTGTCCCTTTTGCGGAACTGCTGTTTGGGCGTGTTTCCAAGGAATTCATCTCTTCAAGTAGAAAAGGAATACAGCCCCTGTGCATGGGAGATTGTCAGAGAGGAAACTAAACAGCGCCTCTCCTTCATGAAACATCTGAAACGGAAATCATGAGCGAACAAAGTTAGTTTTAGGGAGAAGGACACAGTCGAGTTCGTCAATAAATACTTTTCTAATGGGATTTCTACGACCTGTGAAAGTTCTTGGGGGTTATTTCCTATTCCCAACAGGTGGAGTTTGTTTTCTTATAGAAAGGTTGTTAGGGCTGTATGTGACTAAAGACACTTTTCAGGGAGCTTAGTGCTACCTGCTGTAACAGGGGAACTGAAAAGAATCAGGAATTGAATCATGATAGAAACTTCTCTTTCCTTCTTTAAGAGAACAATGCAGCATCTCTAATCTGATGACTTTTCTAGTTGGATTCTTCTCAAAAAGGCCTCAGGGGCCTGGCAAACCTCAGCTCCCTGGCTTTGCTATACTCCACTTGGAACTGCACACGTGTCTCGACCACTTGAGTCTACTTCACTCAGACGAGGGAAATGAATGGTAGGTGACACGGGATGTTTTCAGGGGCCGGGACACTACAGGGCAAGATGACTTCTGCTCACATTACACGGCCTGAATTTATGCTCACGGGAATCCAAGCGCAAAGATGTTGGGAAGTTTCTGGACAGCTCACGGAAGAGGAGACACTTTCAAGGCATAAGACCGCTTTTCATTTTTACACTATTTGTCCTAATGAAGTTCTGGGTGGGGTTGGAGGAAAAAAAACAAGGTACTTGCTTGCACACAGTTTATTAAAAACCAAACTGACCCCAATTCTTCTTATACAACTTCAGCTTGGGGAAGATGACTTGGATGTCGCTCAGAGTTCACAGCTTCAGAGACTGTTTGAAGAAAGCCTAAAAGTTGATTCCCAAAGGCATAAATAAGCTCAGGAGGAAAAAAATCTACTTCGTTTTTATTCTATCTCTTATTAACATCATGATTTGATTCCCTTCCTGAATATCCATCGAGCTCCTGAAACGACAGGGAGTGAAATACACATCTGAGAAACAATGTGGAGGAAGATGGTTTCCCTCCCTGTGGGTGTTTGCAGACCCCTGGGAGGTAGTCTGAGGAGGGGACAAGCCAGGTCAGGCCTCAGTCTCATCTACTGAATGTCAACTACTCTCCCATATAGAATTTCTTTTTGTAAGAACTGTTCACAGAAAAGTACACCTATAAAAGGAGACTCTATAGGATTCATCGTGCACACGTTCCCATCAACAACTGCAACTACTTTCACTTACTTTCATCTATATCCTCCCGTTACCTGCTACCTGATGACTCTGTAGCTAATCCCCGAAATCCTAGGACTTAACCGATTCATGTTTCATAATAGATTTCAGTCGATCGAATTATGAATGAAAAGAAAGATAACGTAGTCTTTTAAAGAGTTAAGTACTTAAAAATAATGGTGAAGACAATAATCAAATTTCTCCAATGATTCTGAACAGTTATGAATGACTTTTATCTATAAAATTTTTAATAAAGTATTTATATAAATGTCATTTGAAAATGTCAATGGACACATTCCTATTCATACAGGTAAACGTCTTCCATTCTAAGTCACTCTTCAAAGTCGGTTTTAAAGTTAAATGAGAAGTTAATAGCTTTTACGTTGAATGTATAGCTTAAGTGTTGTTTTGTCATTCTTAACCCTGCACTGACTACAGAGTAAGCTCTGCACTTCCCGTTCCCCATGTATTAAGGAGAGCCCTCCACAGCGTATACAAATGGATGCACAGTATATACGTGATATCGTAATCAACTGGTAAAAGGAAGTAGGAGAAAATATCAAAAAGGTTCCTTGGGCAGGGAAAGGAGGCAATGATGAAACAAAAAGGGCTGAGAGTCGCTGCCCTAACCCACTGGGAGAGTGCAAACTGAAAAGCAAAAACAGAAGTAGAAAGTAAGAGGAAACATTCAGAAAATGGAAACAACCGGGTCCCCATTTAAGACACAGGCACAAAGGCAGGTCTGCAGAGAACCTTCGGACACCAGGGCTCACAGAGTCACCCACCGCAGCCAGGCCAGCAGCACCTACAATGTCCCCAATGGCTCGACCCTTGTCTGTACTCATGGCCCTGGTGGCGCTCAGCTGTCACTCCATCTGCTCGCTGGGGTGTGACCTGCCTCAGACCCACAGCCTGGCCACCAGGAGGACCTTGATGCTCCTGGGACAAATGAGGAGAATCTCCCCCTCCTCCTGCCTGAAGGACAGACAGGACTTTGGATTCCCTCAGGAGGTCCTTGGCGGCCACCGGCTCCAGAAGGCTCAAGCCATCTCTGTCTTCCATGAGGTGGTCCAGCAGCTCTTCCTCCTCTTCAGCACAGAGGGCTCGTCTGCTGCCTGGGAGGAGGGCCTCCTGCACAGACTCTGCACTGGGCTTGATCAGCAGCTGACGGAGCTGGAAGCCTGTCCGATGCAGGAGGCGGGGCTGCAAGGGTCCCCCCTGCTGAATGAGAACCCCATCCTGGCTGTGAGGAGATACTTCCACAGAATCACTCTCTATCTGCAAGAGAAGAAATACAGCCCTTGTGCCTGGGAGATCGTCAGAGCAGAAGTCATGAGATCCTTCTCTTCAGCGAGACACTTGCAAGAAAGATGAAGCAGGAAGGAATGACAGAGCCCTGGTTCAACATGGAAATGATTCTCACTGACCAACAAGACCACACGGCCACCCGCCCTGCCAGGTCAAAGACCCTCATTCCTGCTGGAATCAGGACACCAACTGGATCAATCTGTCAAATGTTGTCAGGAGAATTCAGCAACATCACGTTCTGCTCTGCAGGCACTCGTCTCTCACAGACGCCCATGCTCATCTATCTATTTATTGCAATATTTATTTATTTAACTATTTATAAGCTTTAAATGATTTTTCTTCCTATAAAATGATGTGTACCTTTACACTGTGGTTAACTGAAAAAAAAATACACTCTTTGTATTTACTCAATGTATTATTTTTTGTTCATTAAATTATTTTCTATAGAAAACTTCTTGTACTTGTTTATTATTTAAAAAAGAAACACCATGTCCGATGGTAACCTGATTAAATAGTGGATAGTACCATTCACTACTCATTACTATGTCACTCAAATTATAAGTAAAAGGAGATTTTCTCTAAGCCACTTTATGTGCTGCCCTAAGGACATAGAGGTCAATGCGACAAATCCAACCCTATTTTCTTGCATCATTGGTTTGTATAGAGAAATCATCCAAAAAAAATAACAATCATAATTAATATTAATTATAAAAATGTTATACTGAGAAGAAGTGGAATAAAAAGGTATTTCTCAGCAGAAGCTGGAGCAAGGAAAGTCAAGAAATAAAAACGGAAGTACTAGCTATCCTCTACATTTGAGTGCTCAACATCTGATTGCAAATATCTTTTGGAAAATAGACTTTTGAGTCTGAAATCCACAAGCAATTACATGAGTTGAAAGGCAAAGAACACAAGTAGTCCTGTGTGAAAAGTGAACAGAAGGAGAAAAGGACTTAAAACATTGGCTCACAGAACCTTCAACTAATAAGGGGAGGAAAGATCCACCAAGGAAACTGAGGCAGAATGGCCGTAAGTTAACAGGATGAAAGGGAATAGGCTCCTACAAACCTATTTAAAAGGTGAAAACTGCTCCCCAGAATTGCACCGTCGCAAGCGTGGATTGAAACTGTCCTCTACACGGAGAAAAGAGCTGTCCCTGGTGATTTTACTGGGAGCTGGTTTGGTCGAGGTGATCACCAGACAGCACACTGGGCGAAGGGTGAATATGAGAGATTAGTGACAATATACGTAGGAACCAGCTTGGAAAGATTTGCCTTCTGAAATGCAGGACACAAATAGAGCAGTGACTAGAAACAACTGTGGATTTTTTTGTTTCTTCCTGCACAGTTGTCTCTTTCCAAATATATTCATCTCTAGATAGGTTTCATGGATTTGATGTATTGGCAAATCACATTCATATGTTTAGTATTTTATTGATCTTAAATCATGACATGTTGAATTACTTACAATGATAACTTATCATCATTTTGATTAATAGGATGTTGAATGTCACTAAGCTGCTCTGTGGGTGAAACCATCCACCGCACGGGAACCAGATGGAACTGACCTCGGTGAGAGCGGGCTGGGTGGAATTAATCAGCAGAAGCTGGACTGGAGCAGCCGCAAGGCGGTAACACAAGAGGAGAATCCCACTGTCACTTTTTTGCCACTTTCCTTCTTTCACTCTCCTCAGAGTTATTTACATTTGTTTTCCTTTTGCCTCAGTGCATCCAAGGGCGATGACTGCTTTCTAAGAATGCTGAATGGAGAACAAAACAATGACGTATTGAGAATTGTGGGAAATAATGGCATGTTTCCAGTTCTACTTCCCAATTTCGGTACTATCTTCGAGATGAAACAGAAAGTACTTGAGAAGTAACAAGACAACTCTTGCCAAGGAAAACATTTTAAATTAAAACCAGCATATAAAATTTTAAAGACTCTAAAACTAGTAAAGCAAAGACGGCTAGTTTTCCCGAGCATGAAGTACTGGCCCCGCAGCCCTACATTTTCATTGTGAGACAGAGAATGATGAATCAAGAAGTTCAGCAGAAATGCACTGACTGAATAATCTAGGGACACTTATTAATTACTTCCACATAAGCCTCCAACGGTAGGTAAATCTTCACTGAATCCCTGTGGCCACCTCAGAAACTTGAGAATATAGTAAATATTCAACACTTTAACGAACTGAACTCAAGACAGAAATCAACATATAGCAAAATGCAATTCCCTTCAGGTAAAAAGGAGAAAGAAAAAGGGTAACTTCCCCAAAACCCTGTTCCTGTGCACGGCCACACACACACACACACGGTGCATCATATTTGGCTTGTTTCATCCGGAAGCTTTGGAAATACTTCAAACCTGAATATGCGATGAAAACAACAGAGGCTGTTCACAGAAACACTCTTAGGTCCAGAACAGCTGATTGTTTTGGGGACAAAAACAATTATCCTCCAATAAAAGTTGAAAGTGTGATGAGCTGACTCACGGCCATCCACTAAAGAATGAGTTACCCGGGGTTCAGGTGGAAGATGTGTGGCTGTGTGCACACTGAGCCGGAGGCTGAGATTACACGTGTGCTAGTGAGTGAGGGGAGGTGGGGCCATAAAGGATAAACATTTTGTGGGTCTTGGAATTAGAACTGAGATGCCTGTGCGCACTCAAAAAAATGAACAAATCAGCTAGACATTTTGCGAGAACAGCCTGAAGAGTGATTAGCAGGAAAACGTTGAAAGAGTGGGAAATGCCAGGTGCATTTCTGATCAGGAGGCTCTAGTGAAGCACTTGCCACCTGCTCATACGTTTTGTGGACAAAATCCGAGAGTATCAGTCATTCATAATTTTATCTTGAGCAGTTCACACGAACCCTGGATAACGAGAAAATTGTGAACAGGTCATAGACCTTTCTCCTTCGGCAGTTACTCATCAAATGGTTCCCATTCTTGAAAGGACAAATCCAGAGGAATGAGGAAGCTTGGCTGACTATGGGAGATGGATGGCAGCCAGCTCCAGAAGGCCCAGGCCATCTCTGTCCTCCACGAGATGCTCCAGCAGATCCTCAACCTCTTCCACGCAGAGCGCTCCTCTGCTGCCTGGGACACCACCCTCCTGGACAAACTCCGCACTGGACTCCATCAGCAGCTGGAGGACCTGGACACCTGTTTGGTGCAGGTGATGGCAGAGCAAGACTCTGCCCAGGGAAGGGCGGGCCCTACACTGGCCGTGAAGAGCTACTTCCAGGGAATCCATCTCTCCCTGAAAGAGAAGACATACAGCGACGGTGCCTGGGAAATTGTCTGACTGGAAATCATGAGATCCTTCTCTTCATTAACCAACTTGCAAGAAAAGCTAAGAACTACGGATGGAGACCTGGGGTCACCTTGACATGATTCTCCCTGACCGAGATGCCATGTCACCCTCGCACATTTGTCTGTGGTCGTTTCAAAAGACTCTTATTTTTGCTTTAGCCACAGAATTTACTGAATTAACTCAGTCAATACTTTGTCGGTAGTAATGAGCAAGGATATGGTAAAATTCCTGAGCTCAAGGATCATCAGTCCCTATGCAATGACTTCCCTCTTGTTTATTTATTGTTTATTTTTTATATTTATTCTAATATCTTAGATACTTATATTTTCATACAGATGTTACATTGTGTTAAAATTTAAAAATATGCTCACCTTACCACTTCATTACGTTTGCATCTTGTTTTATTTATGAAATTCTATGAAAGAAAATTTTTTTTAAATTCTGAAAACCTAAAACCGTATTTTTTCTATAGAAATCTCTCTCAGAATAGTGTTTGTCCATTATATCTTATGGAACAGTTCTACCAGTTTCTAGGAAATGCTTTTCAAATAGTGGGATTCCACGGAAATGAGAGGAGTCCTGGAAATTACGATAAATGTATAGTCCTTATGTCTCAGGTGTCACTGATTTATATCCAGCTAGCAAAGAGTAGTTGGTAGGTAAACATCTGAGAGGTGTCACCTCCTCCAGTGAAGTCTGAACACATAGGGTATTGATCGGCTGCTGCTGCCATCTGTTCCTCTTCCTCGCACCTGCTCCCCAGTCCTGCATCACTGAATCGCTCACTCCCTTATCCAGTAACTTCGCTCCCTCCAACTTACTGCCCATCCACACACGTGCTCACGTTCTGTGCTGGTTTCTAGCTTCAAGGTTTCTGTTAGAAAGGAAGCCACAGGAAGAGAGCAAAAGTGAAAGGAGAGCTCGAGGATTTTCAAAACCTCGGGTAGAAGGCGCCGGGGACATGGGGCTGGATCCCAGCTCTGTTATTAATAACTGTATGACCCTGATAAACAACACAAATACCATGCTCCCTAGTTTTCTCATCTTTCATATGGGGACAGGAATAATAATGTTCCATAGGATTACTGTCAGATTTCAGTGTACTTACTTGTAAATTAAAGTTTTTTCAACAACATTGCAGGAGATACTAAACATTTATATTAAAAGAGATCATAGAGATCATACTTACACACACACACACACACACACACACACACACACACTTTCCCTTGCATCCCCCGGGGCCCCTTGACGTCTCGGAGGTGTTCCCACGTCATTCCACTGGAGGGTCCCAATATCTAGTCCAGACTGTAGCTGCCTTTCCCTGAACTGTGTTTCTCCTCAGAAACATTCCTCCGTCTGAGAACACAGCACGACACGCCGTGATACCGAGCCGTCAAGCCCCGAAGAAACCCACGCCGGTGTGAACCGCTCGGGCCAAAGCCTCCTGCCAGGAAGGGAAGGAGGGGCGCGGGGCAGCTGCGGAACCTGAAGGGCTCTGGGCGGAGC
The DNA here is from genome assembly GCF_048564905.1 of Vicugna pacos. Lineage (NCBI taxonomy): Eukaryota > Metazoa > Chordata > Mammalia > Artiodactyla > Camelidae > Vicugna > Vicugna pacos. The sequence goes on from NC_132990.1 coordinate 20,066,380, forward strand.
CGCGGCCGGCGGGGACCGGAGGCCCGAGAGGGAAGCTGACTCACCGCTCTCGCCGCCCCACGCGCTCGCGGGGCCCCGGCGGCGCCGCTCCCGGGCCGGGGCTCCTGCCCGCGGCGGACCCCGCGTCCTCCCCGGGGCCGCGGCGCCCGAGTCCGTGGAGCGGGACGCCGAGGCGGGGCCCGCGGGGGGTGGGGGTGGGCGGGGCCTGCCGGTCCTGTACGGCGAGCGCGCGCGCCCCCTCCCGGCCGGCGGGGCGCGGGGACGACAGCTTTGCGCGCATTGCTGAGCTATGGCCCTGCTGCCCAGTTTCACTGCGGTCCAAACAAAGCGCTGGGTTCCTGGTCTCCCCGCAGATGGCAATGGCAATCCACTACACCCTTCACATTTTACACAGTTAGAGAACATCATCCTCAACGTCATCAGTGAAGAGCTTGGCAGCCCTGGTGAGCTTTGGTGATGCAGATGACCGGCTGTGCAGCCTTTATCCTGCTGAGCACCTTCCCACAAATGAGATGCTTAAGTAGGACACGGTTGTGATTTCTGCACTTGTGTCTCAATTTTGTTTCCATTTATTTTTTCAACTTCTATTTGTGGACATCAGAAAAAAACATAACTTCAACACTTCTTTTGAATTATAACATTGGAAGTTAAATACACTCATGGAAAATGACAGAAGTCTCAACCCAGGCCTACACTACGTATTTTAAATACTTTAATACAAGTACAGTGAAAAAATTAAAAAACAAAAATAAGTATAATATGAATTAAATTAATCCAAAAATACTTCAAAATATATATAAAATGAAACACTGTGCTTTTAAAATATTCCCACTTTTCAGTTATTCAATACTTTCCCCACCACGTCAATGCTGATCCCCGAAAGACCCCAGAGACTCACAGAGCATCTGTGGGCGTACATCGTCCGGTCCCCTGCCCCAATGATGGCCCGTGCAAACTCACCCCCAGGGCGACACCAACTGACCCCTAGCACGCCCCCAAAACCATCCAAACATCCCTACGTGCCCGTAGGCTTTTTCCTTGGTCAGCCGATAGGAAAGTGCTTAAACCTAGAAAAACAGATACCATCTCCATGACTCATAGCCTCAGGCCTCTCAGAATGGCTTGGCTAAACTATGTACCTTGTCAAAGCAGCCGAAACCTAGAAAAAAAGATACAATTACATACTAGAGTCATAGGCTCAGGCATCTAAGGATGGCTTGGCCTAACGATGTAACTTGGGAAAAAAGCCCAAACTAAGAAAGACGCATACAACCAGATACAACCACGTAGTAGAGTCAAAGCCTCAGGCGTATCTACAGTGGCCTAAGGATGTAACTTAGGAAAACAGCGCAAACCTACAAAAACAGATACCACTCCAATGAGTCATAGCCTCAGGCCTCTCAGAATGGCTTGGCTGAACTATGTACCTTGTCAAAAGAGCCAAAACCTAGAAAAAAAGATACAATCCAGTACTAGAGTCATAGGCTGAGGCCTATTTAGAATGGCTTGTCCTAACGAAGTACCTTGGGAAAAGAGCCCAAACATGGAAAAACCGGACACAACCCTGAACTAGAGCCATAGCCTCAAGCCTATTTAGAATGGCCTGGTCTAACGAGGTAACTTGGAAAAAGAGCCCAAACCTACAAAAATGATTACCATCTCGATTAGCCATAGCCTCAAGCCAGTCAGAATGACTTGGCTAAATTATGTAACTTGTAAGACCAGCCCAAACCTAGAAAAAAAGATACGCTCACAACTACAGTCATAGCCTCAGGACCCTCAGAATGGCTTGGTCTTACAATGTAACTTGGGAAAGAGCCCAAACTTACAAAACCAGATAACATCTCAATGAGTCATAGCATCAGGCCTCTCAGAATGGCATGGCTAAACTATGTAAGTTGTCAAAGGAGCCCAAATCTAGAAAAACGATACAATCACGTACAAGAGTCCTAGGCTCAGGCCTCTCAGAACAGCTTGGCAAAACTATCTAACTTGGGAGAAGAGTCCAACCGTAGAAAAACAGATACAACCGAGAAGTGTAGTCATAGGATCAGGCCTCTCAGAACGCCTTGGCTAAACTATGCAACTTGGGAAAAGAGCCAACAGTGGAAAAACAGATACAAACATGTACTATAGTCATAGGCTCAGGCCTCTCAGCACGGCTTGGCTAAATTATGCAACTTGGGAGAAGAGCCCAACCGTAGAAAAATAGATACAGCCATGTAGTGAGTAATAGGCTCTGGCCTCTCAGAACCACTTGACTAAACTATCAAACTTGGGAAACGGCCCAACAGTAGAAAAACCCATACAGCTATGTAGTTGAGTCATAGTCTCAGGACACTCAGAACGGCTTGGCTAAACTATGTAAGTTGGAAAAGAGCCCAACTGTAGAAAAACAGAACCACGTAGTACAGTCATAGGCTCAGGCCTCTGAGGACAGCTTGGCTAAACTATGCAACTTGGGAGATAAGCCCAACCGTAGAAAAACAAATACAACAATGCAGTGTAGTCATAGGCTCAGGCTTCTCAGAACGCCTGCTGAACTATGCAACTTGGCAGAAGAGCCCAACCGTAGAAAAACTGTTACAACCATGTAGTTGAGTCACAGCCTCAGGCCTGTCAGAACGGCTTGGCTTAACTATGCAACTTGGGAGAAGAGCCCAACCGTAGGAAACGAGTTACAACCATGTAGTATAATCATAGGCCCAGCACTGTAAGAACAGCTTGGATAAACTATGTAAGTTGGGAAAAGAGCCCAACCAGAGTAAAACAGATACAACCATGTACTACAGTCATAGCCTAAGGCCTCTCAGAATGGCTTGGCTAAAGAATACAACTTCAGAGAAGAGCCCAACCATAGAAATAGAGTTACAACCATGTAGTTGAGTCACAGCCTCAGGCCTGTCAGAATGGCTTGGCTAAACTATGTACCTTGTCAAAAGAGTCAAAACCTAGAAAAAAAAGATACAATCAAGTACTAGAGTCATAGGCTGAGGCCTATTTAGAATGGCCTGGTCTAACGAGGTAACTTGGAAAAAGAGCCCAAACCTACAAAAACAGTTACCATCTCGATTAACCATTGCCTCAAGCCACGCAGAATGGCTTGGCTAAATTATGTAACTTGTAAGACCAGCCCAAACTAGAAAAAAAGATACACTCACACTACAGTCATAGCCTCAGGACCCTCAGAATGGCTTGGTCTTATGTTGTAATTTGGGAAGAGCCCAAACCTACAAAACAGGATAACATCTCAATGAGTAATAGCATCCGGCCTCTCAGAATGGCATGGCTAAACAATGTAAGTTGTAAAAGGAGCCCAAACCTAGAAAAATGATACAATCACGTACAAGAATCAAAGGCTCAGGCCTCTCAGAACAGCTTGGCTAAACTATGCAACTTGGGAGATAAGCCCAACCGTAGAAAAACAGATGCAATCATATAGTATAGTCATAGCCTCAGGCCTCTCAAAACAGCTTGGCTAAACTATGCAACTTGGGAAAAGAGCCCACTGTAGAAAAACTGATACAACCATGCAGCATACTCTTAGGCTCAGGGCTCTCAGAACGGCTTGGCTAAACTATGCAACTTGGGGGAAGATGCCAACCTTATAAAAACAGATACAACTATGTAGTAAAGTCATAGCCTCAGGCCTATGAGAACAGCTTGGCTAAACTATGCAACTTGGGACAAGAGCCAAACCGTAGAAAAAGATACAGCCATGTAGTTGAGTCATGGGCTCAGTCCTCTCAGAACGGCTTGGCTAAACTGTGTAACTTGGGAAAAGAGCCTAACCATAGAAAAACACATACAACCATGCAGTATACTCACAGGCACAGGCCTCTCAAAACAGGTTGGCTAAACTATGCAACTTGGGGGAAGAGGCCAACCATAAAAAACAGATACAACCACGTATATAGTCATAGGCTCAGGCCTGTCAGAACGGATTGGCAAAACTTTGCAACTTGGGAAAAGAGCCCAACCGTAGAAAACCGGATACAACCATATAGTTGAGTCACAGCCTCAGGCCTCTCAGAACGGCTTGGCTAAACTATGTAAGCTGGGAAATGATACCAACCGTTGAAAATCAAATACAACCATGTAGTATATTCATAGGCTCAGGCATCTCACAACGATTTGGTTATACTATGTAAGTGGGGAACAGAGCCGAACCGCTGAAAAACAGATACAACCATTCAGTATAGTCACAGACTCAGGCCTCTCAGAACGGACTGGCTAAACTATGCAACTTTGGAGACGAGACAAACCGTAGAAAAACAGTTACAACCATGTAGTTTAGTCATAGACTCAGGCTTCTCAGAAAGGCTTGGCTAAACTATATTACTTGGGAGAAGAGGCCAACCATAGAAAAACAGATACAACCATATAGTTGAGTCAGCCTCAGGCCTGTCAGAACGCCTTAGCTAAACTATGCAACTTGGGAGAAGAGCCTAACCATACTGAAACAGATACAACTATGTAGTTGAGTCATTGGCTCAACCTCTCAGAACAGATTGGCTCAACTACGTAAGTTGGGAGAAGAGCCCAACCATAGAGTAACAGATACAACCATGTAGTACTGTCATAGCCTCCAAAGGCTCAGAACGGCTTGGCTAAATTACATAACTTGGGAAAAGAGCCCAACCCTAGAAAAAAGATACAACCATGTAGGATAGTCATAGCCTGAGGCCTCGCAGAATGGCTTAGCTAAACTATGCACTTGGGAGAAGAGCCCATTCATAGAAAACCAGTTACAACCATGTACTTTAGTCACACCCACAGGCCTCCCAGAACAGCTTGGGTAAACTATGTAAGTTGGGAAAAGACCCCAACCATAGAAAAACACATACAACCATATAGTATATTCATAAGCTCAGGCCTCTCAGAACGGCTTGGCTAAACTATGCTACATGGGAGAAGAGCCCAACCGTAGAAAAACTGTTACAACCATGTAGTTCATTGATAGCCTCAGGCCTCTCAGAACAGCTTGGCTAAAGTACACCATTTGTGCCACAGAACACGGTTAGAAGCCCTGAAAACACGCAACATACTGTGTGCACTACCAGACCTCTCAGAATGTCTTGTCTAAACTATGTAACTAACCCGGGTAAGAGTGTAAAAAGAGCAAGAGTGTAAAAAGCCCAGAAATTACGCAATCCTTACGAGTTAGCTACCAGATAAAAATGCCGCTGGCGAGGCCGCGACATTGCAAGCTCTTCAGTGTTCAGAACCTCGGAGAACGAAAAGAGCTTTTCCATGCACTTTTAAAGCCACATGTAATCGCTCACTGAGGGCGCGATGTACTTCCCCGCGCGCTGCTGGAGCTTGTAAACTGAAAACTCGAAACTTGGCCTTTCACAAACGCACGGGATCCGAAGTCCTCCTGCGCCCTCTCGCGGTTGCCTAGAGAAACACCCTCTCCCAGGACCCAGCGAAGGAACTGTTCCCTAATTTTTTAGCGGGGTCCGAGCGCCACCTGGTGGCCTTATCGTGAATCATTGACATTCTCAATGGCCCAGACCTGTGTGCTTGTGGCAGGAGTGATGCTCTGCTCCCTCCCTGCTTGCTCTCTTGCCAGGAACTTGCCTAAGAACCAGAGCCTAGAAGACAAGGAGATCGTCAGGCTTTTGAGACAGATAAAAAGGACCCCCCTTCACTCATGTCTAAAGGACAGGAGGGACTTCAAACTTCCCTGGAAAAGAGCCAACATCGCCCAAAACCCCTGTTCCTACCATCAGATGCTCCAGCAGATTTCCCACCTCTTCAGCACACAGCACAGCCATGCTGCTTGGGACAACACCTCCCTCCATAAATGACTCTCCAGTCTGGATCTCAGCCTGCACCAACTGGAACAGACGGAAGAAGGCAATCTAGACTGTCCCTTTTGCGGAACTGCTGTTTGGGCGTGTTTCCAAGGAATTCATCTCTTCAAGTAGAAAAGGAATACAGCCCCTGTGCATGGGAGATTGTCAGAGAGGAAACTAAACAGCGCCTCTCCTTCATGAAACATCTGAAACGGAAATCATGAGCGAACAAAGTTAGTTTTAGGGAGAAGGACACAGTCGAGTTCGTCAATAAATACTTTTCTAATGGGATTTCTACGACCTGTGAAAGTTCTTGGGGGTTATTTCCTATTCCCAACAGGTGGAGTTTGTTTTCTTATAGAAAGGTTGTTAGGGCTGTATGTGACTAAAGACACTTTTCAGGGAGCTTAGTGCTACCTGCTGTAACAGGGGAACTGAAAAGAATCAGGAATTGAATCATGATAGAAACTTCTCTTTCCTTCTTTAAGAGAACAATGCAGCATCTCTAATCTGATGACTTTTCTAGTTGGATTCTTCTCAAAAAGGCCTCAGGGGCCTGGCAAACCTCAGCTCCCTGGCTTTGCTATACTCCACTTGGAACTGCACACGTGTCTCGACCACTTGAGTCTACTTCACTCAGACGAGGGAAATGAATGGTAGGTGACACGGGATGTTTTCAGGGGCCGGGACACTACAGGGCAAGATGACTTCTGCTCACATTACACGGCCTGAATTTATGCTCACGGGAATCCAAGCGCAAAGATGTTGGGAAGTTTCTGGACAGCTCACGGAAGAGGAGACACTTTCAAGGCATAAGACCGCTTTTCATTTTTACACTATTTGTCCTAATGAAGTTCTGGGTGGGGTTGGAGGAAAAAAAACAAGGTACTTGCTTGCACACAGTTTATTAAAAACCAAACTGACCCCAATTCTTCTTATACAACTTCAGCTTGGGGAAGATGACTTGGATGTCGCTCAGAGTTCACAGCTTCAGAGACTGTTTGAAGAAAGCCTAAAAGTTGATTCCCAAAGGCATAAATAAGCTCAGGAGGAAAAAAATCTACTTCGTTTTTATTCTATCTCTTATTAACATCATGATTTGATTCCCTTCCTGAATATCCATCGAGCTCCTGAAACGACAGGGAGTGAAATACACATCTGAGAAACAATGTGGAGGAAGATGGTTTCCCTCCCTGTGGGTGTTTGCAGACCCCTGGGAGGTAGTCTGAGGAGGGGACAAGCCAGGTCAGGCCTCAGTCTCATCTACTGAATGTCAACTACTCTCCCATATAGAATTTCTTTTTGTAAGAACTGTTCACAGAAAAGTACACCTATAAAAGGAGACTCTATAGGATTCATCGTGCACACGTTCCCATCAACAACTGCAACTACTTTCACTTACTTTCATCTATATCCTCCCGTTACCTGCTACCTGATGACTCTGTAGCTAATCCCCGAAATCCTAGGACTTAACCGATTCATGTTTCATAATAGATTTCAGTCGATCGAATTATGAATGAAAAGAAAGATAACGTAGTCTTTTAAAGAGTTAAGTACTTAAAAATAATGGTGAAGACAATAATCAAATTTCTCCAATGATTCTGAACAGTTATGAATGACTTTTATCTATAAAATTTTTAATAAAGTATTTATATAAATGTCATTTGAAAATGTCAATGGACACATTCCTATTCATACAGGTAAACGTCTTCCATTCTAAGTCACTCTTCAAAGTCGGTTTTAAAGTTAAATGAGAAGTTAATAGCTTTTACGTTGAATGTATAGCTTAAGTGTTGTTTTGTCATTCTTAACCCTGCACTGACTACAGAGTAAGCTCTGCACTTCCCGTTCCCCATGTATTAAGGAGAGCCCTCCACAGCGTATACAAATGGATGCACAGTATATACGTGATATCGTAATCAACTGGTAAAAGGAAGTAGGAGAAAATATCAAAAAGGTTCCTTGGGCAGGGAAAGGAGGCAATGATGAAACAAAAAGGGCTGAGAGTCGCTGCCCTAACCCACTGGGAGAGTGCAAACTGAAAAGCAAAAACAGAAGTAGAAAGTAAGAGGAAACATTCAGAAAATGGAAACAACCGGGTCCCCATTTAAGACACAGGCACAAAGGCAGGTCTGCAGAGAACCTTCGGACACCAGGGCTCACAGAGTCACCCACCGCAGCCAGGCCAGCAGCACCTACAATGTCCCCAATGGCTCGACCCTTGTCTGTACTCATGGCCCTGGTGGCGCTCAGCTGTCACTCCATCTGCTCGCTGGGGTGTGACCTGCCTCAGACCCACAGCCTGGCCACCAGGAGGACCTTGATGCTCCTGGGACAAATGAGGAGAATCTCCCCCTCCTCCTGCCTGAAGGACAGACAGGACTTTGGATTCCCTCAGGAGGTCCTTGGCGGCCACCGGCTCCAGAAGGCTCAAGCCATCTCTGTCTTCCATGAGGTGGTCCAGCAGCTCTTCCTCCTCTTCAGCACAGAGGGCTCGTCTGCTGCCTGGGAGGAGGGCCTCCTGCACAGACTCTGCACTGGGCTTGATCAGCAGCTGACGGAGCTGGAAGCCTGTCCGATGCAGGAGGCGGGGCTGCAAGGGTCCCCCCTGCTGAATGAGAACCCCATCCTGGCTGTGAGGAGATACTTCCACAGAATCACTCTCTATCTGCAAGAGAAGAAATACAGCCCTTGTGCCTGGGAGATCGTCAGAGCAGAAGTCATGAGATCCTTCTCTTCAGCGAGACACTTGCAAGAAAGATGAAGCAGGAAGGAATGACAGAGCCCTGGTTCAACATGGAAATGATTCTCACTGACCAACAAGACCACACGGCCACCCGCCCTGCCAGGTCAAAGACCCTCATTCCTGCTGGAATCAGGACACCAACTGGATCAATCTGTCAAATGTTGTCAGGAGAATTCAGCAACATCACGTTCTGCTCTGCAGGCACTCGTCTCTCACAGACGCCCATGCTCATCTATCTATTTATTGCAATATTTATTTATTTAACTATTTATAAGCTTTAAATGATTTTTCTTCCTATAAAATGATGTGTACCTTTACACTGTGGTTAACTGAAAAAAAAATACACTCTTTGTATTTACTCAATGTATTATTTTTTGTTCATTAAATTATTTTCTATAGAAAACTTCTTGTACTTGTTTATTATTTAAAAAAGAAACACCATGTCCGATGGTAACCTGATTAAATAGTGGATAGTACCATTCACTACTCATTACTATGTCACTCAAATTATAAGTAAAAGGAGATTTTCTCTAAGCCACTTTATGTGCTGCCCTAAGGACATAGAGGTCAATGCGACAAATCCAACCCTATTTTCTTGCATCATTGGTTTGTATAGAGAAATCATCCAAAAAAAATAACAATCATAATTAATATTAATTATAAAAATGTTATACTGAGAAGAAGTGGAATAAAAAGGTATTTCTCAGCAGAAGCTGGAGCAAGGAAAGTCAAGAAATAAAAACGGAAGTACTAGCTATCCTCTACATTTGAGTGCTCAACATCTGATTGCAAATATCTTTTGGAAAATAGACTTTTGAGTCTGAAATCCACAAGCAATTACATGAGTTGAAAGGCAAAGAACACAAGTAGTCCTGTGTGAAAAGTGAACAGAAGGAGAAAAGGACTTAAAACATTGGCTCACAGAACCTTCAACTAATAAGGGGAGGAAAGATCCACCAAGGAAACTGAGGCAGAATGGCCGTAAGTTAACAGGATGAAAGGGAATAGGCTCCTACAAACCTATTTAAAAGGTGAAAACTGCTCCCCAGAATTGCACCGTCGCAAGCGTGGATTGAAACTGTCCTCTACACGGAGAAAAGAGCTGTCCCTGGTGATTTTACTGGGAGCTGGTTTGGTCGAGGTGATCACCAGACAGCACACTGGGCGAAGGGTGAATATGAGAGATTAGTGACAATATACGTAGGAACCAGCTTGGAAAGATTTGCCTTCTGAAATGCAGGACACAAATAGAGCAGTGACTAGAAACAACTGTGGATTTTTTTGTTTCTTCCTGCACAGTTGTCTCTTTCCAAATATATTCATCTCTAGATAGGTTTCATGGATTTGATGTATTGGCAAATCACATTCATATGTTTAGTATTTTATTGATCTTAAATCATGACATGTTGAATTACTTACAATGATAACTTATCATCATTTTGATTAATAGGATGTTGAATGTCACTAAGCTGCTCTGTGGGTGAAACCATCCACCGCACGGGAACCAGATGGAACTGACCTCGGTGAGAGCGGGCTGGGTGGAATTAATCAGCAGAAGCTGGACTGGAGCAGCCGCAAGGCGGTAACACAAGAGGAGAATCCCACTGTCACTTTTTTGCCACTTTCCTTCTTTCACTCTCCTCAGAGTTATTTACATTTGTTTTCCTTTTGCCTCAGTGCATCCAAGGGCGATGACTGCTTTCTAAGAATGCTGAATGGAGAACAAAACAATGACGTATTGAGAATTGTGGGAAATAATGGCATGTTTCCAGTTCTACTTCCCAATTTCGGTACTATCTTCGAGATGAAACAGAAAGTACTTGAGAAGTAACAAGACAACTCTTGCCAAGGAAAACATTTTAAATTAAAACCAGCATATAAAATTTTAAAGACTCTAAAACTAGTAAAGCAAAGACGGCTAGTTTTCCCGAGCATGAAGTACTGGCCCCGCAGCCCTACATTTTCATTGTGAGACAGAGAATGATGAATCAAGAAGTTCAGCAGAAATGCACTGACTGAATAATCTAGGGACACTTATTAATTACTTCCACATAAGCCTCCAACGGTAGGTAAATCTTCACTGAATCCCTGTGGCCACCTCAGAAACTTGAGAATATAGTAAATATTCAACACTTTAACGAACTGAACTCAAGACAGAAATCAACATATAGCAAAATGCAATTCCCTTCAGGTAAAAAGGAGAAAGAAAAAGGGTAACTTCCCCAAAACCCTGTTCCTGTGCACGGCCACACACACACACACACGGTGCATCATATTTGGCTTGTTTCATCCGGAAGCTTTGGAAATACTTCAAACCTGAATATGCGATGAAAACAACAGAGGCTGTTCACAGAAACACTCTTAGGTCCAGAACAGCTGATTGTTTTGGGGACAAAAACAATTATCCTCCAATAAAAGTTGAAAGTGTGATGAGCTGACTCACGGCCATCCACTAAAGAATGAGTTACCGGGGGTTCAGGTGGAAGATGTGTGGCTGTGTGCACACTGAGCCGGAGGCTGAGATTACACGTGTGCTAGTGAGTGAGGGGAGGTGGGGCCATAAAGGATAAACATTTTGTGGGTCTTGGAATTAGAACTGAGATGCCTGTGCGCACTCAAAAAAATGAACAAATCAGCTAGACATTTTGCGAGAACAGCCTGAAGAGTGATTAGCAGGAAAACGTTGAAAGAGTGGGAAATGCCAGGTGCATTTCTGATCAGGAGGCTCTAGTGAAGCACTTGCCACCTGCTCATACGTTTTGTGGACAAAATCCGAGAGTATCAGTCATTCATAATTTTATCTTGAGCAGTTCACACGAACCCTGGATAACGAGAAAATTGTGAACAGGTCATAGACCTTTCTCCTTCGGCAGTTACTCATCAAATGGTTCCCATTCTTGAAAGGACAAATCCAGAGGAATGAGGAAGCTTGGCTGACTATGGGAGATGGATGGCAGCCAGCTCCAGAAGGCCCAGGCCATCTCTGTCCTCCACGAGATGCTCCAGCAGATCCTCAACCTCTTCCACGCAGAGCGCTCCTCTGCTGCCTGGGACACCACCCTCCTGGACAAACTCCGCACTGGACTCCATCAGCAGCTGGAGGACCTGGACACCTGTTTGGTGCAGGTGATGGCAGAGCAAGACTCTGCCCAGGGAAGGGCGGGCCCTACACTGGCCGTGAAGAGCTACTTCCAGGGAATCCATCTCTCCCTGAAAGAGAAGACATACAGCGACGGTGCCTGGGAAATTGTCTGACTGGAAATCATGAGATCCTTCTCTTCATTAACCAACTTGCAAGAAAAGCTAAGAACTACGGATGGAGACCTGGGGTCACCTTGACATGATTCTCCCTGACCGAGATGCCATGTCACCCTCGCACATTTGTCTGTGGTCGTTTCAAAAGACTCTTATTTTTGCTTTAGCCACAGAATTTACTGAATTAACTCAGTCAATACTTTGTCGGTAGTAATGAGCAAGGATATGGTAAAATTCCTGAGCTCAAGGATCATCAGTCCCTATGCAATGACTTCCCTCTTGTTTATTTATTGTTTATTTTTTATATTTATTCTAATATCTTAGATACTTATATTTTCATACAGATGTTACATTGTGTTAAAATTTAAAAATATGCTCACCTTACCACTTCATTACGTTTGCATCTTGTTTTATTTATGAAATTCTATGAAAGAAAATTTTTTTTAAATTCTGAAAACCTAAAACCGTATTTTTTCTATAGAAATCTCTCTCAGAATAGTGTTTGTCCATTATATCTTATGGAACAGTTCTACCAGTTTCTAGGAAATGCTTTTCAAATAGTGGGATTCCACGGAAATGAGAGGAGTCCTGGAAATTACGATAAATGTATAGTCCTTATGTCTCAGGTGTCACTGATTTATATCCAGCTAGCAAAGAGTAGTTGGTAGGTAAACATCTGAGAGGTGTCACCTCCTCCAGTGAAGTCTGAACACATAGGGTATTGATCGGCTGCTGCTGCCATCTGTTCCTCTTCCTCGCACCTGCTCCCCAGTCCTGCATCACTGAATCGCTCACTCCCTTATCCAGTAACTTCGCTCCCTCCAACTTACTGCCCATCCACACACGTGCTCACGTTCTGTGCTGGTTTCTAGCTTCAAGGTTTCTGTTAGAAAGGAAGCCACAGGAAGAGAGCAAAAGTGAAAGGAGAGCTCGAGGATTTTCAAAACCTCGGGTAGAAGGCGCCGGGGACATGGGGCTGGATCCCAGCTCTGTTATTAATAACTGTATGACCCTGATAAACAACACAAATACCATGCTCCCTAGTTTTCTCATCTTTCATATGGGGACAGGAATAATAATGTTCCATAGGATTACTGTCAGATTTCAGTGTACTTACTTGTAAATTAAAGTTTTTTCAACAACATTGCAGGAGATACTAAACATTTATATTAAAAGAGATCATAGAGATCATACTTACACACACACACACACACACACACACACACACACACACACACTTTCCCTTGCATCCCCCGGGGCCCCTTGACGTCTCGGAGGTGTTCCCACGTCATTCCACTGGAGGGTCCCAATATCTAGTCCAGACTGTAGCTGCCTTTCCCTGAACTGTGTTTCTCCTCAGAAACATTCCTCCGTCTGAGAACACAGCACGACACGCCGTGATACCGAGCCGTCAAGCCCCGAAGAAACCCACGCCGGTGTGAACCGCTCGGGCCAAAGCCTCCTGCCAGGAAGGGAAGGAGGGGCGCGGGGCAGCTGCGGAACCTGAAGGGCTCTGGGCGGAGCCGCGGCCGGCGGGGACCGGAGGCCCGAGAGGGAAGCTGACTCACCGCTCTCGCCGCCCCACGCGCTCGCGGGGCCCCGGCGGCGCCGCTCCCGGGCCGGGGCTCCTGCCCGCGGCGGACCCCGCGTCCTCCCCGGGGCCGCGGCGCCCGAGTCCGTGGAGCGGGACGCCGAGGCGGGGCCCGCGGGGTGGGGAGGGCGGGGCCTGCCGGTCCTGTACGGCGAGCGCGCGCGCCCCCTCCCGGCCGGCGGGGCGCGGGGACGACAGCTGTGCGCGCATTGCTGAGCGGAGGAGGGCTGCTCAGCTTCACTGTGGTCCAAGGGCAGCGCTCAATTTCTGGACTCTTGGTCTCTCTAGTTCTTCACATGCACCACGTTTCTCCGATTGCTATAATTTGGCTTCAGCCTCCCTGTTCCCCTGAAACTGCTCAGCCAAGGTTTACACTAAACTACACGTTGCCTAACGCAGAGATGACTTGTCAGGCAGCTGTCGGCGGACATCTCACAAGCATCGGACGCGTACGTGTTCCCACGACCATTTTAAAGTCTGACCTACATCTGCTTTCTACGTCACCACCATCCTCTGCTTTTCTGCTCCTCCTCCTCCCCTTCCTTTGTGGACCACTCCCTCTCCTCTCAGGGAATGGCGGGGTTCCTCAAAATTCTATGCTAGTTCCCACACTTCCTCTCCTCTGCACAGAGTCCCACCTCCCAAACAGTCCCAAGGCTCATCTCTAGGATTATGACTTCCGTATGCATGTCTTAGCCAAGAGTCACATCTCCAAACATTTGTAATTATCTCCAAACCCATAGAGCTACCTCCTACCCCAGAACATCTCCACATACCATGTCCACAATTGACCATCATGCAATTAGCTGGCGAATCCCAGCAGACCCCTGAGATGCCAGCACACCAGTTGCTTCTTCTGTAGTCAAATGCTCTACCACTGAGTTGTACCCCCATTAGTTGCTTCTTCTGGAAACATTCCATGAGCGAGGCAAGGCCCACGTGCTCCCAGCATCCCGTATTTTCTCTATCACAACATCAGCCTCCTTCCATTCACTGCTCTGTTACACACATGCTCACCAAACGGGGAGTTCTGTGAAGGCAGGCAGCACGTCTACTCTTTTCATTCTGTCTGGCACCAGCACAGGGCCAACAAAGACAAGGGGTAGTCACTACTTATTGTCTGAAGCTTAAATTCCATGAGTCTATAAATATATTTCGCTTCAGTTTCTCTTTCACACAAGGACAGAAATTCAATCAACAAGCATTAGACATGTGTTCTCCAGGAAACTGAATCGCTCCTGTTGCTGCAACATGCCTTGTGCATCTCCTTCACAGTCCTAGAAAGGCTTCCCTCGTATTTACTTACTCTTAAAGGCCTGTCTTCTCTGCCAAAGTGCCCCATTTAAGAAAGTAGTACTTCTTTCTTAAGAAGAAGAAGAGTTTATCTACCATTCTACTCACAAGTCAATTACTGCGTGCAGAGATAACTGAAATTATTTTAAAACTCAATGACATGATTAAAACTACGTTCCACTTGGATTTTAAGGCAGATTCAATGTTTAAGGACACTTTATATATCTTTAAGAGTATGAGTAAGAACTAAGATTTAAAATATACCTTTGAAACCCCCAAAGACAAGGGAAACAAGACCATAAAGCTGACCAGACAATGCGATGAAGAAATTCCATAAATACAACAATCATCATAGGAAAAACTTTCTATTTATTACAAATGTAAAATGCAGAGTTTCCCGATTCAAAGTATGGTTTCCTCTAAGTATTGCAAAACAATCTGCCGGGATGACTCAGTGCATTTACAAGTGAAGAACAAAGAGCCTTGAATTGTGTGAATATTGACCCGCTTGAGGCCACTCAGGAGGCGCTAAGACTAAGTGGTGAAAGGCGGGGCGCAGGTCTCCTTTCCAGCTCCTGGGTTTTCTCGGAGATGATAACACAGACAGAGCACATACTGACTTTCTCATCTTAACTTCCAGTTTGACAGAGTCCCGGGCACAGCAGCTGTGTGCTTTCTTCCCACATCGAGCGGGGCCTTGAAGGAGCTCTTCAAAGTCTGGCTGGAGTCCTCACTGCCCAGGGGGTATTTTCCTCCCCACCTCCTGCTCCAGACTGGTCTCCAGAGCCTCCCTCTGCTGATCCAGCCCAGTGAGGGATTTAGGCTGTTTGGGCTGAAGAGGCTGAAGACCTGCTGGAGCATCTCATGAAAGAAGAGGTGGCCTGAGCGCTTGGGAACCGGCTGCTGTCCAGCTGGTTCTGGGGGAACTAGACAACATGCTCGTCCTCCAGGCAGGAAAACAAGAAAGAGTCTCTCATTGGGTGCAGAACCATGACCGTCTCCGGCTCTGGCGGGCCATGCTTCTGGGCCGGGTTACAGCTAAGGGTGTGGACAGACCTGGAGAGCACCGTCCTCCAGGTCCTCAGTGAGGAGGCTGGCAGCCCCTGGTGAGCCTGGTGATGTAGCTGATCAGCTGTGCAGCCTTTACCCAGCTCCTCTGAGCACCTTCCTGCACGGGAGAGTCTTCAACGGAACAAAGTTGTCGTTTCTCTGCTTGTTCCATGTTTGTTTGCACTTTGTCCAATTTCTCTTCCATTTTTCAGCAAAAGATAATGTCACAGCTTCAATACCTCGTATGTATTGTTATGCTGGAAGTTAAACACAGTCATGGAAAATGACAGAGTATCAATCCAATAGGATATGTTTGTCTGAATAAGACCCAAGAAAGAAAAACTGAGTCTCAATCCATCTTTTTCAAAATTTTAATAAGCATACTTAGACATTTATCTTTAATAATACACCAGGTATTATTCTATAATAATATCCCACTATAGATATTTTCCATAATAAAATGTCATAGAAAATAGTTTACTGTATTTTCACGCCTCCTAATGCACCAAAATACAAGTGGCCTCACCTCTCTGCATTTCCCTTTTACGGTCTAAGGCATTAGATTTGAATCCTCCACCTGTCTTTACAGAAGTCATAGCTCACGTTTCTGGACACTGTCTATATATAATAGGGGTATAAAAGTTAACGGCAAGGTTTAATCCATACTCTTCTCTTCATTTTGTCACCAACGTATGCTAACTGCACACATATGTGACAATGTGCTTGGCAATGTGGATTCCAGGAGAGGAAGACAGGGACGGTGACTGCGGTAAAGGGAGCCGGGAAGACAGACATGAGAGGCAGGGTGAGGATGAAGGAGGCCCCAGCAGCAGCAGGGCAGCTGAGGGCAAGGGCTCAGAGCTGATGACCAGGAGGGACTGGGAGCAGCAGGAACCTCCACTCTGACAAAAGCTGTGCCTCCTGACTTCAGTGACTGGTGATTTTCATTGCCTCTTTCAAAACATCAAGACAAGTTTAGCGGTGGTCACCAGGGAAATTATAAAGATGGAATGAAATAAAGTTTGCAAAATACAGGCTGAGAGAGAACAGAGTGAATGACAGCTGCCTGGAGCATGAATACAACACCCAGGAACCTGTCCGGTCCCCACTCAGCCCAGCCCAGCCCAGAGTGGCTCTGGCAGCAGCTCCCGTCACACAGTCAGGGGTCTGCACGGGGAGGCCCCCAGATGCAAGCTCCAGGAGCCGCACTGCCCGCGGGACTGTGAGGGAGCAGAGCCCAGGTCTCCACCCTTAGAACAGTGGCTGGTATAGTATGGCGACAAATCTTACAGCATGTGGTGTATTTTGCAGACAACCAGCATCTAGAAGAGCTGTCTGACAAAAACGGCTGTTGTGTGTGAGGCATCTAAAGGAGGTAAATAGTCCTGTCCCTCATCCTCAGTTATTCTCAGATCACCTCTGGGAATACTAGTTTAAAACACAGACTTGAAAAAAAAAAACACTCTGAAAGACTAGGAAATCGGTTCAGAAATATGGACGGGCGTGTATGCATGACTGAATATTATGCTGGATGACGGCATAACATTGTAAACTGACTATACTTCAATTAAAAATTTTTTAATTGAAAGAAGAAGTACACGTGGGGTAGAGGGGTTGGAGAAATGGGATGTTGCTAAATTTTTAGCTAGGAATGATCATAAAACGAATTCAAAACTATTTCCTGGGTTAATATAAAGGTAAAGTAAGGAAAATCTTCCCTCAAGCATTGATTGTGAGCAGGCATCAAATCGACGGAACAACAGAAACAGTATTTTAATGCAACATAAATAAATGAAATTGTACAATGTACAAAAGGAGCAACAAATGAAAAATGTCAAATAAAGACCAGAATTGACCCTGCACTCCCAAATCGCTGAGAGTTTTAAGAAAGAAAACCTTCAGGTTGCTGGCATAAAAATTGGCACTTGCATGTGCCTTCTCAAGACAGGAGTCATGTGGGCACTTGGAATCTACCTCTGCCTGGGTTAAACATTAGCTTGCAACCGCTAGCCTGCAACAGGCCCTAAAAGGAGTTCAGGGTGGAGATCAGGAAGGAGGCACCCTGGGCTCTGCGGAAAACTGGCAGAACAGGCCTTCAGGAGAAGGTTTCAGGAGCCCAATGCTGGCTCATAGCTCATACCCAGGAGGACACTAAATCCAGTAACTGTGACATCATCTCCTCCTGACTAGCAGCAAGCCCCTGCCTAAAGGTGCCCTTGACCGCACCTGCCCCTTCACTGAAATCCTCTCCAATACGGACCTTCCCGCCTGCGTCTTCCCAGTGGTTCCTCAGAGCTATCTGAATGCTGTCTCCCGGGATACAACCCTCATTTTGCTCCAAATAAAACATAACTCCCAACTCTCACTTTGTGGATTTTAGGTCAGTCGACAAGGCCAATGAGATTGGGGCAAATTTGCTTTAATCGATGACATTCATACCAAAGAAAATGAAGAGCTCAGACCTGCAAGATGTCCTCAGTGCTGTGTACAGAACACTTAACTCCTCTTCCTAGCAAGATTGTCGAGGTGGGGTCCTGAGAAAGGCGTTTCACGAACCTCAGTCAAATAAAAATTGTTGAAGACTCTCTCAGAGTCAACAAGAAGTCGTCAAACACGGCCGTCCTCCCAAAGAAGGAAAGAAGTAATGTTGGAAATATTAATCAGTTTGCTTCGTATCAACTAGGAAAGCAAAGTTATACCAGATTCTTGCTTTAGTATAAGGAAACTACAGTTTCAACAGCCTTTAGTAAAATGCAGTGCTTTAATATTAAAACATATTTTAATACTCCTTGTTTCATATTTTAAATATTTTCATAAATATATTGAAAGATGACACATTTAACAAGATTTCCATATGACATCAATTAAATTAAATACGAGAGTAATTCTAAAATCTATTATTTAAATGCTGTGAGTCTTAAAAGTATCCCGCTTCTCAGGTATTCACTACTTTCCCCACCACTTCAACGCTGATCCCGGAAAGACACCAGGAGACTCTCAGAGCATCTATGGGCGCACAGCGTCCCGTCCTCCGCCCCGATGGCGGCCGTGCCCGGACTCAGCCCCAGGGCGGCCACGACGTAGCCACAAGGTGCCCACAACACCATCCAGTCATCCCTACGCGCCCGTGGTCTTTTTCCTTGCTCAGCCCGGAGAAAAGAGCCCAAACCTAGACAAACGGATGCCATCCCGATGAGTCATGGCCGCAGGCCTCTCAGAAAGGCTTGGCTAAATGACCCCATTTGCCCCACACAACACGGTTAAAAGCCTGGAAAACGTGCGACGTTTTGTGTTCACTAACAGACCTCTCAGAACGCCTCCACTAAGCTATGTAACTTACCCAGGTATCAGGGTAAAAAGCCCGCAAGTTACGCAACCGTGCCGTGTTCGCTACCAGATAAAAAGGCTGCTGGCGAGGCGCGACAAGACAAGCTCTTCAGCGCTCAGAACCTCGGAAAACGAAAAGAGCTTTTCCGTGCACTATTAAAGCCGCACGTAAGCGCTCACCGAGGAAGCGATGTACCTCCCTGCGCGCTGCTGGAGCCGCTGAAACTGAAAGCTCGAAAGTTGTGGTTGCGCAAACATACGCTCTCCGAAGTCCTCCTGCGCCCTCTCGTGGTCGCCTAGAGAAACACCCTCTCCCACGACCTAGGGAAGGAACCTTTCGCTAATTCTTTAGCGGGGTCCGAGCGCCACCTCGTGGCCTAATCGTGAGTCACTGACATTCTCAATGGCCCAGATGTGTGTGCTTGTGGCAGGAGTGATGCTCTGCTCCCTCCCTGCTTGCTCTCTTGCCAGGAACTTGCCTAAGAGCCAGAGCCTAGAAAACAAGGAGATCGTCAGGCTTTTGAGACAGATGAAGAGGACCCCCCTTCACTCATGTCTAAAGGACAGGAGGGACTTCAAACTTCCCTGGGGAAGAGAGAATATCGCCCAAAACCAGATGGCTCATGGCCCCTGTTCTTACCATCAGATGCTCCAGCAGATTTTCCACCTGTTTAGCACAGAGCACAGCTATGCTGCTTGGGACAACACTTCCCTCCATAAACTACTCTCCAGTCTAGATCTCAGCCTGCACCAACTGGAGCAGACGGAAGAAGGCAATCTAGACTGTCCCTTTTGGGGAACTGCTGTTCGGGAGTATTTCCAAGGAATTCAGCTCTACTTGAAGGAAAAGGAATACAGCCCCTGTGCCTGGGAGATTGTCAGAGAGGAAACTAAAAAGCGCCTTTCCTTCATGAAACCTCTGAAATGGAAATCATGAGCGAACAAAGTTATTTTTAGAGAGAAGGACACAACCGATTTTTTCAATAAATACCTTTGTCATGGCATTTCTACAATCTGTGAAAGTTCTTGGGGGTTATTTGCTATTCCCAACAGGTGGAGTTTGTTTTCTTATGGAAAGGTTGTTAGGGCTGTATGTCACTAAAGACACTTTTCAGGGAACTTAGTGCTACCTGCTGTAACAGGGGACCGAAAAGGATCAGGAATTGAACCACGATAGAAACTTCTCTTTCCTTCTTTAAGAGAACAGTGCAGGCATTTATAATCCACTGTCTTTCCTAGTTGGCTTTTCTCAAGAAGGCCTCAGGGGCCTGGCTTCCCTCGGGTCCTGTCTTTGCTATACTCAATGTGGAACTGCAGATTTGTCTCCATCACTTGAGTCTACTCCACTCAGACAAGGGAAAGTGAATGGTGGATGCCATGGGATGTTTTCAAGGGCCAGGACAGTACAGGGCAAGATCACCTCCACGCAAACTACTGAGCCTGAATTTGTGCTCACGGGTGTCTAAGTGAAGGAGCTCGGAAAATACTGGGTGACCAATGGAAGAGGAGAGAAGCTCCGTGAAGAAGACCACTTCTCACTTTCACACGATTTGTATGAGTGGTTATCCGGATGGGAAAATAGACCGACCAATATTCCTGCGTGCACACACGTTTTAAAACGCATCTGAGCCAAAGTGCTGTCAGCACATACAGGTGAATGTAACAAACTCAATCCTGCTTTTTCGTATCTTTGCTTTTTATAAGGAAAGGAACCTGAAAAAAAAATCACCCATTACCAGATAATTAAGTACTGGTTATTTTTAGAAGATTACTAATTAGTATAAGTTAGGTTTAATGCTATAAGAGAGAAAAACAGAATTCTCTCAGCAGTGTGAGGACAGAACAGGAAAAGTTGTAGTTACCCTCCACGGTTTACAGGGGGCACTTCAGGGTGCATGTCCACTGGATGCTGGGGTTGGTCATTTACAAGCAGTTCCATGGACTGTGATGCATGGGACAGAAGTGGTCAAATGGGAACAAAACACAGAATGAGGAAAGCACTTAGGGTGAGACCCATAACCTTAACTTTAAAGGGAGGGAAGAAGAACCACAAAGGACATGGCGGGGAAAGGCCATATGTTAACAGGACAAGAGAGAACGGGGAGAAGACCATGTATGAAAGACTGAAACTGCGTAAAAGACTCACCGCATTCAGGACAAACGAGGATGGAAAGTGCCCCCCCTACACTGGGAAAGTAGATGGCATTGGCCACCCTTGCCAGAGCCTGTTTGGTAGAATTAATCAGCAGAAACCATCCTGCAGACAGGGGAAGGGGGAGTAAGAGGAGGCACTGAGAACATGTGATCATTCTGCGAACACAGAGGTGAATGTATAGAAAATAGGTTTCAGATATTTGCCACCAGAACTTAAGTTTCATCTTGTGTAATTCTCAAACCCTTTGTTTTCTTCTTCATGCTCTGAAGATGGTTCTTCCCTGGGTGACTCCTAACTCACTGGCTGCTCCAACTCTGTGCCTCTGCAGTCTCTCCTCTTTCCGGCCTTGAAAGTTGAAGGTTCTCAGAAGCTCTAGGTCATCTTCTCACTCTACGTGCTCCTCATAGGGAATCACATCTATTACCATACCCTGGTTTCCAAACTTGCCACATCAACTGCAAAATTATTGTCTCCAGGATATACATGGCTTTTGATTCCGGGTCGACATATTTATCGACCGATGGGCTGTCTTTCATGTTTCTTGGGCTCTTTCTGGAGAACATCTGCTTTCTCAGTGCAGTCAGGAGTCAAACAGAGAAGAAATGTCTTCAGAAAGCACTGAAGAGAAAAACAAAGGGTTTGAGAATTGCACAATATGAAACTTAAATAATTATTTACACCTTCACAGGATTCTGGACTGAATCTCCATTCTGCCAGGACATGTGTGTGTGATTATGGGGAATCATTTAACTTTCCTGAGCTCAGCTACCTTAAATAGAAAGTAAGTGAATACATTTCCAGGGCTGCTGTGAGCAGTACATATACGAGAACATTTAACAGCACATAGCAGAGTCATCTTCCACTGAGTGAGGGCTAAAGAGATAGTGGCTATTTTCTTATTTTTTCATATAGATCTAAATGGGAAAAGTAACTTCTACCCCCCGCTCTGTAACTGAAAGGCACGGAGAGTCTGAATAGCGGAATTGGGAAAAAGTGTGTCATCACTTGTATGTAGTTATATACATAACAATATAATATATCTGGATGTATACACATATGGCACCAATGTATATACACATATACTATAAGAATATACCACACCTATAATATACCACATATCCATCTGCTGGTTCTCGTAGTTGGCACACGTCCCCGTTCCTCTCTGCTTTCCTGGATCCCATTCTTTCACTGCAGTATCACAATCGCTTCCTCCCTCCCAGTGTAGAAGTCCCCAGTGAGCTCTCCTCATCCACCCTGCATTCAGCTCCACTCTCCATCCATACAGCTCTTTCGTTTTCCTCTTGGGGTTCTGGCTGTCAGTTTCCTCTAAAGACTACAAAGCCACTCACTGAAAGGAGAAGTTGAGTGAAAGTTCTTGTTTGTCAGAAACTCTCACATGAAGTCACCCTCTCTGCTTACCTCACTGTTGGTCCAGAGTGTCCTGCCTCCCACAGAAGCACAGTAAATAGAGGGAATTCTGCCCCACGATGAACTGGGGGAGAATCCAGGGCCTCATCTGGGTCTCTCTTTGGGCACTTGCAGTCCTGACTGCACTAGGAAGAGGCTCACCTGCTTCAGGGCTCTCATTTGCTCACAAACCCAAAGGGCACGAACCATGGAGCTGAAAGTCAGAAGCAGCTTCAGAACTTGGGAGGAGGACAGGGATGGGGAAAGCACTCACTGGAACAGCGGCGGGTCCTCAGGAGAGGGATCAGCACAGACGAGCTGCACTGAGGGAAAGGCTCCTCCAGCACATTACTTTCCAGAGAAGAAATGACTGAAGTCCATGTGAGAGCATGGAGTTCTGCCAGAAAGATGCAAACACCAGCAGTGTCCCCAGCAAGGGTGCCACTGATACCAAACCAGCCTGCAGACCACTAGTAAGGACGAGGGTTACTCCACTGTCAGCTGCAAACCTGTTTCCTCCTTATGACCCAGTGCATTTTCATAGAGCAAGAAAGACTTTTCTGGAGACAGTACAGTCCAAGGACTTCTTGACTTCTTGAATTCCATCATGTGTAGCCTCTTTGAAAGATAACAAAAGAAAACAATGCTTGAATAGAAGGGACACAGGCAGGGATCTGAATACATTTAGCAACAAGTGGGATAGAGGCTTCCAAGCAGGACATATAGCAGTAACCAGCACACTGGAAGAGCAAAATTTATAAAGGCAACGAAGACCTCTATGGAGATTCATTTATTTAATTTAGGCAATTTGCAAAGGCGATATGGATGGATTCATCACCTTTTTCTTTCCAGTCTGTATATACTGCATTGAAGAGGTACATTTCAAGTATATTTAGAGGTATAAATATTTATAGAGGTATTTATAAAGTATATTTGGAAAACTTCCTGTAGGTTAGGGTCCAAAAAAAAATCAAAAATCATTCCTGTATTTGTGCTAAAAATAGCATTTTATCAATGAATGCTGTTTTAATAATTTTTTTTATTTTGATCCTACAGTATTATTGTATGATGTTTTAATAGGCTGAGGCTGGGAAAATAAATAATTACAACTACACTCATCAGTGTGGCTGACTTTGGAGATCAATCAGACTCTCCCTGCTACGTATCCCTTTGAAAATATTCACTGCTTCTGTCTGGGAAGTGCTTACTGCTCCTCCATCTTGGTTATACTGAGGCTTTGTCAGAACCGAAACCTTAATCATGGGTGAAAAATAAAGAGATTCTTCACTGGACTCCTTCAGCAGCAAATGGAAAGTCCAGTCTGGGCCTGAGGGAAGGAAACAGAAAGGGCATCTTTGGGAATGAGAACAGCAGGCTGAGCTGAACAGGTCTCCTGGGAAATCAGTGAGGTCCTGGGCTACTGAAAAAACAAATACACACACACATACACACATGAGAGCTGTGAGGTTAGATTTTCTGGAGGACTTACTGAGGATAGCCTCTCTCAGCTAGCTCTGGGGAGGCAAGGGGGAGGTCAGCATATATGTGATTTTGGTGAAGGGGGTACGTGCTATTAAGCACACATCCTGGCACAAGGTTGTGCTAGTCCGGAAGAGAAGATGTCTCCGTTAATGGTGTGCGTGTTTCCCCACATATGAGAAGATGAAAACATAGGGTTCGTAAAATGTTCTTCTGAAATTACCTAACTGTCTGAAGATCTGTTCTGTCAAGTTTTCCTAGAACACAGAGTGCCTCATTGCGATCTCTGCTCTGAACTCCTTTCAGGGTGGATTGGAAGTCAGTGGCTAGTGACTTCATTCTTGTAGAACCAGATGGCCAGGGACATTTTAGTTGTCATCCTAGAGACATGCAGAGCTCGCATGGCCAGAAACTGTGAAGTGCTTTTCCTTTTCATTTCTTTAAGGGGAAGAAGTAATTCGGTTTATTTATTTACTTACTTATGTTTTAAGTGCAAGTCCTGGGGATTGAGCCCAGGGCCCTGTGCATGCTAGGCGGGCACTCTATCACTGAGCGATTCCCTCCCCCCTATTTTTTTCTTTAGTTTTTAAAAGTGCTTTGTCTTTTTTCTCAACTCACAAGAAAACTCGAGTTAAAACGAAACAGATTCCAGTAGTCTGATGCCGTTGGGTTAATGAACTTACATTACTATATTTCCGTGAAGAAATCAATCATAAAATCTTAGACTTTTTTTTTCCAATCGGCATAAACTCTACTCCCATCTAAGTATTGAACAGAGATTTTGTCCATTTTTTTCCTTCGAAGTTAAAGTCTGTTCAGCTGACTCATACCTCACACGGTGTTGCCCTTCAAAACAACAGACAGTAACCTCTGGCATTAGAAGTGGAATCGAGGATCCTCTGTCCTCTTATTCTTTTCCCTCTACTGATTTCCTTAGTTTCTAAGTCTCACACTGATTTTCACCCTTCACTTTCTTTAATGGGCTCTTCCATACAAGGCACTGCAACCTCATGAAGGTCTGCCCTTATAGCTCTGGTTTGCTTGGAATCGTTTATCCCTCCACATTTCTATTTCTCTCCAGCTGTATAAGTGAGTGTGATCCAAATAGGGTTACTCTGACGACTGAGGTCATATTTTAAAGAACTTAGAAAGTGGCTAGTCCATCATATGCAAACAATGAAATTATCTTTTAACATCATGATTACTGTTACTCAGGCTAAGATCAGGATCTTTGGAATCATCTAATTCTGTTCCTTTAATTCTAGGTTTCACAAAGCACTCTTTGTGTTACCTGAGTGGATCTATCATCTAGATAGATGCTCAGCGAGGCTGGCACCCACCCTCCTGCCAGAGAGGGGGACCCTTCCAGCAACTGGGGTCCTGGTTGCCAGTCTCCTGATTGGTTTGACTTCTTCCTTCTCTCCTCAGAACTGATTACACATGGATTAAAACGGCAGAAAAATCTGTCAGCTGGTCTTGCAAAGCTGAAGGCTGTCCTTTGATCCAAGACATGGGCTTCTTTGAACTTCTGGCAGCAGCAGCCCTGCTCCTGCCTTTCTGTTATTCACACTGACCCCATGCCTCCCTCCGCCAGAGCCTCGTCCCCACCTGCGCCGCAGTGACGCTGTGCCCTGGAATACGGCGCCGTGTCCGCAGAGTATCACTTCCCTTCTTTCACTTTCATGTCACTGAGACACTTGTTTCCTTTTTGCCCACGGAACAACTGAAGGATTTTACTCTCTAGGAAAGTCGCAATGAGAAGCCAAAAATCGAAAGTCTTGAAAATGACAGGGACTGCAGCCCCGCTGCCTTTCTTTGCTTCCCTTTACTGTTCCCCCCTCAGCAGGAAGTAGAACTCATGCAGGAGCAGCAGGAGGATCTTGCACAATAAGCCACTAAGTGAATATAATTTATAAAAATGTTAAATGAAGAATCACACATGACTAAAAAAAATAAGGTTATTTATCCTAACATAGTGTCACCACCCTGCATTCTCAGAGGGAGACAGAGACAGAGGAAAACAGAAGCCCACTGGAATCAGCTGACTGACTGAACAACTTCACGTCACTAGTGTCTGGGATGTGAGCTTCTAATGAGAGACACACCAGCACTGAACCCTCTGTGCCCAGCTCAGGAATCTGAGCATAACACGGGTTCAATAGTTTAAATAAAGTGTTCAACAAGAAAATCTATATTTGGGAAACTAAAAGCTATTTGTCTAGTCGAGGTGAAACGATTAGAATTGGATTAATCCTCTACCTACTTAGACAAAACAAACTTTGGCTCTCAGCATCTGCTGGCTGGTGACACTTTTGATACCTGGGGACGTGGGTCAGGAGAGGAGGCGGCTACCACTGAGGACCAGGGTCCTTCACACAAACACTCCACGAGCGAGGGCGCGGGTTGGAAGGTGAATTATCCCCCCAACAACTAAACATGTCCCTCCACACAAAGGAAATTTTCAAGTCCTCAGGATGTGGTGAGCCTCCCCTCAGGGAGTGGGTCTAGGGGTTTAAAAAAGGGGAGCCCGTCACTCAAAAGAAGGCGTGTGACTAGATGTGATTTGCACTTTGTGAGTGAGGTGTTTCTGGGAGTTAGACTCTCCACCACCACATTCTGCTGAAAAGAACCAGGACCCCTGGGAGCGGTTTTGGCACAGACCGTGGGGACTACAGGTCCCCAGTAAGAAAACGGCGGGAAGAAAGGGCGGCATCTGTAACTGTGCTGACCCCATAGTCCCCTGCAGCACATCCACATGCACCTGCATGAACGTGTTCTAGAAGCAAGAGAAACATCAGAGAAGCTCATTGGATCATTATCATCAGCCTCTTTTGTAAATCAATTGGTAAATAAAACCCAACTCTAGTTTCAAAGAGCTTCACTGCCAGAGGTGATCTGTTAAATCCCTGAACACACACAGAAACCACAAGGCTGTGGGGACCTGCTTCCCTGCGTGAAGTAAGGGGGTGAAAAGGAGCCTAAGGTCAGGGCGAGAACTGTGTTCCTGCAACAGAGAAGAGCAATAGTTATGTATGAGACAGAGAGAGACAGAGACGGAGACAGAGAGGATGTGTGTGTTTACATACCTACAGCGCTTCTGACTTGACGACAATGACATTGCTCACCTGACTGATCAATACCTATTTGGATGCGCACAACTGAAGTTTACTGGGAAAATTAAACTTCTTGCAAATTATTAGGTTAGATTGATGACATCTTCCTAGACCATACTGAGAATACACGAATGAAAATCAAAAAAGGAAGTGAAAGTGTAGAAAATGTTCAGAAAATGAAAACTACTATGTCCCTATTTAATGGCCTTGCTTAGAAAGAATGTCATCAGAGAACCTACCTCCAAGGTTCACCCAGACGCCCGTCTCAGTCAGGCCAGCAGCACCTCACTTGCCCCATGGCCTCTGTGCTCTCTCTAGTGACAGCCTTGCTAGTGTTCAGCTATGGCCCTGGTGGGGCTCTGGGCTGTGACCTGCCTCGGAAGCACGTGCTGGTTAGCAGGGAGAACTTCGTGCTTCTGGGCCAAATGAGGAGAATCTCCCCTTTCTTCTGCCTGAAGGACAGAAAAGACTTCCGTTTCCCCCAGGAGATGGTGGATGGCAGCCAGCTCCAGAAGGCCCAGGCCATCTCTGTCCTCCATGAGATGCTCCAGCAGCTCTTCAACCTCTTCCACGCAGAGCGCTCCTCTGCTGTCTGGGACACCACCCTCCTGGACAAACTCCGCACTGGACTCCATCAGCAGCTGGAGGACCTGGACACCTGTTTGGTGCAGGTGATGGCAGAGCAAGACTCTGCCCAGGGAAGGGCGAGCCCTACACTGGTGCTGAAGAGCTACTTCCAGGGAATCCATCTCTACCTGAAAGAGAAGAAATACAGTGACTGTGCCTGGGAAATTGTCCGACTGGAAATCAAGAGATCCTTCTCTTCATTAACCAACTTGCAAGAAAGGCTAAGAACTACGGATGGAGACCTGGGGTCACCTTGACATGATTCTCCCTGACCCAGATGCCATGTCACGCTTGCACATTTGTCTGTGGTCATTTCAGAAGACTCTTATTTCTGTTTGAATCACAGAGTTTACTGAATTAATTCAGCTAAGACTTTGTCAGTAGTATATGAAAGAATGTTAAAAATATTCAGTGCCTAAGCAATGACCTTCCCTCATGTAATTTATATATTTATTGGTTGGTTATTTATTTATTTAATACTGTATCTTACTCATATTTACATTTTCATATAAAAAATACTTGCTTTCTCACTGTATTAAGATTTAGAAAATGTTTACATTTCCATTTTATTACATTTGCAGTTATTTATTTATTTATTAAATTGTTATCAGAGAAAACTCCTTGAGTCTGCTTAGTCTGAACACCTAAATCCAATCCATGGTTTCCTAAACGAAACTGAAGAATA
Source organism: Vicugna pacos (assembly GCF_048564905.1). NCBI lineage: Eukaryota > Metazoa > Chordata > Mammalia > Artiodactyla > Camelidae > Vicugna > Vicugna pacos. The sequence goes on from NC_132990.1 coordinate 20,094,909, forward strand.
GATGGTAATAGTCACCAACTCATTCATTTATGCAGTCCATGTCATATGGATTAAACGAGTATCAAACGAGACAGTGGAACTGCCTTTAAGAAGCACAGATGAATAAATCCAATACAGTACCTTTTGTCTTAAAACTTTTAGTCTCATAGGGCAAGTCATAAAAAGAGGACACATACATTTTTTCAGTTTTCAATTATATTAAAAATAGAAGAAGAAGTAAGGGAAAATTATGTTTTCACATCAGAAGCTTTAGATACAGATAATTTTTAGGGGAAAAAGGAAGATACCCTTTCCAGGGTGCCTGGGAGGTATGTAATTGTAGAAGCCTTATTGGCTGTTAGGCAAATGGGTCCACAGTAAAAATACAGTGAATGGACACAGGAGTTTGTCTGAGTGGAAATCAAGACACAGTTGTTCTCATCATTAATCTTGTTTAAAAAAAATAGCAAAAAATAGTGTCGACTTTGGATTTGGCAATGACTTTTTAGATACACCAAATGCATGAAAGAAAAACTGGTAAGTTAGATTTCATTAAAATTAAAAACTTCTGCTGTGTGAAAGACACTGTCAACGAGAATGAGAAGATAACCCACAGACTCTTAAAGACTCATATCTTATAAAGGACTATTTTCCAAAATGTGCAGAAACTTAAAACTCAACAATAAGAAAACCAATTGAGATGGGCAAAAGGTCTAAACAGACGCCTCACCATAGATGACATACAGATGGAAAATAAGCATCTGAAAGTAGTTCAACATCATAAATCATTAGGGAAATGCAAACTGAAACAATGCTAAACCACTACACTTCTACTAGAACGACTGAAATTCAGAACACTGACAACACCAAGTACTGGTGAGGCTGTGGAACAGCAGGACCATCCATTGTTGGTGGCAATGCAAAATGGAACTGCCTCTTTGGAAGACAGTTTCACAGTTTCGGACAAAACCAAACATACTCTTACCATGCAGTCTACCCACTGTGCTCCCTGGGATTTACCCAAATGAGCTGAAAATTGATGTCTACATAAACCCACGCACACGCCTATCTGGAACAGCTTTATTCATAACTGCCACATCTTGAAAACAACCAAGATGTCCTCCAACAAGAGAAGGGATGAACTGTGATACGTGCAGACAGTGAAATACTATGCAGCACTACAAAGAAATGAGCTATCAAGCCACGAAATAAAACATGAAGGAAACTTAAATGAGTATTAGTAAGTGAAATATACCAATCTGAAAAGGCCACATACTATATGACTCCAACTGTTCGACAGTCAAGGAAAGGGCAAAACTCTGAAGACACTGGCTGCCAAGGCTCGGGGTGGGGGGAGAGGATGAATGGGAGGATCACATTCTGTTGATGCTATAATGGTGGATACATGTCTTCCTGTTCCCAGAGTGTAAGTGGGAACTTTTTGGCCCTACGATGCCTGTGCAACCCCAGCTATTCCGCTCCATGACCATTTAATAAGCATCTGAAAGATAACGAGGGAGCTGAAGGAGGGAAGGGAAAGTCTAACTCCTGGGACATGGTCTTTGATTTTCTCACTTTTAAACGCCCCGAGCATTTGTAGTTTTTGTTATTGTACCCTTGTGATAGTATTGTATCAACAACATTTACAAATTAAGATATCTTTACAAAAACAAACAAAGGAACCCGAGATGATGGGGGATGCACAACGCCACCCGCTAACCCTCATCACCTTCAGAAAGTGAAAGCTGGCTCTCAAGACGGGCTGAAACAGACCCTCTGTTACTCTGAGCCCGAGTGCTGGCTACTCCTACACTTCTCCTAAATGGGGCTGAGGCAGAAGACATGAGGCTCCTTTTAGGAAAAAACCAGTATTTTGGAAATATATAACTCTACCTATAATAGAGACAATCTACTCCAGAGGATGAAGTAATTCAGAACCAATTAATTTTCTCTGATTTTATGGAAACGCTTTGGGAGAAATTTTGCCTGGAGTAGGGGACGCAGGAGGTCTTTCTGGCTGACCTGAGGAAACACGCTCCCAGAGGCAGAGTGCGAGGCAGAGTCGCGGGCAGCCCGGTGGATACGTGGCTGTGTTATGGGGAAACTCCTGAAGTCATGCAGGAGGCCGCTGTTCAGATCTTCACGTAGCTGAAACTTTACGGAGCTCTCAGTTGGAATCTTGGAAAATTAGGGAGACAGTGAACTGAATTGCTGGAATCCTTGGTGTGTGTCACAAGAGGGGAGATCCTGAGCCCATGGGATCAGGGGATGAGGTGCGGCACAAAGACAACGTGGGGTCTGGATTGAAGACAGGGTCCTGTATCTGAGTGTGCGCTCGGTGTTGAAGGGGAAAGATCAGCGGTACTGGTGAAAGATGGTCCTGACAATGTGAGATCCAGTGACAGAGGGAACTCTGGGTGGAGAAAGGCATCCAACGGTTATATGGTGAAAGAAAGGAAAGTAAGTGGGTGGTAGAGTCTAGTCAGAGGGTGGAGGCCAGCAGTAAGGAGGCCAGAATGAGCAAGGACAGTGGATCTCAAAGGTGACAGTCAGAAGTAGCTTCCTGGCTCCACAAACATAATGTCTGCTTCCTTGGGTACTCGAACTCCTCAGAGAAAAGATCTTGCTGCAACTGGTCCAGAAGGCCACCCAGCAAAGGAAGCTTGGGCAGGTTCTTGAAAGAGACAGGAAATAAAAACTACACTCAATAGCAGTATGGGGAAGGGCAGGCCTGGCAGGGGCCACACTCTCCCCCTAGTCTAATTTCATGATATCCTTTTTCTTCCAATTGAAGGATAGTTCATTTACTGTATTAGTTTCAGGTATACAGCACAGTGACTTGCTATTTTTATAGATTTTCACCTTACAAACTTACCGTAAAATACTGACTCTACTTCCTGTGCTGTACATTGCATCCTGGGGACATTTGTTTTACAACTGCTAGTTTGTACCACTTAAACCCCTTTATCTAATTCTCCCCTCCCCTCACTCCTCTCCCCTCTGGTAACTACTAGTTTGTTCTCTGCATCTGGGGGTCTGTTCCTCTTTTGTTATACTTGTCATTTGTTTTGTTTTCTAGATTCCACACAAAAATGAGAACACAGCATTTACCTCTCTCTGTGTGACTTACTCCACTAAGAGTAACACCCTACAGGCTTTTTATAGCCACTCCAGGGCTTGATCTCACAAAGTTTCTCTGAGATTCCTCCTCTTACATCAACTCTAGGCTGCACCAGGGCCCTGGAATGCCACAGGCAATCTAGGAACAGGGATGCCTGAAATGACAGGAGAGATGAGTCATCTTTCCCGGAGAGGAAGTAGGCCCAGCGCCATGTCAGTGCCTTTGCAGGGAGCTCTCTGAACAGAGAAAACGGGAGTCTGGGTCACATCAGATGAAGGCAGGATCTTGTAGGAAGCTGAGTAGAATGTTCCGCTGGGAATAAACTCTTTCAGGATTCGATTACGAATGCCCAGGGATGCAAAGGTAAAGTTCAATGACAATACATAGTAAGGTTCACGTGTACAGAGCTATGTCATTTTAAAGCTCTTTCATACACATTGTCCCAGATGATCATCACAACAACGCCTTGAGGTTTGCAGGCCAGTACTCTCTCAGAAGAGAAGCCTGAAGCTTAGGGAAGTTAACAACTTGGAATTAGGTCCAAAAGCAGGACCCAGAAATTCTGCCTCCAAAACCAAGATATCTCCTATCACCACTGTATCTCCCACTATATCTCATTTCACCACCTTGTGGGCAAGATCCATGGTCCAACTCAATCACTGCTCAGTTCCAGTGGATGCACAGAAGGGGGATTAGAAGCGTCCCAGGCTCGATACGCTTCTGAAGAGGCTCCTCTGAGGTCATTCTTCTCTGAGTAGGACCGGTTCTAGGAACTGATCTCCTCAGTGATTGGAGAGCAGAGCTCTCACTGAAAAGAAATACTAAGGTTCATCCAGGGAGAGCCTGGCATTCAACAGCAGAACATTACCATTTATGGCCCCAGCTTTTCTTTCTGCCTCTGTGTTGATGCTGAAAGACAAGGAAAAAATGACATGGTAAGACAACTTCACTGTCCTCTTTCTCAGAAGGCAGCAGACATTCATTACTAGTGAATAATGTAAACGTCTACATTGACTTGAGATCTGTATTCTTTCTAAGTTACTCATTTTTAAAGCAGATAAAAATATTTTCTAATGGTCTTCTTTTATAAAAGTCAAAGGATGCTTTTCTGTATGTGGTCCTTTTAAAATATTCCACACACTAGTCCTCTGCTGGAGCCAGGCACAGAATCTCAGATCTCTGGGTCACGCATGCTCCGTGTGACAGGGCTCCACTCCTCAAGGACACATCCAGTAGTGTCTGATCAGAGACTTCCGGAGGAGCCTCAGTGTTGCTCTCCAGGTTGGTGCTGACACAGCACGGTGGACTGGCCCAGAGACACCTGAGACGGAAGGTGGCTGATACACAAAGGCAGAGGACTTGTCTTCCTCGGGAGCCTTAATGAGCCTGCACACGGGCCCTGAACCAACTGCTTGAAACCACCCTGGAGCCAGCCCTCTACCACAGCCACTTACTGAAAACATCTTACTTTTCCTTATTAAATTCCAATCCACATTTTATCTAGAAGTGAATTACCCCTCATAATAGAATTTTCTTATACAAATTCCCTAAAAGTAAATGATAAGCAGTATCTATTTCAAAAACAAATCTGCAGAAGCTGAAAATGGAGGATTCATAATATTTGAAACATGGAAAAAGCCAGGGAAACCCAAGAATGGTCATGTCTATCCCAGGACAGTCAACTAATTCGTTCAGGAGCACTGAAAGAGGAGACGAAGAGACAAGAAATACTTTAAAATAATATGGAAACCCTGCCAAACTAAAATTGGGAAAGAAAGAAGGAAAGGAAAGAACTTAGGAGGTACAAAGGGAAGAGATTTCCCCCATGTCGAAGACCCTCTTCCTTACATTACCTCTGAAATTCACACACAGGTCTTTTTTAACTACCTCAATTACATTACCGTGTAGGTTGTGGTAATATCTCTCAAAATCAACCAAGTACTGAGATCTTCAAATGAATGAACTCTAACATCCTTTCATATACGCCTGAGCTCCCTTTGCCACCACTACAGAGGTGCAGGGATGCAAAGATCATTACTCACAGGAGCAAAGACAGCTAACTGTACTATTCATTTATTCATCATCGACTAAATGTCAAGCAATGAGCTCTGATATGAGAAACAGATTTGTGACGGCCTGGGAACTTACTAGTAGCAGAGACATTTAACTCTTCAAGCCTGGGATGGTTTTCTAATTACTCTCTCCCTCCTCCCCCAGACTGACGGCTGTCACAAAGTCTCTTTACTGGAGATGAATCAGGAGGCTCTGGCCTGCACAGCCCACTGCAGGTAGGATCAAAATTTCACCCTTTCTCTCACCACGTAGCTATCAACTGGCCAGAGAGGCCATGGCCTTCTTGTAGCTGAACATTCATCCTCTCTATAATAGGAAAAACACTAAGTACTAGAGTTGATTCTTGCCAATGAATGACTTATTCTTAGCTCTGGAGGAAATCCTTAGGAAGGGACAGGTACTCTCCTGTGTCAGAAGCCTGTGTACCAGATTTAGTTCCGTCCCTGTCATATGAGGGCTGCTGGGGACTCCCTTCCTGGGGACTGGGTGATCGGGTCACACAGTGAACTGGACCCTGCTTTCTGCCCGCCTTTAGCTCTAGCTACTGTGACATCGTCAGCACAATGAGCTTCCCTCATGTTCCAAAAGCATTGCATTACAGAAAAGAGAGGGAGTCATTTTATAGAAATCTTTGTAAAATCTCAATCCGACTTTTGCTTCCCACTTATAGATTTACAGCCAGAAAGCAAAAGAGAATAGGCAGGCAAGGTGAAGGGGTGAATGAGGGCACCAGTTTGAATGCTGACAGTTACTGCCTAAGGTCTTGTACAAAGGCTACACGAACTTAGATTCAAAACATTGTATATGTATCTTTCTGCAATAGCATACCAACTCTTTTGTAGGGATGTCTATATTGGAATACAAGAAAACTATATGGTATGGGAAGGAATGGATGGATCAAGGAAAGCAGGGAGGGAAAGAGGACATACGGTCTTCGTGGAGACACTAGCTGGTACTCTGCTGTTTAGGCTGCCCACTTTTGACAGTCAATCAGATACTGAGAAGGAGGTGGGCCATTTTCAAAGCATTTTGGAGAAGGAAATAAATAATACCCCAATATGGATTGAAGTAAAGAAAGAAAAAATAGCTATCATTTAGTCAGTCCTTACTGTGTTAGAAAGCACTATGGTAAGTGCTTTAAAATGCATGATTTTTTTTACATGTTAACACAGTTTTATTTTTCATAAAAAAAGGCCTTATTTTCCAAAGCAAAAAAAGGAGGGGGTGAATAGAGCGACATTGTTTTTGCATTTTTGAAATTCTCTTTAATGTTTGAGTGAATAGAATACAGCTGGATTCTCATGTCTGCCTCTGCATTCAATCTGTGCTGCTATGACACTTCATGCAGCTGCTGGAAAATTCCACTGTACCCTTGTGAGAGGACGAAAGTGAACGAAACAAATGACATCTTCAATTATTAGGAAGACAGTTTTCCCAAGACCCCCAGAAAGCTCTTGCGTAGTCCTGGGGCCACACTTTGAGAACCTCTGCTTCATAGAGATTATTTGATTATTTTCGTTTCCCTCTGACTATGAGCTGTGAGCCTAGGGTCGAGGGAATGAATGTGTTTACTATAAGAGCTCTATGACTATTTCTAACACATTTCATCTTTGAGCATATCAAAGCTCAAGGAGGTTGAGTTCCGCAAGACCACACATGTGTCCTGGTACACACAGAGCTCAATGTAGAAAACTGTATTTTGAATTAAAAGAGGTTTTTAAAGTTTCATATTTTGGAGACATCTCTCTCTCTATATAATTAACTATATCTACATCTCTATATATAATTTTTTAACCACTTTCTACCTGCCCCCCATCACTCTTTTTCTTGCTTGCTGCCCTTCTTTATTTGGAAGCTGCCGTTGCATTTTTTGCTGGTTTTAACCTAAATGATGAAAGAGTATTTGTTTGTTTTTATAATTACACAAGAACTACATAAAAATAGAACTCCATAAAATATTTACTTTGATGTGTGTATTTAAAACTTTTTCAATCAATTCCAATAAATAAAAGCATTTGACCACTATGGGGTCACTTCCCAAGTCCAGCCACCTTCCAAGAGGTAACCACTGTTAAGAGTTTGATGGGTATTCTTTCACAATTTATGTGTATGTGTGTGATTGTGTGTATGTTTATATATATGGCATTATGCCGAAAGTATTATTCAATACTTTTTTTAACCTAATATTTGTTCAGAAAATATTTCCATCTCATTACATATGACCTGACCTATTTTCATATAACCAGTGGATGTAGCAGAGTTTAATTACTATTTGATAGCTATACTGTTGTGGATATTTAAGTACAAACAATATTGCAATAAATATGCAAGTGTGCCTTTATCCTCATGAGAGAATATAGCCCTAAATTAGGCACCTAGAAGTAAAACAGCTTGGTCAAATTTAGTAGAACAGCTTGGCCTACTTTCATGTGCATTTTGAATACTAATAGTTACTGCCTAACGTCTTATACAAAGGCTACGCTAATTTATATTCAAAACTTTAGATATGGATCTTTCCACAATATTATACCAATTATGTATATAAATGATCTTTTACATCTTTAATTTGTCTTTCTCTAATCGGTCATTGTATTAGTTAAGAAAATAAAAACTGTACCACTTCTTTTAACAGAGAGAAATTAATATAAAGGAAATAGACCAGGAAAGATATTGGAGGCCTTGGGGAGCCGAGGGAAGTATCGGAGGTTCTCAGAATCTGTAAGTTTGGAGAAGGGGACACCCGGAGTTGGTGTTAGAATTCTGAGGGAAAATGGCCGCCCTGCTGATGCTGGTATCTTGGGAATTTGAAGGAGGGTTCTAATCTCACAAGTAGGATTCGGCTATGGTACCTCGAGAACTGAAATGAGAGGAATCAGAACAGAGAACCGTGGAAACATGCTGGAAATGGCAGCTGATGGTTGTTGCTGGAGTTATGTTGACAGAATACAACAAAGTAAGGAAAGAGGAAGGTCCATCGCTTTCTTCCAGACTTCCCGTCTCTCCTTAGACTCCCTACTACAAGCAGAACCTAACAGAAAACAAGCTGGGAAGGGTGAAAAATGATTCACAGAATCCGAGCACCATCAGTAGAAAGCAGGATAGAAAAGAGCACATTTGCAGCTGAGACACAATAGTGAAGCCGGCACAGCAGTGAAGTTGACAATCGTTCCCTGTCTGATGCTGGGATCTGTAGTAGGAAATACACATTTCTTCTTCATCCCTGTTTCTTAGGAGCACAGAGATCCTAAGGAGAGCAACAAAGGTGTCTTTTGTTATGTTAGTGACAGGACTCTGGGACTCTACCTCAGGGTGGGGGCTGCTTACCAGAAGAACCAACCACGTGATTAGAAGGTTGGCACTTTCAGTCTCATGCTCTCCAATACCCACTGCTCCAACCTCCCAAGAGGGGCTGACACATAGTAACTGACTATACTTCAATTAAAAATCAATAAATCAATAAAATTAAAAATTAAAAACAAAGAACATTCTAACGGAGAGTGCATTTGTTGAAGTTGGCATATTCATTCCAAAGAATCCTTGTCTTTGTTTTTCATGCATACAATTTAAACAATAACAACGATGAATGCAATATTCTAAATGCAAAAAAATGTTTCAAAGATTAGAAGAATTTAAACACAATTTGTTATGTAGTCATGGACTACAAAAATTCCATGTTTCATCCTGATGCTTTTCTAAGCAACTAAACTATATTTGAATTTACAATTTCATAGATAAGGCTATGCAGAAAGTGATAAAACCAGAGAAACAAAAATGGAAATCTTGTGTGTGATTTTATATGTTGTTACACTTTATGTAAAAAAAAATGTACCTCTTGGAGGATCACAAAAACATTACTGGAAGTCCAAATGCTGTATGTTTCTAAATTTAGTTAAAACATAATAATAAAAAGGAATTTGTATCTTATTTGCGTAATTAAATTCAAAAGAAATTTATAATGCTACCAGGAAACCATGTTAGATCTGAACTAATATCAAGAATATAAGAAAAATACCTTATTTTTTGATTATATACCATTTGTAGCCCAATCATTAACAAACAACGGGTTCAGGTATGTTTTCATCAAGAATAATAACAAAACAATCAAATAGAAGAATGATTTATTGACCTCACTGAAATAAAAAAAGTGACTATGCTCAACTTACGAAATCAATAAATTGGAAAAATATGATAGTGAAATAAAAATGCTCTGGGTCGAGGATATGAAAATACAGGAAAGTGCATGCAATCATGAACAATCCATTATTTCCCTTAAAAATGATTATGCTAAATTTGTGCCTTATTCAACTCATAATGTTGCTTTTGTGACTTGACATACAATAAGCGTTTTTAGTATTGTATAAAGGATACATGCATTTTCTTTGGTTTTGCCTGTCCGAAAAACTACATTAAAAACATACAGACACTCGATGGGCATTGAGGTCAAACGCAATCATGACACTTCACACACAACCTAAAGATGTTTATCAAATATTAAAAGATATAATATCAAGTGACAACATACATTATGCTGAAACCTAAAGCATCTTGGCACAAATAGGTTATTTTATGCAATTTAATTTGGTGAGATGACATTTTGAACCAAGTGGGAAAAGTTAATAAAGCTCTACCAAAACCCCCAGAAACCCATCCACATATAAAGCAGCTGGCTTCACAGAGGCCTATCCGTTGCTTACAACAAATGAGGGAAAGTAACTTTGAAAGTATGTTGATAAATGGAAAATGCTAGGAATAGATATGAATGCACTTTCTGAATTTGAAAATAAATGGGAAAAAAAGTTAAGAAATTGGAAATGTCGGAATCACTGGATGAAAGTATCCGTTATTATGGGCTATAAGCATAGAAGCCATTAACTTGGCTCTTATATATTATGATGGATTTAAGTTCTGTACAAATTAATTTTCAGTGGTTTTAAGCAAGATTCAACATCAGTAATTTGTAATATAAAACTGATTTCATGTTTGTATCTTCTGAAATGATTCATGAATTTGGTTTAATGCAATCTTACCCAAATTTGGAAGTGGTCTTGTAAATTTTATAGAAAATACTAGTCACAGTGGGATGCTGCCAAAGAATTCTCAGTGAACTGAAGTTAATTAAAAATAATTTAAGACCACAAAATATGTCAAAAACCGCAATCTTTTTTTCTTGCAGATTAAAAAAACTGAAGTATAGTTGATTTACAGTGTTTCAGGTGTACAGCAAAGTAATTCTTATACATAGATATGTACATACATCCTTTTTAATATTCTTTTCCATTACAGCTTATTACAAGATACCAAAATAGTTCCCTGTGCTATACAGTAGTGCCTTGTTGATCTACTTTATATATAGTAGTGTGTATCTGTTAATCCCAAATTCCTAATTTATCCCTCCCCTCACTTCCCCTTTGGTAACGGTAAGTTTGTTATCTATGTCTGTGAGTCTCTTTCTGTTTTTTAAATAAATTCAGTGGTATCATTTTTTAAGATTCCACATAAAAGTAATATATGTATGATATTTGTCTTTATCTGACTTACTTCACTTAGTATGATAATCTCTAGGTTCATCTATGTTGCTGCAAATGGTATTTTTTTCTTTTTTTGAGGCTAATATTACATTATATATATATAGTATATATATATATATACACACACACATATACATAGTGTATATGTGTGTGTGTATATATACAGTAACAACCTTTAATGAAAAAGAATACGAACAGAATGTAGACACATATATATGCATGACTGGGACATTGTGCTGTACACCACACAAAGAAGGATAGATATACCACTTCTTTATCCAGTCAGCTGTGGATGGACATTTAGGTTACTTCCATGTCTTGGCTATTGTAAATAGTGCTGCTATGAACACTGGGATGCATGTATCCTTTTGAATAAAAACAGCAACTCTTCACAATGAAAAGAAGATAATCAAAGAAGTATAGTTTGAAAATGGATTAGTTTCCTTTTATCAGCATGAAGAAAGTAAAATTATAATGACTTCTGCTTTGGGTATAGGTAAAACATTTACATTTAAAATGTTAATTTTAATTTATTTACTTTTAATTTTTCCATTTTTTTTCAACTAGTTTAGCGCGGTAAGAAAACTTAACCATTTTCAAAATTAATAAAAGCAAGCGCACAGGGGAACAGTTTACCTTTTGCCTCCAGCCAGCCTCAGCCGGGCACTGATTGGGTCCCTGTCTTTCCACCTGGAGGACTGGAGAATCCCATTACTTCGTACATTCATGTCCAGACTGTAGCTGCCTTTCCCTGAACTGTGTTTCTCCTCAGAAACATTCCTCCGTCTGAGAACACAGCACGACACGCCGTGATACCGAGCCGTCAAGCCCCGAAGAAACCCACGCCGGTGTGAACCGCTCGGGCCAAAGCCTCCTGCCAGGAAGGGAAGGAGGGGCGCGGGGCAGCTGCGGAACCTGAAGGGCTCTGGGCGGGGACCGGAGGCCCGAGAGGGAAGCTGACTCACCGCTCTCGCCGCCCCACGCGCTCGCGGGGCCCCGGCGGCGCCGCTCCCGGGCCGGGGCTCCTGCCCGCGGCGGACCCCGCGTCCTCCCCGGGGCCGCGGCGCCCGAGTCCGTGGAGCGGGACGCCGAGGCGGGGCCCGCGGGGTGGGCGGGGCCTGCCGGTCCTGTACGGCGAGCGCGCGCGCCCCCTCCTGGCCGGCGGGGCGCGGTGAAGACCGCTTTGCGCGCACTCGATGAGCGGCGGTTTGGCGCGCAATTTCACTGTGGTCCACTACATCACTGAATTGAATGGCATAATCTATTCGCTGATGGCGCTGGTGATGCTTTTGTTCCAGCCCCTCCTGCTCTCCCGGCGGTGAAAAGCAGGAAACCCTCATGCTTTTGATATATCTGAAAAGGATCGCTTCTCAGTCACACCAGAATGACAAGAACCACTTTAATTTTTTCGCTACAAAATAGGAGATATCAACATCCAGAAGACACAAACCACCAGTTTCTGTCATCAGATTCTCAATCTGTTCCACATAGACTGCAGTACAGACCTTCAATCTGTTCCACACTGAAGACAGCAGCACAGACCTTCAATCTGTTCCACACTGAAGACTGCAGTCAGTTTGGAGAAAGAGCTGCTGGTTAAGTTACTCTCTAACCAAACTGGAACTGGAGCAGAAGATGAAAGTAGACAATCTTCTGGCTTGTCCTTACTTGGGAATGTTGTCCAAAAGTACTTCTAAGAAATCAGCAGTTATCTAAAGGAGAAGTAATACAGCTGCCTTGCCTTGGAGGTTGAGTGAAGTGTGCTTTTCCCCATTTAGTAAATTCTAAAGAAAAATCGGGAAATGAGAAAATTATTCTCATGCCCCCCTAATCTGTATATTATTGCCTTGCCTAATGAACATATTTTTCTAAAAAATAAAGAAGAGCAGGCATGTTACCATTTATTCTCTGTGCAGTTACTCTAAAGTTCTGAGAGTGACCATCCGTGTTCACAGTCCAGCTTTTCCCAGAACATTGCTAAGTGTGCACTCGGATTTCTGGGGATACGATGATCTCTGCAGTGTGATGTGCTTCTGTAGCTGCCTAAAGGGGACATTTTCAAGTTGAAGCGCCATATGTAGTGGGAGGGGCTAGTATATCATGCTCTGGTTTTCCAAAGGATGGGGGCTTTAGGAAGAGGGACAAGGTTGATGGTGACTGTTACTGGTATCTTACCCGTAGGGCTGTGAGTGTGTTATTTAGTTTCAAAAATTCATCAGTCTGGTTAAAAAAAAAAATTCATCAGTCTGTCCTTGATCCCATAAAACAGGACCAACAGAATCTGAGAGATGATCAAGCATATAGAAACTCTCACTACAATCCTGGCTAGGAAATTGTTACTGATGAGAAAATACAGACTTCGGTTAAATAATTTTCCTTATAGCTCAAATGGTTCAAAACAGTACCTGGAATTGAATCCAGGTCTTTCTGACTTCAAAGCCAGCACAGTCTTGCCCCTTGATCTGCTGCCTTTCCACAGTGGAAAACACTAATACAGGAAATTCTCCTGTACTGTAGATGTGTGGACAACGGCTTTCAACACAGGCACCCTGTTCAATGTGAGATGCGGCCTTGGGTTGTGACAGTGACTGATTTGAAGTTTAGAACTACTGAATATCCTTGACATGGGGGTTATTGTGCCTGATTCTTCCAGCTGAAAGCAATCATGAATGTGACTCAGGTGTGACAAAACGAAAGCCCAATCCTTTTTTTCCCCTTGATGTCACTAAGTTGGTCAAAGGCATCGTCACCCCACAATCTTCCAAGCTAGAGTTATCACTGCCATCTCGCTCAGCAAGATGTTGCCTCTTAGGCAACAAGTCACCACATCCCATCCAAAACAGAAGTCTGATAAAATCCTGAAATGACTCAACTTTTGTTGGGAGAACTGTGGGAGAAAGAGCAGATTGCTCATTCATCCTACTCCCCTCATATCAGACTCAGAGATACAAGTTCTACAAAGGGAGGGGAACTCAGCCTAGGCTAGTCAGAGATGGCCATCTCAGTAAGGGCTATGTGGCACCCTGACCATGTTAGGATCATTTGGGGGGAGTATATTCAGCTGCCAACAGAGAGTGTCAGCAAACCACTACATTGTGACTTGCTCAGCCCAGTGGATTCCCATGTCTAGGACCTAATCATAAAACTTGGTTGTCCTTGGACAGCATTTTGCAAAGTTTTCTTTTATTCAGAATCTCATTGGAGATGTTATGAAGAGTGATTTTCAGATCAGCGATGGGAAGTGACTTCCATCTAGGCTGTGGTGGGATCCAGAGATAGGACTCACAGCCCATTGTGAATGTATAACTAGCGCTCTTTTGGACATGTTGAATCTATCCACGTTTTACCTTGTCACCAGTCATGCAAGATTGAGAAAGATTCTCAACACTAGTAAGGTGTGCTGATGGAGACTCTTATTTCCAGCAGCACTGAGTGAATGGTATGCTTCCTTCCCCCTCAGGTGGCTGTGGCTGACAGGATAGCTCAGATGCCCACAAGTCACCCTGCTGGAGCCCCGAATTCAGAAATCCTATGCCCTGCTCACCCTGAACCTCACTCCTCCCCCCACTTCTCCTCTCATCCTCCTATGGCGTCCATCTACACCAGAAGCAAATCTTCTGTCACCAGCATAAGTGTATTCAAGACCCCGAGGATTCTTCCTTTCACCTAGTTTTATTGAGATATCGTTGACGAATAATATTGTTTTAGTTTAAAGTGTACAGCATAATGATTTGATATATGTATATATTGTAAAATAATCACCACAATAAGTTTAGTTAACATCTGTCACTTCACATAGTTAACAATTATTTTTCTTGTGATGAGAACTTTTAAGATCTACTCTCTTAGCAACTTCCAATACAGTATTGAAATACAGTATTTATACAATACAGTATTGTTGACTACCGTCATCAAGCTGCACATTACATCCCAAGAACTTACTTATCTCGTAACAGGAAGTTTGTACCATTTGACCATCTGCACCCATTTTGCCCACCACCAACCCCCACCTCTGACAACTACCCATCTGTTGCCCGCTTTCATGCTCTTCATGTATATTTATTCATTTAATACAATAATCCTATGAAAAATACTATTACTGTCCCCTATGTTAAAGGTGAGGAGTGTAGTATTTATGTTATTTGCAAAATTTTCACTACTGGTAAATAGAGCTGGGATCAAACCCTGGCTCCAGAGACACATTCCTTAACCACTAAACAACTATCATGGCACGCTAGATCACTAGTCCAAAGTAGTACAACTAGATGTGTTGAAGAATAACCACTAGCCTGCACACAGCACTTTGTATATGGTTTCACAACTACTCTTTCCATTTGTATTCCCTCCCATGCAGCTGCAACACTATGGGGTGGTGTGAGGTTCTGAGATGGGAAGGCTCTTGCTCATGAGCCACAGCTGGTAGGGAGCACAGTTAGATTTGATCTCAGGACAGATTAGGGTCTCTTGATTATTATCAATTTCACAGAGGGCAGTAGTAGAGACCAAAAAGGGTAAAGTGAGCAATAGTCCTCTAATTCCAGAGAACCCAGCACATGTTTGGTGCTAAGGTTGTAAGAAGTTCTAGAAGTACCTTGTCTGTGGACTGAATGTTTAGATGCAACATGGCCCCTCAAAACCTGTGGGTAGGGGGTCTTCAAGAAGGACAAATACTGTATGATCTTACGTATATGTGAAATTGAAATCACCGTAACACTGCTAAAAGTAACTATTCACAGCCAGTTTTGAAATCTCCCTTCCAGGAAATTCTCTTCTGAATAGCTTTTGACCCAAATACACCTCCAGCTGTTCTAGCTACTGATGATGATATCCAATGTGGAATTTCTACAAAAAGTTCTCATCCCGAACATCCTGGCCCTTTGTACTGAAGATGCTGCAGAGACATCTCAGGAAAGACAGGAGAGTGTGGGCTTCCTGGAGCTGGCTAGCATCCTCCAGCATCTTAGGGGTCAGTCCCATCTGTCCTCCAAAAATAACAGGCAGGAACACTCAACTTTGGTAGAGAAACACAAACACATCCCCGTTGTCCACATGGTGAGGGATACATTTTTGTTGTCACAAGTGTCTGTTTAACTATCCCTTGGTTGATCTTACCAGAGTCAAATTTTCCTTTCAGGGGAGCTGAAGACCAGGCTCAGTCCAATTGCTCTCTGAGGTCATTTCCCTATCTGGGACCTCCATGGGAAAGGTCTGGAAGAAATATGTCTTAGGTAGACAGCGGATACCCTCTGTTAATATTTGCTCTTCCACTCCCCTGAAAATGAAAATTTAACTTTGATAAGATCAACCAGCAAATAGCTAAAGGGATACCTGTGACAGAAAAAACAAAATGTTGCTCACCATCTGGTTCTGCAAGAATGAAGTCATTGCCATCGCTGACCTTTAACACACCCTGAAAGGAGTTCAGAGGGGAGATTAGGAATGAGTCACTCTGTGCTCTGGGAAAACTTGCAGAACACGCTTTCAGATAGATATTTTCAGGAGAAAATTTTATGAACCCAATTTCTTGCACCTTCTCATACTCAGAAAAGCACTAAAATCATTAATGGAGACATCTGCTCCTCACGAGTGGCAGCAAATTTCTACCAAGATGTGTGCTTGATTACACATACCCCCTTTACCAACATCACATATATACTGACCTCCCCTCTTGCCTCTTCAGAGCAGTTCCTCAAAGCTATCTGAGAGGCTGTCTTTCGGGATATAGTCCTCCATCAGTCCTCAGATAAAACTGGACTCACAGCTCTTGTGTTGTGTGCGTGTGTTTTTTTTTTCAGTTGACACCTGCCAGCTTCTTATAAAGCTCTGTGCCCTTTAATAGCATCCTCCCCTCACGTGGGGTGGCTGGGGCTCTAATGGACTCACCTGGAATCTCAGTCCCTCTTCTCATATCTCATGTCTGTCCCCTGCTTTGAATTGTTTCCACATTCATCTGAGATCTGTCCCAACACCTCCTACCTGACTGCTTTCTTTCGGCCTTCCCCCTTGAGTCTGATGGGTAGCGGAAAGGTCACTTCTCAATAATTCCAGGAATCCCAGCTCTTCCTCCTTCAGAACTTCACAGTGAGACCCAGGGATTTGTCACGGTCAGCCACTTTGGGCCTGGACCAGAATTCCAGGTCTGACTTACTTGAAAGTGGCAGCAGAAACTTAGCTCCAGCGGATGGAGACGAAATTTGGCTTTCTATAGTCCAGATGCTTAGAATGATCCTCCAATTATCACAGGAAAGTTGTTGCCTCTGGCTGGAAAAAATTACATTTCTAGCCTCATCATGAGCTACTCACCTCCCTGAATCATTCTCCACAGTGAATTTTCTTCCAGTTCTTAAACCTCTGGTGCTTATCCCTTGCTATCTGCCCTAAGGGTCAGCACCCTGGCTGCCACTCTCCGCCCTGCCAGTGCATCCTTATCAGGTCAGCCCACACAGCCAGCGCGCTTTGTCGTGTGACAATAACATAGCTTGCATGACTCTACTTACAGAAAATATCCAGTGAGCTTGTGCTTTCAGTGAATGCTTTCCATGCAAGAAATTATTGACGTGTAGAACTTGAAGGTAATTGATCAGGGAGGTGGGTGAGTAAATTTGTATAGCAGAACTCACGGATCCTTTGAGAAAGCAGGAAACAAAAGCCTAACCCCTTCATCCCAAGAGTCAGTTATTAAAAACTTGATTAATTGTCTTAGCGTGGTGATAGATACAATGTAAGTCAGCCCAGGAATAACAGCATTTACAAACTAAATTGTTAACTAAATATAAATGTCTCTTTTTGGTTTAAATTATACAAATATGCCAGTTACATGTGTAAATATTTTGGAATAGGATGCCCATTACTAGGATCACTGCTATGAATTAGAATTTTTTTCACCTTGCTTATACATTCATTTCTTTGTTTTTAAATTGGCAAGACCTCAAAATGGTCTTCCTTTAATTCTAATTTCCTGCCTTCTTCCTAGCTGGAGGTCTTGGGAGACCAATATACACAGTCTCTAAGCCAGTATTTGACTACATCCAGCAGATGGCAGGATAACTTCAAGTTTACATAGCTTTGGTTAAGGAATGTGTCATTCACTAGTCGAAGACTCCAAAGCTGAGGGCCTGGAACACGGAGGAGAAAGGTTGCCTAAAACCTTTATTCTCTCCCGGCTTTGGCTTAATCCAGCTCAACACTGAAGAGTGAATCACTAAAGAAAGGCCATTAAAGGCTTCCAGTAACACACAGAGAGCATAGTGTGATGAAGTGACTGCTGCTGCTTACGCTGTGCCCTCAGACATGAGTCGATTCACCTGCCTTCTTGGTTCAAGGTTGGGGAGCGGCCACCCAGAAGGAGTAGTCTATGTGACACTCACGTAGATCTTTCCGTTGTTCCCTTGACTGTACATGCACTTGGATGCAGTTCTAATACAAGTCTGAAAAACGTGTCAGAAGCTATAAAGACTAAATGATGTCAACAGTATTATCGTCATTCAAAAAGATTTTGCATTCCAGGATGAGAACTGTCTTCAGAGCCAGTTTACAAGTGGATAAGAATATCAGACTCATTGCTTTATCTTAAAATGAAAACTGTTTAATTCAAGTTGATTACGGCCTTACTGACCACATGATTAGTAAAAATTTCCAGTGATTAGATTTGGGCTATATGGCACTAATTTAGCACACTGCATCCAATGTACTGTCATTCTAAGAGCATTCAAAATTAATGTATTTCTACTTTCTAAAAAATAGAGTCAATTTCTACTTACTTACTTTTTGGACCTTCTTATCTGTTTATATATGAACATAAATTTACATATGTATCTATTCATACGATGTCTCTTATGCACACTTACAGTTTGGACTAAAAGAAACAGTCCCAGTAAGAACTGGAAATAAACAGAAAAATCAGTTAAAAACAGTACAATACCTTAATTTTTGCAATTTTAATTTTGAAAGTTTTCATTCAAAAATAAAGAGAAAAATCTAAATTGCTTTTAAATATATATTTAAAAATTAATGACAATTGGAGAATTGAAAGGAGTATCATATGTCAAAGACATACAGAAGTAATGTTAAAAGTAAAGCATAGGTCAATACATTTGACAACCAAACATATAATGGTTAAGATAATACATATAAACTGCTTAAACTTCCCTATTAAAAGAAAAACTTGTTGATTGGTTTGAAACAGTAATCCCACTATTACTTTGAATAGGGAGAAAAGCCTAAAATCAAACAATGCTAAATAATAGTAAAAAAGTTTTAAAAAGAAATGGGCAAAGACAGAGCAAGAAAATGCAACAAAGGGAAGAAATTAAAAGTGGCAATATTAATATCAGAGAGATACTGATAATGATTAATATCAATATTGCAGTCTGTGGGAATTCAATGAAAATGTGTTAAATTTTAGAAAAAAGATTGATATATATAAGAAACAAATTGGATCTATAATTAAGTTATATAAAAGGCATGGAACTAAAATTCAAATAATGTAAAACATTAAGAAAAATTTTACCAATATATGGTAACATGAACAGAAACATGGTAGCACTGACATTTTAGCACAATGTTATTAGTCTATAAAAATAATATAGAAAAATAATAAGGATAAGAAGAATTGAAACTATGATTTAAAAGAGCAAATTTGTGGTTAAGGCTCTGGGGCACTATAACCTAAAATGGGAAAAAAATTCCTTCAAATATTTATGAATCATTTATGAAAATTATCATATATTAGACTAAAAGAAAATACCAGTCATTCCTCCAGAGCAAAATTACTATGTTTTATGCTTAGATCACAATGCCTGCAATTAATTTTACAGTAATTTGTAAAGTAATCATTTAGATGTTTCAAATCAGACTAATAAATTATAATCCAGTCAGAGTAAAAAAAACGAGAAATTTAGGAAGTAATGGAAATTAAATCACTACTTTTAAAATTTGCAGAAGAAATCAAAATTGCACACTGAGGTAAACTCATAGCTTTATCAAATGTATGAATTGAAAATAGACTGGCCTCACTCATGAAAGTCAATAAAAGAATTCGAAATAACATTAATATAAATAATAAAAGCTAACGTTTATTGAATGTTCACTCTGCAACAGGGAGTATACTAAACACTTTACAGAAAGTATTTTTACCTTCTCAACAACCCGACCAAGCTCTTAAATAATACATTATTCTCTGCTGCTGTCCTTAGATAATAGTAACTATCATTTATTGAGTACCTATTATGTACAAGAACAACATATAATAGAAGCTATTAAGGAGTGGAATTATGATTCAAACCCAATCAGTATTTCCTCAAATCCATATGCTGTCTCCAGTGTGACAGAATTCAAAATCGCATTAACAAACTAATTCATCATGATTAAAAACAGTATCTTAGAAATATAAAGGTGATTTGATACCAGAATATACTTTCGTATAATGCATCATTTATCAAACCAGAGCTTGGTAAGTGATAATTTCTTAAAGAGTAATTGCAATGTGGAGTCTAAAGCCAAAACAATGAACTTTAAAAATTCTGTTACATATAAACCTATCAGTCTGACTTGCTGTTTGAATAGGTCTTTTCTACCTATGCTTAATTTTATAATACAGACATTGGTCATATGGAAAATAATGGTTCACTGAGGTATTCAGATCTTACAAATCTATATATATTTGAAGTTGTATAACTGAGTAATTGATTTGTTAACATCACCATTGTTGTCATTATAAAAGCCTTTAAGTATTGGGAAGTTTGTCAAGATCGCAGTGGTAGATCTTCAAAAATTCTAATTGTTTACTGGAAGTGCAACTCTTATCATTGGCAACAAATATTTTCCTTGAAGTTTCATTTAATAAATATCTTGAGAAAACGTCTGTTAAATGCCTAAATCTAAATCACCATCATTTGTCTGTCTTTGGTGTAACAATGGATTTTGTGAAGAGTGGCTAGTTTGTTGAAGTATCTTTTTCTTCACACTTCTAGGTGACTTTATGTATTTTTAGAGGGAGAGGTAATTGGATTTTATTTTTAGGGGCGGTACCAGGGATTGAACCCAGGACCTTTCGCATGCTAAGCATGCGCTCTACCACTTGAGCTATACCCTCCACCAAGAGCAGCTGGCTTAGCTGCTGACTCAATCACATATGTACACGCTTCTCCTCAGAACAATCATCCTGCATGCAGGAAATGTGCCTGTCACACAGAACATTAAAAAGACTATCACAGAGAATATTAAAAAGATGTGTACTCAAAAGCCAAGATTTTATAAAATTCAAAATCTTACTATTTCATCAAGGGTATTCTTAAGTGAAACTGTTTTTGTTTGTTTTTTGTTTTTTTTACTTCAAGTGCATTACAGTGAAAAATATAACAATTACTAGTACATTTTGGTGCCACTTGTTTGATTGACACAGGCACGAGCAGTCTTACTTGCCATTGTTTTTGCACCACTGGCACAAGTTGCTAATGTGGTGGAAAAAAAAAACAATGTCTTGGTATTATTATAATATCAAGATCAATAATTCTGATTTTGTGGATCCCTTAAAGTGTCTTGGGGACTCTCAGGAGCCCACAGACCACACTTTGAGAACTTCTAGTTTAAACAATCTCCCTGCACCTGCTCTGGTCAAGGCCACTCTCTAGCTTTAAATCCTAAAGTAACTTCCTTGGCTTTTAAGATAAAAATCTACTATCTTCCACCAAGTCTATTATTGGACCTCTTTGCCTTTCTCCAGCCTCATTACATGCCACACTCTATACCTGTCAGTCCAGTTCACCCACTCTGGTCTTTTTCACTTCTTTAAATGTAGGGGCCCTTTCCTGCTACAAGGCCACTCTATGCAGATTTTTTTTCTAACTCTGGGAAATTTTGCTTTTCATGTGTTATTTAACAAGCGCCTCATTCTTCAAGTCTCATACTTTGGATTACTTCCCTTGGGAAAACTGAAGGTAATCTAATGATACTCACCACCATAAGCATCTTTTACTTCTCCTGTGTAGCCCCAGATCCCAAATTTAATAAGTAAAAAGGTAAAAATTTTATTAAAGACAATGTAACATATTCTTACATTAAAAATAGAACATATAAATGCAAATACCATAAAAATAAGTAGATGACTTAGTATAAACAAACAAACAAACAAACAAACAAATAAATAAATAAATAAAATACATGCATAATATTTATTTTATAACATGAGATTCAGCCACAGGTCATCAGTTACATTTCCTTCAATTCTGGAAATAGTTGGATAATAATATGCTTAATATTACTGCATATACTAAATATGACTCAAATTATTTTATAGCTGAAGCAAAAATAACAGTTTTGGAAATGACTGAACAATTAAGAGTCTGAGCTGGGACACCAGTCCCTGAGAATCAGGTTCCTTCTTACTCCCTGAGTTTTCCTATGAGCTTGTTAATGAAAAGAAAGTAACTCCTGATTTCCAGTTGGACAATTTCCCAGGCACAGTCACTGTATGTCTTCTCTTTCAGGTAGAGATGGAGTCCCTGGAAGTAGCTCTTCACGGCCAGTGTAGGGCCCGCCCTTCCCTGGGCAGAGTCTTGCTCTGCCATCACCTGCACCAAACAGGTGTCCAGGTCCTCCAGCTGCTGATGGAGTCCAGTGTGGAGATTGTCCAGGAGGGTGGTGTCCCAGGAAGCAGAGGAGCGCTCCGTGTGGAAGAGGTTGAAGATCTGCTGGAGCATCTTGTGGAGGACAGAGATGGCCTGGGCCTTCTGGAGCTGGCTGCCATCCACCATCTCCTGGGGGAATTTGAAATCAATCCTGTACTTCAGACAGGAAAGAAGAGAAGTTGTCCCCATTTGGTCCAGATCTGTGAAGGTGTCCTGCTTTCCCAAGTCCAGGCTCTGAGGCAGGCCACAGAGAATGGAGGGGACAGGGCTGGGGAAGAACATCACCAGTGCCATCAGGCAAGAGACTGAACGAGCCACTGGTTAGCTCCACGAGGAAGCCTTCCGGGAGAGATGAGAGATTATGAGCTTTTGTCCAGTTTCTCCAAGAATCTTCTGTCTGTGTGCATCTATAGTGTTGAATCTGAAAGTTTTCATTTTTTGAATTTTCCCCAGATCTTTGTACTTCCCCATTTTGGACTTTCCTTCTCTTCAAGGGCCTGGAAATTTGTCATTAGTTTCAACTCTTTCTTTATTCTTACAATTGAAGTACAATTTATTCATTAAAAAATTAGAAGTTCTAATTCAAAGGAATGCTTATTGTCTTAACAAAAATCAACTTTGAGCTAATGATAGAGTTATCTGGATCTTTCTTCCTGATAAGATCGACTGTTAAGGAAGTGTTGCTTGGCTCCTGTAAAAAATCTTTCTCCTGCCTCTCGATAGTCCTCTTGGAAGAGCTGCTCAGGTGTGAAAGATACATGATCTTTAAATGCACGGATCTCACCTTATTCTTTGCTGTGGAATTTCTAATGTGTTAAATTTGGTCCTATTTACTCTCCTTAATTGAGAAAATCACTGAACGTTTACTATGTGCCAATCATTGCTCTGGGCTCAGCCTACACTAAGATGATTGAACCTCTAATCTTGCCCTCAAGGAGAGTAAAGTGCAGCTACCACTACTGTCCAGGTGTTGGAGCAGGTAGAGTGTGTCTCTGCTGCTTCCTGGAAGCCTCTTTGTCATAGCCCAGGCCACTGTCCTAGCTCGGTCCAAGAAATGGTTAAGCAAACTATTTTTTTCTTTGCTATTTTCATATAGTTTTCATATTGTTACCTCTCCCTCTGTATTTGTATTTTCATTTTACAGAAGTTGTCCTAATGTTCCTGCAATCTTTTCTATTTCCACTTTGAGGTTTGTTGCAAAAAAAAGGAAGAAAAAAGTTAAGTAGAAAGAAGAGGTAACATATTTCCTTTCTGATTTTCAAGATGTCAAAACTTTCCTCTTTCATTTAACATTCCTAGAAAGTAAAAGTAAGCAGTTGTGAAAAAGTAATGCACACGGGCAAGTGGAAAGTAAATGCCGAGAATGAAAAAAAAAAGTGACAACTTCCCTGTTCAAATGACAAAATATCACTTAACCACACAAATCAGGGATTAAGAGCTTTAGAGTGACAGATTTCAAACCAACCCATGTGAGATTGTTTTAGCTGCAGACAGGGTCAGGAGGAGGGCAGCTGGCTCTTTAAGGCAGGTTGTTACCTAAAAGGCTAGTTTTCAGCTTTGCTAAATGAGAGTATCCATTTATTTATTTGTCTGTTTAATTTTTTCACTATCCATGGAGATGATCAGATTCAGAGGATTTAATCATACTAACTCACACTCAAGTGACTATAGAGTATAGACCGGATGGCCATTTTATTCATGTGTGAGAAGTCAGCTCTTACCTGGAAGCTAATAGATGTTAGTCATTCGGACAGGGCATCATGTTCACATAACAGATGACATTAGAAATAAAAATGTTTCTTAGTGAGCTGAGAATAAAAGGAAGGGAAGCAGATTATGTCAGGGAAACTTCTATCCAGTTCCCATAGTTGGATGTGTCCCCATTATGCGAACAGCTAACAGATGTTGAATGCTTATTTTGTCCAAGCATTGTAAGTACATTACATCATCCAGTCTTCACAATCCAATGAAATAGATATGATAATTTCCACATATCAGAGGAGAAAACTGAGGGCCCCAAGGTCACATAAGCAGTACAGGTTAGAGCTGTGACATAAACCCAGGCAGTCTAGCCCCAGAGTCCACTGTTCTAGACCCTGGATTGGGCTGCCTCCTCCGACAATGTTCTTCCTGTCTGAGATAAACACATAGCGCGTTCTTACTCTCCAATTAGTCACAAAAAGAGCCATTCGCTCATTCCAGAGATGTTACAATACACGTGAAGAGGATACAGCTCCCTTTGCACCTTCTAAGTTCCAGTCCGGCCTTTCAAATGGTGTGTTTTACTGAGCTCTACCAGACTTTTGAAACTCCCTGTTCCCATCTGAGATAACATTTTTAGAAATTTTCCAGAATTCCTCTTACTATCTCTAAGACTATCTTTTTCTGACACAGTCTTCAAATTCTAGGTCTGTTCACTCTTTGGAGTTTGTAGTTCTTTTAGTACCTGCTATGGGACAGAGAGCCCTCTGTGCACCTCCTCCGTGACAGACACCTTGCTGGGCACTAGGGATCTGGGATTACCATCCTCAGGGGAGCTTACAGTCTATCAGGGCAGTCAGATGTTAAATAATTAAATGGATTACTTAATTACAATTGTACAGAGTGTAGCTAAAGGAGAATGCTTACAGTGAATGAGGAGAAACGTGGAGGCAGAATAGTATAGTGGTAAAGTACCACTTCTGTAATTAATCGTGACTTTTAGCAAGTGAAGTAACCTCTCTGAGTTTTGAGTTTCCTCATTTGCAAACACGTAAATAATTATAGTAATTATCTCATAGGGAAGCTGTGAAGATTAAATGAAATGTTTGCAAAACACTTTGCTGATGGGCTGTATATAATTAAAGATTGCTGCCATTAATATTATTAAAAATAATCTGTATCTTACAGAGTCAATAGACATGTCATCACAGGCTTTGAATACTAAGGAAGCCTTATGATCGCTGAGCATGTGGTAGGATACCACTTCTCAATGAAATATCTAAGGAGATGAGATGACCTGTATTATTGCGCAATGGCTGAGGCAAAGTTTTTACAGTGAAATGTTGTACTTAGTAGAGGAGAGAGAATCACACAGAGGCAAAGTTGAATTTTTTAGGGAAACCAGCACCTAGCAAAGTGCCTGGCCAACCATAGGTGCACCATAACTTATTTTAAATAAATGTTATCAGTGATATTATTGGCCAAACAATATCTTCAGTGAGTTTAAGATGAACTCAGGTGATATCTTTAAAGTACATACACAATTGAAATTTTTTAAAGAAGGAGGAAAAGTGTAAATAAGGAAAAAAATAAGAACAATCAAAATCTTCTCTATTATAAGCTCTTTATCCATTTCCTGCTGACCTGGAAAGCTATCATTTATTGTGCAAACATTCCTCCTTTCTCTGACTTTGACTAGACTTTCTTCCCCTAGAACAACCCAGGAGGTATGAAAAACATGTTATAATGTTGTGTAGATACTGCTGTGACACACGTGGTTTGGAGTCCTCCATTTAGGTGCTCATGTCACTAAATGCACATTTTTAATTGGCTCTGAAAAAAGAAAAGTGGAAAGGGAAAGGAAAGGGCAAAAAGTGGAAAACACCAGAAAATGAAAGTTTCTTTCCTCACAGTTTAAAAGGCACTCATCACCCAAAGACCTCAGAACTTGCTGAAACTTCCCCTTTAGGCAGTTCTGCACGATCTTCCACTTCCAAATGGCCCTCCCAGTCTCTGCGTTGTTGGCCCTGGTGATGCTGTGTTCCAGCGCCTCTTGCTCCCTGGGGTGTGAGCTGCCGTGGAGCCATGGCAACTCAGAAACCGACACACTGTTGTGGCAAATGGAAAGAATCTCCATTTGGTCCTGTCTGAAGGATAGGACTGACTTCAGATTTCCTCAGACACTTGTCGATGGGAACCAGGTTGAGAAGACACAAGCCATAGATGTCGTGCATAAGATGCTTCAGCAGACCTTCAACCTCTTCAGCACAAGTGACTCTGCAGCGGCTTGGGACAAGACCCTCCGGAAGAGATTCCTCACGGTACTTGATCTGCAGCTGGATGGTCTGGAGCCATGCTTGTCGGAGGAAAAGAAGGTGGGACAGTCATCCCTGGGAAGCGAGAATTCCAGCCTGGCTGTGAAGAGTTACTTCGAAGGAATCAGTCTCTACCTGAAAGAGAAAAAATACAGCCTCTGTGCCTGGGAGGTGGTCAGGGTGGAAATCAGAAATCGGTTGGTCCTTGTTAACAAGCTCATCGGAAAACTCAGGAAATGAGCAAGATATTGAGGCTGAGATCGGTTCATCTGATTGACTAAATGGTTATTTTCTAAGACTGAAAATGCAATCTTTAACTTTATTTTTATGCCAAGTGAAAAATAAGTAATAGCAAATGTGGGGGATTATTATAAAACTCTATCAAATGTTAAAAGTTACAATAAGTTGTTTAAAACAGAGAAATGCACAATCTATTTGCTACAGCTGAAAAAAGTTTGTAATTTTATTTATTTAAATTATTTGAAATGTGCTGTTCATAATATTTAAATATTTATTTTTCATAAAATATTTGTTTAATATTATATTTTGTACAAGATTGCTGTTCATTTTTAAGCTATGGGAAATAAAAGAAATTTTAAAAAATCATTTTTGCTTGCACACACTTTTTGAATAAAACCTACCCAAAGCCTGAATAAGCCTAAGCAAGGTTTTTGAATGAAGAGGCAATGGGGGAGTCCACCATTCACAGAACAACGGACATTTTGAGGAGGGGTTGGATGTGATTCCCCAAGACATTGGTTAGAGGTGGAAGGGAGATCTGTGGAGTAAAGCCCAGGGAATGGACACAATTGCCTGCTTGGTGTTTATAAGAACTGGAGATACTTCAAGGGTTAGTGGAGAAGCACGTAAGTCACGGGAGACTCTCGGAGAAGGCTGAGAAAGGGAGGGTGAGTAAGTTTTCTACACTTGAGCACTCCCAATATCTCATTTCTTATTCTTGTATTCAAAATATTTCAG
The DNA here is from genome assembly GCF_048564905.1 of Vicugna pacos. Classification (NCBI taxonomy): domain Eukaryota; kingdom Metazoa; phylum Chordata; class Mammalia; order Artiodactyla; family Camelidae; genus Vicugna; species Vicugna pacos. The sequence continues at coordinate 20,122,231 of NC_132990.1, forward strand.
GTGTCATCCTGAAGTAGGGTTCCTTCTGGATATATGCCCAGGAGTGGGATTCCTGGGTCATATGGTAAGTCTATTCCTAGTCTTTTGAGGAATCTCCACACTGTTTTCCACAGTGGCTGCACCAAACTGCATTCCCACCAGCAGTGTAGGAGGGTTCCCCTTTCTCCACAGCCTCTCCAGCATTTGCCATTTGTGGATTTTTGAATGATGGCCATTCTGACTGGTGTGAGGTGATACCTCATTGTAGTTTTGATTTGCATTTCTCTGATAATTAGTGATATTGAGCATTTTTTCATGTGCCTTTTGATCATTTGTATGTCTTCCTTGGAGAATTGCTTGTTTAGGTCTTCTGCCCATTTTTTGGATTGGGTTGTTTATTTTTTTCTTATTGAGTCGTATGAGCTGCTTATATATTCTGGAGATCAAGCCTTTGTCGGTTTCATTTGCAAAAATTTTCTCCCATTCCATAGGTTGTCTTCTTGTTTTACTTCTGGTTTCCCCAATGTTCATAGCAGCACTATTTACAATAGCCAAAACATGGAAACAGCCTAAATGTCCATCAACAGGTGACTGGATAAAGAAGAGGTGGTATATTTATACAATGGAATACTACTCAGCCATAAAAACCAACAACATAATGCCATTTGCAGCAACATGGATGCTCCTGGAGAATGTCATTCTAAGTGAAGTAAGCCAGAAAGAGAAAGAAAAATACCATATGAGATCACTCATGTGTGGAATCTAAAAAACAAAAACAAAAACAAACAAACACAAAGCATAAATACAGGAGAGAAATAGACTCATAGACAGAGAATACAGACTTGTGGTTGCCAGGAGGGTGGAGGGTGGGAAGGGATAGACTGGGATTTCAAAATTGTGGAATAGATAAACAAGATTATACTGTATAGTACAGGGAAATATACACAAAATGTTATGAAACTCACAGAGAAAAAAATGTGACAATGAGTGTGTATATGTCCATGAATGACTGAAAAATTGTGCTGAACACTGGAATTTGACACAATACTGTAAAATGATTATAAATCAATTAAAAATGTTAAAAAAATGATAATATAATATATCTGTAAATAAATCTAGCTTTTCTTTAAAAAAAGACAAAATGTTTCAAACACAAAATTGAAGAAAGTATCCCTAGAATTGGGATTAATTTAATCATAATTTACTTTATAACACCCTCTTATTTTCCAAAATGGTTTCATATTCATTATTTTGACTCTCAGAACTCCCCTATGACAATAAGTTGTAATATTTTTGTCATTATTCTTCTTATTCACTTAAATATTGTTTGCACTCCTACATTGCACTATATAGTAGGTGTGATGCTAGGTGCTAAAACACAAAGTTGAATAAGATTTTACTTCTGCATTCAAGTTATTCATAGTCTTCTAGACAGTTGGCATAAGGAGAAGAAAGGTGAGGTTAGCAGGTGGTATATCTCGGAGAAATAAAGATAATGAAGAAATATCAGAATCTCTCAGATTCAGAATCATGGGTATTCAATCTGAAAATGGATTCTTATTAGTGTATGGCACAATTTTGCAATTAATTTTTGATTAGATAGAAGACATCAGGAAACAAACTACCATTCAGCAGAGTGTGAGGGAATACCAAAGAATCCAAGAATAGGGGTTGGAATACCTAATTTAGTTGACTGAAGATGACTACCCCATAAAAGTGAAAGACACAGACATCTAATTTGGTAAGGAAGAAATAAAACCCTATATCACCGATGATCTTAACTCAAGTCACCTAGTCCAGAACTTTGAGCAGAAGAATATTTAAGTGATGCTGATTAATGGATCCTTTAGACTGGTGATCGTGACTTCCCCTCTCCTAATATCTTACCTCGTTTGCAGGGCACTGCAGGGAGGTCCTACAGTGTTAATAAAAGTGAAAAAGTAAATCCATATAAATAGTAGTTGTGTTGACATAACAATTAGCGTTTTTATGAATACTGAGTTCTTTCTGATTTTCTCCAGCGTGCTAGTCTTGTCTTCTTCTTTGGTCATAGGTTTCTTGAAAACAGGAACCCTTCTTAGACTTTCCCAGTTTGCTGCTGTACAAGTTGCCTAAATTTTCTATAGCTCAATTTTCACAGCCTTATTATGGGGTTAATAATAATATCTACTTCAGACACTTATCAGATTAAATAAGTAATGAGTGCAAAATACCTGGCATATAGGAATAACTTAGATGTAAAATATCTGTTACTGCTGTGGTTATGTATTATCTGTGTACGTAGTAATCACTCAGTAAATAACTATTCATCTCTGTGCGTGTTGTGGTAATTATATAGAGAAATTCAGATGGCAAGGGAGATGTGAGAACAAGTAACTGCCATGATAAGTGCGACTCTAAAGAACTAAAGAGGATTTCTTAAGCTTATTTATATTTACAAAATATACGTGAATATATTGTCATTGTTAAATTTTCAAGCAATTCATACAAATAAAAGTCTACCTTTGGCCAGGATCCACCCCAGCCCCACACTGTTAATGATTTAATGTGTATCCTTCTAGACATTTCCCCATGTATTTAGTAAATGTAAATACACAGAAATATTTAGCATATATTACATAAATATTATTCTCTCTATATAAATTTCTAATTTATTTTTATTTACTGACAGATCTTAGAGATTTTTCTCTATTAGCATATAAAAATAGATTGCACACTTTTAAATTGGTACATTGTGTATTAATATATAAATTCAATGCATTCCTAAGCTATACCTCACCAAGATTTTTAGATAGAACTTGACAAGTTGACTATAAAACCTATAAAGATGAAATAATTAACAAGAAAATCTGAGAAAGGGAGAAATATGCAGATAAACTTAATTTAACAAATATCAAATGATCCTCTAAGGCTGTAGAAATCAAAACCAAGTGTTAGTATTGTAAGAATAGACAACTTAATCAGGAAAACAGAACAGAGATCGAGGATAAGACCATTACATTTAGTGAAACTTTGCGTATAATAAAAGTGACATTTCAAACCAGTGGGAAAATCCTAAGTCATTTGAAAAATAGCGCAATCCCTCTGTCACAGGAACTAAGTATGTTTTCCTGAAGAATTTTATGATATAATTTCCAACTTTATCTTTAAGATGCTATAGGGAAGACCTATATTGCTGTTTAAAAACTTTGGAAGGTGAATTTCTATTTCGTTTAGATTCAACACCATGCTGCTTCTAAGAAGCAGCAAAAAGACCCTCATGTACTGGGGCTAAACTTGTCTAAAACAATAAGTTTTATCAAGACAAATTGTATTCTATTTTGAATTGTATTCTTCTTCCTTTGTTCACATTGCCTAGCAATGTGCTCATGAGTATATCATGAATATGTATAGGGCTGAGACAACTCCTTGCAATTTGATAGTCGGAAGCTCATCAAAGCATATATTCCTAGCATAGTATTTATTCAGTTAACAATACTTAGGTAGGTTCCTACCATGGGTGGTTGGACACTGTGCTAATGACTGGGAATACAAAGTTCAGTCTTACAAAGTCTAGTTTTCTGGAGGAGATGGAAAAAATTAGCCATCCATTTCAGAACAGAAAGATTTCTAATGGAAGCGCTGTATTTACAAGGAGCCAAGGCATGGAGACAGGTTGTAAACTGGACAGGCATTACCAAATAATTGGTACTTTAGGATTGATAGATGGATATAGAAGGACAGGTAAAGAATTGGCCAATGGGATAAAGGCTGGTGATGACATACAGGCCATTTGGAAGCAAGAACTAAATCATAGGTTTGGCAAAATTGGACATCTTATGAAAAGAAGAAATGAGTAAGAAAGAAGAGCTTGGAACAAGATCAAGTTTCTCTCCCTAGAAGGGGTCTAGAAGTGCGAGATGGGAAAGTTGTACCAGGCCTTGAATATTTCCGCTAAAACTTGGAGAGTTGGATGTTATTGTGAAATTTCTTAACAAAGGAAGGGAAGACTGTGCCCAATGTCCTTATCTGTAAAACTAAGATAATAATAATACCCCTTCATTAACCTGTGGTGAGAATTAATTACTTTAATTTATTTAATGTGCTCAGAATGGTTATTAGATCTTCTATTGGAATCTGGTTAGATTATTCCCTGATGTTCTGGGTCTGTGGTCAGGAAGATGACGCAATTACAAGAGAGCTTTCCAGGAGACATCCTAGTGCCAGCTCAGAATAGTAGTACTTGGCACACATGCAAGCTGTTTATGAGGACACACCTTCTCCCACTGGTTCTTTGGTTCTCCCTAGAGTTCAGGAACTAAAAATTTCCACCAGAATGACAAAGGCCTCTTGCAGGCAGTCAGAAGAATCCTGTGCTCCGTGAACACTCAGTGCATTCGACTCAGCCAAGACGCCAGGCCGGAGGGGAATCCCAGTCTCATTCTTCAAATGCAGTTTGGCAACTTGCATTTAGTTTCCTTTTCAACTTGTTGCATCATTGCTACTTTTACATTCCTCAGTTCATGATATAATCCTTGATGATGAAATAAAACTAAATTTACTTGTAAGTTTTAACTACGTGGAGAGTTTTGCTTTGGGCTGTTTCACTTTAAAGATTCAGACACTGCCTCAGGGACAGGAAACTCACACGGAACACAGACAGTAAGACGTGCCCATGTGTTAGCAGAGGGAAGGGAACAATGCTTATTCAGCAACTGCTGGAAATGCGTTAATTAATTATCTTCTCAACCCTAGATTGGCCTGCTTTAATCCACCCTAAGAGTGAGGGTGAAAATTAAATAAACTCAGAAACCTGCCTGGTATCTGAAGGGAAAAGCCAATCCAGGCTTGATGCAGACAGGCATGTGTGTCTAGAGGGCCAGTCGCCAGAAGCCGGGTCCTGACAGCAAACACTGAGGGACAGGTAGGAAACTCTGTGTTCCTGGGCCATCGACCATTGGATGGGAGCATTCTGGGTTGATGGGGGGCACAGAGTATAGGACCCTCCAGCTGTGTGTGCTCTGGAGAGTTAGTGAGAGCAAGGCAGGGCCCCCAGAAAAGTGGCCTAGTCCCAGCTGATTCCTGAGGCGACCAGGAGGGAAACTGAGGAATGAGTCTTGTCAAAGGCCTGTGACAAGACATCCAGAATGTGAGAGAGGGAAATGGGAGAGAAAGTATCTGAAACCAGTGGTTCTTAGATCTTAGCTGCATACTCTGTATCTTCACACCAGATTGGAGGCCAGAAAGTGGAGTCTCTACCCCATCAGCTGTTGGCTGTGGGTACAGGGAAACCCCAGCCTGGGCAGAATCAGCCTCAGGCACTGAGGGAGGGTCAGAGTGAGGCAGGTGGAAGACTGGGAAGACAGATTCTTCCCTCACCCTGGGTATGGGCTCTTCCTTTGTGGTCGCTAAGTTTCACACGAACTCTCTAGGTTGGTGAGACAAGTTTCTTCAGTGACATTAGGACTCTCGGTGAGATTACCACTGAAGAGTGTGGAGAATATTGTTTCTGAACCAAGCTCTACCTCCTCTCCTGTGTCCTCAATATTTCCCATCCTCATCCTTTTTCAATGGACTTAACTCAAGTGTAATCTCGTATCATAGTCGCTACCCAAGGTCAGGAAAAAAGGTCACATTTGTTATTCTGTGATTTGAATGCAGCAACCAATAACAAAAGATGGTTATTATAAACAAATAATACTCATATTTAATTAACCACCCAAGTGGGTACTTGTAAATACTATCAACATCAGATGTTCACAGATTTGGTCTCAGGACCCACTGATGCTCTTAAAATTATTGAGACTCCCCCTCAAAGAGATTGCGTTCATGTGGGTTATATTAATTGATATTTACCATGTTAGAAATGAAAACTGAGAATACTTTAAATATTTATTCTTTAAAAAGTAACGAAGTAAACCTATTACATCTTAACATAAAACACATTTTTATGAAAAATAACTACATTTCCAAAATAAAAAAAAATGAATGAAAATGTTTTAGTTTTGCAAATGTTTTAGTAATGCCTGGCTGAATAGAAGGCAACTGGGTTCACATATCTGTTCTACATTCAGTCTCTTGTGATATATTGCTTTGTTTCAAGTCTTTGAAGGAAATCCATTCCCACACAGATATGTAGTTGGAAAATGGGTGATCTTGAAGACCCGCGAAAGAGTACCTGGGAACCCCAGGGATCCTCAGATCACGCTTTGAGAACGGCTCATACACATCATCATCACACCAGATTGAAGGGATTCTTAGCGCTCACAGTGAGCTTGAATTGCTCTTCGTCTTCTGCCTGCTTTCCAATTCTACTGATTCTCATTATAATTTAGACAACCAAGGAGTGGGGGAAACATTATACTCCTGTGGTCGACATTGTTCAAGATTTTCAGCTAAATGATTTAGGTAAGAGTAAATACACATGCACAGCTTCAATTCTTACTTACTAAACTTTAAATTGTTAAATACAACAATCATACACAGAAGTGCATAAAACATTAGTATAAACTTTAATGAATAATTAAAGCAAATACTTATGTAGCTACCAACCAATACAAACAATCAGATTTTGCAACACTCCGGAAACCTCACCACCAGTTACCATCCTGTGCATCCTTTCTTGAACATAATTTCACCCCTTCTCACTAAAGGTAACCACTACCCTGAATTTTATGGTATCCCTTCCTTGCGTTTCTTTATCATTTTACCCCGAAATCATATAGCGTAGTTCAGCCTGTTTTAATTCTTTATATGAATGGAATATGTATTCTTTTGACTTGAGTTTATTTCACTCACTATTATGTTTGTGAGATTTATCCCTGTTTGTGCGCATAGTTGTGATTCTTACTTTTTACTGTTATTTAGGACGCTGCTATAAGCATAGGTTACATCATATTTATCTGTACAATTTTAAGGGATATTCAGGCTGTTTCTAGTTTGGGACTATTATGAATAGTGCTGCTATGAATACTCTTTACTTATCTCCTGATGCAAATTTACATGATTTTCTCCAGAGCAACTGCTAAGAGTAGACATACTGGGTAATAAGCCATGCTTATTTTCAGCTTTGCTAGACAATGTTTTTTAAAGTAGTTGTACATATTTACACAGTGAACAGCAGTCCTAGGTGCTCCAAATGTTCATCACACTTGACATTTTCAGTCCTTTAATTTTTATTTTTTAATTGCAGGCAATGTATCTAAAATTTTGAAAAATCATCCAAAAACTTTGAGACAGTATTTGCAAAGTTGTCCAGATAAAAAACTAAAATTAGCAATTTTCATATATACATATTTGTATGAAAAGGTAAGGAAAAATTAGTCCCCCACCAAATTAGAAAATTAAAAAAAAATCATTTTACTCATGACTGTAACAACAATAATAAAGCATAAAATATGTTGGAATAAACCTCAAAAAGAATATGCAAGACATACAATCAAGGCAATAGTAAAACTTAATTGAAAGACAATTAAAATGACAATATTCACTTTTTTCTTTATGAAATACTTAATAAATATTTGCTAAATAAATACTTATTCACCAAATGAACGTGTGTTTTTCAGGGGGAAGCTGGCCCTGGCAGTCTCTTATTGCAGAGTCTGATTTCCCTTCTCACGGATGCTTACCACCCCATCACATGCTTACACGCCCCTTGCTCACTTACGAAAAAAAAAAAAAGTGGGAGAAGTTGCTGAATCCTCATTGATGATCAAGGTGAAAAAAAATCAATCTCAATATCAGAGAAAAAGCTGTGTTGTACTTTTCACTGGTTTCTGGTCATCTTATTTGAATCAAAAATATAATTATAGAGCCGTACTTAGAGACCAAAGGTGAAGATAAGTTGCTCTGTCATTGCTACTTTTTAAAGAAAATTAAAGTCCACACTTTATTGCGATCTCCTTAGTTTTTTCCTAATGTTCTTTTTCTGTTCTGGGATGTCATTCAGAATGCCACATTACCTCTAATTGCCATGTCTCCTTTGGCTCCTCTTGGCTGTGACAATTTCTCAGTAGTAGACTTTTTATGTTATTGTCAATTTATTTTTTAAAAATCATTTTCTGATTTTTTTTGTTGCTAATATAAAAGAGGTGACTTATTTTTAATATTGATCTTGTGTTCAGTGACCTTGTTAAATTTAGTTTAAAATCCTTATTGTTTATCTATAGATTCTTTTGTATTTTTGCACATACACAATTACATCATCTGTACATAATGAAAAAGACCTGAGATAATCAGCAAGAGATTTACACAGGCTTCTCATGAAGAAAATACCCAAATGGTTAATAAGCGTCTGAAAATGTGCTAAACCTCATTAATAATAATCAGGGAATACAAATTAAAACTACAATGAGATATCACTGTGTATCACTAAAATGGCTAAAATTAAAAAGACTGGCAATACTAAGTGTTGGCAAGAGTGTGATACAATTGCCCTTCCATACACTGACAGTGAGAATATAAATTGGTGCAAACATTTAGAAAATATCTTTGATGTTAGCTACGAAATCAGAACATATGCGTATTGTATGACTTGTGACTTCATTCTAGGCATACACCCAACAGAAGAATGTACAAATGTGCCCCAAATAATACATACAAGGGTTTTCATAGCAAAATCAATTATAGTGACAAAAAAATCAGGAGGAAAAAACCTCAAATGTTCATTATTAGTGGAAATAGAAAACACTGTGATATTTCCAGATGGATATGACACATTCCCACAAATTAATGAACTATAACTGCATACAACAACATAGGTAAATCTTGCAGATGTACTACTGAGTGAAAAAAAGCCATTTCTACAAAGATCAAAACCAGGCAGAATCTAGGCTGTGAAAAGGTAGTAGTGGTGCTGGGGGAGAAGAGGGACACTGTCAAGATTGCAAGGGGACAAGAGCCGGGCTTCTGTTCTGTTGATAGTATTTATATTTTCATTTAGTTTGTGGTTACAAAAATGTGCAGAAGTTTATATTTTAAAATAATTTGTTGAGCTGTATACTTAAGATTTGTGCATGACTTTCTATGTATATTATATAAATTTTTTTTAACAGGGAGGAATGGGGAATTCTCCCTTTTATGTATCAAAATACTACTAATACAGATTGCGTTGCCCATTCCAAAATGTCTGAAAGATTTTTTTTTGGCTTAATTTCTGTTTTGCCACTGCTCATGAACTTCTTGTCTAATGTACCATTTTTTGTAGGGCCCTTTTTGAAAAAAAAAATTGAAGCAATGAAGAGGAGAGAAGATGATTTCTAGATACATAATTTCTGTTTCTAGATACGTAATTGTCCTGCATACATAATTGTATCCAAAAAAAGAAGAAGGAAGCTCTTTTGGTCTATGAGGTTATTAGCAAAGCAGTTCCAAATTCGAAAGATTTCGAATGGCTAGAAATGTCATTCAAGTTTTACTTTCTAAATGTCACTCTGCCTCTCTGAAAAACCTCATTAACCAGAAGAAACTGATACAGGGATCGGAAGTAGTTCTCTGTACCGCAGAGAGTCGGCAGTAGAGGATACATGCAGAAACAATCTCCAGAAGGATAAAGTGAAAATGGCTTCAAATAACAGAGGAAAAGATGAAAGAAAAGGGCCAGGGCATTAATTCTTGCAATGCAGCTATACATCAGGCCAGTCTGAAAAATAGTTATCCTGGGCAGAAACAAGGCTATATGAATTTTCCTGGTTATTGTGAGAAAACTGAAATAAATTAGAGGAAATGAATCCCCCCCCACACAGAAAAAAAGATGGTGTCTTACAAACGAACAGATTTTAACCCACTCATAAGTGGACATCCAGAGTGATTATCACCCAATCCTTAAGAGAAGGAGTAAAGGAGAAACTTCAAAAGAAGAGAAGTATTAGAAAGCATCTTGCGAACACAATAGCAGAAATTGGGAAGAGGACAAAGGGAAGAAACCAGAAAAAAGTTCTTTTTTTTTATGATTCTGCATCTAAGCCTTTTTTCTATTTCCCTACTACCTTCTTTATTTTCAACCTCTACAGCCATGAGAGCCTCTGGGTGGGACATCTCCCTGCCTTTCCCTGCTTCAGTTCACCTCCAACATTTCTGCCTACCCTTCTGCCCAAGGCAAAACTTAGCCTTCTCTCTGCCCAAAGACTTCTTGAATTAAACACGAACACCACACTCTGGTGTTCAGGAACCTCCACAATACATCTTGAGCTGATTTTTCCACCGTCAGTCCCCTTGAATCTTAACACATAGCTTGTCTACAATCTGAAGCTCCTTCTATTTGCTCCTTGCAAACTTGTCCATTTTCCTGGCTCTATTCATGCTGGCCCCTCCATCTAGACCTTTTTCTGGCCATCATGGTAGCCTAACTATATGTGGCCAGCTGAGCACTTGACTAGTCCAAACTGAGCTGTATGACTATATGACTATAAAAGTATATTGTGAATACAGTATGAAAAAAGAAGAATGTAACTGCCTCATTAATAATTTAACATTGACATATGTTGAAATGATAATGGTTGGATATATTATGTTAAATAAAATATAGTGTTAAAGTTAACTTCACTTGTTTATTTTAATGTGGTTACTAGAATATTTTAAATTGCATATATGTCTCGCATTATATTTCTACTGGACAGTGCTGATTTAGACTGCCCTCCACCATGTCACCTTCACCATGGCCACCATTTATTTAGGTACACTGCTTGCCTCTTTATCTTCCCCATCAACTACAATTCCTTTTTTCTTTGAGAGTCACCATTGCCACCACCGTTGGCACCATGTACCTGTCTGAAGGCACTGGCCATGGTCTACATCGTATTCTAATAGTAGTATATAGGAAAGAGTGCAGATTTGAATGTAATTCACCCATTTTATTAGCTGTGTGTATTTTGGGCATGTTACCCAACCTCTCTGAGCCTCAGTCTTGCCCTCTATAAAATGGGGATGACAATAACCCATCTCAAATGTTTACTGTGAGGATTATTCAAAGAATGTCACATAAGTGCTCAATATATGGTAAATAATACTACTGCTACAAATGCCACCAGTATTATTTTTATTCCATTAGAGTATGAACTCTCTCAGCATGGAGGATCAGAGGCCAGTGGATGTGGGCAGGATGAGCAGGCCCTCTGTCACATCTGGGGAAGTCAGCTCTACACGAGTTTGCAAGTCACCCTGGATGGGCAGGTCCCAGTGATCAGACTCCTTGAACAATCTGCCTCCCCTGAGTGCAGTGGACCACCTCTAGGCTGACTGATCTCCATGACTCCTCGCATTGGCCTTTGTGTTGTGAGCCATAAATGATTCCAGGCTAATCGAAGGATCCTTTACAAAACGAAGAAACCCTGAGGAAGTAGTCAATGACTGACATAACTGGGCATTTGAAAGTTGAACAACTGAGAAATGACTTTCCTTTTTCCAAAATCCACTGTGCAGAACTCATGAGATGGCTGATATCTGTTCAGAGCTGGCAAGCAAGGGTCAAAAGGCCAGAGAGAATGAAACCCATAGAGTAACTAGACATGCTGGGCTTCTTATTTCTTTACTATAGGTTTACCTATAATGAAAGAATACATTCACTGTTGGAAAATTGGAAACTATGCAAAGAAGAAAGAAAAAAAATCACTTTTTAGTTTCACAGATCAAACATAATATTAAAATTTCGGTGTATTTCCTCTTATTAATTCTTTTCTCTACATACTTGTATATAGTTGCATTGTATGCACAATTTTATGCCCTGCTTTTGAATGTAATTGGGCACTTTTTATTTTTTAATGACACAAGTAACATATATCTATATTCTATCTATAATGATAGAAAAGTTTTAAATGTGAATAAAACAAAAGTCTAAAAATTTAGTAACATTTATTAAATTCTTTCAAAGTGCACTAAATTATGAAAATGCCTAATAACCTTATCTCCCAGATATTTTCTTATCATAGGGAAAAACCCATGTGCAAACAGTTTGAAAGGTACAAAGTGAAAAGGGAAAGAATTTTCCTCCTTGCTGTATCCTTACACTCATCAGCATTCTTCCCTAGGGTAACTACTGTTAATAGATGAGTAAACGTGCTCAGAGAAAAAGATTATATGCATATTAGCATACATATGTATATCTTTCTATTAACTTAAAAAAGAGAATAATACCATATCCATTATTAAATATATTGCTCTTTTCTTTAAATATACCTTGAATATAGGTTCATATCAGCTGATAATATTCCTTTTAACGGCTATATAGTATTCCACCTGTCTGTATCATAATATTACTTAGCCAATTCCCTAGAGATGAATATTTACTTTGTCTTTTTTACTATGACAGTACTGCAATGAACATTCATACATATTCATATAATACATAATGTGTAATACATATACACATACATATTTTTATATAAACATACTTCTGCGGGAATATCCTATCCATAGGTAAATTCCCAGCAGTGACATTGCAGGTTAAATTTTCTATTTTAGTTCTTGGGTTTTATATTTTGCTGAGAAATGTCTTCCTTACTCCAATTTTTAAAATACCCAAGTTTCATTCTAGATTTTGGTCATTTTACCTTGTCATCTGCTCAAATAATGTTATGTGAACCACAGAATAGTGAACCATCCTCAGTTTCCTGAAAATAATTCTTCTTGCTCAATATATACTATTTTTAATGTACTGATGGATTCTAGTTGCTAATATTTTCTCCCATATTGAAGATTTTCTCTAGTGAGAGATTGCCCCAAAACCTCTCATTTTTTGTGACTGTGTCTTAAAGTTTTTTCTTTTAGTTCTAATGATTTCCTATATATATTACTTCATTTCTGAGTTTGTCTAATTCTGATTTATGTTGTTCTATATTGTTTTAAAATATTTTATAACTCCTTCGGTAACTATGTTAAAATGTGATCTGTTTTGTGTGCATGTGTTTCACTGTCTGTAGAGCTATTAGTCTGCTCCTTATTCTCCTTTAAAAAAAATAACTTTGTAAGAGACTCAATCTTAATACTGTTTTGTTGCTTGATTTTATAGGAGCTTATTTTCCTCAGCTTCTAGAGGTGGGTCAGGGTGATTTTTCTAGCTTCACAGAACTCCCTCTCCTGTTGCTTTTATGAAGTGTTCAAAATCATTTGCGTTTGCTGGCTGAGTTGTCCGCCCCCACACTGGTCTGGTCTTCTCTTTCCTTGTCTCTGCTGTTTCTATCCTGCTAAAATTTGATTTCACTTCTAGCAGTTTCTTCTCAGTGTGGGGTCCTTTCTCCAAAGGGAGCTGTGACTGGCTGATTTAAAAATACTGGTATCCTGGACTATTCCAGCACCTTTCAGAGCTTACTGAGGCCCCTCACAACTCACCAGCTATAGCACTGAGCAAAATCCCTTCCAGTTTCAGCTGCTGTTCTCAGACTGAACTGGACAGCTTTCCAGTACACACCTCTTGGCTATGTTGGCATTCTCAGGTCCACTGCTTTCCTCTGTTTTCTCCCACATGGATGATTCTACCACAAGCAGGTCTTGTGACTATTGGTGATTTGCCCTCATCTGCTTGCATTTTTGTGGCTCATGTCCACTAGTTTTATGTTAAATATGGTTTTGGTTTCTATTTGAATGAGTGTCATTTGAATGAATGACACTGGTATCTTTCCCACTCCATCAGTTTAGAAGGAAGGATAAATTGCTTCCCCTTCATTCCGTTTAGGAGGCATTGTATTAGCACAGTTCAAGTACAAGCAGTTTCTTAGGAATACCTCAGAAAACATCAATAGAAGGTCCCTTCTGAGGAGAGCTGATTACATACAGCCAACTAATAAGGAGCAATAGGAATGGAGGGATATACTGTAGATATTTTCAGCACATTGTAAAGATCTGAAGATAGAAGGTTTATTGATGATGGGAAACCCAGAACTCAGGGTTACTCCAGGTTTATAAATCCACATTTACCCAGATACTTCCAGCCTCTACTTCAATTTGGTACAACAGAAGTAATTTTCCTGTGCATTAAGCATATATTGAAATCATAATAACCAATAGAACTGATGCAGCTATCTGTAAGATGATGGAGAATTTCTTCAAGCATCTGGTGTTGTCAGGAAATGAGAGATTCCTCATAAACAAATCCATTCTTCTCCTCCACTAACTCCTTAGTCTACAATATTGGTAAATCCTCTAACTGTTCTGTCTGCCTTCATTCTGCCCTCCATCTTTTATTTATTGCTTACTGTAGATAGAATAATTTTTCCCCCTCAAATCTAATCAAGCTACTTTCCCCTCCCTAAAACCCTTCCATGGCTTCTACTACTCTTAGGATAGAAAACACCCTTAATCTGATCCCATAATCCCTGTGCTATCTGGCTCCCACCTACCTTCTGGCGTCATCTCAAATCATTCTCTGACCACCTCTGACTTGAAGGTCAAATGACCTTCAGTCCAATCCTTTGCCCTTACAATGCATTCTTCCACCACAGGGGCTTTGCACATGCAGTCCTATCTGACCTTCCTTCTGATTTCAGCTCCAGTGTTACTACCTCAGGTCAGTCTTTATTGACCTCTTTTACTACATATGTGCTCATATCATAGAAACTGACAATACCACCAACCTTTCCTCTGTAATCTTGTTGCCATTGCATTTTTACTTTTGTGTATTTCTTTAATGTTTTTCTCCCCTACTTAACTGTATGATCCATGTGAGTGAGGATTACAATCTGCAGCAGCTCATGCTACAGTTGCACACAGTGGAATTTAGTAAATTCAGGTCAAAAGATAATGCAAGGTTTTCTGAAAACTGAAAATAACTACTTTAAATATCATAATTGTTAGAACTTATTTTTGTATTGAAATCTTTAAAAATGTACTCTACGTCTCCCTGTCTCTGTAAGCAGGACATTAAAGTCATAATTTGACTTTTTTTTAACTGACTCCTCTCTGATCAAAATCAGTTACTACACTCTAAAACAAAAATGGTCTTAGAAATAGTGAGATAGGACCATTTATCTCAACAGTAACATTCCCTGACTGCTTGATTTTTTTTTTCATTTTCCTTTTAGATCTCCTTCTAATATGTGGTTTGTATTTGCCTATGAGTGGAAAAATTACACATTTAGATTGTTAGTATGTACAAAATAAAACTACATTGGCCCTGAATAATGGTCACAAAGTCCACCTACAAACATCAACTTTTATACGTGGTCCTTGTAACATTCATTTTGCCTTATTAGAGATATTACATAATCTCTAGTTTTCAGTCATATTCTGGATAGTTGAGATAGCCAAATAAAGCAATAAATTATGGCTGATAAAGTTATGTAATATCTTGCTGCTTACGGTTAAGGCCCTACAAAAAAATTCAGATCAACTTAGTTTAACATTATTTTATTTTATTTAATAAAAAAGTATTCTATTTTAGATAGAAAAAAGTAGGTGTCTTTCTAGAAATCATAAACTGCATATATTTATTGTTTCATAATGGTGTAATTGGGAATTAAATCTAATTCTTATGGAAAAAAAAACTCTCTTACAAAGACCTCTCCCCCTACCAAAAAATCTCATACTATGAAAAAAGAAAAAGAAAATCTTTGCCAAACCAAAAACCCCTCTAATAAGCAAGTTCAAAATAGTTTGGCTTATTTTTTCTTTAGCATTTGGCAATTCATTGAGACTTTACAAAACATCAGAAATTCTCACAGTTTGTATATCTTTTTTTCCCTCTAACATCTACAAAATAAAATAGTAAGGAGCTTAAAGAAAAAGAGTATTAGAGATCTCTGATTTATTCAAATGACATAGGAAAACTGAAAGGGAGAACTGAAACTGGGAAATCCCTATGAAATACAAAGAGTAGAGGGCCTTTACATCCTGTATAAATAGCCCATACTCATGAAGAAAGGACATTCGCTCTGCAAACTCTTGAAGCCTTTGTTTCAGCATCTTTGTTCAGGTGGTAGAACAGATCACTGTTGCTGTTTTCATCATGATTGACAGGTGCATCCTCCAAATCGCTCTCCTATTGTGTTTCTCCACCGCAGCTCTTTCCGTGAACTACAACTTGCTTCGGTACCAACAAAGGAGCAGCAACTTGGCATGTAAGAATCTCCTGCGGCAGATGCCTGGAATCCCTCAGTATTGCCTTGAGGACAGGATGGACTTTGACGTCCCTGAGGAGATTAAGCAACCCCAGCAGTTCCAGAAGGAAGATGCCGTATTGGTCATCTATGAGATGCTCCAGCAGATCTTTGGTATTTTCAGAAGAGATTTCTCAAGCACTGGCTGGAATAAGGCCATCATTCAGGACCTCCTTGTAGAAATCGATGTGCAGATAGACCATGTGGAGACAATCCTGGTGGAAATAATGAAGGAGAAAAACTTCACCAGGGGAGACATGACCATTCTTCACCTGAAGATGTATTACTTAAAGATCGTGCAGTACTTGAAGTCCAAGGAGTACAGCGGCTGTGCCTGGACAGTAGTCCAAGCGGAAATCCTCAGGAATTTTTCCTTCCTTAACAGTCTTACAGAATGCCTTCAGGACTGAAGATCTCCCACCCGTGGCTTTGGGAAAGGACAATGCTGACAATGATGTCAGGTTCTTCAACCAGCGATGGCTCTTTAAGTGACTGGCAGTCAATGCATTGGACTTGAAAGGACAGTTAAAGACTTCAAACTTTTTTATTATTATTAATTTATGCATTATTTATTTATTTAAACTTTTACCTTGGGAAATAAATTATTTACAAAGGAAACATCAACATGGAGGTCTTCATTTCAACTTGATTTATGTAACCATCCATATTAAAAATTGCACAGCACCTATTAGATGTTCTTTGGAAAGTAAGCCTGCAAATTAGTATGATTTCTGCCCTCTGCCTTCAAGGAATTTAAAATTACAAGGAAGCCATGTGGAATATACAAGGTAAAAGATGACAAGGGGACCAGGTTTTAGGAAAGTAGATGTGGCCTGAGCCTCTTCAGAATTAAAATGGGAGAGGCAGGTAGGTGGCTTTGCAGCTAGAACAAGGGGTGACCACTGCTTCTACTCTGTGCCCCAGGCCCTTTTGCCCTAACGTTAAAATCTGACTGGCTGTCAGGGTAACCAGAAGAATATTTCAGCTCTTGTGCTTGCCCTAAACTCACCCCTATTATCTGAAGGATGCTCTGCTTCCCTCCGCCACCCCCAACAGGATTTAAAAATATTCCTGTACCACTGTCTGCCTCCCCCAACAATCCACTCCCCCTACTCCCACCCCTAGCAAGCCTAAGGGTGAGGAGTCCCAGGCACTTCTGCTAAGTGGCAATCCCTCTGTGGTACGCTTCATGGGATGGCCAAGATCTACAGGATGGTCTTAGGAGAGCTGGGGGGTCTCTGTCTGCTTCTGGGACACAGACACTAAGGGGGAGAAAGAATTCTGCTAGACCCCCCTGCCATCAGGCTAGGTTTTATCCCCATTTTTTTTTCAGAAAAGTGTGTCTGCTCATGGTTGCCCGTTCCCTGTTCATACTGAATTCCAGGGCGATCCTATCTGCTCTTTATCTCTGAAGCTACAGACCCTCTAAAGCCAAACCCAAGATAGGTACAGCAGATTAAGTCGTTTCAGGCCAAGTGGAAAACAGGGAAGCACGAGAGAAAGAGAAAGTCATGTGGGAGAGAGCAGGCACTAAATTATTCCAGGGCTCACCCTGGGAAAATCAAGTTTCCCTGGGAGCTCCTTGGGCACCTGGCCAGCATGGCTGGGGTTCTGTCTTTGTACTGAACCCTTCGGGAACTTCAATTATTACGATTGTCCCCGTCATTAGCAGTTGCTACCCAGTCGGATTTAGTCCTCTTCACAAGCAGCCCTCAGGTAGGCGCGATTTCATTATTGCTTCTCACAGGTCAGAAACTTCAAGGCTCAGAGAGGTTTAGTAACTATGCCCAGGTGACAGAGCTAGTAGGTGGAGGTTTAAAAAGAAGCACAAGGGGAAGAATCATATAAAACATTTTTGTATTTAGGAGTTTTCCCCTAGGGCAGTGCAGGAGTCTGCATTCCCTTTAAGGGATTCAGTTTTGAGGTGAAATGTTAAGTCAAGAGTTTCAGAAAAGACACTATTGTGCAGTCAGTGAACTCGGGGGCTCCCCCTTCTGACACAAGTTGGGAAATGCACCAGCTGTGGGACAAAGAAGTGCCATCCTGGTGGGTCTGCAGGTGTTGTCCTCCCAAACCAGTCAACGTCCCCGTAGGACAATTTCCCCTTTCTTCCCAAGAGTCTGTGGCTCCACACCCCAACTCTGCCAAAAGCCCCTCCACAGCCGTGCTTCCTTTTGCCTACATGTCAAAAACAAGATCAGCACAAAGAAATGCAGAGTCATAGGCTCACCTAGAGTAGCCGAGAGGATGCTTGCTAGCTGAGGGAGGCTGAAGAGAGATTCGAGAAGGTGAGCTGCCCAACTGGAAGAAGGCTCGAAGAGCCGACATAATGCGGGAGGAGCGGACATAGAGCAAAGCAACACTTCACTGCGGTACAAGTGGGTGGTGCTCATGCGCCTCAAGTGTACGCACTTGACCCTTTATAATGCTAGTGGCGCATGCGTAGTGTTCATAATGCCTACTCATGCTACTAGTGCATGCATACATTTACCTCTTACCAGGTGTAAGCTATTGTTAACTTTGGCCTGGGCCCCATGGCCTACTTACTTAAGGCTGCCGACAATGCTAAAGAAGTCTCTCTCAGCAATGAGCTCCGACTGCCCACTGCCTTCTCTGGGCCACAGAGTGAAACTGGTCCGGAAACCAAGAGGCTGGGGCAGCCCTGGAAAGTCCTGCTCTGTGTATGTGTTGGAGGTGGCCGGGGTGGGGGGTAGTGGCCAGAAGGACAGAGGAATGACTTCTTCTCCAGAATAATAATGGTATTTTTTTTTTTTACAGTTAACAAAGCTGATATTTAGGCACTTTGTGTGTCATTAGGCACTTTTAGGTACTCAGATATATCTGATGCAGAGATTTGTTCATAAAATACTCTTAGGAAAATGAAAAGAACATGCCACAATCTGGGAGAAAATATTTACAAATATTTTCATCAAAATTCACGTATTTGATGAAGGACTTGCACACAGAATATATTAAAAATATTCTCAAAACTCAACAATAAAAATAGTCAACCCAACAAAAATATGGGTGATAAATTTGAATTAATACTATACCAAAGAAATATGAATAGCAAATAAGTACATGCAAACTCTAAAGCCTTCTTCATGGCATTTTTTGTGGCTTAGATCAGATAATGGAAATGTTTTTTGATTACACAGGAGCCCATTTGGTTACATGAGGACCTACAATAGCCACCCTTTCTGATGAATGTCTACCAGCCATCCTGACCAAGTTCTGTGTGACATACTTGAGGTCTGCCCAGCACAGAAGGCAGGGTCCTTATTAATACAAACTTCTGTTTTGACTAGTCTGGCTGTGAGACTTAGCACAAAGAGCCAGTAGTCGGTGGTGGAGTCAGAATGTGAAGGGCTCCCAGAACCAGACCTTGCCAGTTGCAAGCATTTTCTCTAAATCTATTGGACCAATGCCTAGTGAGCCTGAAAAGGAAACTGTTTTATGAACTTATCCTTTTTTTCTCAACATTAATTGTTGCTTTACAAACATCAGTTTAACTGTCTAGAATCTCTTAGAATAGTTAGTTTAAAACAATCAAACTCTGAAATTAGAATTTCCAGCAGAGAAATATACTCTTTCATTTAGCAGGACAAAGTTACTTACTTAACTTGTTAATTGACTTGATGGATAGTACTCCAGAATCTTGTTCCCATAAAACAATTACCATCAAATCAGTAAATCTGGCTTCAATTGGCATCCTGTTTCAAAATTCCTGCTTTGCCTTATAATTCCCTGTGTAGGGCATTTTGGGGAAAGCCAACGTGAGTTATTTAAATAACACCCTCCCCCAACAATTAGCCTAGGAAAGAAAAAAATAGACCCCTCTTCAAAAGAGCCTCTTAAGAAAATGAAAAGACCTGTTACGGACTGGGAGAATATATTTGTAAGTCACATATATGATGAAGGATTTACACTGATACAGAAAGAATTCTTAAAACTCAATAATAGTGAAACAACCCAACAGAATATAGACAAAAGATTTGAATATACTTCACCAAAGAAGATACACAGATGGCTAATATGACAGGAAAAGATGATCAACATCATTAGTCATTAAGGAAATGCAAAATTAAAGCCACAATGAGACACCACTGCATGCTTATCAGAATGGCTAACATTAAAGACTGACCATATCAAGCATTGGCAAAGATGTAGAGCAACTGAAACTCTCAAACACTGCTGGTGGAATTAAATACAGTACAAGCACTATGGAAAGCCATTTTGCAGTTTCTAAAAAGGTAAATATACACCTACCGTACGACCTAGCCATTCCACTCAGTTATTTGCTGAAGAGAAAGGAAAGCATGTTTTATGCACAGTCATACATGAATGTTTAAAGGCACTTTACTTGTAATAGACCCAAATTGGAAACAACTCAAATGCCCATCCTAAATGAATGATTAAAGAAATTGTAGTGTATGGATATAATGGAATAGTATTCAACAATAAAAAAGAGTGAACCCTGATACATACAACAGCATGGATAAATCTCAAATTAATTATGCTGAATATAAGAAGACAGGCAAAAAAACAGTACATCTTGTATTGTCCCATTTATACAAAATGCTAGAAAGGAAAACTAGTTTGTAATGACAGAAAGCAGATCAGTGGTTACCTGCAGATGGGGGCAGTGGTAGTGAGGAACGAGATGGAAGGAGAAACTACAAAGGGACGTGAGGAAACTTTTGAGAGAACATGAATGTGTTTTCTGTGTTGTGTCCATGGTTTCAGGAGTATACATATACGTCACAAACAGTCAAAGTGTTCATTTTAAATACGTACAGTTAATTGGATTTCTATTATACTTCACTAAAGCTCTTATAAGTATATATGAAAATAAATAAGGAAAATGGAGCCAAAGCATCTTGTATCCCTTTGTCAGAATCCATGTACTTTGACTTCCAAAGATCTCTTAATAAGATTCCAAGATAAGATTAAGTCAATAGGCCCTTAGAAAGGAAAAATTATCTTACAGTTTAAGTTCAACATTGTCAGAAGTTAGATTTTGAGAGTTTTTTTGGTCACATTTGCAATAGTCTTTCATATTTTAAAAGATTGTCCAAGAAGTTCAGCAATATCCTTATGTGCTCAAACTCTGAAAAAGCCCAGAGCACTTTCCACATTGCATCCCTGCACCGGCTGCATTTCATGTTGTGGAATACGAAGTTCAGTGGACAAAGAAACTATTTTTTTTTCTTTTACTGTGGTAAAAGTACATAGTATAAAATTTACCATTTTAATTATTTCTAAGTGTACAGTTTTGTAGCACTAAGTACATTCAGATAGTTGTGCAACCATCACCGCCATTCCACTCCAGAGCTTTTTTTGTCTTCTCCAGCTGAAACTCTGTACATATTAAATGCTAGTTCTCCATTCCAACCCTACCCTACGTGGCAATCACCGTTCTATTTTCTGTCTCTGTAAATTTGACTACTCTAGGTACCTCATATATGTGGACTCACATAGTATTCATCCATCTGTGACTGACTTATTTCACTTAATATAATGTCTCCAAGTTTCATCCATGTTGTAGCATATGTCAGAATTTCTTCTCTTTTTATGGATGAATAATAATCCATCGTATGTATGTATCACATTTTGTTTATCCATTCACCCACTGATGGACATTTGAGTTGCTTCCACCTTTTGGTTATTGTGATTAATGCTGCTATGAACATGGGTGTACAAACATATGTTTGAGTCTCAGGTATTTGAATTTTTTTCTAAGCCTTTAATTGACTATGATAAGCTGAATTTATTGCATTAGTTACGTTTTAGACCTCAAGATCTAAGTGAATGGGGGTAATTTAAATAAATATATGGGAAGTGGGTGGGAAGGGACAAACTGGGAGCTTGAGATAAGCAGATACTGACTGGTATATATAAAATAGATAAACAAGTTTATACTGTATAGCACAGGGAAACATACTCAATATCTAGTAGTAGCTTACAGTGAAAAGGAATGTGAAATGAGTATGTGTATATTGATGTATGACTGAAGAATTGTGCTGTACACCAGAAATTGACACAACATTGTAAACTGGTTATACCTCAATAAAAATAAAAAATACAAATAAGTAAATACACAAGTTTAACCCAGAAGTGGAATTGCTGAATCATACAGTAACTCTATACTTTTTTGAGGAACCATCAAGGCAACTATGGTTGTCTTTATAATGCATATATTTGCAATAATAGCATAATGCGAACATAACAGTAACAGCTACATTTCCTAAGGACATTTCATCCTGCAAGGGACTCTGCTTAAGTGTGTTGTAAATATATGCCATCTTGTTTAACCTTCCTGAGAGGAAAGAATTTCTCCCTCCTGAGAGGAAATTATTTCTCTCTCCTAGGAGGAAAGTATTATATCTCCTTTCTACACATAGAAAACCAAGGCTCAGTGAGGTTACATAACTTGCCCAAGTTCACAGTTGGTAAAGAACAGAGACACATTTGGAACCAGAGAACATACTCTTAACTATCTGTAATCATCTACTCCCAAAACGTTCATTTTACCCAACAACACAGCGCTGATCTTGTGATGAAGAGAGGGCACCGCGAGCTCTCTGGCCCAGGGGCTCTAGCTCCTGGCTTTGCTCCAAGTGCTCATGAGGACCTTCCGCACGCAGAGGGGCTGCTCCCCTCCCTCAAGAAGTCTGTCTCCCTTCCATGTTCGCCCATTCAGGAAAGCACTTTTCTTTCTTTCTCTAAGGACATTGGCAGGAAATTCCCATCTGCTCCCTCGTCAGACTCTATAGAGGCTATTTTCTCTTCAGGTTTTTGGAGGCAACTGTCTAAACCATGAGTCATAGTTTTCCCCGGCAAGGCTGCATTTCCTTGTCTCCACCACGGCGATGTTTTTATCCCTGTACCGGCAAGAAGGCTCTGCTGGCTGTTTCCTTTTCAAGTCTCACACCAGCTGCTTTCCTTACCTCATAGGAAAGTTTAAGGCCTGTGTTGTTCGATGGAAAATATGCCACAAATTTCTCTTTCCCTTCACTTTTTAATTTCTTGGCTCCTTTTCTTTTTTATGAAAACCCAGAGATAAAACAAATAGTTTTCAAAGCAGAAAATGACTTACTAATTCAGAAATATATGAAGTGGAAATCTGTGAATTTAAAAGTCAAAACATTAGAAAGACGTTTACTGCAGTGACGTGGAGTTTTATAAATCTGAGAGCTCATGTGGTTTCTGACACTTTCTAGCTGTATGATCTTGAACAAGTTATGTAAATTGGAGATAATTATGCCTCACACTCTTGGGGATTGATTGTCCAAGATATATGACTTGGTTTAGCACATGGCCTCACCTATGGAAGATGCTCAGTGTTTAACCTAATTAAAACTGAGTAAAAATTGTGGAAATTTCTCACACAAAATTAAGTGAGCTGAGGAGCACCCTTCCCCAAATCTCATACAAGAGGCAAGTCCTTAGTGACTTGATATTTAATAGCAGTATTGGTCTTATAATGGGATATAAATAAATGTGATTTTTATCAGACATATTTACAGACATTGGAAAGAATATTTAGCATCTATGATTACAAAGTATAAATCAGACATTTCTAAAATTCCAATTTCAATATTTCTGTAAATGGCCTCTGGAAAGTTATTTAAGAAGCAAAACAATTGTTTCACAAATCTTTGAAATGTCAAGAAAAACGATGGTTAAAACAGACTGTGGAAAAGGGTGAATAGGAAGAAAAGCCAGTCTTTGTTGATTCCCTGGGATGGGCCTGAAATGGGCGCAGCTGTCTGCATATTACACTGGATACCTGTGGCGGCCTGTCTGGCCTCGGGGCCCACCGCCTAGATAGGGGACTAGGGCCGTGTCCAACTCTGGGAATGGGTCTCTGACCCAGGCTGGGCCACTGAGAGCACTGGCATCGGCATGGCCGTAGTGATTGATCAGGATGAGCTAAGTGACTCAAGAAGAAGCCATGAGAGTGACAAGGAGAACTCCTGCTGAAATGCTGAGGAAATGGGAATCTCCGTCTGCAGTAGAAGGTGTCTGGCTCAGTGCAAGCCTGGAACCAGGGCTGCCGCGTCGGGCTGCACAGCCTGTGTCCTGCACACCTTTAGATGGGGCCTTTCTCTGGTGAACCTGACATGTCCCACGTTGGAAGAAATGTTCAGGAATAAAGCCAACTCACAGGACAGCAGAAGGGAGGGACAGATGAAGACACAGCCTTGAATATATTGTTTCAGCCATGCCTGCAGCTAGGTGAACTTCTAAAATGTTATCTGAGCCTTGAAATAGGGTTGGAGGGGACTGGAAAACAAACTAGAAAGCCATCCACTCCCTCATCGAACTCTCCTGCCTTTGGAAGCAGTCCATCTATATGTCCCTTCACCCTGACTTCCGTGAAGGTCTACAGATGGAGTCTGCCCATCCTTAGACATTTGGAGAGGTCCTCGTCTGACTGGCCTCTTCCTTGTTCTTCCACTGTGAGCTGCTGTTTATGGATTAATCAAAGTCAACGATTTTCGAAGCCTCCTATGACCTCACCACACCAGACGCTGTGCTAGGCCCTGGACTTACATCGACAAGCAAGGTACAGACATTACCCTCAGGAAGCTCATTTTCAAGGAAAGAAACAGATAAGCATACGACTAACAACTGTAGCACGACGCTGAACGCCATTTCAACATCATGAACAGTTTCCTATAGAAGCCCAGAATTGTTCTGTCCCATAGGGTTTGAGCAGCCATCACAGGGAAAGTGTTTAACCTTGGATTTGAAGAGAATTTAAAATTTAAAAATGAAAAGAATGGGAGAGGGAGCATTTTAGAAAAGAACACCCAGAACCAAAGAAAAGATTTGTGCAAACACATGGCCTGTCCTGGGACTGCCACGAAGGACAGCACAACTAGATGACAGGTATTGGGTAAGAGTGAGAAGGAAATGAAGCTGGAGTCTGGGTTGGGATAGATGCTGAGGGCTGGAGATGTGGTTTTAAGGAGAGGAGTGGACTGGTCAGATCTCTTTAAGACAGGAGACTCTGGTCACAGCTGGAAGGGATGGATTGGTATGGGTTGAGGATGAAGGTCGAGAGGCTACTGAGGGTCTGAGAATGAGGGGATGGTGGCCTGAACTAGGACTGAGAAGGGGTCAGTTTATAGACACATGTGATGGGAATTCAGTTCTGTATAAACCTCTCAGCCTTAATACGCTTTTATCTTCATATTCACAATTTCACTCCAATGTCGCCATTATCACAGAGATGAATTTTTGAAATAACTGAAATTATAATTCTCAGACTGATAAGCAACAGCTGGTGTTATTAATAAAACACCCCTATAACACTAGAACCTCTCCTTAGCTCACAATAAGGCTAATGAGGGGTCTCTAAAAGCAGGGACCTTGTACAACTACCTGGGCATAAGACTGCAAGGTATAAATCTATCTCTATACATGATGGAATATTGTTTCTATCTGACGGCATTGCACCTGCTTTTCCTAGGACCACTGAGAAGTGCTTCCCATCAAGGGTGGGTATTGCCAAACTTTTACCTGGTGGGGTAGGGCATGCACCCTGCTCTCTGGCTCATCCAGCAAGGCTATGACACTTCTACTCAACGTCCCCTCTCTTACCTGCAGATGACTGTCTTTTAACCTGGTGAAATTCAGACTTTGGTGGCAGGTTGTCTTTTGCTGAAGATGCTGTAACGAAGTATCACGAATTGGGTAGCTTAGAAAAACAGAAATGTACTGTTTCACAGTCTGGAGGGTTATGCCTTTCTGCTAGTTTCCCTGGTCACCAATGAGCTCACCTGACATCAATTCCTCCTTTAACTGATAAATTCCCTTCCCCGCCCCACCCACCATGTCCTGCCCATCATCCTCTGCCACTAGAAGTTTGAAATCAAGGTGTTGGCAGGGTTGGCTCCTTCCGAGGGCTGTGAAGGAGAATCCGTTCTGTGCCTCTTTCCTAACTTCTGGCGGTGTGTAGAAATCTTTGGTGGTCTGTAGGAATCTTTGGTGTTCCTTGGCTTCTGCTGCATCACCCTGACCTCTGCCTTCATCCCTATAGGCCTTCTCCTGGCACACATGTGTGTGGTCAGACCAACCAAGATGGCCATTCTCTTGCTCTCTGCACATCCTCTGCTTGACCAGTGCCTGCTTCCCCGACACCCTACTCACCTGACTGACCTTCCTACATACTTGCCCCAGGTCCCAGCTATGATGGTTCTAACTTTGGAGCAAAACATCTCCATCATAATAGCTTATCCAAAGGGCAATGAGGGTCACGTTTTTTGGGCTAGTTTCCCTGGTCACTGGTGAGCCCACCTGACATCAGTTCCCCCTTTGACTGCCTTCCCTGCTGCCATGTCCTGCCCACACTCTGCCGCACACGGCGGAGTGTCGCTCCAGAACTTTCCTTCAAACACATAAGACCCTCCTCCTTCATTAAATCATTGACATCTCTGTCCCAGACTCCCAGCTCTTTGAAGCTGAGCAAGCACAAGACTTGTAGGCCTGCAGGCGGCAGCCCACCAGCACGTCTGTATCTGAGTTTTTATTTTTAATAAGGATGCCAGTCACATCGGATTGAGGTGCCCACCCCATTCCGTAAGTGACTTCATTCTAACTTAACTAATTACATCTGCAACAACTTTATTTCCAAATAGGTTCACACTCCCAGGTATTGAGGGGTTAAGACTTCAACATTTAAATTAGGTGGGCGCACAGTTCAATACAGAACCCAGGAAAGATGAAACCCCTCTTTATCGTCTCCCCTAGGTACTACTTTGTGTGGGGTGCGAGGAAGTTTATCAACTTTTCTGTCAGGTTTTTGCCTTGAAAGAGGGTCCCTCCTTCCCACCTCAGCATCCCGCAGCTGCAGGGGCACAGGCAACGTCAAGTTTCCTTGAAATGCTGCTATGAAGCCAAGATGAAAACCAATCAACTAAAATCCCATAACAATCTTCAAAGGCTGTTAAAATCATCCCTTCCATTGTATTTGCTGTAAACTTTACAAATAGTTTAAAAGACAAGAATATATTTGGTGAATGGGCCTCAGAACGGTTGGCCTCCCTGTGGATCTTAGCATCTATTAGGGAGGGAGACAACATTCAATGTCAGCTGCTTCCCCCAGGCTGCAACTTGAACTCTCCTAAAATCCAACACAGTTGAAGCCTATGGATTCATTTTCTACTGTACACCCTAACCCTGAAATGATAAATGCTGTCTGCATGGGAGATTCATTTTCTTTCTGTTTACTTAACTTTGTTCTTATTTCTTAGGGCCTAATAACGTTGGATTTATTAGGCCAAGAGTGCTAAGTTCTCTGGGCTACATTACAATACTTTCCATGATGATCAACCAGGAAGGTTCCATTTGTAAATTGCTTCATCCTAAACCCTTGGTTTCACCCAAAGGTCAGTTGTCCTGGGGAAGCATGTGTGAAGGAATGTGGTGAACAGTTCCATTCTGCATCCACTGCCTGTGCTGGACTTGTTGAGCACAAGGCCTGGCCTACAGTAAGAGCTCAAAAATGGAATCTGGTTTTTTCTCTTTACAGACAATTGCCATCTATTTTTCTCTTGCTGAAATATGGGAACCTTTATTACAAAGCACCATCATTTTTATACCAAAGTAGAATTCCATAAAATTTGCACAAAATCCCAGGTAGCTCAAATATTCTGCTCTATGTCAGTAAAAATAACAGCACAGTTGACTAGCTAAGAAGACAGAACTTAGCATGAAGACATGGCTATCTCGAATATATTTTTAGAGAGAGAAAAAAATGGGCTGGACACTTCTTTTGTCTTATGCTGACTCCACGTGCAATAGTTTCTGTTTTCCATCATACAATTTCACAGACATTGTTGCCTGAACCCAGCCAGCCTCCCACTGGAAATCTCTTTAGGTTTGGTGTCCCACACTGGACTTCTAAGCTGACCCTCACTCACCATACCCTGGTAGCCCAGCCAAATAAACACCACAATGAAAAAGATGACAGGAACCCAGCATTCTACTTTCAGATGTCTTGTCACAGGCAGCTGTTACCAGTTCCTAATGAGCCACTGTCCCCTCTTCTATCCTGCTTCCCTCGTTGATCATCACTAGAATAGAAAAACACAGGCAACCCACAGGCTGAGTGATTGAGAGGCACGGAGACAGGACCAAAAACGCCTTTGAAGCTTCTGAACAAGACGATGGACTAGCAAGCCGTGGAAACTCCCAAGGACACTTCACCTCACTCATCAATACCACGTTTTCACCAACAATTCTAACAACTCCCCTGATTTTTTTCTTCCTTTTTGTCTTTTGATTTGCTGAAAGTGATAAATGGTAATAATCCAGAGAAAACACTAGCAGAGGGAAAGAGTGGGAGAACAATTTACAGTTCAAGTTTGTTGATCTTAATAAACTCCTGTCATGGATCACCTTGGACAAGAGGCCCTGTGGAACGCATTGTCCAGCTGTACTTGGCTGTGATACTAAGAGGTCACCTACCTGGTTGTGTGTGAATCACATTTTGCTTCCAGCAGAGGATGGCCTACCAGTGATATTGCTCACTGTTAACTGGCCAAAATAGGAGAAAATATATTTTCGTAGACTTTCCCCCACATCTGATCATGCAGTAATAAGGTGTGCAGGTGTTCCAAAGCAATGATTTCCCTCCAGGCCACAATAACTAACCTAGGAGCGCACCATCTAGTCCCAATATCCTCTGTATGGATCGCATCTTTCTCAATATAGCATTTAAATTCCCAAAAATAAGCTTGCTAAAGAGCAGATTAGAGATCCAAGCGCTGAAAACCTGAGTCATTTACTCTAAGTCAAGTGGTTAATAAACAGCAGCGGCAAGATTCAAAGATATGCAAAACTTTAATTGACTCAGTGATACTATTCTGTAGTTCTTCATTTATTAACATTTATTATCACACATTTGCATGAGGGACAACCGAGAAGCCTTAACTGCCTGCACGTTAATTCACTATTCATTCTACTCATGTGAATTGGACAGCTTGTCATATGCCAGAGATTCAAGACATGTTGCCTGCCTTCTGGGAGCTCAGTCTCACTGGCGAAGACAAGAGGCAAGATGCAGTCACAGAGGCAGGAGAGCTGATGGGCAGGAACGGAGGTGACTCCTTCACGCCCATGACTAGGTTCCCCATCTGCTGAAGCAAACAGAGGCGGCGTGAGCCTACGAATTTCAGTTCTATCACTCGATGATTTTCTATTTTATCTGGTTTCCACCTCTCTTGAAGATTATAATTAAATGTAAAGGACATTTTCTGCTATTTTAAAAATAGATTTAAAGGAAAAGGTTTGGATTAAAATGTATCTATATTTGAATCCTTAAATTTAGAAGTCAACATTTGTAAATTGTGTGACTTTGGACGAATTTCTTTTTTTTTTTTTAAGACAAAATACTTTATTCAAATCCATCAGAGAAGTGGATAGCTTGGGCCTGTAACAAAGTGTTGTGTTTTAAAACATAGGTCAGTAATTGCCTATGAGAGTATACACTGCTACATAAAGATTAACTGATCAGACCACAACTTTTCAATGTCTAAAACAGAACAAGCTTCCCTGTAAAAGCAGCACCTTTGCGACATTTTAACTTGATTCTTCCTCTCCTTCTTCCTCTCCTTCAACAGAATCTACACCAACCTCCTCATAATCCTTCTCAAGGGCAGCCAAGTCCTCACGGGCCTCAGAAAACTCTCCTTCCTCCATGCCTTCACCCACATACCAGTGAACCACGGCACGCTTGGCATACATGAGGTCAAACTTGTGGTCCAGGTGAGCCCAGGCCTCAGCAATGGCTGTGGTGTTGCTCAGCATGCACACAGCCCCCTGTACTTTGGCCAGGTCTCCACCAGGTACCACGGTGGGAGGCTGGTAATTAATGTGAACTTTGAAGCCAGTGGGGCGCCAGTCCACAAACTGGGTGGTACACTTGGTCTTGATGGTGGCAATGGCAGCATTGACACCTTTGGGGACCATGTCACCACGGTACAGCAGGCAGCAAGCCATGTATTTACCATGGCGAGGGTCACATTTCACCATCTGGTTGGCTGGCTCAAAGCAAGCGTTGGTGATCTCTGCTACAGAAATCTGTTCATGGTAGGCTTTCTCAGCAGAGATGACAGGGGCATATGTGGCCAGAGGGAAGTGGATGTGAGGATAGGGTACCAGGTTGGTTTGGAATTCTGTCAGATTGACATTCAGGGCTCCATCAAACCTCAGGGAAGCAGTGATGGAGGATACAATTTGACCTATCAACCTATTAAGGTTTGGGTAGGTTGGGCACTCAATGTCGAGGTTTCTACGACAGATGTCATAGATGGCCTCATTGTCTACCATGAAGGCATAGTCAGAGTGCTCCAGGGTGGTGTGGGTGGTGAGGATGGAGTTGTAGGGCTCAGCTACAGCTGTGGAAACCTGGGGGGCTGGGTAAATGGAGAACTCCAGCTTGGACTTCTTGCCATAATCGACAGAGAGACATTCCATCAGTAGGGGGGTGAACACAGAACCAGTTCTCCCACCGAAGCTGTGGAAAACCAAGAAGCCCTGAAGACCTGTGCATTGGTCAGCCAGTTTCCAAATTCGGTCCAAGACGAGGTCAATGATCTCCTTGCCAATGGTGTAGTGACCGCGGACATAGTTATTGGCAGCATCTTCTTTGCCTGTGATGAGCTGCTCAGGGTGGAAGAGCTGGCGGTAGGTGCCAGTGCAAACTTCATCAATGACTATGGGTTCCAGGTCTACCACCACTGCCCTCGGCACATGCTTGCCAGCGCCTGTCTCACTGAAGGTGTTGAAGGAGTCGTCTCCTCCCCCAGTGGTCTTGTCACTTGGCATCTGGCCATCAGGCTGGATGCCGTGTTCCAGGCAGTAGTGCTCCCAGCTGGCATTTCCGATCTGGACACCAGCCTGGCCAACATGGATGGAGATGCACTCACGCATAGTTGCTGTTTTGCGGCTGCCGAGCAGATGGTGGAGAGGAGGAGGAGAGGTTGCTGCTTCTTACAGCGCGACTCTTAAGTGGTCAGTGTAAGAGAACCTGCCCAAATTTCTTAATCTCTCTGAGATTCAGCTTCATTCACTTTAAAAATGGGCTAGTGAAATGATCTACTGCTTAAGATTTAAGGCATGAGATATTATATTTAAGTCCCTGGCACAATTCCTGATACATAGGTATTGCCAGACAAATGTTAGCTATTGTTGCCAGTGGTTACATCAGATATTCACCTCTATTCAGACACAGATTAAGCCCTGGTAACAAGAGAATACATAAGACTGAGTCGAAGAAGAAAGCTAAAGTTTTCATTAGTACACATCTACATGTCTCCATCATGTTAAATACCAGTTGACTTTCATGCTGATTGTAAGCAGGAGTGAAGGAATTGATGGTAAAAAGAAGAAACAATTCTACAATTAGAATTTCCTGGGTACCTTCAAAGGCATTCTTAACACGTAAGAACTTGAGAGTCATCTTTTCTTATCACTAGTAAAAAGAATTTGTTTTGAAATATGTAACAGCAACCACAACTTAGAAAGCTCTAATGTAATCAGATCATTTCCTAATAGTAGTTAAACGATGATTTATTACGGTGTTTATTCCAGTAACTTCTTTAACGGATAAAGAAATTGTTCCATTCAAAAGTCTTCCTCAGTAAGTTGTATTTAAACAGTTTTAATACTCAGGCTCATAGAGAGATTGCCTGTGATTTTAGATAGACGGGGTTTTTTTTAAAAGCAGCACTTGAAAGTGCTCTTGTAATTTAACCCCCAAATTCTGATTCTCAAATGGAGAGCCGGGGATTTACCAAATATGTGATGAAGAATCATGTTTTCATGTTCTTTCGTTTTGCCAGGAACTCTTGCTTCAATTGAAAACATTCTCTTACCATCACAGAAACCCAGAGGGCAATTCTGAGTTAAGACCTGGAAAATAAAACTGAGAGGAAAGACTGGAACAACATGTGGTTGTCATTTTCAAGGCCACGGAGAGGGGAAGTGGTTTTCCACTGAAAGCTGAGCAAAGACAGGCACATGTACCACATTAATGTGGAGGGTAGGCAGTAAAAATACAAAGAGATGGAAGTTCCTCTTTCATTCATGGTGAAGCAGGTGCTGACTTGCCCTGCTGTTAGGACTGCTTAGTTTAGGAATCTGATGTCATTTTATATTTGAAGTCAAGATTTTCTGTTTACATTTGTGGCCTCTCACAACCACTCTGAAAGGTAGCACCATCTCACTCACTCAGGCTCCTCTTCCATCAAGAGGAACCTTAGTTGGTTGTGTGACTTCCCCAAGACCACAGTTAGACATTTGATTGCAAATTGCTGTCCCTGAATTTTCAGTCTTACAAATTATTCTGTTTATGCCAAGAAAGACAGACAGACAGACAGAAAGAAAGAAAGAAAAGAGGGAGGGAGAAAGGAAGGAAGGAAGAAAAGAAAGAAAGAAGGATGAGAAATAAGGAAGAAAGAAGAAAAAAAAGTGGTGTTTTTGTTTCAAAAATATACTTACAACACCAGGTTATAAAAACAGTATTAACTTAGAGAAAGCACTGTAACATTCTTCCAGCCTCCTTTATAATTTGTGGTAAATCTTTTCTGTTTACTCTCCCTTCATCCACACCAGACTTAAATCCTGCTTCATTCATGCTCGAGCAAATAAGATACATACCTAAGGTATCATAATATTTACACAACTCACCTTTCTCCCATCTCGGGGCAGACATTGCTAGCTGATTACAGTGTTCTAACCACTCAGCCCAAATGAAGCTTCAAGATCCTTCTAACTCTAGAAGACGAATACCAATTCACTTGGCATGACATTTCTCTGTCATCTCCAGTTGAGAGCACAGTCCCCCTAATCTTGTAGCTCCTTCACACCCAAGAACATTGCCTCCGCTAATTGTGTGATCCTTGGTACAGTTAATCTTTCTGAGATTTGCTTTTCTCACCTGTAAAGTGAGGATCGTGTAATTACCCCACATTGAGTTTGTAATAAGATAATGTATATGAAAACACTACACAAACATATAGAGTGACTGTTATCACCTTTAGCACCTTTATAAAATGGTTTGTTTTATTCTATTCATTTTAATTTTTCCCACCATAGTTGGCTTTCTCCTTCAAAAAGTTCTGGCCTGCCTTACACACGGCAGTGCCTCATCAAGCATAGTGCCTGCACATAAGTCATTCTCCATAAATATTAGCCTCCTCCACCCGCACCCACCAGTCCGTGATTCACTCCTAGTAATGTTATTCATTCATCAGTTGTTGGTGTTCAGTGTTTTCACACAATAATCTGTCCCAGTTAAATAAATTGCAAAGCGCAGTATCTCAAAGGAGAATTTGAAAACAATATCTTGGTTTCACTACTCATTCAGCAGAGAGGTTTCCTGCCTTCAAGCAATTATTTCTGGTTGTATCTCCAGGCGCTGAGCAGGGTTCACCCGCACTTTATCCTGTGGCTCTCTCCCTGCCTTTCCAACGTGGACCAGGCCATGCCTTTGCCAAGTGTGTTCTCTCTGCCTGGACAGCGTTCTCCAACTCGTCTTCCGCAAAACCAGCTACTCTCTAAGGAGGTCCCTGGCTCTTCACTACCTTCCCAGAGGAATGACTCAATCCTTCTAGAATTTTCTGAAGACGCTTTTATAATTCAACATGCTGTATTATATTTTATTACTATGATCACACTATTAGAGGTCTTTGCACCCTTCCTGGTCTTTCTGCAATGTCTAGGTGTGAGCATCTTGAAGGCAGGGGTCTTAGCTCCTTTTCTTTGTTGCTTCTATATCCCTAGTACTTACCACAGTGCCCTACACATGGTCAGTCCTCATTCACATTAGAAGGAAGAGCGGGGACTGTTAGCATCGTGAGTCTTTGTTAGTTCACAACACACGAGGGGTCACGGCAGCCAGAGGAAAGCAGGCCGTTATGATGGTGCTTGATGATCACAAGGGCAGCTAACGTTCACTGAATATCGCCAGCGTGCCAGGCCTTGTCCTAAGTGCTTCAGGTGAATAAACAAAGACCTGAGGCCCAGAGAGTTAATTAGATGCTTAAGCTTGTTGGGGGTAAATCTGATCCAAACCAAGGCGGCCTGGCTTCAGCATTGGCACGCTCCATCACTCTGCTTTACTACTTGGGGAGGAAAAGAGGAACTCCTTGAGTAGAAATGACATGAGCACGACTAATTGGGGAGACAGGAGAACAAAGACAAATTTCACACGTACCATAATTCTGATTTTGCCAGAAATAAAACAACACAAACCAAAAATCTCAATGTACATAATCACTTTAGAAGGACTTTGAAATGCAAGTTTGTGATAAAGCACAATTAGCTAGAACAAAGCCTTGAAAACTATATGAAGTATCTAAACAAGCATTTCACTCAGAGACGATCGTCCTTGATTGGAACAAGGATGGAACTAGAGGAAGGAAAGCCTCTGAGCAGGCGGGTCCAGTGCAGGTTTGTGCCTTAGTGAGATCACACACATCTGGAAGGTGAAAGAATCATGTTTTGAGTAGCCCTCAAATCACCAAAGCCGAAAGTGTTAGAGCCTATTCACCAAAGATCTTCAACACAGTATGTTTTTCCAAAAGTAACAATTTTCCTATTAGAATATTTCTGACATTCAAGGAAATTTTTGAACGTATTTGTTCTCTGAGAGAGAGGGAACCTTAGTTCAGGAAGAGCAGTGCTGAGAATGTGAGGTCACTTCCCTCTCCTCCGTGTTCCCTAGAGATCTTCCCACAATCCAGAGAGTTTCCTCTCTCCATTTCTTAAATAAGTTTAATCACTTATTCTCCATAGCTTTCTTTCCCCCTGGGTGTTTAAACATGCACAATCTCCCAAATGTGGAGAAAAACTCCCCTTGATAGTAATATCCACGATTTTCCTGGAATAGGAATCTTTACCACCCCCAAGGAGTCTTTACGGGATTACCTGCCAACGTTCTTAATGGCAGCTGTTTCAAGTAACATTAAACACCATTTGTGAGTAGCTTCTCCTTGCCTGGCATCCTGCCAGGTTGAGGTGGGGGTGGAGGAATAGGGGGAGAAGATGCACTGATGCTTGTGTTCAGAAAGCTCAAAATTGTGATCGAGAGGCAGACATATTGAACAGTCATATAGATTATAGTAAATATAAAGCACGAAATGAGAAAGAAGATCCAAAGAGGAAGAATGAGCGAGGACAGAGGCAGAGGACCACAGTGGGCCACAGAGTGTTTAAAGAAGCAGGAAGTGGTTAACAGTGGCAAGTGAAGGAGAAAACCCAGGAAGATAGGGTCTGAAAAGCATGCCAGCTTGGCTGTGAATGGAAGGAGAGAGATAAGGCAACCTCTGGAGTGAAAGTCACAGTTAAAGGAGAGGGAGGGCTTATTTGTCGCCATGACTTGAGGGTGGTAGATTCGATTGCTTTAATGTGACAGCTGCCATGATCAGTGTGATGGGGATGGGTGGATGTCTCAATAGCTTCAGATGTAATTAAGTTAAATTGAAGGGGGAAACATCTCTGGAACCCAGGCTGGATTTTAAATTAGTGTGAAGATCAGCCAAACATTCTGTTTGTTTAGTCAATACTGCCTCTTAGGATTCAGAAGCAAAGTTTTAAATTCAGTATTTAAAAAACAGTTACGTGTGTAAAGGCAGTTTTCAATCACCTGAGTCTGCCTGTGTTCGACTCTTAACTTCACTGCTTGCTGGTAGCATTAATCCTGGGTAATTTACTTAAATTATCTGTATGCTAGTTTCCTCAGCTGTAGAATGGAGATACTAATATGACACTCATCATAGCTTTGCTGGAGGAGCAAGTGAGTTTAAATCACGTAAGATGTTTAGAATAGAGACTAGCAATAGTTGGCCCTTGATATATTTAGCTGTATTTGTGATTATAATAATTACGAATATCATTATTTGGTTTTATTTTGGTCATATTTCTCATAACCATGTCAGTTTATTTATTTTATTTTACAGATGAAGCAAAAGGGCTGCATACAACAGTTTCATAATCTGTAACGATGGAGGAGACAATTCCAAATAAGAGATAAAAAAAATCAGTTGTATTAAGCATTAGAGTGTGCCAAATAATTGCAATTTGGGGAGTAGATTTATATTTCATGCTGTGTATAAACTAAAGTAAGAGAGATAACTTAGGTTTCCAAACGTCAACTGGAAGAAAAAGAAAATGAATAGGGAATGAAGATGGACAGGGAACGACACTCATGTGGAGGGAGGTGCTAAACAAACTTTAGTAGCAGTTCATTCATTTATTTATAAGTGTCAAGGTCTCTTCAAGAGCTCTTAAGAGCTTAAGATGCTCTTAAGAGCATCAGTGTGCACAGCATGATATGACAAGTTTTATTTGTAACTGTGACTAATTTCTTGGTAAAGAGTTAAATTGTATTTAAAGTTTGATTTTAAAAGTCAGGAAAAATACATATTATATTTTACAACAATTTCTATCAAAAATCTTTACTGTTTTTGTAGATGCCTGTGTTGGAAGATTAAGTGTCAGTTACATAGAAAACTAACCTGGACAACTGATTCTGATTCTGGCCGTGGTGGAATAATTGGTATCACACCACAAACAATTATAAACTAGGTAAAATATATAAATCAACTTTTTTTTAAATTAAAAAAATTTTTTTTTTGGCAGCAGAAGGTAATTAAGTTTACTTATTTATTTTCGGAGGAGATGCCAGGGATTGAACCCAGAACCTCATGCGTGCTAAGCATGTGCTCTGCCACTTGAGCTACACCCTCCCCCACGTCAACCATTTTCAGGCACCGGACAAGAGAGAATGTGCGGC
The DNA here is from genome assembly GCF_048564905.1 of Vicugna pacos. Lineage (NCBI taxonomy): Eukaryota > Metazoa > Chordata > Mammalia > Artiodactyla > Camelidae > Vicugna > Vicugna pacos. Next base: position 20,159,086 of record NC_132990.1, read on the forward strand.
TGTGATCCTTGGGAGAGGAGAACATGTAGTAGGGAGCGCTCGGCATTCACACCAGCTTTCTCTTGGGGCGCGTCCTAAAGTGTGGCGCAGGGGAGTAAATCCCAAACAGCAGGAGCCCTGCTGGGCAGAGAAACCCAAGATCAGAGTTCAGGGCTGCTGAAGTGGTTAGAACTGTGCGTAAGAAATTGGAAAGAGAGAACTACGCAGTGACAGAGCTCCAAATGTTTGTGGAGGCATCCCCTCGTGTGTTTCGGCAGGCCGAGGTCTGCAATGCTTGGCTGACCACAGCTACTGAGAGATGTAAGCCAAGCAAATTCAGAGCTTTTCCAACAAAGATGTTGGAGTGCCTAACAACCAGAACAGAGAGACTAAATACTCTGGTTATTTAGTTGAGACCCAAGAAATGTCATGCCTTAGAAGGGCCACCCTACCCCTCCGGTAATGACTACTTTAGACCTTAAAATAAGATAAAGTCTTAAAAGCAATCATAGAAAAAAGATGCATAATATATTTGGGGCAATGATAAGAATCATCAAAAACAACGTAAGCCAGAAGGCTGTGGAAGAGTATTTTTAAAGCACTGAAAGAAAAAACAACAGTCACAACTTTCTGCTTTTTGTCTTCATAAATTAGCTTCCATTTTCTAGAATTTTATGTAAATGTAATTATAAAGGATGTCCTCTTTCTTATCAGCACAGTAGGAAGTGGGTCACCAGAGCAAGAAGAAGACAGCGATGCCACAGGCCTGAGAGATCAGCAGAAGGTTTTCTGAGTGTTGGGCAAAGGATGGGGAGATGAACACAACGTGAATAAAAGGATATGCGAACATCAGTGAGAACCCAGGGGCGATGAGAGGGCAAGGATGCCATACTGCAGGAATCACGTCCCTTCGCTGAAAAGGTGTTAGGCAAGGTTGCTCACGAGCTCGCTGGCTAAACAGCTCTCACAGGTGAGGCTAGTAAGAGAAGTGCCCCCCCCCGGGGGCCCACGCATCCCAGGAGGCTATGGGATGGCGCGTCTGCACGCTTCTGGGGGTCAGGGGTCAGGAGGAAGGGGCCATTAATTTGCCCGAGGCTGCCACGGAGTCTCAGCCCAGAGATTAGAAAGCCGGATGCGGAGCTTGGAGACCCTGCGGGGAGGTAGTGGTGGTGGGGTCGGCGCCAGGCCGACCCAGCCCCGCGCGCTTGCCGCGCCCGGGAGTGCCACGCGTGCTGCCGCGCCCGCGCCGCCTAAGGAACTTCAGGAACTTGATTTTCATCTGGTGCCCACTGCGCGACCTGAGGCTTTTTTTCTTTTTCTTTTTCTTTTTTTTCTTAACTTGCTGAATGTGGAGAGGCCCCGCCCTTCCGCGCCCGGCCGCCGGGCCACCCCTCCCGGTCTCCCGGGCGGGTGTTCCTTCCCGGACGGCGCTGGAGAGCCTGGCGACAGCAGCCCATGGGACCCGTGTCGCTGCCCGCCTGGCTGCAGCCCAGGTAGGGCGCCCGGCCGAGGCCGGGGGCGAGGGGGTGCGGGAGGAGGGGCGGCCGGGAGGGGCTCCCCCCCGACTCAGCACCTAGTCGGGCACCCGCCAGCGCCGCGCAGCCTTGCCCCCGGCACTCCCTGGAGTTCTGGACAGGTATTAGCCAATTCATTTCTCTCGGAAACTTTAGGAATAACTGTTACTTCCCCCATTTTACAGATGAGGAAATGGCAAATGGCTACCCTTCTTTTTGTGCGCTCTCTGCCAGCCCTTCTCCTCTCCTCCCCACCCCTACCCCTTCCCTTCCCCGCCACCGCATCCCTTCCTTTCCCTTCCCTTCCCTTTCTCAAACTCAGTGTTGCAGGGTGATGTTTTTATATACCTGCTGCATAAATACCAATCACGTGTGTAGATTTCAGAGCCCAGTTCCAGAAGAATCGGCTCGGTGGAATAGGGGTAGACCTTGGGATGTGCATGTTTAACCCACCGGCCAGGTGATTCTGATGCGGGTTTAGGGGAGGAATTCCCCTTCCCTACTCCTTTAGTCTTACTTCAGTCATCTGTAGGGGTGCCCGAGAATAATCAAGCTACACTATATCTGCTTCTCAACTTACTTAACTAATTTCTCTGAGGTTTCACATCTCCCACTAGGAGAAAACCTTGTCCACACTGGCAGGACCACTCTCACCACTTTTCTGAACCCAGAGGCAACACTTCAAAGGATGCCTTCTCTGACTCTTTCAAACGTGTATCTGTCAGTCTTCTCTTAGTCATCTCCCCAGCACCCATTTTAAAACCCAGCATGACTTCCCTTTTTTGACCTGAGAGACTAAACTAATTGCTTTCTATGCGTGTCTGGTGAAGGACACTATCTGCCCCTGGAAAATATAACAGGAGGCAGTGACAGTGGTGAGATACCCCAGTCACACAATGCATTCACAAATCAGGTGTGTCCAATGACTGAATTATCCACCACTTGGGAATGCCACCCTCACTTCTCCCCTCTTGTAACTATAAAACTAGTTATTGTTCAAGTTCTGCATTTAGCAGGAATATACATGAACATAGTGACCACATCAGCCCCTCTCTATCCATCTTTTCTTTTCAAAAACATTCAAAAACAACTTTGCAATGCTTTCTTTAGTCCCCTGGGGAGCAGCAAGGTTAGAGCTCTATCAAAGATGAAAGTGGATTGTGAAATATAGAATATTTGGCTTCACACAAACTCTGGATGCTCGCTTGAGCAGGTAGTGCTTTCAGACAGGTAACCAAATAAAAGAACCTGATACAGAATAGTTGTCTCTTGCTGGTCTCTTGGTTGGCCTGTAAGTTAGTTAAAAGATGTGTATAATGCTGAAAGGGTGATTATAAAGGAAGTATTTCATGTGTTTAAAAGAAGTATTTTCCTGTATTTATTATAGGTATAGGAAGAATGCCTATCTTTTCATCTACTACTTAATCCAATTCTGTGGCCACTCATGGATATTTACAAATATGACGGTCAGATTCTTTTCATTTGGAAAAGGTAAAAAAAAAAAAGCGCCCTAACAGTTTTCAATTTTTCACTTTTAATCCTTGCTTTCACCTAGTCCTGGTTTTAACAATTTAACTTCTATGAACGTCACCTAATATCCTTCACTTCTCTAAAATTTAGGGGCCATATTTTCCAGTAACCGTACTTCTTTTATACTGCAAAAACCAAAACCTTTTTGGAGAAGGGGGGAGGTAAGGTGAGGAAAAGGGGCCTGGCTTCCTGCTAGTAGGCATTTGCCCTGAAAACACAGACATGGCACTGGAGTGGTGCCATTTCACTATTCCTTTTTGGTTCTGCACCAAACCTTAGCAGATTTGGTGTATTTTGAGGAAATCTGTAAATTCCAGTATAGAATTCTCTTTGTGCAGAGATACCAGGAATTAACCAATTCTTCTCTTGTTTTTTATTCCCCAGGTTTGAGGTAACTGGGAACTACTAACAAATGAAAGACAAACTTTATATTCCTCAGGCTTCTATTTGGTCCCCTTAAGGGGTAATGTGTCCCTAAGGAAATGACACTTTTTAGATGACTCATCACCTTTGTGGGAGTTAGCATTAATGGTTTAAGTCATAAGCTTCCTCCACTTTCCTAAAAAGTGAAGATTTTAAATGCATTTCAGTTTTGAAAAAATGAATCACTAAATGACTGTCAAAAGAACATTCTTTTCATTTTCCTTCCCCACATGGGTAAGTGTCATCACAGTTGACAACTGTTGCATGACTTGACAATTTGAGCAACTGCTAGTTTCAGCTAAAAACAATTATGAAGAATATATCTGGGAAAAGTCATGCTGGGCTCATCAATTCAGACTTCTGTATTATAAAAGAATTAATCTACTTCTGAGGTACCATAAACTGTTTTATGTTGTTTTTTCTTACTGCAAATCTGCAGATAAATTCCTGCCTTTGTTAACAACCTCCAAAGATACAACCTGAGGCTTGAATTTCAACTAGGAGTGTTGGGAATCCTCAAGCAGAGGAAAACACAGGCGTTGGGAAGACTTCTTATATTTTTAGAAAAAAAAATCATTATTTCTATACCTTGGAAGTTATCTGTAGCTTTGTGGGCATATTATAGGTCATTCACAACAAGCAACAAACTCTTTCTTATGCTGCCTGGCCTTTCCAGTGGGGGAAAAATGCCTTAGGCAGCAGTATATTATTTCTTAATTGCTATCCTGCCATTATAATTATAGAAGCTGCTTATTATTAAAGAAGCGCAACCCGTTCGTGTGGAAGGTAGACTGTGAAGAACTATGTGGGATTCAGTACAATTCCTGAATCATTGTGTGAATTAAGTAGCTCAACAGCAGTCAAGCACCTAAACTAGTGACACCTGCTCCCATGCTCCTTCCCAGAGCTGTGAGACGGATAAGGCTCTTACAGCAGGTGCAGGGGCGTGGGTAAGAGCATGGACTGCCTGTGCCTTGGGAATCATCTGTGAGTTAGGGACGATGATAATGTCTCCCTCACAGAACTGCTAAGAAGAGGAACACTTAGAGTTTGGTAAATTATTATCCTATGAATAATAAACTAGGGAGGGAAGACAACCAAGACTTCCCTGGACGTTTCTTAACATGGCAGGATTTCACTTTAAAATTTAAACCAACACTTTTATCCTTTTTAGAGGAACATTTGTTTCCCTCCCATTTCAGCTGTCTCCAAATGCAGTATTTCTTTTATAGAAATCTCTGCAATGGGCCCAAGTCCTTGTGTTTAAAACTCACAAAAAATCCAGAAAGCACTAACCACGTATATATCGTTCACAAATGCTGGATATATGTAAGATGTTTGATATCATGGCATCAGTAATGTCATTTCCATAAAGCTTCTCTGAAATCATAGTTTCTCATCTCTGTCATTTTCTTGTCAATGGACAAGGTGTGAGCGCAATAAACTTACCTCCAGCCTGTTTTCATTGGTGTAGTCTAGATTCTAGCTGGTTACTTTGATATGGGATTTGCTTTATAATCTCATAAGTGGGGAATAAATGCTTTAGCTTTGGCCATGGAGCCTTATTTTTCAAGTTTTACATTCTGTTTGGAAGAGGAGCAATTAAAATGTACAATGATATGAAGTGCTTTCTTTGTTTACACAGTGTTTGTAATAATTTAGTAATCTATTTGGGAAATTTCTCCCATGTACAATGAAAAAGTAAAGAATCTGAATTTTATTTGAAAGTGCTGCATGGATTTGGGTTGTGATCTAGATTTTACTTACTATATCTGTTTTTTTAATTCACTGGACACAGATTCAATGGTTGACACTTTTTATGCAATTGGACTTGTGATGCGACTTTGCCAGTCCATTTCCCTCTTGGAGTTGCTGCACATATATGTTGGCATTGAGTCAAACCATCTTCTTCCTAGGTTTCTGCAGGTAGGTTTTAATCACATTATTTGTATTATAGAATCTGTTGCATACTTAGCTTTGTTCTATTAATGGCCTCTCTTGGCTTTATGGCATTTCAAAAGCCAACCTTTGCTAACTTGCAACCCAAGTCACTAACAAAGAGAGTTTAATGGAAAACCTACCTTATGCTAAAATACTGCATGGTTAGAATAGCCAGTTAGAATCATTCTGGACAATGATGCTTGTTGCGCTGTGCATCGCTGCAGTGATCCTCTTCTGAGAAGAGATTTCACATCCACTTCCCACTCGCACTGTACCCTGGGCAGTATAGGACAGAGAGGCATAGGACTGGAGCCTTTCAGACCTTGATAGAGGTTGTATAGAGGAAAAGACACCACATCCATGGCCTGGCAGAGAGTAGATGATCAAAAAAAAGTCCCCTTAACCCATATCCGGAGATGAGGGTACTCCCCAGCCCTTTCTTGTTCATTCTGCTACTTTTACTAAATACAAACGGAAAGGAGAGATCATCGTATTTATCTAGTGTAGCATCTAATCATATATACCTGGGGATTCTACAGACCTAGATTCAAATTCCAGTTCTACCTCTTAATATTTGTATGAATTTAAATGAGTCACGTTATTGTTCCGAACCTGATTTTCTCATGTGATGTGAAAATAACATGCATCTTCTGGAGTAACTGAGAAAATGGGTGGGATATGTTCCTAGCATTTAGTTGAGAACACAATACCTGGTCGCTGTTGCTGTTGTTTTAGCTATCGTTTGTTCCTTCTACCACGTCTCTAGCCCTAGGTGACCATGTTCCTTTTAAACGTAGCTTGAAGGAAGATGGGAAATTCACTGGTAGAGATTCAGTATAGGAAATCATTGCTGAATGAAGGCAAGAAAAATAAAAAAAGTAATATTTTCCATAAGGAGAGACAAGGGTTAGGTGACTGTATGAACATACGTTTATACAACTTACAGAAAAAGGTATTTGTATGAGTACCATTTCAACTATTTGCAAAATAATTTAGAAAAATGGATAAATGGCCAAATATGACAAGTTTGCTTTGTAAAAATAATAATATATCAGAATCTGATTATATTGCCAGCACCTAGCAAAGTGCTTAGAACATAAATAGACCCCTTAAATTTTGTTGAATGGAGTGGCATAGATCCTTCTGTTAAAGTTTGCTTAAAATACTGTGAAGGTTTAATAGATGGAAATAGGAGTTTAAACCTAAGGAGTCTATCAAGAACTCAGCATTATGAGATTATGGGGGATTATAAATTTTACTTACTCAGTAAAAATAGAGAAAATAGTGTTCGTTCGGATGAAGGTATTTTAAGTGTTGACATAGCAAATGTAAAATAAAAATTGGGGCGATACTTAGAGTACAAACTAATATCAGAATAGTCGGTTAGCTAGCCAAGACCTAGATGGAATTGCCTTAAATATATTTCCTTATAAAATTAAAAGAGGGTACATATCTGTCTGAGAAGGAGCATATTATTTAGGAACAGGATTTATTGATGTTTATTACTTAACAACCTAGATTCATAAGCATAGCTAATTTTAAAGACCAGAATTAACAACCCAGATTAAATGAAATCTGTATTCTATCATATGGAATTGTTTTGCTTGGTGTATGATCAAACTCATCTAAAATCTAAGCTGTGTTTTCTTTCTTTCTTTTTTTTAAACATTTTTTATTGATTTATAATCATTTTACAATGTTGTGTGAAATTCCAATGTAGAGCACAATTTTTCAGTTATACATGAACATATATATTTATTGTCACATTGTTTTCTCTGTGAGCTACCATAAGGTCTTGTATATATTTCCCTGTGCTATACAGTGTAATCTGGTTTATCCTACATTTTGAAATCCCAGTCTATCCCTTCCCACCCCCCGCCCCCTTGGCAACCACAAGTTTGTATTCTGTCTATGAGTCTGTTTCTGTTTTGTATTTATGTTTTGTTTGTTTGTCTGTTTGTTTAGATTCCACATATGAGCGATCTCATATGGTATTTTTCTTTCTCTTTCTGGCTTACTTCACTTAGAATGACATTCTCCAGGAGCATCCATGTTGCTGCAAATGGCTTTATGTTGTTGGTTTTTATGGCTGAGCAGTATTCCATTGTATAAATAGACCACATCTTCTTTAACCAGTCATCCGTTGATGGACATTTAGGCTGTTTCCATGTCTTGGCTATTGTAAATAGTGCTGCTATGAATGTTGGGGTGCAGGTGTCATCCTGAAGTAGGGTTCCTTCTGGGTATATGCCCAGGAGCAGGATTCCTGGGTCATACGGTAGGTCTATTCCTAGTCTTTTGAGGAATCTCCACACTGTCTTCCACAGTGGCTGCACTAAACTGCATTCCTACCAGCAGTGTTGGAGGGTTCCCTTTTCTCCACAGCCTCCCCAGCATTTGTTATTTGTGGATTTTTGAATGATGGCCATTCTAACTGGTGTGAGGTGATACCTCATTGTAGTTTGGATTTGCATTTCTCTGATAATTAGTGATGTTGATCATTTGTATGTCTTCCTTGGAGAATTGCTTGTGTTTTCTTTCAGTATATATCTTTTGGACTTTTACTTTTTTAGGCTAATGCTGATTTCATGGTAAAATAGAAGTCTCAAAGTTAAGAGTGGTATTAATTTAGTTATTGCCAGTGTAGGGAATGCAAATGAGAAACAGGACAGGTAAATCTGTAAGAAGATAGAGCACCTTGAAGATGCCTAGAAAATGTACACATTTTTTTAATGCTTCCAAAATTATGAGGTTTGCCCAATAATATAAATTGTTATACAACTTAGAAATCTGATTTCTTGGAGTTCCAGAAATTCCAGAATACTTAAGTGTGATTTTAATCATTATTACTTGAAACTGTAGTGGCTTACAGAATCATGATCACTGTAATAAATTATGTCCTGGTTTGGTAATTGAAAAATAATGGTGAGTATACATTGACACTTTTTATTCAAAGGTGAGGTTGCAAAGTCTGCTGTTGATGGAGCTCTGATTTTTAAGGCTTTATTGTTGGGAGAAATAACAAGTCAGGGATCACAGTAGGGAAGACAGTTACCATTCTCATCCTGGGCTGATTATTATTAATTTTTGTTGTGATTGTTTGGCTTTCTCTTTTTATTTCTTTGAGATTTTTATCTGTCCTCTCTTTCTCTTGTTCATTTACTGCTTTTCTGTGGTTTTCAGAGTGGACATGGTATTGGAGAAAACTTCAAAAACAGCTGCAAAGGTTTAAAGTTTCATTTTCTCCCCTGTTCCATTATTAGAGTTCTGCAGACAATTAGAATTCCCTCATTATGAGATGACTCTGAGGCCCCTGCTTTAAAATAACCAAACAAAACTCTAAGGTTGTGTAATCATTCTTGGTTTTCCTGTTTCCCCATTTTTTAAGTGAAGAAACGATATAGTTGAGAATGTGGCTAAACTACTCACACAGTAATCATAGCTGACTGCATACAATATCTTGAAAAATACATGGTGTCTAGCTGCTTTCAAGTGGGTTGAAAAACATATCTGTACATTTGTGATGTTGTTTTGACATTACCTTTGTGAAACTGCTAAGTCACAACAGAATTCTCTTTTTGGGAACTAGTCTTCAAAAATACCAAGATAAGTAATTCCAAAAAGCAGTAGGAATAGTTATCTGGTTGAGCAATTAGAATTACATGTATCACTTGGTGCATATGGTAAAGGGGGTTTATTTGTTTTCTCTGTTTTATTCTGTACATTTTTAAATGTTTTATACACATCTTTATTTTGACAGCTATGGAAAAGCCATTATAATTTTCTAAAATTACACACAATTGCTAAAGGGAAAAGGGGGGAACCCATTGACAGTAAGACTATAATAATTTAATACAGCAGTGTATAGTTTATGTATTTTTTTAAAAATGCACGTAAGGGGTAAAGGGCAAATCTGTAACAGTTGTTTACAGATATCTATTTTGGGAAATAATTACATGCTAATTAAAATTATATAAGTAAAGTAAACTTTTGATATTTTTAATTTATAAAATGGGAAAGTAAAAAGGGTTCAAAAGCAGCATATAACTATTATTAAAAGTGATAATATAAGTGAAAACTGGGCATCTATAATCCCTTGCTCCCAAATGAGCTTGCATATTTTATTAGCTTGATTGAAAAAAAGAAGCTAGTTTATTTCAGTATATTTAATCAAAACAACTTGGCTTTTATGGAGCAGAAATACTACCAACCCTAAAATACTGATTTTGAAGGGCTTTGTTCTGACTTCGCTTGTATGGAAGCCTGAGAAAGAGGTTTCTATCGATACGGCTTTAGGATGATTCAACTCAAGGAGCGGGGAAATACCTACAAAACTAGCCTTTGTATCATGACATTAGGCTGATGTGCCTTTAAGAAACTCTCAGAGTTACCCAGTTTACTCCTTTGCCTTTTGAGAAATGCTTGAAATGCAAAGACTTTATATATAACTGAATTAAAATGGCTAAATTCTGCATCCTTACTTTTGCTGTAAACACTGCTGCACATGTATTGATTTTACAGTTTTTAAAATCTGTAAATCAAAACCCTGGGAATTACTACTTCCCAATTATCATGCCTACAGAAATTCCATTTGTGAGCCCAAATTGCAAGAACCATTTAAATTTTTACCAGTATCACCACCTATTTCTGATAAGGACAAGCAGGAGTATGTTTGCCAAAAATGACTCTAAAGATTTCCCAGTCACAGATTCTTATGTGAACAGATATGAAGGAAATCCCCAAGGAGAGAGTCTCAAAATAAAATCTTTTAGGAAAACAGCCAAGTTTCACCCTAATTTCTTTTTACCTGTGAAGCAGGTGCTTCTTTGCATTAAATTACCTTGCTTTTGCCATAAAATCATACAGCTTTTTTTCTCCAGTTTTAAGTTGAGAATAGGTTTATATTGTTAGAAATAAAACTGTACTGGGGATAGTGTTGTGCTGTGAGAGTCTCAAAACTTTGATGCCTCCTGGGAAGGAATTACATACACAATTCACTCTGTAGTGAAGATTTCAGATTTTTCTACCTTTTTTTTTTTTGCATTTGATCAGTGGAGTTCTTCAGTGTGATAGTTGCAGAGCTATATCCACAGTATAATTTTAAAGATGCTGAGATTAACTTTTTTATTCACTAGCAGTCTTGATTATCTATGTAGAAAAATGTATTTTTCTATAAATGTACTAATCTCTGTATTTTGATAAATATATTAATCCCTACACCGAATTTATTTTTATCTCCAGTGTATTTACGTAAAAGTTAAAGGTCATGTAAATTGTAAATGATGGAACAGAAATTTTGATTTGGGCTATTTGTCCTGAACTCCCAACTATTATGCTACATTTGTTTACTGTCTATCTCACCAACTAGGATAAAAATACCATGAGGGCTGGGACTTGGTCTTGTTCACAGGGTTGCATCCCCCCCAGGATTCAGAATAGTGAACTCAATAGATAGGTATTGATTGATGAATAAATAAATGAAAATACAGAATTATTTAAATGCTTTGTCTTACAGAAGAAAGTAATTGATTTTTGAATATATAACGGTATGTTTCTGAAGTTCTCAACGAAATTTCACAGGATTAAAATAGTTTGGGATATCCTTTTGGTAATATAATAGTCTTTGGGGCTAAAACTAATTTATTTTTAAGATTCTAGAAATTCTCTCTATGGTTGAAGTATGATATTACCCCTTCAGTAATTCAAAACTAATTTTGCTAGCTGCCATTTATAAAGTAGTAACTTAGTTTTAGTCATTGCTTAATCTTGAGTTCAGGATCCCAAATAGAATATAAAAATGCAAAATATTTTTATTTTATAGTTACCATATTTTTGTGTTGACCACATTACCACCATGTTTAATTTGGCCTAAGTTATAGGGGTTTTTTTTTGCTGTGCTTTAAATCTGCCTGTTTGAGTTACACTAAACAAGATCACTCATTAGTAATTGTCACATTCTCATAAGATTTGTTTAAAATGATAAAGTGCTAAGTTTTCCTAAGTGTAAAACTCCAAATAACTGGTCAAAATATTATATGTAAAGAGAAGTAATAAATTTTAAAAGTCTGTTCTTCAGAATTGTTTTGGTGTTAATTTAGAAAATCAAGGAGGCTCTTGTTTTAAGATCTAACTTCTGAGGAAAGGCTTTTTTTTTTTTTTTAGAGAATAAACTGTAACCTGGGTATTAGGTGAAGGTGTAGCCCATAAAACAGCAAAGGTGAAAAATATCTTAGTGTTTCAGAACAAGGGATTTAGAATCACATTGTCTGTATTTTGGTTCCATATCTGTAGGCAAGTCACTAACTTTGTAAAATACAGTGTCCTTTGTAAAAAGCAGATAATAACAATAGCACTTACTTTTTAGGGTCATTATGGAGATTAAATGAGATGGCATATGTTTGGAACCTGGCACAAAGTAACCAATAAATATTGGCTTTTTACTAATTTAAGAATATCTCCACCTAAATTCTCCCTTTGTATTGCCACTGAATGGTCAAGTTAGAATTAACCATCAGATAATTTGTTAATTAGTCTGATATTGTATGGAAGTGAGGGTCTTCACATACCCTCATGTATGTATATGGTTGTGTCTTGGAGGGTCATGCTGATTGCTGACTCATATGCAATTGGGATTCCATCACTAACGTGCCATAGTCCCTCAAGTGTTGATTTTCTACAGTTTAAGTGTGTAGCTCCAGTCTCTCTCTTTTAGCAGATTCTTCCCTCCAGACTCATCAGTTAAGGGGCAGTCTGACATCAGGGATTGTTTACAGCTCTGGAAACCAGGAGACTTATGATATATATGTTTCCAGGTCTGCCACTAGTTTGGGCAAGTCAATGTCCCTGGTTCCCAGTTGCCTTATTTGTAAAAAGGTGGGGTTGGGTAAGTATCTAGAGGGGCCCCTAGAGATCCATCTTAGCAAAAGGTAGCTTGTTTTCTCTTTCAGTAGTCAACCATGTAATCAGAAATATGTGTTGTGTGTATGCATCATGTGTGTATCTCTTGAGATTTTTGTCAAAAATGAGATCATTTTCCTTATTAGCAGGCACTGATTAAATGTGAGATTAGGCTGTGCCTAAGTACTTGTTTGCTGCTAAGATCTTATATCTGAAGGCCGCTGGGTGTCACGACAGCAAACTTGGATCATTCAGTAATTATCACTGCAGTTAAGTCTAATTCATTATATAAATATAACTAAATTAAATCAAGAAACTAGGGCATTGTAAACAAAGATTCAGAAAAGAAAAAGAGCTAGGGAGGTAGCTTCCATTGACTAACTAAGATTTGAATCATATCTAATTTCCTTAGCCAAGCAAGGACCCTCTTGACTCACCAGTGTGGTTATAGACACGCTGATACATCTTCCATGTGCAGATTTCTGATCATGTGGCCCAATATTGGCAAATCTTGGATTTCTCGGCACTCGGTGATTTTCTAGGACTAGCAGCCTGTGATTCTAAGTCATAGGTTATCCCAGTCTTTTTCTTCCGCTTTAAAAATAAAGACAGCTTTTAAAAAATATAAAGCAGTCCTCCTCTTTCCTTTATCACTAATATGCTCCCTCAATCTCAAATATATTTTCCTTTGACTCTTGTGAGGAAAGTAAAATGTTCTATTAAAGAAAAAAATGCAGAATGTACCAAGTATATCAATACAACGTAAGAAAGCACATTATATTTAGGTTGGAAAGAGGAATGTATATTTTGAGGTCAATAATTGGAGCTAAGCCGTAGTTGTGTGCATTCTCAATGATTTGAAAATGCTTATTAACTTGGAAAAAAATGAATCTGTTGATTCTTTCCATTAGCTTATGAGGGTTTAGGATTATGTTATTTGTCTTCCCTTCCTCCCCTATTCCCCCATCCTCCTCCCCGCAAACCCCCCAAAAAACTACGATGGCTTTCCTGTTGGATGAAGTAGAAATTTCTTGCCCTGTCATTTAAAACTTAGCAGCCCAGCCCCCAACACATTTTCACTTTTATCTTCTGTGATTTCCTTCTGTGCACCCCGACTCAAGCCCCCAGGGGCTCTCGGGACTCCCCAGCACACCCTGCATTTTCACACCTTTGCCTCTTTGCTCGGGCTGCTCCTTTGACCTAGGATGCCCGTTCATCTAGCCAGAATTCCTGAGAAACCTCTGTCCATTTTTCAAGATCCATCTGAAATGTTGCCTGTCTCCATAAATCTCTCTGCATCTTTTCCCCAGACAAGTATCTCCCTCATCTGTGCTTCCATACATAACCCTTTAAATGACAGCATTATTCACTCTGTGTTAGAGTTACTGCCTCACATTTTCCTACTACTGCTACCCTCTGTAGCAAGGACCATGCTTTCATTATATATATAATCTTAGCGTCTAATACATAGTGGACACTCCATAAAGGCTTGTCAAAATGAGTAAAAACGTGTGCATATGTCACAAGAAGGGACATGTTCTGATTGAGATAAAGTATGTTATCCTTTTATTCATTGTGTATAATTTGGAGAATACAGAAAAGCAAAAAGGAAGCGAAATTCACCCGTAACCCTACTCCCTCAGAGATCATGTTGACTGTTTAGTATATATATAGTTAAAGCATACGTTTAAGAGGAACTCTGGTTTTTAAAATTAGAAAATTACCTCCATGCTTAACAGAGGATCCTAATTCTTGACTTTGCTATTTCTTTGTTAGCTCACTGAAAGAATAATCATCCTCTTTGTGGTGATCACCAGTCAAGAGGAAGTCCAAGAGAAATATGTGGTGTGTGTTCTATTCATTTTTTGGAATCTATTGGATATGGTAAGGTAAGGAGGCAAAATAATCTAAAACAAAGCCGAATTGCTTCTACAGTGAAACCAGTAATAGCTGCTTACATTTGGTTACTCTGAATGAGAGAGAAAAACATAACCCCTTTTTCAAATTATTTTATCTTGATATGAAAATGTATTTTTAGTGCTTTTCACAATGGGCATATCAAAGATAATGAAAACCTACTGTGGTATTACAAGAGCAAATCAGTGCATTCAGGTTCCCAGCAGAAGTCTTGGCAAAACACCAATTTGGAATAAACCTCACAGCTATTTGCTAATGAAAGGCATTCCTTGCAGTTGCTCTGGTACATGTTACTTTAATAAGCAAAGCAAGACTTTTGTTATATCATGGTCAGAATTTACAAAGTTGGTTTCTGTGAATTCAAGAATATTTTAAATATAGGGCCTCATCTCGCTGGGAAAAAAAAAACGCATCTCCATAAACATTTTTGTATACAATTCTCGTGGGTTCAAATAACTGGAGTTCTTTCCTGGGACTCACGGACTCACTGGGAATCTTTGGGCCTCAGGTTAAGAACTGTTGCTCTAGATTGTCTTATGTTTCCTCCTAATTCTAAAACTTTGCAACAAGATGAGCCTAGTCTTATCTCTTTTTATCCCTACCAGCAGTGGTGTAAAAGCCCCCTTTGCTCAGTGGCTCACTTGGGGGAGACTTCGAAACTTGCTTCAGCTCTCACAAATGAGAACTGCCCCTCCTGCGTGAAAGGTCAGGATGTGGATAGGTAAAGCCCTAGCGTTTCAGCTGAGGTTATATAAATTCTTTATTTACTGTACTGTAAATAATTTAGTTGAGTTAAGATATTCTAAATAATGAGTTGAGCCCTAGAGTGAATTAGAATAAAATATTTTGTTGAATTAAAATGACTATAATTCTTTGTACATATAACTTAGTTATTTCTCATTTTTAACTGAAAGTTTTGTGGGCTTGGGGCAAACTTCAGGGACTTTCGTAACCTATGACTTCCTGTTTACAAGACGTGGAGCTTTATTTGGGACTGTGGCCTTCTAATGTTTTATTCTCTGGTATGTCTGACTCCTTCAGTGTCGATTCAGCCTCAGATAAGCTCAGCAGACCTATTAGCAAAGTGGCTTTGGCACTGAGAATGGTGTCATGATGTCATGGAAAGACAATTTTGGACATAGAAGTAGACCTCAGGTTGAACTTCACCGCCACTACTTACCTGCTATATGATCTTGGGCAAATAACATAACCTTAAAAAATGCGGTAATTTGTGTACCTTAATATTTACCCTTTTAAAGTATAAAAGTGTGGGTCTTTGTGTATTCAAAGACACATGTAACCATCACTACTGTCTAATTTGAGAACATTTTTTATTACTCCCAAAAGAAGCCTCGCATGCATTAGCCGTCACTCCCCATTCTCTCCTCTTCCCCGCCCCTGGCAACCACTAACATAGTGTCTGAATGGATTTGCCTATTCTGGACATTCCGTAGAAATGGAATCATACACCATGTGGCTTTTTATGACTGACTTTTTTTTAACCTAGCATAATATTTTCAAGGTTTAGCCATGCTGGAACAAGTATCAGTACTTTATTCCTTTTTATGGTTGAATAGTATTCTGTTATATTGATACACCAATTTTAATTTATTCATTTATCAGTTGGTGGACATTTGGGTTGTTTCTACCTCTTGGTCATGAAGAACAGTGCTATGAATACCTATGTACAAGCTTTCGTGTGCAAATAGATTTTCATATCTCTTAGCTTAGGAGTAAAATTCCTAAATACTTAACCTTTTTGAAACTCATTTTTTTCCTCTGTGAAATGAGGGTAGAATTATCTTCCCTCATTTAGCCTAGAATAACTTTTTTAAAAGCAAATTCCTCAGCCTGATAAAAGCATCTATGAAAACTCCACAGTTAATGTGATGGTTAATGGTGAAGGACTGATCTTTCCTCCAAAGAGCAGGAACAAAACAACAATGTCCACTCTTGCCACTTCTATTCAACATTGTACTGGATTTTCTAGCCATGGAAGTTAGGCAAGAAAATGATGTAAAAGGCATCTACATTGGAAAGGATGGGGTACAGTTCCTTTTGTTGGTAGGTGACATGATCTTGTGTATAAAAAATCTTAAGGAATTCACTAAAGAATATTAGAATACGCTAGTTCAGTTTGTATTGTAGAACACAAAAGTAATAAACTGTTGACCCTTGAACAGCATGGGCATTAGAGGCGCTGACCTTCCATGCAGTTGAAAATTTATATATAGCTTATAGTTGGCCCTTCATACTCTTCATACACATAGTTCCTCTGTATCTACTGTTCTGCATCTATATTCAACCAACCCCAGATAGTGTAGTACTATAGTATTTACTATTGAAAAAAATCTGCATATAAGTGGGCCCGCACATTTCAAACTCGTGTTGTTCAAGGGTCAGCTGTACCAAAATTACTTGTATTCCACACATTTACAGTGGCCTAGCCTAAAATAATATCAAGAAAACAATTCTGTGTACCACAGCATCACAAAAATAAAGTACTTAGACATAAATTTAACAAAAGATGTGCAGAACTTATACACTGAAAACTGTAAAACATTTTCTGGGAAATTAAAGAAGATAAAATTAAATGGAAAGATATCCCATGTTTATGGGTTAAAGACTTAATGTTGTTAAGATGGAGTACTCCTCAAATTGATCTACAGATTCAGTGTATCCCTATCAGAATCTTAGCTAACTTCTTTGCAGAATTTGAGAAGCTGACCCAGAAACTCAAATGGAAACTCAAGGAACCCAGGGTAGCTAAAACAATCTTAAAGAAGAAGAGCATAGTTGGAAGAGTCACACTGCCCAGTTTCAAAACTTACTACAAAGCAACAAAAACCAAGCATGTGATATGGACATAATGATATATCATGGAATAGAATTGATAATTCAAAGATAAACTCTCATATTTATGTCAACTGATTTTTGACACGATGCCAAGGCCATTCAGTAGGGGAAAATGGTCTTTTAAATGAATGGTGCTGGGACAACTGGATATCCACATACAAAAGAATGAAGTTGGACCCTTATCATATACAAAAGTTAGTTTAAAATAGATCAAAAACCTAAATTTAAGAGCTACAATTATATAACTCTTAGAAGAAAACATAGGGGTACATCTCTGTGATCTTGGATTTGACAATAAGACTTTTAGATTTAATACCTAAAGCACAAGCAACAACAAAATAAGACACATTGGACTTCATCAAAAGTGATTTTTAAACATATGAAAAGATGCTTACCTACTCTTGTAATAAGAAAAAAAAGTCAAAGTAAAGTAGTGAAATACCATTTTTCACTTACATTAGTAAAGTACAAAAAGTTTGGTAACATGCCACGTTTGGTGAGTACTTGCATTGTTGATATATAGTATATATAGTATATACACACAGACACAAGCATATGCAAGAATATTTTAGAAAGAATACATAAGAAATTTGTACTGGCCATTGCCTCTGAGGAGTGGAATTAGGGTCCTGGAATGAGAGAAAGATTTACTTTTCTGCATTTGTGTTTTCAGGGCTTTGGATTTTGTTTTGCCATATGTATGTACTGCCTATTCTGGTAGTTCGAAGTGTGGCCTCTGGACCAGTGGCAGCAGCATCACATGGAACTTGTTTGTAATGCAAATTCTCAGGTCCACTGAGTCTGACACTCTGGGGATAGGGTGTAGCAATTCGTGCTTTAGCAAGCCCTCTGAGTGGTTCTGATGTATACCTAAGCTTGAGAACCACCGCCTAGTCAGAGAAATAAAAAGGTGTTGACTGCCTCAGCTGTTACATCACAAAGGCAGATTTAAGACGACCTACTGTTCCCAAAACAAGCTCCTAAGGCCAATACTCTTATTAATCACACAAAATGGCACGTTTTATTTTTAAAATTCATTTCCTAGATATTTACAGGTATGTCTGTCTTAAAAAACTTACCTGTTGCAGAAAATGGGCTTGACTTCTGAGTGAAACTGAAGTCACTAATCTAGAAAACTTGCAACTGTAATTTGCTGGGGAATAAGGGTTACATTTTTTTTTTTCTGCACCTCCACAATTATCCGTGATGCACCCTGTGAGACAAGCTAAACTGACATGGTTCCTCTTCCTCCATTTTTTACCTCTCCTCCTGCTTACATTATAGGAAATAAAGTAAGGAATTTGCATACTTTCCAGTTTTATCTGTGTATTTAATTACACAGCAAGGTATTTTCTTCTGTTATTCCCCAGACATCAGGAGCAAGTGATGTTTATGAGCAAACTTACCTCCTTTCAGGTACACCTACAGCATGTTATCAGTCATAGGAATTTCCTATGCTGTCTTGACATGGCTCAGTCAAACTCTGTGGATGCCAATTTATCCTTTGTGTGTTCTCGCTGAAGGTAAGAAAAGAGTGACTTGCTGTTTTTCTTACTGACAAAAGCAATCTAGTTATAGTGGTTCATGAAACTTTTTGATGATTAAATTACTATTTTTGCTACTCTTCAGCTGACTCAGTGTTATCTTTCCTGGCATACTTGATGCAAAGAAGCAAGGCATTAAAAAGCAAAGTTAGAAGGGGAAGCAGCTCTGCATAGTAGACAAAATATTGGATGAGGAATGAAGACATCTGAGTACTGGCCCTTAAATTCATTAACTCACTGCATGAATTTTGGGTAAATCATTTAACCTTTCTAAGTCTGTTTACTTATCCTAAAGAGGTTTAACATTTAGTGATTCAGTGATTATTTTTAATCCATAGAAATTAACCCAGTCTCGGCCAGTGACAGTTAACTCTACCTTATATCTATTGTCAGTTTCTCAGGAAAGCATTCCTCAGTTTCCTTGTCTATATCAATTCCCCCTAGTATAGCACCATGAATCTCTTTTGTAAGACCTGTCTTACTTATAATTAGACATTCGTGTGATTCTTGGATAATGTCTATTTCCCTGTCTAGCTCTATGGGTCTATGGGGTTGTCTTTGTTTCTTCCTTTCTTTATCTTTTGCACCCAGTATATATGCTAAATAAGTACTGAATGAATTATTAAATACAACATGAAGTAGGCTAATTACTAGCCTAACTGTAAACCTAAAGCTTAAACTCAAATAATTAAAACCATCAAATTTGCAAAGAGCTTGAGGATATTTGGGGAGTATATGCTTCCTTCCCTAATGGATTTGGCAGACTGGTAGGGAACTCTGAAACAGACATGATAAAAGTTTTGGAAAAACCAAGGCATAAATAAATTAAGAGAGCACATGTTAAGGTAACTAAGGGAAAACATACAGAAACAAATTTAACGTAAAGTGATGGTGATGTTGGCAATAATTGGAAGGTATATATGATACAACCATATGTTTTCTATCTACCAGAGAAAAGGAGCTTATATTACAGTAAATCAGATTAGGTATAGTTTTAAAATCTGTTTTGTTTTCAAAAGGAAGAATTATTAAATTTTGAAACAGACTATGCCAAAAGAATCTAGAGAATAATCTTGAAAACCATAAAAAATGGATTACCCATTTCTTTGAGAACCAAACCCCTCACTCATTGAAAGATTTATTTATTAAATACATTAATTTGTTATATACTATGAAAAATACTATAAAGAGTATGTAAAGGAATAAAGAAGAAATAGGACTAACATTTTCCTAAAAATAAAGGGTGAATAAATATATAGGAAACCTTTCTTTTTATTCCATAATTATAATCCTTCTCCTTTTTAGGAGAGCTGTGTTTCTCTATGGTTGTCATAAAATGCATATTCTTTTATTAAAATTAGATTCATAAACTTGCAATTAAAAAACAAAGCAAATGCAGGAAAATTTTGACAGCATATATAACAAAATGTCAATGATGATTAATTCTGAGTGGTAGAATATAGGTGACTGTAATTTTATCTTTATATGTTTCTATGTATTTCAAGTATCCCAAAGAATAAAAACATGTAGTTAAGAAAACCTACTTAACTTCTGATAATTCTAAAATCTTTTAATAACTATAGTTTCCCACTGAATAATTTAAGAGAAAAATCAAGTTCATATTAATAATCAAGTCAACTATACTGATAAAATGCCAGAGACTTAGGTGCTGCCCATGGAAATCTTAGATGGCATGCTTTGGTGTCAATTACAGACTCTGTGCCATTGCCACTGTCTGGCTCCAGCAGCTGTGGGCACCTGACTTTTCCTGTCTTCTTAAAAAAAGAAACTAAAAAAAAATAATTTTAGATACAAGAAGTTATAAAAAATAGTGCATCATTTCCAGCTACCCTTCACCCAACTTACCGTAACATTAACATCTTACATAACCACACTAGATTAACATTTCATTCCATGAAATGTTGTCAAAAATCTACACACGGGGTACAGTTTCATAAAACATCCGTTGTTTTATCTGACACCAGCTTTCTCCCTCAGAATAATTTGGGTCAGCATTTCTCACAGCATTCCTCAGAATTTTTATTTTTTTTTATTAAGTACTGCTGGGGACAGGGAGGAGGAAACATTGAGTGAAACTAGTTTCTTTATTGCAGAACTTTCCTAAATCTCTACCAATGTGTGTTATAAAGCTCCAAGAGGGAAATACATGGAGCATTTTCCATATTATTCAACTATTTGTAGCTAAGGGGACAGGTATTTTGAGGTACATTTTAGGTACAAATGACTATGTTTAAAATAAATAAGCTTCAAGGATATATTGTACAGCACAGGGAATGTAAATATAGCCAGTATTTTATAATTATAAATGGAGTATAACCTTTAGAAATTGCAAATCACTATGTTGTACACCTGGAACTTACATAATATCAACTATACTTCAATAAAAAAGGAACACTGTAACCTATGTAGGCCTAATAAAGTAAAATATGGACAAAAATTCAGCAAATCATACTGCTATAATGACCTTGCCAATCTGATCATTAAGCAGATTTCTATATCAAACTGTAGCTTTGGCAAAAGGATTCAGCAGTTATCACAAAATTGTCATTTTTAAATTCAGGATATTCTTTAACCGTGCAGACATATATACACGTCCATGTAGGAGGGGAACCTTCATGATTCTATTTTCTTTAAACAGCATTTGCCATCTATCAGTCACTGCCTTATTTTGAATCATTTGGCACATACTCCACAAAGCTGCCCTTTGACCTACTCATCTATTTCCCATATGTGCTGAAAATGTATCTGATGATGCTTTTTATAGGTAAGTGGCTTTTTTGTTTTGCTTTTGCATGCTTCCTGTGCTTTCTGAGTTGTGCTGCCATCTACCTTAATAGAAAGGGCTGTAAACATGGGAGATTTGAAGAGGAAGGCTGACACGATGAACTAGATCTTGTTAGTAAAGCATTTACAAATTACAATGCTTTTTGCAGGACATCACGAGATCAGATATATCACTCTTTGCACTGTCTGAACAGGAACAGTTTTACTAGCAGAAAATGTAGCTGCTTTGTGTATGAAATACAGAAGTTTTCACCACAAACACAAGTAAACACAAAGAACACGAAGAAAATACAGATGTCAAACTAAGTAAGCTTGGCTATTTCTCGTTTTCCCATTGCTATCTGTTTTGTTTCCTGTTTGTTGGCCTTATGTGCTAGCATTTCCTAGCAGGCAACTGGGAGTGCTAAAGACTCAAGAAAAACATATGGAACAAAAACTTAACAGTTGAGAAAATTTGCTCAATTAATCTGTCCAGGAAATTTGGAAAAAGACTTCTGTTAAATTTTAATTGCTCCAGCTCTAACCTTCACAAATCCCTAAGATAATTATTACCTTTAGAAGGTAACAAGCATCAGATACATAGGAACAACACATAAACCAGAAGACCAATGTAGAACTTCAGGGGAAATGGAGAGAGCTACCATAAAGAAAGGGGAAAGCTCCTTCTTTGCAGTAAACAAAACAGTAAGGTAGAGGAGTTCACTTTACTTCCACTTCTGCAGAAAATCTGGACACTCTTTAAATAATCCTTCTTCAAGTCTCCCTTGCAAGTTCCCTGTCCCTGGACTGCAGGCAGCACTCTGTATTTTAAACCCATGGTTCTTTCCAGAGGAATGGTTCGCCAGTCTTACTTTTGCCACTTCCTTCTCTACCTTAGGTATGTATTTTACCTACAGCCATCTTTACTCAGAAAGAAGAGACATCCTCAGAGTCTTTCCCATTAAAAAGAAGAAAATGTGAAGCACGGCACTCATGTGACGTAAGAAAAGAGAGGCTTGTGGATTCAGCTGCAGTAAACACAAGACAGGAAGCGTTCGGGTGGAAAAATACCTAGTATGTGACAGAAGTCTGTGATGAAGTAACAGCACTCCTCCCCAGAACTCTTGACGTAATCTATGTCTATGTTTTTCACACAGTTTTCAGCACGAATACTTTGCACAACCTGTTTCACCAAAGCTGTGGATTTTACACAAGTTTATATTGTGTGAAGCCTGATTATTTCCCTGTAAGGTCAATGAGAAACGGGAAATTAACTGAAGTAGATTCAATTAAACTGAGAAACCAGAGTTGTTAACCTAAATTACATCGATTTGCATCTATTTCTTTTCACTTCTGAGTTCCCAAATAGCAGCTGCTCTGTAGGAGGAAAGCGATGTGAAATGTGTTCTGCAATTGTCTCAGATAACTTATTTTATAAGACAGATGTCACTGTCCCCAGAGTTAACATCCACCTTAAACATTAGACACATGTAGAAAATGAAACACTTTTCAAACCATGAAAGAGTATTTGTTAAACATAACACGAGTTATTTGGACTTTGATAGCTTAAAAGAGGACCCTGATGAAAACACAACAGACCTACGATACATACACAAATATGCCCCATGTTCTTTTTTTTAAAAAACTTAATCAGGTCAAATACATAACTCACAGGAGATAAAAGGTAGAAAAATATAGTAAATCATTTAAAGGAGGCAAGAAAATTCAAACTACTGATTCTTCAGATTATTTATTACTCTATTATTGCTGATTTCTATGTCATATATAAGTCATCACTTACAGTTTTGAAAAATACTCCTTTGAAGAGCTAAATTGCAGCTTATACTCCGTTATAGGTTATTTCAAGATAATGGGTATAATCCCTATGCTATAGAGTCTAGCCTTGTTGCTTTTCTGTTTCGTGTATAGTAGTTTGTACCTGTTAATCCCATTCCCCTAATCTGTCACTTCAACTCTCCCCTTTGGTAACCCCAAGTTTTTCTCTGTGTTTTTGTTTTGCATATACATTCATTTGTATTGTTTTTTAGATTCCAGATATAAGTGATACCATAGTATTTGTCTTTGACTTATTTCACTAAGTTTAATATTCTCCAGGTCCATCCATGCTGCTACAAATGGCAGTATTTCATTCTTTTTTATGGTTACAGATATGGTGATATATGGTAATGTACATTCCGTTGTATATGTACTTAACATCTTCTTAATCCAGTCATCTGTGATGGGCACTTGGGCTGCTTCCATATCTTGGCTATTGTAAACAGTGCTGCTATGAACATTGCAGTGCATTTATCTTTTTGAATTAGTATTTTCTTTCTTTCTTTGTTTTCTAATACCCAGGAGTAGAATTGCTAGGTCATATGGTAGTTCTATTTTTAGCTTTTTAAGGAACCACCATATGGTTTTCCTTAGTGGCTTCATCAATTTTACATTTCCACCAACAATGTAGGAAAGTTCCCTTTTCTGCACACCCTCTCCAACATTTATTTGTTAACATTTTGATGATAGCCATTCTGACAGGTATGAGGTGATACCTCATTTGGTTTTGATTTGCATTTCCCTAATAATTAGCGATGTTGAGCATCTTTTTCATGTGCCTGCTAGGCATCTGTATGTCTTTGGAAAAATGTCAAGTCTTCTGCTCGTTTTTTGATTAGATTGTTTTTTTTGGTATTGAGTTGTATGTGCTCTTTGTATATTTTGGGTCTTTATAGTTTCTAGTTCCTTGTTAAAATGATCCACGCTTAGATGAATTCTCTTTCCTCATTAGCATTTTTATTTAAAACGTTTTGAACACATTGTCTGGTAAACGGATTATCTGTGTCTTTATTTTTTCAGAGGTTTTTTCCTCTTACTTTTTCAGTAGAGTGTAGTCCCTCTGCCTTTCATTTTACTTTGCTTTCTCTGTCTCTATGAATTTAGGTGGAACAGTTATTTCTTATGGTCTTGAAGGGGTGTTTTTATGGGGGAGCATCCCCACGTAGACTGCGCGTGTGCCCGATGTCTTTGGCGTGAAGGCTGAATTTGATCTGAATGCCTGTCCTTTCTTTCCTCAGTGTGAGCTGGTCACTGTCACCCTGGTAGCGGGTGTGGTGGTGTTGGAGGAGCTAGAGCCTGTGTAGGATGTGAAGTGGGATTTTCTCTCTCCTCAGTAGCATCACTGTCCTGTCAGGATGGGGTTTGCTCCCAGCTGCTACAGTGGAAGCCCCAAGGGTTGGGCTTGAGCTGGTTCTGTTCCCTTTAAGTGTGTCTTTCCTTCTTTCTGCATGGGGGCCTTTGCCACCAAAAGAGGGGAGTACTAAAATAAGTGGGGCACGTGTGCCTACAGAAGTCTGATTCACTCCCTGTGCAGGCACCTGCGGCTCCACTCAGATGCAGCCCAAGGTCACATCTTTTGCCCTGCTGTAGCCATCCTTGTTCTAGTGCTCTGTTGTGGCAGAGTGGGCGGGGCTGGAGTGTCTGCTCGGCTGGGACCGGGGATCATGGCATGTTGGTTGTGGGAATTCAAGGAGCTGCACTGCCATCAGAAGTCTAGGCTGCTTCTGGGATGCTGTTTGAGTACGTGCCAACAATGGCTGCTGCCCGACCTGGACCACAC
Organism: Vicugna pacos; assembly: GCF_048564905.1. Lineage (NCBI taxonomy): Eukaryota > Metazoa > Chordata > Mammalia > Artiodactyla > Camelidae > Vicugna > Vicugna pacos. The sequence continues at coordinate 20,184,087 of NC_132990.1, forward strand.
CCAGGCCCCTGTGTCGCCTATGCATCCCGAGATTAAGTCTTTTCCCAGGACTCAGTTGCCCTAGATTCTGCGCCAAACTGCGGTGTTGGGTAAGCGGGGTCAGGATGTTTACTCAGCCGGGCTGGGGAGTGTGGTGAGGTGGCAGTCCCTGAGGCAGACCTCTTTCCTGTCTGTTGGCAAGCCGGTACCTGTGCACGCCTCATGTGTGGAATCTAGGCATCTCCAGCTTTTCTGTCTGTCCCAGCATTTCTCCAGGCAACCAAGAAAGCTTGTCTTCTCCACGTGGGATCCCAGGACTGGGGCGCCGGGTCTGTGGCTTAACCTGCTGACGTTCCAGGACAAGTGTCTGCCTGTGTGATCTCCTTTTTCCTTAGTCCCCTCCGGGGGCACAGGTCCTGACACTATGTTTTCCTTCTCATCCTATCCAATTACATGGGTATCCTTCTTGCAGCCTTGGTTGTATAGGATTTCTTTTGCTAGTTTCCAGTTAGTTTTTCGTGAGATCTGTTCCACATACAGATGTATTTTTGATATTTGTAGGGGGGAGATGAGCTCCACATCCTCTTACTATGCCATCTTGATCCCTCTTCTCTATTTTGCTTTTAATGTTGCTTATTTTACTTCTAAATTTTTTTAAAAAATGAAAGCTTAAGTGTGCAGACAGAACAGTCTCTTTGCAAACTTCAGATGACTTAGTCTAGCTTCTTCCCAATAAAGATTGCTACCTGCATTGCTGAAATATTTGATTATATATGAAATATATCTCACTAAAATGAAGAGTAAGAATTAGAGAAACTAAACTTTATGGGGTCATTATAAGAAAATATAAATTTCATTACTAAGCAGTAACTTTAATTTTTAAACCAGATTACTTTAAGAACCTTCCTACTTCTTAAAATAGAAAACCAAAAAGAAACAGTAAATGTAGTAATTGTGGTAACTTTGGATTAGAGATGACAACTGACAATAATTTTAAATATGTGCAACAATTGTAACATTAAAAAATCTGATTTCTTTTGGTGACAGAGTCCCTATTGTTAAAACATTACTGTGGCTGGTTGCCTGAATTCATTATTGAAAGATCTGCATTTTGATAGAGGTTGGTGAACATAAGGGTGCAGTTTCTTTTCCCACTCAAGTTCTTGTTCCCCAGATTAAGACCACTAGACAGTAAACATCCAGTAAATCAGATATTACTCAGATTGCAAAGTTGGTTTCTCTGGCTATCTATTTTAACTATGTCCACCACATTCTCCATTTCATTTTGTTCAGTGTCATCAAAAGTTTACCTCAAATCCAATTAATATAGATGAAATAGGAACTATTAAGGTATTTTGAAAATGTGAGATATAACTTTTTAAATGATCTATCTTTCGAGTTTCAAACGCCAAGTTCCATTACCTGAAGTTCTAAGTAACCCAAGCTAAGGAATACGAATTACACCAGCAGTGCTTCTGGTGCTGAGAAAAAAAGAAAAAAGTAACACAGAACTGAATCAAAACTGGTTTGGAGAATTTATTTCATTACTCAGCAAAAGTCTACCTAAAAAATACAAGTAAATCAGCACAAGTAATACCATCAGAGTCCTTGAGCTTTTTCTTTAACCATATAGTTGAATGAAAACTAATAGCTAACACTTCAAAATTCATTCGTCTTTTATATTGTTTTTTCAGTCTTTATTTCTGCTCTGGTCTTTATGATTTCTTTCTACTAACTTTGGGTTTTGTTTCTTCTTTTTCTAGTTCCTTTAGGTGGAAGGTTAAGTTGTTTATATGTGATTTTTCTTGTTTCTTGAGGTAAGCTTTTATTGCTGTAAACTTCCCTCTTAGAACTTTTTCTGCATCCCATAGATTTTGGATTGTTGTACTTTCGTTTTTCTTTGTCCCCAGGTGTTGTTTTTCGATTTCCTCTTTGACTTCTTCAGTGATCCATTAGTTGTTTAGTGTCGTATTGTTTAGCCCCCGTGTGTTTGTGTTTTTTGCAGTTTTTTTCTTGGAGTTGATTTCTAGTCACATAGTGTTGTAGTCAGAAAAAAACGCTTGATATGATTTCAGTTCAGGTTTACTGAGGCTTGTTTCAAGGCCTAGCATGTAATCTATCCTGAAGAATCTTCCATGTGCATTTAAAAAGAATATGTATTCTGCTTTTTTTAAAAGCAACATTTATCTGTCTTTACCTGTGAATACTATATATATTTTATTTTTAAAATTTATTTAAACTTAAAAACAATTTTTATAATTATTTAAATGTTACTTTCCATATAGTTATTACAAAATAATGGCTATGTTCCCCATGTACAGTACATCCTTGGGCCTCTTATACCCAGTAGCTTGTACCTCCCACTCTCCAACATCTATATGTATTCTGCTTTTTGCTGGAATGTTCTATATATTAAGTCCATCTGGCCTAATGTGACATTTAAAGCCTGTGTTTCCATATTAATTTTCTGTCCAGATGATCTGTGCATCAGCGTTAAGTGGGGTGTCAAAGTCCCCTCCTATAATTGTGTCACTGTTGCTCTCTCCTTTTATGTCTGTTAATATTTGCTTTACATAGTTAGGTGTTCCTATGTTAGGTGTATGTATATTTACAATTATACCTTCTTGGATTGATCCCTTTGTCATTATGTAATGTCCTTCTCTGTCTCTAATAACATTGTTTATTTTAAAGTCTAGTTTGTCTGACATAAATATTGCTTCCCTGGCTTTCTTTTCATTCTATTTGCATGGAATACCTTTTTCTATCCCCTCACTTCTACTCTGTGTCCTTAACTCTGAAGTGAGTCTCTTGTAGGCAGCATATATTTTGTTTAAATTTTTAATCTATTCAGCCACCTTATATATTTTGGAGAACTCATTCCATTTACATTTAAAGTAATTATTGAGATGTATGTTCTTATTGCCATTTTATTAATTGTTTTGGGGTTGTTTCATAGATATTTTTTGTTCTTCTTTTGTTCTCTTGTAATTTGATAACTACCTTTGTTTCCAGGGCAGAGCCTGGGCCCTGGGGATTCTGGGACTGGTGCTGACCCACTGGTGGGTGGAAGTGGTTCCTGGGGTCACTGGCTGGAGAGCCCTGGGGGTCTTGGGTCTAGTGCCTGCTCACTGGTGCATGGATCCAGGTCCTGGCCCTCTGGTGAGCAGCGGTATGTCCAGAGAGGGCTGTGAGCTCAGGCGGGTCTTAAGGCAGTCTGTCTGCTGGTGGGTGGGGCTACATCCATACCAAGTTAGTTGTTTGGCCTGAGGTATCCCAGCACTGATGGCTGCAGACTATTGGGTAAGAGAAGAGCTGGGTCCTGGGGCTAATCAGCTGGAGGGAGGATTCCACAATGGCACCTATCAGCACCAGTGTCCACATCATAGAAGGAGTTCCCCCAAATGACTGCCGCCAGTGCTTATGTTCCCAGAGTGAGCTGCAGTTGCCTCCTGGCTCTCCGGAAGACTCCAAGATCAACAGGTAGGTGTGACTCAAGCTCCTCTCAAATTACTGCTTCTGCCCTGGGTCCTAGAATGTGTCAGATTTTGTGTGTGACCTTGAGTGAAGTCTTTATTTCCCCCAACCCTCTGAGACTCCTGAAAGTAAGCCGTGCTGGCCTTCAAAGCCAAATGCTCTGGGGGCTCTTCTTTCTGGTGCAGGACCCCCAGGTTGGGGAGCCCAGTGTGGGGCTTAGACCTCATTCCTTTGGGGGAATCTGTGTAATTGTGATTATTTTCCTGTTTATGGATCACCACCCTGGGGAATGGAATTTGACTGCACCGCGACTCTGCCCCTCCTGGTCTGCTCAGCGTAGTTCTTTCCTTATACCTTTCGTTGTAGAAGGTCTTTCCTGGTAGGCTCTGGTCCTTCTCATTGATGGTTGTTCTGCAAATAGTTGTGGTTTTGGTGTGCCTGTGAGAGGAAGTAAGCTCAGGGTCATTCTATTCCGCCATTCTGTGCAGTCTTAAGAGCACTGGTTTTGATTTGAATTCTAGCCCCAATATTTACTAATTGGATGACTCCTGAGTCCCAGTTTCCTTAACTGCCCAAGGTTGTTGTGAAGAGCAAATAAACTATGGTGAAGTAAACCTTTGTAAATTATAAAGGGCCATACAGAAGTAGAAAATTTATGTTTCCTGGATGCTTTTCCTTATTATGCGATGGCTTACCAATTTATATTTTCTGAATATAAGCTCCAGGAGTGTCATGTCTCATTCACTTTGTACCCCAGAACCTTATATGGTGGTGCAGAGTAGACACTCATAATTGTGCAATTCTGACTTTATGGATTACTACCACTACAACCAGAGAAAACTATATTTTAAGAAATCTATAGGATTAATTAGGTAATGTTTCAATAATACTTGATTAATCTCAAAGAGTACCTCATGTTCAGAAGACACATATAGAAGGTTTTTTTAAACTTATATAAATATCTTTACTTAATGTGCTGCTTGCTCCTAGGGTGTTTTAATTGTTAAGGAGAACAATTATTTACTTACGAAATTTCCGTTATCTTCTCAAGTCCTGACATACATGTTGTCAGGTCTGTTTCCAGCATTACAGCTACTATTTAGTCAGTGAAATGTACAAAAGTGATAGCATTTCTATTACATTTTAGAATTTATAAAGCATATTTTTATGTTCTTTAAACTCTCACAACTACTTTGTTAGGTAGGTTATTTCTTTCATCTGAAAAATAAAACCAAAGTCAGGGAGTCATCACTGTCACTTTTATTCCGTGTCATATCTAATAATTTGTCTGGAAGTTGTTTCAGAAGTTCTCTGTGTCTGACAAGATCAGATCTTTCTTAATGGCAATTTCAAAGAATTTTGGTTTATGAAGATTAACAGATTACATGCATACTCACAACTTCATAAATACTTTATGTATCATACATTTAAAAAGATGAGATTTTAGTTTCCAGGACTAGAATAAAGCATTTCCTTCCAGAAAATATAAAAGCATATTATCTAATCCAGCACCAGAGCAAAGATGATACACATTTATACATGAAGATGATACTGTGAGGCATTTTTCCATAAAGTAGTGAAGGATGTAAAGTGGTCCAGACAAATTCTGTCCCCTGGTTCCACTTGAAATGCCAGCAGCTATGAATAGGCTGGTTGGGGTCAGAGACCTAGAGACTTAGCCTCCAATCCTGGTTTTAATGGAGCCCTATGCACTTAACCAAATGATCAGATTTCTAAAACAGCAATTTGCTAAAATGTTTACCACAAATTTAAAACTACTGCTCACTTTCAAAGTGACTAAGATATTTCAAGATAGTAGTTGAGTTCTTAACAAAGTCTTACTTCTTATACATAATTGTAATATCATTATCTTTGGTTATAATTATTTTGGAGAAGTTAGCCTGTAGCAATTAACTTCAAAAACAAAGTTTATTAACATCGTATTAGTTACCATGGAACCATTACATTACAAATAAAACACAAAGATTTGAGGCACTTGCATGGATCCCAACATCTGTTCCAAATGTACACTTTTCAAATCAAGAGTCAGAGTGTTTGGATACTTCTGAGACATATAACATGGCCTTAATCCCAGAAATTGATTTGTTAGTACACCCCAGCATGCTATTTGTCTTGGCAACTTGTGATTTCAAAAACTAACAGAAGATGACTTGTAAGGAAACATTTCCTTTTGTATATAGTTTGGAATGTCTGGTCCCCAAAAGCAGAAACTTATGGTTTCTGGAAAATAAACTGAAATATCCTAAGGGAATACCTTCATTTTTTTTTTTTTAATGGAGGTACTGGGGATTGAACCCAGGACCTTGTGCATCCTAAGCATGCGCTCTGCTATTGAGCTGTACCCTGCACCCCCTTCCCCAGGAATACCTTAATTCTTACCTGATATCAGACAGGTAACCAGGATGAAGGGTGTTATTATTCCAGTGACCTATATCTTAAAATAATGAGAGTTTAGAACCTTCAGAATTTCAAAATTAGAATCTGACGTTTTAGACACTGTAGAGCTTCCTATGAAAAGGAAAACCCTACGAATCTTAAACACAAGACTGCTTAAAACAAAAAGAGGGAGTTAGGGCAGAGAGGATACAGATAGATCTTATTTCCTGCCTTTTGTGCCCTTGTTTTCTTGTCAGGGCAGGAGCAAGGACAAAGTTTGAATGACGAGAAATTGGGCCGAATTGAAAAAGGCAGTCTAGGTTTGGAAGACTGATGCAGTAGAAAGCGCACTGAATCTGGGATTCTAGGACCTTGGTTCCAGGTATAGTAGCTTTGCCACTTTTTAGATGTGTTTTCTCCATTTTAAAATAGAAAATAATTCATCTTCACAGTATTGTTGCAAGGGTTAAATAAGGTAATAGAAGTGAAACTCATCACTTACGGTCTAGCACCTAACAATAAATGTTAGAAGGATTTCAACCTCTGATTGGTAGGAAGTATGAGAAAGCCTAGGTGGGTAGGAAGGAGAGGGAATCTGGCTTTTCACATAAATTTTCTATCTTTCTGCTTCCTTCAAACTCATTTCCTTCCAGCCTAGCCTCTAAGGAAGTAAGAGAGATGAAATACTGGTGATGCAGTTAAGTACTACCTGAGAGCTCGCCTTTCCTTCCCCCTTTTCTGTAAGCATCTTGGCACCCTATGGAGTTCAGCAAAAGAAAGAGCTGCGACCTGGAAACAGAGTGTGAATTACACAGTGAACCACAAATAATTGAAACCTGGAATCATAAATTCATATATTTGGAAAATAAAATTAGTAGAGCTATTTTAACCTAAGTAGTAAGTACACTTGGTGACAAAATGAGGGTACATGTCACTAGGAAATACTGAAAGTTCCATGGTGCTTGTAAGGTACCAGGCATGACAGATACAAAGGTGTATTATTCCAGTGGCACACATTTTCTCCCTAGTAATCCCATATATGTATATGCATCAGTTTGTTTGTGTGATTGGCTAAAGACAGCCCTGATTACTGCCTGTATGAGGGAGCAATTATTAGCAATCAGAGCAAATTAAATTCCTAGCTGATTCCAAGCCCCTGAGTAAAATGCAACCCTTGAGGATACTGCCTCATTCCTTCATTTACTTGGCATTAGGTCAGTAGTCTCCTTGATTAAGACAGAGATTTGTACTTATAAAAAAAAAAGATTGATATTTTCAGGAGATATCTGCCATTTTTTGCTTGTCTAGCATCGCACCATCTTTCTTCTAGGGGGAGCCCAGTTCAGGTGGATGGACATACGACCCAGGCCTGGATCGTTAGTCACCACCCTCCAGGGACTCACGTGACCAGTGCTGAACCAGACTCCACCCCATGTTGCTTCTGCCATACCTATGAGCAAAGATATCTTTTGAATTGGATAACTTTCACTTGCATTCAAGAGATCCAAGCAAAAGAAAATTACGGCCACCACTAATGAGTCTGACTTAGTCAATGTTTAACACCATGCTTATTATTTCAATGTGTATAGCAGTTCCACGAGAGACATGTTTTCTTATTATTGCTAAAACACTAACTCACTGAGTCAATCAATATCCTTTAGAGACTTCCTGGGAAACAGAGCAGTTTCGACTGTCATCACTATAGTTTGGTTTTGCTAGCAAAACCTTACCCATGCCTTAAAACAAATAAAAGTCACATGCACAAAATGCACAAGATTATTTTACTAGAATTTAGAGGGGAGGAGATGATATAGTCAAATTTTCACAAAGAAAATCTTCAGATTGAACTCTAGCCAAATAAAAGAAAATTCAAGTTCTTATCTCAATCTCCAACTGGCCCAGGTACCGAAGCAACAGCCCCACTCCTGGCATGCCTGGTTCAAGGTGTCTGTTATGTGGCCACCCTTTTAGTACCGTCAGCTGTCTGCATCATGTCTCAGTAATCCCAGACATGAATTCTGAAATATTCCTTCTGTCTGTATGGTTTTCCTCATCCAGCTGAGAATGCTGCCAGCTACCGCCAAACTGTTCACCAACCGTACACTCTGGTCCATATGGCTTTCTTCTTAAACTCTGGGAGAATTCTCAGCGACAGCAGGGTGGCTAAGGGGACAGAGAATAAAGTGCACTGTTGCATTTGGTGGAGCTGCATTCGAAAAGGTCATTTAAATCAAAAAGGTGTCAGAACAGAACTTGACATGTTCTCACTTGGCTAGTCTTGAAGACTAAGAGTTCCCATCAAGCCTTAGACAGAATTTTAATGGAAGAAAATAATCCAAGTTGAGGAAAAGGTGGGTTTTTTTTTAAAGTTACTTTGCAACCAGTTAATGGAAAATTCTGCAGAATTGAAACAAAAACTGACTTCTGGGATGCTGGTGATATTCTTTTTCTTTATCTGGGTGCTGACTACGTGTTCCCTTTATAAAAATCCTGCTTATGACTTCTGCACTTTTCTACATGAATATGATTTTTCCACTAAATGTTTAGTTTACATGGTAAGCAAAAACATAAAACCTGATTCTGTAATGAAGTTACATTCATGGCCTCAATGGAGCAAGCATGACTGCACTAAACTATATTTGAACATACACCTTTTCTCATCTGTCATAGGTCCCTCAGGAATCAACTTCAAGTAGGGCAGTCATGTGTAATCCCTCTAGGTAACATATATCTTTTTTAGAATACTAAGATAAATATATTGAGATGTTATTTAAAATATAATAGGGTGAAGGGATAAAGGTAAGCTAGAGTCACACAATTATTCTGTGTGACTCTTAGGAGCACTTGAATCAAGTGAACATGTACTTCTTTGACCCAAATAACCACTTTCCTCATCAGTATCAATTACTCTCTTCATGACCCAAGACAGTATATGCTTGGAACAACCAATGGTATAATGGACTCATGACTATTAAAAATGAGTCCGCCCGGCTGTAACAAAATAGAAAGATTGTGAACAAATCACATTAACAGCATTTTAGTGTACCAAATGACCTGCCTTTCATCTAATACAATCTTCAAGTATATTAGATGTTGTCTCTAGTCTCATTATCTCCAGACCAACTGAAATACAAATGATACCAAAAAAAAAGAGTCCAAACTTCCCAAGGAAAACAAATGGAGGAGATTCTAGCAGCAAATCTCTAGGGAAGGGCCAAGTGAAAGTATGTTGGACCACTGCCCTGATTCTCGGTGAAGTTCTGTGGTTGATCAGAATCACCTTCTTATGCATGCCTTCCCAGCCACTTTGGAGGTAGGGAGAAGGATCAGAACCAATACATTAGGGAATTCTTGCTTGTTAGGCACTCAATAAATGATAGCACACTTAAAAGTAAAATATGGTCAATTTTCAGCAGAGTCGGCCAGCAGACAACTTTCCCAAAGTGAGACTTTCCAGTGTGGTAACTTACAGCAACTGTCAGGGCAATCAACAGCAGCCACGGGTAGGAACCAGACCCCAAGTCCCAAGATGTGGATGACAGTACAAGCCATCTCCGGGCACAGAGCCAAGGCCCGGAAGACTTTTCAGGTTTGAGTTTAAAAACTACATAATTTTGAGAGAAAGACTGTCTATATTTGTAGATATTACAGTTATTGTTCAACAAAGTCAGTAGAGATGTATAAAAAACATGAAAACCACCTAAATGCCTGGAAGCATAGTAAATATCCAATTCCCTTAGCAGTATACTATGCAGCTGTTAAAAATGCTGCTTACAAAGCCAGTGTAAGAACAGGTTAAAATGCTTTAAAAAATAATTTTAAATTAAAAAAGTATATGTACATTTTTTCAGTTGTATATGATTATACATATGTTAAAACAACACTCATACACCCAGGGGGGTGGCAAAAACTTAGGCAAAACAAAATTGTCATTGGGCAATGGGATTCTGGATTCCTCTTTGTTTATTCTTTTTACTTTTATGAATTTTCTAAATTTTAATTAAAGTCATATTTTATGATTATAATAAAACATTTAAAAACCATTTAAATAAAAGTTAAATTTAAAGGCAATGGAATTCTCTTTTAAACCCACTTTCTAATTAAAAATGCCACACTGGTGACAGCTTCAGATTATTTCTTTCAATTGAACCAAGATGAGCCCTTTCAGGAGCCAGCACACACTAGAGAGCTGTTCTGCAGCACAGACATTAGGTGGTTTTCACTACGATGGGCATAAAGCATGGCGGTAATACCTTTTAAAAGATCCCTGGATTTTGTTGAGAGGCCTTCTTTAGGGCTTTCCATGATACTGAATAGCCAGTCAATGAACTAGGGTGAAAATGAAGAACAGTATCAGTGAACACGATCTTGTTAACAGTAAAAGGTCATGCACATCCTTGGGCTTGCATGTATGAGTAGCAGGGTGGTAGTCCCTGGACAATACCTGCCTGGGCTGGGAGGGTGGAGAGGAGACCGGGAGCAGGCACAAGAGATGGTAAAGTTGGAAACAAAAATGACTCAGCAAAATCAAACCTCTTTCCTCTGCTGAATACCCTGGGACTTGCTATAGGTTTTAAAAGTAGGGTAGAGATGGACCCAGAGGGCTTCCTATATGCCATGTATATTCTCTCATCACTCTGAGAGGCCCAGAGAGGTTAAGAACCTTGCCCAAGGCTCTTCCCAGTGAATGGCAGAGTCAAGATTTGACCCCAAGTACACCAGGCTTCAAAGCCTCACACTCTTCACATCATGCTGCCTGCTGCCTGCCACCTGTTTCCGTGTGCATCGGGCCTGGGCAATAAATAGGGAAACACATCAGATGTAAGCCCCTGTTTCTAAAATAAAATATGTTTCTGTAGATGAGAACAGTTTGTGCCCAAATGGATATGAAACAAAGTTGAAATGCAAGAGTAAAGACATAAAGCAATTTACTAGGTAGACCCAAGCATGTTAACTGCAAATAAATCCTGCAAAGTGGGTAGAAACTCCTAGTACTCATGAGTTTGATCTCCCAGGGTGCAGCCAAATTGTGTTTGAATTAGATACAGGGTAATTTCTTTGACTGAATGTTGCCAATCTTGACTCATTTAAAAACACATATACTAGTCATAGGTACCAGCCCTTTTAACTTTGGACTTAGAAGATGGGTTGAAGAAAGAGTAAAAGAGAGGAAAAGAAATATTCTTAATTTCTTGCTTTAATTAAACTTTTTTCTTTATCTCTTTTTCTTAATTTTGTTTTATCATAGCCTAATGGTAAGTAAATAAATCAAGGACTACAAATTTATAATAGATGGAGAATGTCTATATTATAGTCCAAACTGAACAGAGGATCCCAGGCCAGAAATAATATGAGGGGATGGGATACCACATTTAAATTTATTTTCATTAAAAATGAAAAAGAAAACACAAAATTGGGGCAATAATACAAATGCTTATCAGATTTAAGGAAACAAAGGCATTTAAATTGAGACTCAGTGGAGTTGTTCATGGCTAAACTGTGGGTCCATAGTTCAGAAATATTTTTAAAGATTAATGTTCAGATTTTAAGGGTAAGCCACAAAAAGCTGGCTTTAAGCTTTCAACCTCATAAAAATCCAGTTTTGATTAAATGGGATTCAAAAAAGAATCTTTCAATTGACTGAATTCAAGACATGTCAGAGCCATGCAATGAGAAACACAGGATGCACCGTATTTTCATATGCTCTGCACGACAGCTAGTCGTCTGGGGAAACTCAGTATTAAAAACCAAAAGGTGCTACCTATAGTTTAGATTTTCCTGAGGGCAAAGGTGTTGACATTAGACCTTTACAAATCCCCCCACTGTATCTAGCATAGGCCAGAGGCACGCTGGGCACCTGGAACATGGCTACAGCATGGAATGAATGGTGGGCAACCTTAAATATGGTAAAAGATGGGCATTCCAGATTCACATCTCTTCCCTTGGACTCACCCCCAGGCACTGTTGACCACCCCTCTCCCTTGCTCATCACCACTGTATCCTTATCAGACCATCTCTCCATTTTGAACGTGCCTTCCCATATGTCTTCACTCTGAAATTCTGAACTCAGAGAGTTTCTAATCCTTTTATCCCCAGGATCAAGGACACATGTGCCTTCAATAAATGAAGGCAAGTTTAAGTTTTTCTTTACACCTCATCCCTAACTGTAAGCAAGCTATTGTTTTCAGCCAGCAGTTACCCTGAGACTGGGCTAGCCTCAGTCTCTGAAGCTCTGCATCTGGCTGAGATTTGGGGCTGAGTAGGAAAGCCTGTAGTGGGACTGCAGTTTCACTTAACTCCCACCTCAATTCTACTGCAGAAACTGCTGAAGAGAAAATGGCCGCCTGCCCTAATAAGCAGGTGGCTGCCAACCCTACCTTCTGGGTCTGTTCCTTCCACGGCTCTTTCTGCAGAAGCAGCAGCATGCTACTGGGAAGGAGAGTGAGAGTCTCCTGCAGAGTGACCTTGTGCAGTGGGCTCCTGCCAAGGAAGCCTGATGCTGGCCCTGCCGGGCCATGTGCTCCATGCCATGGCAACCAGCTGGCACTGAGGCCAAGAAGGAGAGGGGCAGCGTGGTCTGCCCAGGCAACCACTGCAGCTGTGAATACCAGCAACAAGAAATCCAAAGCCTACGGTAGAAGTGGAAACAAAGTTAGGGCACATGTTTAACAATTCAAAGTAATGCATGTTCACATATATAGCCCCCATCACAATGCAATGTTATTTTCCCCTCCACCCCACCCTGTCTCCTGCCCCACCCCTACCCCAGGAGAGGAACTGGACTGAATAGCAAACTCCATTTCCATGCTTAATGGAGAGAACTTTTGGGGTTTGGAAGGTTTGAAGGATTCTCTTTTGTGAGGACAGAAGGCCCAATGGTTTCATTTTTATTGCTCTAATATTTCAGGAGAAACATAATTGATTTAATGCCTAATCATACTGAGATCCAAACGTTCCTCTGTTTCGGTGTTTTCAAAGAGATTTAAAAATTTATTAAGAGACACACGGTTAGGGATATTTAGGTTTATTGTTATGTGGCCAAAACTGATTTTTTAAAATAAAATGTGTACAGTCTGAGTCCATTTTTGAACAAAAACAATAACAAATGACTACCTTCATTAAAAAATCTGTTTAGAATCCATCTACTTAGATTTTAGACTAGACACTTGTAGAAATAGTGGTAACAAGGGCTACCTCTGAGGAGTTATATTACCATGATTTAAATTATGCTGCTTTCTGCTCATCCATATTTTCTAAGTTTTAAAGGATTTTTGTAAGGAAGTAGAGAAGGTTAATACAAACTTGGGAGAGCATAAGAAAAAGAGGACAGATTATGCCAGCTCTCCCCAAAAAGTTTAAAAAGTTCTCCTCAAACTCTTAAAATTCCTAATCTCACAAATTAAAATTTCAAAAAGACACATAACTCTGCAGAAATGCTGGGCAGAATATCAGACATCTCAAGTTATGCATATTTTACTCACATAGTAAACCAGAGACCCATGAAACACGGCTAGAGAAAAGTGCTAAAAATTTGCACAGTGGGCAGCTGAGCCAAGAAAATGAGGAGGGCAAGAAAGTGCTGTCCTTCATTTTATTTATTAATCTTTTTTTTTTTACTCACCCAATACCAGCTGTTGCTAACCTTTTTTGGGTCACAAGTCATTCTGCAGGAGGGATGAAAATTCCCCTGCAATGTGTGCATGTAAGTGCTGGCACAAGCACAGATGACTGGCATACACGTCAGGAACCCCTTCAAAGCAGGTGTCTGAAGTCATGCTCTGGGCCAGTGTGGAGACCAGAACCCTGTACCCCACAATCTTCGTGGGATCCAGCCCAAGTACACAGGACCCTAGGTTCCCTCTCAAGCTAGTGTCCTTGGTGTGCCTGCCTGTCAAGGAACATGTTCTGTTGAAAATATTTTTCAGAGGGCAGCTGTGGGTGTCTCCAAGGACCTGGTGAGAAAACCCATTTCCTTGTGACCTCAGAGAGTTGTCATACTTGTTTCCCAAAAATGAAGGAAGGAAGGAAGGAAGGAAGGAAGGAAGGAAGGAAGGAAGGAAGGAAGGAAGGAAAGCTGCAAGCAGCAACATATTCCTCTTTTGACATTTGAAGGAAGCCATGAAGGAGTCCTCTAGATTGTACCTCATCAAGAGCCACGTTCTGAACAGATGCTGATCGGTAAGCAACACTCCTAATATAACCCATCAGCTCCAAGAGCCACTCCATTCTCTTCAACACACCTGGAACAAAAGGATATGACATTTTCTTACCAGACCATGGTTCTCTGCAACGTCAAACAGATCAGTGATAACCATCAAAACTACAGCACAACACCTGGCGAGGATTCCATGCGACAGTTTCAAGTCCTCTTCCGATACCTGCCTGAGACTTGTGCTCCCCCGTGAGAGCATTCTTTGATACTATTCACGTCAAATGACCCAGCATTTCTGCATATTTTGGTCTTTTTTTTTTAAGTTAATTTATTCTTCAAACCTGTGATAAAATGGTCAAATGCATTTACTGCAGTTTCTCAACATTAAACACACTAGGAGACTTCTGGCATGCCATCTAGCTAGTAATGTTCAATCTTCAATAATTAGTTGTTTTTTACAGTCCTCCCTTGCTTAAATGTTCCCAGTTTATGCCAAAATCACAGAGAAAACCTATCCTAAAGACATAAAAAGAAAAATAAAACCTAGCTATTACAGGGTAACTGGAGAATAAACAAACATCAGCAAAAATATTGATTTTTCCCTTTTTTTAAAATGAGGATTCCCAGTAGCAAAGACTACTTGTGAAGTTCTTCAAAATGAGAGGAAAATGGGAACTAAATTTGAAGGCTAGCTAGTGAAAACCAAATTTATTTCCGTATCCTTCATGTAGCTTCATGCTTAATTGGGAATACCTGCTAATTTTTGTCCTGATACATACACTTTTGAGTTAGAGTGAAAAATCAAGTTTCTCATCACAGGTTCACTTTTCATTGGGCAGGCATTTATGCAGATATGAGACAACCAGCTCAGGTGCCAAAGAGCAGGAGGAATCAAAATTTCCTATATAATCCTGCAAAGAGTATTACAATTATATTTGGCAGTTTTTCTCTCAAAGCCTTAAAGATACAAAAGACTGGAGAGACAGGTCACAAGTGCTGTCCAGTCACCTCGGATCCGCTTAAGCCAGCTGCCTTTCGGGACCTGAATGTAGACTGAGAAGTTACAGGCATATGACCACAGGTATGGGAAGGGAAATGAGGGTGCACCCTTTTTAGATGATTATTCAGGTGTAAATGTCTCAAATGGTCTAAAAGTTGCACCATTCATTAGAAGAGCTTCACACCTGGAGCTTCTGGCTGGAAGATTTATCCATGTCCAGAGTTTATTCTTCTTACCCCTGAGAAGTTCTTCTACAGAATAACTAATTTATTGTTGCTGCTTTCTTTTCCTCTTTGCTAAATGACCAGCCAGAAACCATTTTCATGAAAACATCAGGCAGAAATCAATCAACATCCCTCTGTTTGAGAAATGGAAACAGGCAGAATCAACCAGATAAACTTCTTTATACCTCTGAGGGCCTGGAGGGCCAAATACAAGAAAAAAATCACCAATAGAATTCATTCCCATCTCCAAAGAGTTGATGTTGTGAGCTGTAACTGCTCGTTTCTATCCAAGGTGCTCCTCAAATATTTGGGGTAAGAAGGCCCCACATGTGTCAAGAAGCACTGAAGTAGTTTTTTTTAAGTTGAGGAAACAATTATAACCCAAAAGAGACAGCAGGTGCATGTTTGTGCTCCTGTTGTTCGCCCCACGCTGGCCTGACCTGTGTTGGTGTGGCTCACAATCCGTGCCTGGTATAAACAGTGCAGCATCATCCAGGCCAGTGTGTCTTTTTCACGGTGCTGAACAGCAACGCTGAGCACATCGGTCAACCCCATCAAGGGGAATCGTCCTTGAGAGACCAAGTACAGTCTGACAAAGGCACCCTTTTCTACGCTACTCTGCAAAAAAGCAAATTGTTCAGTTACTATTAAATTAACTGAAGTCATTATAGAACCTCGGGGCAAGGGCAAAACAGAAAGGGTGAGTTTGAAGTTGATTACCATTCCAAATGCTAAAACTGTTCATTTCCTGCAGCCTGTGACCTGCATGCTATATTAAAATGTACATACAGATAGATGGTTGTAATGTCATCTCCTGTTTTCTCATGAAAACCATAAATGATTTCAGGGGTTAATTGGTGAGGATATTTAGTAAAGATACACAAACAATACTAATAACAATGGTAACTAATAAATACAGTACTTATGTGCGAGGCACCATTCTAAGCACTTAACGTGTGTTAATTTGGCACTTTAAAAGTGTGGTACACAGCTCTCTGGAGGACCCCAAGACCCTTTTAGAGGGTCTGTGAGGTCAAACTATATTCATAATAGGCCCTGAACTGCGGTAATATTCATTGTATTTTTCATTGACAATTGCAATTTTAAAAAAAGCTAGTTGCATTTAAAATATCCTTGTAAATAATAAAAATTATTAGTTTCGTTAAACCTCTGCCCTTGAGTACACATCTTTTTAATATTCTGTATGACAAAATGGGAAGTATGAACAAAGGACTTCTGCTGCACCCCCAAGTGTGACGGTCATCTCAAGGAAAAACACTTGGAAGACAGAGTTGTGAACTGCAACAGCCACTCTTCTCATGGAACGCCATTTACTTGAAAGAATGATTGATGGACAAACTATGGTTATGCAAACTGAGTATGAGATTGCTTTTTAAAAGTGAAGGAAGTGAGAATGTCACTTCAAGGAAATTACTTGACAGGATTTATTGCCAATAATAAAATCTAAGCCTTTAAGTGAAAATTATATTTTTGGAAAATTTGTATCTGCTACTATGACTTTGGCAGCTTCCCAATACATAAAAGACTTTTCTGATGAGATTGCTAGTCAGATTGACAAATACGATGTTATGATTTGTATGATTAAATGTACCAACATTTGGAAGATTTTCAAAACACAGTGACTCAATATTTTACAAATGACCAACCTATCTTACAAATCTTACAGTATTTTACAAACTCATACATTGGTAAAGACCCAGAGTACAAGGGACCAATGGATCTTAATGTAACAGAGTCTGCGAACTTCACTGATACGGTTTCAGATTCCACAGGGCAACTAACCTCTAAGAAACTAGCACTTGTTGAGTTTTGGCACAATATCAAAGAAAGATATCCACAATTGCTTGAAAAGACTTAACAGACGTCCCCATTCCACCTACGTATCTGTGTGAAGCTGGGTTTTGTTCATATACTTCACCAAGACAACATCACAACAGACTGAATGACGCAGCAGCTATGAGAATCCAGCTGGCTTCCATTAAGCCAGACATTAGATTTGCAACAGTGTAAAACAATGCCACTTTTCTCACTAATTTGCTTTTTGGAAAATATTTTTTTCTTATTTATGTTAAGATGCAATGGGTTTACTATTATTACTTTCTAAGTAAATATTTTAAAAAACTTCCTAGTTTTACATTTCTAATATGGTAAATACTGACAGATACAACCCGTATAAATAAAAGCTCTTCGGAGTCCTCAACAATTTTTAAGACACTAAAGTGGATCTGAGACCAACAAGTCTGAGGGCCACTGTATTGATCATTTAACCCTCACACTAAGCTTGTGTAACAGATCGCTATTATCATCTCTCCTGTACAGACGAGGAGACAAGCACAGAGGTTAGGTAACTTGCTTAATGCCACACAGAGTAAGAACTGAAACCCAGGAACTCTGAGCTCTTTACCACTGCCTTCTTCTTACCTCTCTTCTTTCCAGAAATGAGTAGAATACACTGGCCTCCGCAGAACACATTAACTCTTTTGGGGACATCAGAACACCATTTAGAATGTTCTAGGGACAATGCTCTGAATGCCACTTTAGAAACCCAAATGAGTAACCCAACAACCTTTAGCTCTAGGTACCATGAAGTAAATTATATTAATTACTTCCAACTATATAACCTGAATATAATAGTAGGATATAATAAATTATATGAGTGTAGTAATTAGGATAATAAGTTATAAATGAGCACTTGCCTTAGGTCTGGCACTCTTCCAAGAACTTAACTTGAATTGAGTCATTTAACTTAAGTCATTCAACACTCAAAACAACCCTAATAGGGAGGTGCTATTATCTCCCTTTTATAGATGAGGAGACTGAGGCAGAGAGAGGTCACATTGCTAGAAAATCAGAGACTGGATTTCACATCTCGCCTGTGAGGCTCCAGAGTCCATTCTCTCAAGCATTTCCTTATACTTCTTATCCTTGCTTAAAACCAATGAATCTCCAAAACACTGATATCCCAAACATTCTAACAGTGGTTCTCAAAGCTTAGGATGCACTGCAATCACCTGGAGGGACTGTGAAAACACAGACTACTGGGCCTCCCTTTAGAGTTTCCAATTGAGTAGGTCTGAAGTGAGACTCCAGAATTTTCATTTCTATTTTTTAAAGTTTTTTTTTTTTATGGAGGGTAGGTAATTAGATGTATTTATTTGTTTATTTATTTAGGAGGCACTGGGGCTTGAATCCAGGACCTTGTGCATGCTAAGCACGCACTCTACCACTGAGCTATATCCTCCCTTGAGAATTTTCATTTCTAATCAGTTGCCAGGCTGATGCTGCAGGTCCAGGGGCCATATTTTGAGAATCACAGCTACACAATGCAGAGAATTCAAGGATTCAACTTAACAGGCAAACCTACCATATAATGAAATGAATGATATGATGACCAACAGCAATGTGACGGCTCACAGTTCTCTAGACCTTTGGTATTACCTGATATGCAGGGATGCCATTTGAATAAGTAGGTCCATTGGGATTCACTTATTCTAAAAGATTATTCATGTTTTCTCTGCAATTCAAATTTAACAAGATATCTTGTATTATATTCTAAATCTGGCAACTTCCCTCTTATGCTAGTTTTTGCTTATTTGCCCTTTGACTGGATGTGGGTGTAAGAGGTGCTTATTAATTATCTTGTGTCAGTGATAATAGTGTTTTTCACTCAGCCACCTTTCTTCATTCCAAAAGGATCAGTATCGGGTGAAGGAAAATAAATGTGAGAACAGAACTATTTATTTAAACTTTCTATGCACCAGAAAGTGCTTTGCCCAGAATATTACCATTCTTGTGGATTTTGTGTTGAGGATGTTGTCCTGTACTTATTTTTGCCCACAGGTAACGCTAAAAGTGTTCTTGACAAAGTGGAATTAATAAGGTTAAAAATTTATTTACTCATCTATCCGTCTACACTGCCACATACCCAACTATATGACTAGGCTGGATACGAGATCCCACGGTGAAACAGAGAGAGTTTTCCTGAAGTTAGCCAGTAACAAATATGAAGCAAAGACAGCTTTGGCAAGAAGGATACTCTAATCATCTCTTCAATGGTAATTTCCATATCAATAATAAAAAGAACATAGGTACGTTATTACCTTCGTAATCTGGGCAACCCGACTGGCTTCATCGTCCGTCATTTCCGAGAGGCACTTTGCTACAGTGATATACAGCTCTAGATCATTTCTCTGGTAAAGAAAAATCCCAAGCATGTCAAAATTCAGTGTAAGATAACAAGTATATTCTCTATATTCTGGCAAATCATTAGATGTGCTTATCTCCATGAGCAGCAGCTGATGAGATTTTAATTTTATCCAAACCAAAACACATGACCAATTTTTATCATTTAAAAAAAAATCTTTCCTGTTATTTTATATACTTTGTTTGGCTATACTTTTTTCTCCTTATCAGAATCCATCATTCCCAATGCAGTTTTAACTTCTTTGTAAAACTACATTTCAGAGGTCTGTTGGGGGAGGGGCAAGGCTAGTATTAAGTCACTTGATACAAATAGCGTATGGGACAGACAACATGCCAAGGATTCTCCAAGAGTACAGTGTAAGGGGTTCTGAGCCTGCTCATCTTCTACAGACATTCGGTATAAAAGGTCTAAGAGCAAATCTCCTGGGGCTGCACTGGTTAACCTGCTTCTGAGCTTGCTCAAAACTTTGGTTCTAAATATTCAACCTCAATTTAGATCTTGGAAGCAAACACATTCTTAGTGAAGAATGTGATTATTTCTTGCTAGCCTTCCCACCACATTCTTAAAACATACACTTCCCCGCTTTGCCAAAAAGGCTTTAAAAAATCCCAAACATAAATTGTCAGGAATGTAAATATTTTTGTTTCTCACCCGAATCTTATTTGGCAGAAGGTCAAAAATTTTCCCAGTAGCTTCGCTGAGTAGACTCCAGAGGTGGTGGGTAGGGCTGGGCAGTTTCATGGCCTGGCTCAGACCCTGTAAGGCACTGGGGCGTAACTCAGGACTGGAAAGTGGGGAGGCTGCTTTAAAAACTGCCACCATTAAGCTTTCAACAAAACCCATGATTTGTTCATCAGAGACATGTTTTATCCACAGAGGCACAGATGCCAGGAGATACTTCTTGATATTCAGCTGAAAGCAAAATAGAAGAGGTCAGATGTAAACAGAAGAGGTCTGGGTTTGTACTGCTCAAAACCTATAGGTCATCACTGTGTTTGAGGGTAGACTGGAAGATAAAGGGTTCAGGTTGCTTCCTGGCCCCTCATTTCCCCACAGCGTCATGGTCCAATGGGCCACCGATGCATGTAATTTTAGCTGCAGCAGTGACTTTTGATCCAGGGTGACTCATGTAGATATACGCTATCTGCCAAGCCATCTGTGAACTACTCATCTTAAACCTTGGATTTTTTTCAGCAAGGGGAATAAAATGCTACTTCTAAAAGTACATGACAGTTGCTATTCAGTCTTAAAAGGTCACGTTCTCTGGCAAGAAAAGCTCCTGAAGATGAAGGCTCAACTGCTGGAAATCAACTAAACAGAGTATCTGATATCATTCCTTTCTTCTTTGGAGGAAGCAGAAAAGAAATAATGAGGGGAACTGGCATTCTCAGGCCATTTCTGACCAAAGAAGAAATAGCAGAGCATGTGGAGCTGACCATGCATCTTAGCGTGCAGGAGAGCTAAGAAGAGGCGTGGTTAATGATAGCTGTGTGCCGTAGACTTGAAGAAAGCAGGCTTCAACAATTCTTAGAAACTGAAGTATGATACTAAAGGAGCAGCAAGTCAAAAAGAAGTGCTTTAAAAAATAAAATCTGACAAAAATCAGCCAACTTCAAAAAAGATCAATGTAGGAGCACGGATTATCAGAAGCCTTCGCTTTAAAGAACATGTTACTTCACATTGTTTTTTAAATAAGAAGGTACACAACTGAAAAAATGAATCTACAACTTAGTTTATTAATTAACAAAGATAATAAGAAAGGTTCAAAATCAAGGACAAATGCAAAAAAAAGGAGAGATAAAAAAGAAGTGGAGGGATAACTAAAATGTAGAAAAATTTCTGAGGTAAAAAAACAGGCTGTTAGAGTTGTACTTGATTCAAATGGAAGAACAGTGTTTAAGACACAGGCTTTTGAGTCAGCCAGACTCCTTCTACCATTTATTAACTATGTAGACTTTGCTTAACCTCCATTTGCCTCCGTTTATCAACCTGTAAAATGGAAATAATAAAATCTACTTCTCAGAAATGAAATAATCCAGACACAAAAGACTTCATATTGTGTGATTCCATTTTAAATATGTGAAATTTAAATCTGTATGAAAAAATTTTTCTAAAAAGGCAAAATTAGAGGGACAAGAAGATCAGTGATACCCTGGGCCTGAGATTGGGAGTGGGAATTAACTATAAGCAGGCACAATGGAATTTTAGGGGGTGATAGAAATATTGGTGATGGATGAAAATGTATAAATGTACTAAGATTCATCAAACTGTACACTTAAAATAGCCATATTTTATGGAATATAACTCAATAATCTTGTAGAAAAAAATGGCCTTCAGGGTTGAAGAGAGATGAAATCTGACTTCTGCAAGTACTGAGTGCTTCCCAGTAGCAGGTACATAGCAAGTGCTCATTAAGTGGCAGCTGGATGGGAGCTGCCTGGAGGAGACAGGTAACGATAACAACTGACAGAAAGGATGCGGACCTCAATTACACTGACCTTCAATTAAAACGAATTATGAGATATAGGAAAGTTTAAAAATAAGAAGTGCAGGCTAGGGACTGAAGCCAGCAGACCAAGGAAATAAAAGATGGCTTTGCACTGTTCTCAAAGAATTAAAGCCTCTAGAATAGAGGAATAACAAAGATGAGATTATTTAATTTATCATCAATTGGAAAATCTCTAAGGAATCATGCAGTATGTTTTTTTTTGTCCTAGCTTGAAATTTACTCAAAATTATATCTCTTTACCAATTTCACATCTTTAGACAATTTTCTCCCATTCTTCCCACCTGTCTTAGCCTATACTCTGGAAGGTGCCAGCCCCCTCCCTCCATCACAAATGCCAGGTTAGGATCACTTCTTGTCAAGCTGAACACCATGGCAGAGACATTCTAATCTTTTCACCTACACCCTCCCTCCTACATCCCTTGGTTTCTCTAACTTGATGCCTAACAAAATCCTATCAAGCCATCAACGCTCACCTTAATTGCTGCCTTTTCTGTGAACAGGAGGGATCATATATCCAGTGTCTGTGGATTTGCCTTTCTCTCAATACCTACTAAAATGATCATGTGTATCCTATAAACTAATAAACCAGGTTCCAATAACTATAACTTTCTAGTTGTATGATCTTGAGAAAGGAACTTTAATATCTCTGATTGCCGTTTTCTCTCTCTTTTTTGGTAATAAACGTTAGCTGAAAGCATGAATGGTGATGCCAATGGCAGAGTCCTGAATCACATGATTTTCCCATCTGCTGGCCAGCTTTTGTCAAGTCCTCAAATTTTGTAAAACCCCATTTGTCCACTCAACTTTGAGAACACACATCCAAATGAATGTAGATCTCCCCGCAAAGAACCACATCCTCCTGTTGCTCAACACCCTTAATTACTACCTACACTCAGACCGTCCATCAGCGGTGGTATCACCCACATTCCCAATAGTGCAGCTGCGTTCTGGGATGACTGTGCCTGGGTCACCATAATTTCAAGACACAGCTGCTGTATCTCTTCACCTGAAGGAGAAGAAAGGAAAAAAATATCTTTAATGTAGCTGCCTCTCTGACTCATTTTCAGGCTTCAGAGTCTCAGATCAAATATCTGCCTGTGGGACTTCTAAAGGTAACAGGGCTTCAGCCATCCAAAAGGTATTTCAAGAGATCTTTTAGTTATGAAGCAAAAGAATGCACACACTGGATCAGAGTCCTGACTCATGGAACTGGTAAGGGTCTTGAATTAGCTCAGGAAATTTCTCTTAAGATATCTAGAGAAACCTAACCACTCAAATACTATCAAACATTTGAGAAAATTCTAGTTAAAAATCTCTCTGTTTTTCCCTCTTCTCTACCTTGTAGTCAGCACAGAGACATTTAGGTCTAGAAGGACTTGAAGATGTAGCCACATTCTCTAGTGATCTAGTCTTTTTAATTGTCTGATTCCAACAGTAGACAAATTTTTCCCAACCAAACCTTTTCTTTTTTCTAAGGGTTTTTACTAAAACAAACATTTCCAGCACACAAAATTAGGAGAGGAGCAGGAGAACATATTTTTCAAATGAAATCTCTGGAAATACAGTACAGTCACATCATATCTGATATAGGACTGGATTCAAATGAAGGCATTCAAATGAAAAACTGTGTTTAGTTGAACTCATCTTTATCTCTTAAACTGTAAGTTAATTATAGTATACAAATCTTACTGTATATCATATGTAAATAAGCACCAATTGTAAATAATAGAGCACTCATGGTAAACACAGATATATACACATTTTTATAGCACTGTTAAATTTGTTCTCCCTCCTTTTTTTTTTTGGAGGTGGGGCAAGTACACAAAGTTAAATTTGCATATGCCAATATGCCTACTCCATAAAAGAGAATGCTGTGGACAAACTGAGGTGTGCATTCCCTTTGCCTCTCACCACAAAGTCTGTGGTAAACAGAATAATGGCCCCCAAAGATGTCTACATTCTGATCTCTGGAACTTGTGAATATGTGCAGATGTGATTAAGGTTAAGAACCTTGAGATGGGGGGATTATCCTGGATTATTCATATGGACCCATTAACCACATGAAACCTTAAACAGGGAAAACCTTTCCTGGCTTCAGAGAATCAGAGGAATGACAGTGTGAGAAGGCCTCAGTCCTCTGCTGTCTGCTTTGAAGATGGAGAAACAGGGCCACAAGCCAAGGATGTGGGCAGACTCCAGGAGCTGGAAAAGGGAGGGAAATGGATTCTATCTGTCTTAGTCTGTTTGGACAGCTTTAACAAAATACCACAAACTGAGTGGTTTATAAACAATAGGAATTTCATTCTCATAGTTCTGGTGACTGGAAGTCCAAGATAAGGGTGCCAGCATGGTCAGGTTGTGGTGGGAGCCCTTTTCCAGGTTGCAGGCTGCTGACTTTTCACTGTGTCCTCACCCTGTGGAAGTGGGGCCACTTTTATAAAGGCACTAATCCCATTCATGAGGGCTCCACCCCCATTACTGAATCACCCTCAAAGGCCCCGTCTCCTAATGATGACACTTGGGGTTAAGACTTCAACATACGAATTTGGAGGAAACGCAAACACTCAGACCACAGCACTCTCCTAGGCATCTAGGAAGGAATACCATTCTGCTAATACCTTGATCTTAACTCAGTGAGAAGCATGTTGGACTTCTGACCTACAGAACTTTAAGATAATACATTTGAGTTGTTTCAAGCTACTAAGTCTGTGGTAATTTGTTATAGCAGCAATAGAAAGCAAACAGCATCCCAAAGGGTACTTCCTTGAAACTTAGGATTCTGGTCATGCAGTTTAATAACCATCAAACCATACACCTAGCAACATGCGCATCTCAAACAAGTATTGTTTTGATGAGTGCATCTGGTCTGGGTCTTCAGACCTCCTCCTCCTCCTCACCCTCAGCTATTTAGAAAGTGACTCAGTGAAAGTAACCAGCTGTCCTATCCAAGAAGACAAACTTCAAGATCCCAGAGGTCCCTCCAGTCACTAGCAACTGTGATACACAATCTAAGTTTCTATTTATGCCATATCCTGAAAGCAGAGTCTGAAGACCTAAAAACACTTAATATTTACCAAAGTTTAGCCTCATAAGTGGAGAGAGGAGTGAGGCCCAGTTCACAGGAGGATACTGGTAGCTTTCTCCAACAGTTGCTATGGGTTTCATCACGACTTTGAGAAGAGAAGGAGGCAGAGATTCAGGACCTGCAATAGAAAGGAAAAAAAAAATAAAACGCATCAACAGCATCATAAAAGTGGAAAATGCCAACTTTCCCTCCTTTCTTCTAGTTTCAAAGGATTTGGTAACACACCTTCAATCGTGTCCAGTCTTTCAATTTTGTGCGTTTAAAGTCAACTGCATTTGCTACAAAACTTGGCTCCCTCTGTTCTTCTCTCTCTTGTTTGTTTCCGGTCTTCCCCTCTTACCTGGACAGGAATATTCTACATTGCTATGTAACAATCTTCCATGCTCCCTTGTGGCTTTTCATCTAACTTCCTAAAAAGAGTAACCTACTCTATGTTACTGCCTTGTCGCTCACTCATTCCTCAATCCACTTCCAGAAGAAGAGACAATTAGTGCCACTCAGGTACATTTCCTTCCGAAAACTCTGGGTCACTGTCAGACCCTGTGCCTCTAAATGGTCATGTTCTGTCCCATGTGATTCCCTGCTGTTCCTTCTCCTCAGCTTGTGCCATGGCTGACTGCTCCGCGGGAGAGCACCTGAGGTAACAGCTAACCCACAGGTTAACCAGGTATCTATGCCACAGTACATGACTTTCATAATACATACTTTTACCTTTTTTCCAGGTGGGAGGTAATTTAAACTTGAAAAAATGAGACATGATAGCAGTTCTGAGTGGAGCCATAAAGCAAAGCCAAGGTTGGAGTAGTCACTGGGGGTCATGTAGAAGTGAAGTTACAAGGAGGTCAGAAATGATGTATATAAAAGTAGACGACCAAGAAGGAGAAGTAAAAGTGGCAAGAGGAGCCACATAAGTAGCAGAAGGGAAACCAGCAATAGCAGAAAGAGAAGCAGAGTGAGCAAAACAAAAAGCATCAGCAGGAAAAGGAAATGCAGGGGTGGAATCAGCAGATAAATCAGCAGAATCAGCAGACACTGAAACTGGGGAAAGCAGAGATGGGGGCAGAGCCAACCAAAGGAAAAACAGCTGCAGAAAAGAGAAGCCTGGAAAAGGAGAAGCACAGAAAGACAGGAGAAGCACAAAGAGCAACAGAATCCGTGGACACTGAGACAGGGGAAAGCAGAGACGGAGGCAGAATCACCAAAAGGAAAAACTGCCACAGAAAGGAGAAGCATTGAAAAAGGAGAAGTGCAGGAGAATGGAGAAGCCCAGGAAAAAAGGAGAAGTGAGGCACAAAAAGCAGCAGAATCAGCAGATACTGAAAAGCGGTGAAGCAGAAGTGAGAGCAGAGTCAGCAATAGGAAAAACAGCTGCAGAAAGGAGAAGTACCGAAAAAGGAGCAGCACAGGATAAAGGAGCAGAACAGAAAAAGGAGAAGCAGAGGGAAAAAGAAGAAGCAGAGTCACAAAAAGCAGCAGAATCTGCAGACACTGAGACGGGAGAGCAGAGATGGGGGCAGAGTCAGGAAAAGGAAGAACAGCTGCAGAAAGGAGAAGCGCAGAAAAAGGAGCAGCGCAGGGAAAAGGAGAAGCACAGGAAAAAAGGAGAAGCAGAGGTGGGAAAAGCAGCAGAATAAGCAGATACTGAAAAGTGGGGAAGCAGAATTGAGGGCAGAGTCAGCAATAGGAAAAACAGCTGCAGAAAGGAGAAGCACAGAAAAAGGAACAGCGCAGGGAAAAGGAGAAGCACAGGCAGAAAAAGCAGTAGAATCAGCAAATCCCGAAAAGTGGGGAAGCAGAAGCTGGGGGCAGAGTCAGCAATAGGAAAAACAGCTGTGGAAAGGAGAAGCACAGGAAAAAAGGAGAAGCAGAGGTGGGGAAAGCAGCAGAATAAGCAGATACTGAAAAGTGGGGAAGCAGAAACCCGGGACAGAGTCAGCAACAGGAAGAACAGCTACAAAATGGAGTACAGGAAAAAGTAACAGCACATGCAGAGAAAGCAAGATAAGCAGAAAATTTAGTAGAAGTTGAAAAACGGGGGAAGCAGAACCAGAAGCAGAGTCAACAAAAGGTAAAACAGCTAAAGAAAGGAGAAGCATAAGGAAAAGAAGAAACATATAAACACGGGCAAATAGTTTGAACACATTCTTCCAAAGATGATACACAAATGGCCAACAAAGAAATGGAAAGATACTCAACGTTACTAATCATTAGAGAAATGAAAATCAAAACCACAATAAGATATCACCTCACATCTTTTAGGATAGCTACTATTAAAGAAAAAAAGAAAGAAAAGAAAAAGAAGAAGAAAATAGACAAGAAGTGTCGGTGACAATGTGGAGAAATTGGAATCCTCGTGGGATTATAAAGTGGTAGAACCGCTATGGGAAACAGTATGATGGCTTCTCAAAAAATTAAAAACAGACCTACCTTATGACCCAGCAATCCCACTTCCAAAAGAATTAAAGCAGGGTTTTGAAGAGGTATTGTATGCCCCTGTTTGTAGCAGCACTATTCACAATAGCCAAGAGGTGGAAGCAACCCAAATGTCCATCAAAAGATAAATGGATAAACAGAATGTAAGACATACATACAATGAAATAGTGTTCAACTTTTAGAAAGAGAAGAAATCCTGTCATCTGCTACAACATGTCCTTAATCTTCAAGACACTATGATAAGTGAAATAAGCCAGTTACAATAAGACCAATATTGTATGATTCTCTTTATCTCTGGCATCTAAAGTAGTCAGTAGAAATGGAAAGCAGAATGGTGGTTACCAGGGGTCAGGAAAGGGAGAATGGGTACATATTGTTTAATGGGTACAGAGTCTCAGTTTTGTGAGATAAAAAAGTTCCAGAGATTGGTTTCACAACGGTGTGAATGTAGTTAACACTACTGAACTGTATATAAAATGGCTAAGATGGTAAATTTTATGTTATATGTTTTTTATAATTAAAAAGTTGAAAAAAAAGAGAATTTTGGTTTCCAGTTTTGCACGTAAGGAGCTTGGAAGTGGCCACTCTCCCTAACATGTAAAAAGCTGAACAGACTGAGAAGAACACAGGCCAAACTGCTGCCCCCAAGTCTGGAGAGACAGAGAGATGAATACAGGGAGTTGTGGCTTACCAGAGCAGAGGCTCATGAGTAGAAAATGCTGCAGGAACAGTGATGGGGTAGGAAAACCTCAGCTGTACTTGATAAAATGCTGGAGCCTCTGTGTGGACAACTCTAGTGCCCACAACTCTGATAACCAAGAGGAAATGGACCAATTCTTTGAAAGACACAATCTGCCAAAACTCACACAAGAAGAAATAGAATAGACCTACATCTATTTTAAAACTGAATCAATAATTAATAACCTTCCAAAACAGAAAGCAACAGGCCAAGATGGGTTCACTTGTGAATTCTACCCAACATTTAAGGAAGAAATTATACCAATTCTCTTCAATATCTTTAAGAAGATAAAAGCAGAGGGAATACTTCCTAACTCATTCTAGGACAGCATTACCCTAATACCAAAACCAGTCAGAGATGTAAGAAAACTACAGACCAATATCTCTTATGAACATAGATGTAAAAGTCTTCAACAAAATATTAGCAAAGTAAATCCAACAATGTATAAAAAGAATTATACACCGAAACCAAGAATTTATCCCAGTTTTCAAACAAGTGCCCTAGATAAAAAGAAATACTGGAATGCTTTATAGACAATGGATTTGGAACTGAGAAGGCCTAACCATACTTGTTAAAAGGATCCAGATGTTTTAAAAATCCAGATACAAAGTTGCTTTAAATCCCTCATCCAGCTGACAGCCTCAAAGAACCCTGATATAAATGGCATGCATATCCCAACATAATGCATTACAACAGGACCCATTATCACACATACTTTGGCTACACGGAGGATCAACGCCACAATGCACATGTGTAACCCCTATAGGTAAAGTCTGGTAACAAGCCGGCTAGCAGCCACTGGCGTGTCTATTCCCCATCACCAGCATGTCGCTTGTGCAGTGTGGATGTATCTTTACCTTCTTCATCTTTTACGTCGTTTAGAAGCAATATCATAGATGTATGTTATATATATATGATTAAAGCAGTAGATCAACAAATATTTGAAAACTATATGTGCCAAGTACTCTGTACTAAGCATTTAGGATAAAACACAGCTGTTCTTCCTGCCCATGAGGAAATTACAGTCCAAGTGGAAGACAGACTTCAAACAAAGAATCAGAAATAATTAAGCATATAATTACACATATGTAAAGTACTATGAAAAACATAAAGGAAAATATCACATAAGAATCTGGGGGGTAGGGGTATAGCTCAGTGGTACAGCGTATGCTTGCTGTGCACAAGGTCCTGGGTTTAATCCACAGTGCCCTCGTTAGGGGGAAAATAAATAAATAAAAAATAAAATAAAATAGAACAAATAAAAAATAAAATATAGCCTTAAAATACATAAAAGCAGGAATTGCTGCCACTGTAAGTAGATATGGACAAGCCCATTACCATAACAGATTTTAAATAATTTCTCTCAAAGAAAAATTTGTACTAATCAAGAAACATCAGGGAATCCTCCCTCATCCCCCACTGAGGAAAGGATGTTTAAAACAATATGGAAAGACCAAAAAAACAAAAACAAAAACAAAACAAAAGAAGATGAAAAGGATGAGTAGGATTTTTCTAGACAAAGTCCTTAGAAAACACAGGTACAGATAATGACAGCATGGCATATTTGTGGGGACTAAGAGATGCTTAGCACCTTGCCAGAAACCACTCTACAATCAAGATAGCTGTCGAAAATAGTTGCTGATTCTGATACATCAGTTAGATACTAAGAGTTGGTAGAAGACCAAGTACTTCAATAACATTCAGCATTATCAGAAACAAAAACATCCCTGAGCCCCTTAGCACCAGGAAGGCTGCCAAGCCCAACAGAAATCAGGGCCTGAGAGAAAGGTAGCTTTAGCAGTGCTGTGGCAAATATATTGAGAATACTGGGAGCCAGGTTTTTTACAGTCAGAGAAGAAAGTTACAAATATGAAGAGGGAAATGCAGAGTGAACCCTGTGATGCTGAACTGGAGATACTGGTGTGAACTCATGGTTTTCAATGTATATAGGTAGATACAGTGATAAATATAGACATATGAGAGAGAGAGAGAGAGAAAGAGGATTTCCTAAAGTCCACTGAAAGGGCCTGGGAGCAGTGATTACTCCAGTAGCAATGAAATGATTTGTACCCAGATCTTGGCTTTTAATATCATTCTCCACCAAAAGAAACTTGAGTTACCTGGCTATTAATAGGGCTGAGGATAATACAAGATGAACCTAGAACAACTCTGTGTGCCACAAAGAAAAGTAAGTACTCAAAGAATGATGAGGTCATGTCACAAAAGGACTCAAGAGTCAACTTAAAGAGGCTCTTACTGATCTAATCTGGAACAATTTGAGAATCACAATAATGAATAATGAATAAATACAATAGGAGTCTAGTAATCCATATTAAAAGAAAGAATGAAAGAAAGAAAGAAAAGGAAAGAAAGGAGAAAGGAAAGAAGGGAAGGAAGGAAGCAAGCAAGAAAGAGAGGGAAGAGGCAGCTTTTCCTTATAGGAAAATGCCTACTGAAAAACGTAAATAGAATAATGGAACCTTAAGAATCACCTTTTGGCAATCATCATAGTAATAATTAATTCAGGCAAGAGAA
Organism: Vicugna pacos; assembly: GCF_048564905.1. NCBI lineage: Eukaryota > Metazoa > Chordata > Mammalia > Artiodactyla > Camelidae > Vicugna > Vicugna pacos. The sequence continues at coordinate 20,214,839 of NC_132990.1, forward strand.
CAGTAATGGATACCAAAACTAATGAGTGAAAATAGGATAAAAATGGGATATTTGTAAAGTTTCAAAACATCTCCACACAAAATATTTCTTGATGATAAAGGGAAAGAAGAAACTTTACAGAGGAGAAACCTGGAAGATATCACCTTATCCAATGGTCAAAAGTAACATCACCGGTGGAGGAAGGTAGACACCAGGGACCTCCTGACAGAACACAGCGAGAAGAGCAGGGCTCCACACCTGTCATATTCTTGCCTAAGAACTACTGAGGCAACGTTCCAGATTGAAGGGGATTGAAGAGATGACAAGTAAGTGCACTGTGACATTCTGGATTAAATTCTTGTTCTGCTAAAGACACCATCTGGACTGTCAAATGAAACCTGAATAGGGTCTCTGGGTGAAAGAAATATAAAAGGTCTCTGGCTGTTTTCACTTTTCTGTAAGTTTTAAATTATTTTATTTTTAAAATTTTATTAAAAAAATTTAAACCTTTAATTTTTTTGCTTTTGATTTGGGGGGGGGGTAATTAGGTTTGTCTGTTTGTTTATTTTAATAGAGGTACGGGAGATTGAACCCAGAACCTCGCACATGACAAGCATGCATTCTACCACTGAGCTATATACCCCCCAACCAGTTTTAAATTATTTTAAAATAAAAAGTTTAAAAGATTTTTAAAGAAACCACATCTCAAATTGTAAATGCATACAACAATCTTCATTGCTTCTGGCAATGAATGCAAATTAAAGCAGTCTTAAGGTATCATTTTATAGTAGTCATTTTTTGCCTGGTTTTTATTGTAGTCATTTGTTTATCTATATGATGGTTTGCTTTGTAATATGATAACTAGAAAGGGTTTATTCTTTGTTTTCTAAGCACTGTTACATAAAGTGACTCATAAACTCATAATCCTTACAAAAACTCTAGAAAGAAGATTCAATTATTTTCTCCACTTTACAGAATCAATTGAGGCTTAGAGACTTAAGCAGCTCGCCTGAAATGACACAGCCGGCAAGTGGAGTAGGTGGGATATGAACTCTGGTGGTCTGGCTCCCAGGCTTTTAACCTCTCTGATACACTGCTTCCCATTTTCATACGGGACCAAGGTACCTAAATCTGTTACAATTCTTCTGAAGAGCAACAAGGCCATGCCATCCCTATAGTCATCAAATCTTCAGACTCTTGCCCACTAATGAACTGCTGAGAATTTAGCCTAAGGAAAGCTATATGAAGACGACAGAAAGCTACGTGCATAAAGATGTTCTCTATAATGGAAAGTTTTTAAATGACCAATAGGGAAATGGTTAATTATGACTCATCAACCCAATAGAATATTCTACAGTCAATCACTTAAAAATAATAATTATGGAGATACATGAAATATAGGGAGATGTTTATAATATTAAGTTAAAAAATGCAAAGTATAGGTATACTGGGAAATATGTGAAAATTGTGTGTGCATAAAGTCAACAAATTAAAGAGTAAAATTCAAAAATGATAATAGTTGTTAGAAAGTCATGGGATAATTGATGACTTTTCCCTTTCAGATATTTTCATGGTTTTTACAAATTAACAACTGTTCAGAAAGTGATGCAAGAATTCTTTTCATACTTCCGCAACCCTCCTTCTGCGGGAGATGGGTGGTGATTATGTGCACTTACATGGAAACTTGTTAAATTTAAAAAATACAGACAATAAAATGATACACATTTTATGACTCAATAACACACACATCTAGAAGGTCATATACTACAATATGTATTGAGGCTCTCTCTATCCAGGTGGTGAGATTATCAGGGGTTCTTTTTTTCTTCTTTATACCATTTTTGAACTTAGTGTTATACAAATGTACTTGCTTCCAATAATATTTTCTTAAAGAATTGTAGAGGTAAACTATGACTAAATTAAAATACTGAAACACTCTTTTGGCAACCAACTCCAAAATTTCATCAGAAAAATAGGACAGCTTTCTTGTATCATTTATTATACACTCAGAGTTCACTAATTCTGCTTTTTTTGTTGTTGTTGTTGTTTTTTAACGGAGCTGCTAGAGATTGAACCCAGGACCTAGAGCATGCTAAGCATGCACTCTACCACTGAGATATACATGCCCTGCCCAATTCTGCTCTTTTGGCCAGACTCATCAACAATTATATCTCATGCTAAGAGTCCAGACATGATCAATTGAGAATATACCTATGTATGGTTTATGCGTAAGCCCAATACTTATACACTCAAATCACTGACCAATGAATTCATGTCAAGAAGGCAATGCCATTCATAATGACTTTATTATAAGGATTTAAATATACTTTCCTCAAGTAATACTTCTGATTGTAAACTTTACAGCCTAATAGAAAAATAAAAGCTTAGAAAGTCACATTCCCCAGCAACACAATAAGAAAAATAATCCTGAATTATTAGGTAGAAGTATCTAAGGTTATCATCAAAAATAAATGATTATTTGAATAGAAAAGAATACTAAAAGTCAAAATTTAGAGGCCCTTAAGAGGAAAAAATAATTCCACGATAAGAGAAATCAGACTATAAGCAAATTTTAAGCTTAGCACAGCCAAAAAATATCCATAGGAACAGATTATGATGATGACAAAGATTAAGGAATAAGAGATCTGCTAAAGAAAGGCCAGGGTTATTAGGGAAGAAAAGAAAATCTCATAGGGTATGGCAAAAAAAAAAGTTATATTCAAAGCTATTAACTGAAGTCTTATAAAACTAGATGGAATTTCATCTATTTGGTGTGGTTTTTAAATGTAGGCTTGTATGAAGGCATGGATGCTATGAACATCTGGTATGTTCTATAAGTATTAAAGTGAGTATCTAAACAAGAAAAGCCCTAAATATTGGAAAGCAGATTACTATATTCACTATGTCAAATCTGATTGGCTAGAACAGAGATCATGATGTCCAATCTCATCCTGACATAAGTGTGGATCAGGGATAACTCATCACATTTTTCTTCCTCTCACGATTTATTAAATTGCACAGAGAGGCAAGGAAGCCATGCCATCCCTCAAGTTTTTCTCTTCTGCATGATCTTTATTCTCTCAAGCCATTTCTTCCTCAAAAGAGCTCACCAAAGTTGTCATCCTTCCTATCAGCAGCCCCTCTGGGCTCTAGTGAGTGACATCCAGACATTTAAACTCAAAAGCTGCTTCAGAAGGGAGTTATTAAAATTCAAATGAGCCGGGCATATTGAAGGAGAAAACACTCGTTTGCATGCACACCTCCGCATTTGGCCATCCCATTTAAACCCACAGAGCAGGGTCTGGTTTTGTTTTTGTAAATGGGCTTCCGAGGCGGAGGTCAGCCTCCCACGGCCCCCACTCCTCTGGGGTCATCATTAGTAATGTGTAAGGCTGAATAGATTTTTCTCTGAATCTAGTCAGCAAACCTGACAAGAAGGCAGCCCTCTCCCACAACCTGAAAATGCCAAAAATCTGATTGGTTCTATGGCATTCTTAAATACTTCATTTATTTGTTTTAAAACAGATTTCAGTAGGAGTGTACATATGCTTCTGATGTCAATTCCACCCGATTTTTCAGTTTTAGAGCAGAATATTTCCTGTTGTGCCATGACTGCGTAATCATAAAAATGTTACATTTAACCAAGAATTTCTTGCAAGATTCAGAGAAAATTAATTTCTGCCAAGAAATATGGATCTAAGGAGCCAAAAGGACACTTTATTCACTAGAAAAGAAAAAGTCTATCTTTAATTTGGTCTTAAGAATTTTAATTTTATTTCTCATGGAAATATCTCACAGTATCATTTAAAATCTTTTTAATGTATCAGTGAGCAAGTTAACAAAAAAAAGAGCAAAAATATTTATTCCTAGAATTATTCTAGCCATGGAAATTTTAGATGTTCCTCTAGTAAAACTTCAATCTCTTACTAATGAAGACATTTCCATTATGGAATCTACTTCAAGCAGACTTAATTTATGGCAATATAGACAATTAACTCCATATTATGTGTAATATATGACATGTTCATATATAAACATATCTTGTACCACAATGACATAACCTTGTACCAATTTTTACGGAGGATGTGCAAAAGCAATTTATACTAACTCATGACCCTAGGATAATAGCACAATTTCTAGAACTCCAGAAACTAAGGGAATTCATGTCTAAACTATGAAAGTAGTTTATAACCTGGAGGCTCCAAGGATTAATGTACCTAGTGGGAAATCAGACAACAGACATGAGCTTTAATGTCCCTTCCAATGGTAAGATTTTGTTCTTCTATGACCTTCATTAATCAAACTTGCTTCCTCTAATGTCTTGATTTGTTTAAAAATATTTTTTTCCCCTAAGATTGGGATGGTCTTGTAATACAGGCACTGGTTTTGCCCAGACTGCCATAACCAGCCCAAGGAAGAATGAAACTAGCAGACAACAATAAAAAAAAATTACATTAATCTGGGTTCCTAAGCCAGGACATGTTCAGTTTGGATCAGTTTTTCCCTCAGAGCATGAAATGGTAGGTGTGTATCATTAAAGAGCATCTATTTAATAACTTATGTGGCATTACTTTGGCTCCAGTTACAAACAGAAGGCCACTCAATCTCGGTCTTCAGGTTGCTTGTGCTCTAATGCGGTGGCCGCAACAAAGAATCACAAAAGGACAAATGTTGCAGAGAAAAAGAACACAAGCTGAAATTAAGAACTAGAGCCAGTGACCCCAACAACACAGTGATCACACAAGGTTCAGGGAGAAGACCTACTTTCAAGTCTGGTCCTGGAACACCAACTGCATCCAGGTGTGTGTTCTCTTTCCAGGTCACACTCACACACTCACTTGAAACTGATGAAGAAAGTAATGTGTGCTCACACTTTCGAAAGGGCCAAGGAAGACCAAGGTGTCACATGCTCCCCATGTGAATCCGAGAGACTACACAGTGTGTAGGTTTATGTACCACTTATTGTAGTTGGTCTCCATGTCATCTCTGGTGCAAAGATGCTCTAGCAGGAGAAACTATTCACTCCTTCAGATTTCTGCTGCTTTATTCTACAGAAGCAAGCTTAGGGCACATAAACTTAACAGGTAGAAAGAATGACAGAATTCAAGAAATGTGCTCACTTGCCTTTTTTCCCTCCTGTAATGAAGAAGCCAATGGCTGCTCTAATAAAACTGCTTTCAGGCAAATAGCTGTAGTCAGTTGGAACTGTGGAGACAGAAAATGATCAAATTAACCAGTGAACTTGGCGGGACTAATGAAGGAAAGATAATGATCTCATGCTGCCACATCAACCTAGAGACAAAGCGGAGATGTTTATGCCATTAATCTCAGAACAATACTCTGTGGTTGCAACTAATTCTATTAGATTAATTGACTGGCCTTGAAATAATCACTTAGGCTATGCAAGCAAACCCAAAATGGTGGTAAATCTAGAGGAGACTGAAAAACCACAGAGGATGAAAATTTTACTGAAGTGGTTAAAATCTTTTTTTCCACTTTGGCAATTCAATAAGCCTCTATCCAGTGACCTCCTCAGAGTTAGCAAGGAGTCTGCTGGGCTTCTAGGCGGAGACCACCATTCTATGGGCTCTCTCAGGGCATCCTGAATCAGATATATGAACCATGGAAATATGTCAAACAGTATTAACAGCAGCCTGTCTCTTACTTCAGAAGGCAGGGACCTCTATGTGACCAGCACGTGAACATAACCAGCTATGTCTGCTGAGCTGGAACAGTGGAGCAGTGACATTTATGCTAGTTGAGTCCTGGGCGTTCCCTAGATTCTTTTCCTCCCAGTACCCCATAATTGTTTCATGAGATGGTTTTTACTACGATAAATGGCTCAACTGGAAAATTCCATCAGAAACAAGTAGCTGTACTTTTCCAGACACACAGTCATTTGGCTCCAAAGAACCTGGGTGTAGGATGATTCACTACAATGTGACTTGAGTCCATGTGGGCCAGACCAGGTTCCCTATAACAATTAAAACCCTTTGTCAAAAAAGCAAAAGCCTGACATAAACATGTCATTTTTGCAGGACATTGTGAGAGTGCTGCCCTTCAAAAATAGCATTACTGAGGGTTTCTAATATGACTAAGTGTTTTTTCCTTTTTCCAATTTTAATATGACAGCTACCAGTTGTCTAGAGTTCACGATGTTGGGAACGCTGTGGAACAATGTCCTGTTTCCGTAGCTAAAGGGTGACTGAAAGTGAGGGAGACAGTAATTACACTGGCCCATGTTCACAGTAATGTGGTCTGTCAGGGGACATGTGAAACTAGGTTTTAATGAGGCATCTTTGGTACCTAAACCTCTCTGGCCTGGGTCCAAGAGAGCCAGTGGTCAAAATTCAGTAAAGAGCAAGGAGCAGACATAGGTCCCAGTGCATTACAGTGATGCCTTCCCCAGAAAATCTCCAAGTACAAATACAAATTAAGCACATGGGAATTGCAAACATTTTTATTGCTTTTGTTAAAAAGCTGGAAATAGAAAAAGCCTTGTTGTGTTAAGACCTAGGATTTTAATTCCAAGGCCGAAAAGCTGTACATCTTTAAAAGTACTTACCCCATTACTTTCTCAAAAGCAAGGGCCAGAAGAACTCCAGCCTCATATGAAGAGTCTTTTAATGAAATATGAATATGATACAAACTATGATTACATCTCATAAAATAAAAAAGAACTCTGTTCCAAGCTTCCAGGATTGGATACCTAGTTTCTGGATTTCTCACTAAACTTGTATGTCAAGTAATCCTTTTGAGCCTTGGGTTCTTCATTTGGAAAATATGGGGTGAGACTCAGTGTCTAAACTGATCTCTAAGGAAGGCAAAGGAAGAGTGAAGAGAGCTTGGCAGCTGATGGATCTGAGTTCCAGCCTCACGTCTGCCACTTACTTCCATGTGACCCTGGGCAAGTCAGGAGACCTCTCCACAGCCCATGTTCCTCTGATGTAAAACGAGGACAGTAATACCCACTGCTGAGGGTGGCTGTGAAAATGAACGCTCTTAACAAAGCACATGGCCCCATGTCAGCAATCCCTCCTTCCAGCTCCAGTGTTCTATGACTCCAATCTTACCCGAGGTTCTACTTTGATTTGAGGACAGTGTAGACAGGTGAAGATGTCCTAGAAGCCAAACTGCATTTGACTGAAGACCAATCACCCCAGACACACTGATGACCTATGGAGGAAATGTAACAATTCAATGATAGGGCAAGATCCAAATTCCATTCAAGAAAAGGCCACTCAGAGAAGGTCACTAATCTTTTACGAGGTGATGGCTTGGCTGGTAATGAGAAGTTCTATGACAAGATGGACTAGCACCTGTTCAGTATACTAAACGTGGGACATAGAAGTGATCAACAGTTGCTGAATGAATAAATGAATGAATGAATCAAATCTATCAGTCATGATAGGTACTAGTGGTTTCACTGAGTCAGGCTGGTCTAAATGATTTTCAAAAAATGGGAAAAGAAAACTCAAAAAGTAAAAAGAGGTGACAGTCGCTTAAGACTAAAGTAACTTTAAAAGTGGAAGGAGATACTATTTTGTTCTCTTCTTTAAATAATGCTCTATTACTGTTTTATCATTTACAGATTTTCCCCCAAGTTACAACAGCTTAAGTTTCAATGGAATTCTTTGAGAATATTCATATTCATATATGCAAAAGAGAGTTTCTTCTGGTCAGAGATTTACATTGGCTTTTAAAGGCATGAATTACTACAACTTCTTTAAGTGGTGGGTATTATAACCAGCTATATTTTGTAAGAATGGAAACAAGTATGCCAAGTGAAAAGCTTAGGATACAAAGTTCTATATATGATAAGAATACAACTATGCAAAGAAAATAAGAATACTTTAAAAAGAAATATGACCAAATATCAGCAGAAGCTGCCCCAGGCTGGGAGGACCATCAGTGATATTTTTTCAGCTTCTTTCATTCTGTACTTACAAAGTTTATGAAATGAATGTCCTAATTTTTTTAAATAAAAATCTTAAAATATAAAATTCTCAGCAGATGAACATATTTGTTTTTTAGCAAGGATAGCGCTGACAAGGATGTACCCAAATACTTTATCCAGTGACATCTGAACTACTGCCTCTTGACCATTCTACTTAGGTATCTACCCTGCCCTTTGATTGTCTTCCATTCTTCCTTGTCTTGAGGGCCTGATGTTCTCAGCAGGATCAGGTTCTAATTTTTAAGGGAAACCACTGCCAACTTAAATTAACTCAAAAATGCCAATTTTCTTTTTTCTCCAGAAGAGTGCATGTTGGTCAGCGAATGCAAGGCCATAAACCTTTCTCAAATGCCCCTTGAACTGACCATGAATAACCAGAGATCTTCCCATTTTCTAAGTCTAACAGTTTGTACCATAAAAGAGGAAAAAGACAACAAAGGGGAGTATGTTTTCTTACTGAAGGATTTTAAATTCGTCTTCTCACCTGAGTTAAAGTTCGGATGACTTCGTTAAGTCTGCCTTGAAAATGAGAGGACTGGATGGCTTCTGATTTCAGCTGAAGGGAAAAGGAGAAATACCCGCCCCACATCCCCACAAAAAGTAAATAATGATGTCCCAGTGTATGAGCTACCATCATCTAAGCATTGGAATACTTTATCACTATGTCCTTACATTTCAAAAACAAAAGCTTTGAGCTCCCTGAGGGCAGAACCCATGTTTTATTTAATCACTGACTTCCTAGCACCAGTTCAGTGTGGCAAGTAGCAGTCACTTAACAAACCTTCACTGTATGAACAAAGGAACTCCTTAGAATTATTTGTAAGTTTACACAAATATATGTCCACTGTGGAAAACATTTTAAAGTGGAAGCCTAATTACATGATATAAACTTAAACATTACAGATGCAAAATGGAGTTTCTTATGAATGATGTCTGAAATTTCTTATGACCTAATCACTTCTCTCAGGCAGAGAACTTTGTGAAAAGTATATAAGTTGACTAGGTTTAATTTCCTACAAACCAAATAAAATGAGGAACAAATCTCTATAGAAAGAATGCTTGGCCAGAGCAATTTTCCATACATAAAGGCGGGAGAAAGTCCAGTGTAACCATTTCCTTAGCATACTGAAATCCTGGGTATCTCTTCTGGTTGTGACTATGTACACATTTAGGTTTCTTCCTCCACCCCAACCCCCCCTTTTTTTACCTGCATTATCTCCCCTTCAGAGCCTACCAAGGCCACCATGCCATGAAGAGCTGCCAAACAAAGCATTGTGGGAGAGCCCTGAAAACAAAGAATCAGAATATGTCAAGAGGGAAACAGTCCTTGGGTTTGGATTCTATAAAAACTGTATCACAGAGAAACAAATGGTCAAAATGGTACTAAATTTGTAGGGTCAATGCAACCTGTGTCACTGAACCAAAGGCAGAGGACTTTGAATAAAGTAACAGGTTCGAGTTGTGAGATCATAGATGGCTTCTCGTTGTTTTTTACTTTTCAAAACCACGGTGTTGTTTTACAATTAAAACACTGACAAAATAGCTAGCTTAAAAAAAGAAAACTCTAATGGTTAACAGTATGTATCATTGATAAGGCGTTAAAAGTACATGTGTCTCTTTCATTTGAAATTGCCTAATCTTTTATAGTTAAGCTATATATATCTTAGCAGCACCTATAAATGGTCCAATAAAATAGTGCTTTCTCCTTTATAAAAGCATAAAATAACATGCAGGAGGTGTCTTATACCTGGGCTAGGACAATTCTGATCCAAGCAGGGAGCAGTCTGTTGCCCAAGTCTTCAGCTTTTCCATGTCCACACACAGACAAACCATGAACGATGTTTCCTAACGCCAGGGCAAAACCTGAAGTCTATTAGAAATATATAAAAACAAGAGGTAAGAAACAAGAAGTCTGGCTCTGGTCAGGAACATTCATATACAGCAACATCAGCACTCTAGGGACTCCCTTTCCTACAGCTGTCTGCAAGTCAGAGATTTGCAGATTTTTAAAATTTAGACTTTAGTTTGCAACAGAAACTTCAGTCTAATTGCAAGGAATTCAGCTTCAGTGAGTGGTTTATTTTAGGTAGAGAATACTGCACTATTGAGTGACTTGGGAAAAAAATCCAAATTCCAACAAGTGAAAATACCAAGTTAAATCACACAAGCCCAGTCAACTCCCAAACAAATGTCCTGTGATGAGCACATGCAAACTTGTACATTCTGGTGTTTGCAAAATCTACTGTGAATGTAAGTGAGCAGGCATACAACCATAAAATAGTAACAATACAATACAACATAAGCTTAAAACCTGAACTGAATCCTGCAATAACTCACTATGGCCAGTATTAAGACTTTAGAGAAACTGAAGGGAAAAAAATGACCAAGCAAACAAAATACAAATGGTGAAATTCTAGAGCATGTGTAATTAGAGGGAACATTTTTTTTTCAGTTTTTAAAAATTGTAGTAAAATACACATAACATAAAATTTACCATCTTAACCATTTTTAAGTGCACAGTTTAGTGGTAAGAAGTACATTTATATTGTGCAACCATCACTACCATCCGCATCTTTTCATCTTGCAAAACTGAAACTCCGTACCCACTGAACAATAACTCCACATTCCCGCTTCCCCACCTCCTGGCAACCACCATTCTACTTTCTTTCTCTATGCTTTTGACTATTCTAAACACCTCATATGAGAAGAATCATACCGAATTTGCCTTTTTGTGATGGGCCTAATTCACTTAGCATAACGTCCTCGAGGTTATCTGTGTCATAGCGTATGTCAGAATTTCCTTCCTTAAGGCTGACTAATATTTCAGAGGGAATAATGTAAGGGTCTTTCATTTAATCAGCAGGTATCTAAATTCTCCCATATATTCAGTCATGAGCTGAGAGTCTCTGCCTTGAATTTGCTGAGGTTTTACTTTATCAGATTACTCTACATATTCTTATCTTTACAAAGTTTTGTCTCTAGCTCTACATGACTCTTATATTCCCTGGCCACGTGTTTTAAGATTTTATAAATACGGAGCAATAGTTGGAGAGAGAGAAAAGACTTTTTGTATTCAGATCAAAGAAAAAAAAATCTATAGGGGATAGAGAGAGAAAAAGATGTCTGTGGCCACTGACCATCCCTGTGAGAGAAGAGTTAGATGTTCCTCAGTTCTGGGCACAAAAAAATCTCTTGCTATAGTCTCATCGAGTAAACCAAAATCAGGACTTTGCAGCAGGCTGAGACCCACAGAGAGAGAACTAGGGCACACATTCTGACCTGCTGGTTGTTCTCCACTAATAGTCGAAGCTTGTTCATAATATCTTCAGCCTCCGCAGCCTCGATGATCCCGGCACTGAATGCTGATGTACACACACAGCTCAGGGTATAGGCAAGGACCTGGGAAAAAAAAAAAAAAACTGCAGAAGAATGTCTCTTCATGTGGGAAAATAAAAGAACACGATTTAGTTGACACAAATATTTTGACAAACTTATCCCTAGGATAAGGACTGGATTCAAATATACCTGTCACAGACCGGCCATTGTTCTGCAGCCTAACTTACATTACATTTCAGAACAATATTATGAGATGGGTGTCATTCTGCCAAGTTTATGGGTAGAGACTTTGAGGCTGAGTGACACATAGCTAGCAAGTGACAGAGGCGAGATTCAAGCCCGGGTCTTTAGACGCCAAATCAATGAGTTCTCTCATCACCTCATGTCAGAAAACAGCATCCATACACCACAGAAGCAGATTCTTCTCACTAGTAGACGCTACTAATGGCCATGTGCTCCAATCCAAGGCCAAACAGGAGAGGAAATTCTAAGCACTGAAACACTGCTACTTTAAGATTCCCTAGTAGAAGAAGTGGAGCATAATGGATGAGGAATGTCAGTTTTAGAGTCACATAAATTGTGTACAATAGAAATACTACTACTTACTTCACAGCACTGGTGTGATTTTAATAAGCAAATGAAAAATAAATGAATATGAACAAATTATGAATTAAAAAAATACTGGGAGTAAAAACAGAACACTCAGGTGTCGACCCCAAGTTGACTATGGCTGGCTGAGAAACTTTGGGCAAGTCTCTCAATCTATTTGCTCCCAGCTTTTTTTTTTTTTTTTTAACAAATCAAGGTTAATCATCTCTCCCTGGTACCCTGCATTTTCATGATGAATCCCTCTCTTACGAAGATGCTGTTAAGACAAAGTAGAAATTTTCACCTCCTAACTCTGGTTGATATGGCATGAAAAAAAGAACCGGTTTCAAGGTAGAAGTTGGAGAACAAAAATCCGAGGGGAGAAAAACAAAGCAAAACTGCTTGCTCAAGGCCTTTTAAATCAAAACATCAAGGCAGACAGATGCATCAATTATAAAAACTTTACATTCATTTATTAATCAAATTGTTCTCCACTGCAACATTTTCTCCTTCGGCTTCAAAAAAAAAAATATGTACTTTCAAATTGCACTCTGCACTGCTTTCAAAATGGAAATGTGGTGCATGTCTTAGAACAAAACTTCAACCCTCTGTGCCCCAAAGAAATTTACTGATTCAACAAGTCCTATTGCAGACAGCAGAGGAGCCGAGCAGGGAAACACAGCAGCCATTATGTGCTCATCAATAGCTCGTGGGCAGGCCAGGGGGGGGAAACAGGATCTGCTCTAATGAGAGGCGGAATCTGGCCAGGCCAAGAGGTCGGCCCAGGCTTCTCCCAAAAAGCACAGGCGACAGGGTTTCACCTGGGGGCAGCAGAGACACATGCCTCAGATGACCCGCTCGGCACCGTCGATACACAGGCTGGGCCACAAGAACTGCAATTCTGCATCTTTTTTCAGCGCCATCACAGAAAAATCTTTTCATTAAGTGTGGTAAAGGGAATTTCCTCAATAATTTTTCATGCTAGCTGACATTAAAAAAAAAATCAAATGCCTTTTCGATCCGCAGTTTCTTAAGCTTATTCCTGGCTGTTTCTTAAAGTTATATTTGGCTTGGGCATAATTCTAAAAAAAAAATCTCCATTTAACCTTCCTCCAGAAATGGCAGCTCTTCCTAGAAACTGCCTTCTAGTGATGCTGAGTTTGGCTTTTGTAGTCACTGAAGGCTCTTATCTTACATGCCACATTTAAGTCTAAGTTGATTTAAACAGCTGTACCATTTGAAAACCTTAGGATCTAATATAGGTTGTTTGCCACTCAGATTTCCTCCTTAGCCCTGTTGAAATTGAGGCAGAATTTAATTTCAGAGTTACCAAGATATGAGAAGTAGAAAATAAGCAGCAACGGGAAAACAAAAGACAGCAGAGGGAAGACAACTGCAACCTTTGTCTCCTACCTCCTGAAACGTCCTGCTTTGGCTCCCACTGTCATCTAGGTACGCAGAGAGCTTCCGAAGCGAGGCTGCGACGTGAACCCGTGACTCCGTTTGGCTGCTGTGGCTCATGAGGGACAGGACAAGTCCAACTCCCAATATACAGCCCGTGCTTGGAGGCCAAAAAAGAAGAGGAGTGAAAACCACGGGAAACCCATGCCATCCTTCTTCACCTAACATAGGAGTTAACAGGGCTCTACAACCGGAAATGAGATGGCTGGATTCTAATTCTGCTGTCTGGTGTATAGGAGTACCCTACAAACCCCCCACGAGTATACCCACCTTCCCCACAAAAGGAAAACTTAGTAACAAGACAGGTGTCTGTGGCCCATGCTAATGCTGTGTACCCAAGGGAGAAAACAAATACATGAAATAGTGAAAACAGAAGGAGGCATACAGAGCAATCAAACCAGCTCTAGCTCTGCACTTAGAGAAATGCCTGGTCCTCTCTCCACTGGCCCCCCGCCCCCAACCATGTTGAGTGCCCTATGATTAACTGCCTAAGGAGAGAAAAGGCTAAATTTCAGGATATGCGCTGAGGACATCTGACTAATAACAGGGGGGATGAACGCAAGGCATGATTACGAGGTACTGCTAAGTGCTTCATGTTTCCTAGTCAACTTCAACAAGTGGAATTTCTTTCTCAAAGCAACTGTGTATTTGTTGGTGCACAATGACATTAATCCTCTTCTCCCCTCTGATCCCTCCAAGTACCACTGGGTCAGAAGAGAAAATGGACAAATGACAGGCTTGTCAAAAGTTACCCCATGTGACAATTCAATTGGAATCTTGGGCTTTGTGCTCCCATTCTCCTGAAAGAATACATATCCATTTAAAGAAAAGAATTGTTCTGCCAGAAAACTTCTAGTTAGTATAATAAGATAATGCAGCTTGGGGGTAATTTTTCACTTTTTTGAAAAATGCTGATTTTTTTTCAGAAAACATCCTCACTCTTGTTTGGCTTGCCTCTCCTCATGATATATGCTGCTTAAGAAGGCATTCCAGGGGCTTTTCTCCAGTAACATATTTCAACGCCTGTATGTTATGGCATTTTGCTCTTACACAGTATCTACCTCCTTGGCTGGTGTCAAGACCTTCACATCATTTCCTGAACATGTTAGTTACTTCCCTCAACACCTCTGTGCAAATGGAACTTCCACATCTGATACGAGATACCCAAAAGGATGGAGAGGCTACAGGACTTGCTTAAGGTCATGCAGAGAGTTTCCAGCAGAGCACAGGGACAGGGGTTTTTTGGTTTCCAGCTTTCTGTTCCAACTACCAAACCTCAGACCCCTCCGGGTGCCCTGCGTGAGGCCTTGATGGAATGCCTATGAGAAGGCAATGTGCCTCAAGCATGGTTTTTTAGGTTTCCTTGCAGAATAACTTGGCATTAGAAAATCCTATGTGAAGAAGCTATTGCAGTAATAATCCATCATTAGTCAGGCAGAACTGTTGTGCCAGCTTACAGGAATTTAACAGCAAGCTCAACTAGCACAATGCCTATTTCAACTGGTTAAATCAGCATCTGACATCTGAACACGGCATGCTTTTGAGACACATCACATTTCTGAAAGAGGAAAGGCTGCTCTTGATTAGAATGGATTTAAGTCTTCATTTTCATTTAGAATCTACAGGAAAGTTTTTTTGGCCATTTTTCTATATTGATGCACATAAAAACTTGAAATTAGACCAAAGATTAAACAAATGTGATTAATACTTTGAAAATTTTAACTTTTGCTCCCTCTTTGACTATTTAACTGCTACCTATGCTTAGGATTTCAAATGTTACTTCCTCAGGGACACCTTCCTTGGCCCAGCAGGGAACCTCTTTAGTATTTTTCCCATAGCACCAGGTACTAAATTACTTCAATTTTTTTTTCCTTTAGGTAATGTTAATGATGAACTCTGATGAGGATTTCTTGGGAGACTGTTTGACTACTGTCCACATCCTTCACTAGCCTGCAAGCTCCATGAGGATGGGTAGATAGGTACCTTTTCTGTTTTTCCTCACTGTAGTATTTGTGGCACCTGGTATACTGCTGGACAGGGACGGACATTCAGTCAGTATTTACTGAATGCTGAAGAACTGACCAAATGCAATTTCAAGAAAGTCTAAAGTGGAGATAAGATCTATAGCGGAGGGAAAAAAACAAACAAAAAAAGAATTCTCACGTTCAGTTGGAAGAAAAATTTATGACTAGTAAAACTCTCTGAATATATTACCCAAGATTCAATCAAGAAAACTGAATTTCTATTTTTTCACCAAACTAAGGTTTGTAAGGAAAAAAGATTCTTCTCAAAGCTAACTTGACTACTGGGGCTCATCTTTTTCAATAAATAGGCAGGTGTCTAAGTCTTACTTTTCTGGCTATTCTAGGCACAAAAAAAATCTCTACCCCTGGACTGAAGCTCCTCTTTTACCATCCGAAGACACATGGGTACAAAGGTCTAGAAAAAGACATCCCAGTTACTAGTTCACATTTACCTAGAAATGATCACAGCAGACTTATTCTTGGGCAAGGTCATCATTCACTAACGATTCTATTCATTGCTACAATGGTTGTTAGCTGACTGCTATATGAATGTATAATCTAACTAGATACATACGGGTGTCAATATAACTATGTTAGACTGTATGCATCTATTGACCTTCTGATCTGTTTCCTTCTACTCTGTCTAATTTGTTCCAGCCTGCACCAAGTGTAATCCTAACACTTTATCCCTGATGTCTCCTTCTGATTTCCAAATCGTCTACATTTTAATGTGTTTATTTTTCTGTCCTTAGTCTTAAAGATTCTCCCAGATGCTTAGTTTAGCATTTCTACACATTTACCTCATTCTACCTTCACTGTTCTGCTTGCCCTAAACCAAGAATAACCTGGACTGAGATAGCTTTCACACCTTTCTGTCCACTGAAAACAAAAAGGAGTTACGTGTTGGTGTCTTGAACAGATGAAATGAATTATATTAGGTAAACAATTTGAGGTTTTGGAATTGCTAATATAAACCTTCTATAAGAATACTGACAAATGATAAAGAGAATTTGAGTTTTAAAATGTTATGTCCCATTATGTCATTATTTATTTGAATCTCTTATCCAAGTGTATTAAAATACCGCCAGCAAAAAAAATTCTGAGACTTAAAAGCTATGCAATTCTGATATGTGTGTTGCTATATCAACTGAGACATGATATATTTTTCTAAAATTAACCAGAGATGAATCTTCAATTCCCTAGCTTATTGTAGGCTATTCTGCAGATTAAGTACTAGGTCACATAATAATTAGTCCTAATAATAGTTAACATCCGTATAGCGCTTTGCCCTTTACAAAGCGCTATACAAATGTTATCGTATTTGTAAAAGCTCAATAGTAATTAACCAACGCTCAGGTCATTGATGATAAGGGAATAGTAGGACTGCAATGGCACAATAAGTACCACGAGATGGCAGCAAAAGGTAAGTGATAGGACCACAGACACCGACCAGCCCAGGTGCTTGGTTCTCTCAGCAGGCACATGTCCATTAAATCAAGGAAGCGTGGTGAATTTGCTCTGGGTGAATTCTATCACTTGAGGTAGCATGCTCCCAGATCTATTAACTACCTCTGGGTAACGCTTCCACTATTTCTCATGAAGGAGGACTGCCCCAGATTCCTGCAATCTCATTAGACTGTGGAATACTTTATGCCATGAACCAGGCATTCAGGTCTGGGCCTAGTTGGAATCTCTTTTTTGTTGTTGTTTTTAATGGTGAGCAACATCCACATGTCAGAAGAAAATAATAAACACCACAATGTCAAGTGTCAAATTGCTTTCTTTCTATTGAAATGTGTTCTCTGCGCTGTGCTATGCAAGAGAAAGAAAGCTGGCTTTGAAGTCAGACAGACTAGCTTTCCCTTCTAGCTCTGCCACTTTGTGACCTTGAATCAATTTCCCATTTGAGACTGACTTTCTTTATCTAGAAACTGAAGTGATGCTGATTCCTGCTTTAGTATCAATATTTAGGTTGTAATCAGGGCTTAATTACATGAAAAATAGAAGTGAAGAGGCCCAACACAATATGGGGCTGCTCAGTAAGTATCAGTGGGACCTGAAACCAAAGACAGAACCACATAAGCACTGATGTCCACAAAGCATTAGGAAGGACAAAACACCAAGCTTCATCCACTGCAGGAAAATAGGAGTCTGGAGAGAATAGAGGGAGAGTTTCTTGAAGGACCTGAGCTTTTAATTGGCTCTGAAAGGCAAGCAAGATTTTACTAAATGGACAGGAAATTTCTGAGGACCCTATTCTACTTGGATCTGCAGGATTAATCCCCTACATAGGCCCACCTTTCTCTCTCCCAAATACAGTTGTTCATTAAGGAGTTAAGCCTCAAGAATGAAGGTAAGAATGAAGAAATAAGAATCTTATTAATATAAAAAGTTAATTTTAAAGTTAAATATGCTTAGACTTGTGAAGTTTTTAAATGCATTAATATCCATACTGTGGATAATTCAGTTATCCCCACAGTCCTCCTTACATTCAAACAACTTTCCTGCAAACTAATGGAGATAACACACGAGAGTCATTCCTGATTGTCCCAACTGGCTGGAAGTTTGCAGCATGTTAATCCAAATTTTCCTCCAACTTTATAATACCCTGGGCTACAGATATGCTAAACTCCTCTGGGGGAAGGTGGGAGAAAGGAGAGAGGGTTGAGGGGTGAGGGGAGAGGGGAAGGGAGAGAAACTTGTCTTACTCCTTAGTTGTAAAAGGCACCACCACCAATACATGAATTAAGCTAAAAAATCGCAAGTCTTTATCGGACCCCAAAAACAGTTACATGACTATCCCTTCCATTAATCATTTTCTAAATTCAAGAGACTTCAGTCATGCCCCCAAACTCTTCCTCTACCCATATTCAAAGCCAAACCTGTAACATGTCATTTCATCTCAAAGTGTTCCGTGATAAACTGGGTGGGTGTCAGGGGTTCTTATCCAGTCTTAGGCTGCATGTGAAAGGTCTTGTAACTACCACCTACTAAGCAAAGATTTGACTTTATTTGATGAAATACTTGATATCTGCAGTAATTTTGCCATTTGCTCTTTTGTTAGCCTAAACTTAACAGGCTAGATGATGTGAATGTAAATTTAGATCCCAAGTTCCCAAAGGTCAGAAATTTAAACACTGATTTTTTTTTCTTTTTTCTTTTTTTGGGGGGTGCAGGGGAGAACACTGATTTAACTCATATTTAACCAGTGCCCATAAGAGTACAAAGTAAATGAGTTAATAAATTGGAGGTCGTTGCTTATAATCTGTTGAGTTTCCTAGTGACTTCAACCCCAGAGGATTCAAACTGAGGTTCCAAAACATGGAAGTCCAAAAAGGTACAATGCAGGTTCTCAGCGGAGTCAGCGTCTCATGAAACCTAATAAAGTAGTATATTTTCTCACATAAGCCACATAGATAAATTGAAATATTCAGTGTCTCACTAAACTAGTATGTTTAACAGTTTTTTGAGGTATTCTTTTCTGATTATTCTTTTTTGTTTTTGTTTTTGTTTTTTTCATAACCAGAATGAGAAGATAAATTTTAAGATATTTAGTTTAACAGACAAAATGTTTGAAAAGCAGGATGTTTGTGGGGGGAGAGGGATCTACTGAACTTGAGGAGGCTGGGAAGCCTGGTATAACCTCTGTTTGTTTCCATTTGGATTCCTCAGACAGTGGATTTCAGAGGGAAATCTAAATCAGGGGTCAAAGGTCCCTTTTGTCAAATCAAATTCAAAGAATAGTTTCAACAGATCTTTAAAAAGGTTGTCATACATACAAGTCCCCAGAAGGACACTTCATATGATAAGTACAAGACAGAATCTAAGGTATTGGTAACTCAGTGGCAGCCGCAAAGTGCAATTTGTTGCTTTATAAGGGAACAAACTGTCCATTTCTGAAACTTGGTTTTCAGAACAAGTAAGCTTTAATTACAGATTTTTTTATTATTATTGAAAACTCTTTGCAAAGGAATTCAAGATCCGATCCTACAAATATTTCACCATGGAATGCAAACTTTATGGCCAAGAAAGAACCAATCTGTGAGCATCAGAGAGGAAATGGAATAAACATACTTGTATTCAAGACTAGTGTCAAAGCAGCAATTTTCTAGGGCATCCAAAGACTTCATCACCAGAAGGTTCATCTGTTGACCAGATACATCACTGGGTAAAGACCAAGAGGGAAAAATGAATTATTTTAAATCATTCAACTGTCCAAAAGTATTTACTATGTAATATTTTGCTCTCAATATTTTATTGAAAATGCATTTCTTTAAAAAAAATGTAAGGAACAATTAACAGTATTGATGATTCACACATATTTTGTAGACAGAGAAAACCAGTCAGAGAATTTATTCAATAATTGGGTTTCTGAACATTATAATCAATAAACCCTAAAACTGCTACTTTTGCATTTTCTCAGTTCATTAAAATTTTAAATCACAGAAAAATTAAAACCAAGCTCAGAATTCTAAAAAAAAATATTTCTAAGAAGGCTACAGTGATTTTCTTCAGAATATTTACTAACCTATTAAGTTGATATTATCAATAATCATTCCAAATCTTTCTTGCGAAGACTATTGGTTCTGATTTCATGTCTCAAACGTTGAGGTTTTAAGTTCTATTCTTTTTTTTTATTTTTATTTTAAGGAGGAAAAAAAAACCCAGCCCTGTATTTTTTTCTGCCTTTATACAGTAATTGATGTGGTTTTTGTGATAGTCTTGGTGAGAACTTTGACTTCTAGGGGAAAATAAAACTTAAAAGGTAGCTCTGTGTCTGTTTTTTCAGGCAGAGTTGTGGGTTTCATCACTGACACTTTATTATCAAGGGGTCCCTATATGTCACCTCTCCTGCCACTGCCTCAGACCATGCTGAGTGGAATGCAGCCCCAGGAATGCCAGCCAGCCAGAGAGCACTTTAAATAATATCTTCTCCAACCAAGACCATAGTGGTTTTGCCTGAGGTGAAGGATTACATTTTGCAATGAGAAAACACGCACACACAGGCACACACAGCTTTAATAGCTTTAACTAAATATGTCCTATTATAGTTGTTCTCTGGAGTAAAATATACCTAAATATCCTAAACAAATGCCGAAGACATCCTACGAGTATCCTCTGGGAGTTATAACAGAAGCAAGCTTTGGAATAAGATGCTTTTCTATATAAACTCTAGATGGGAATTTAAATTCAGGAGACTTTTTCATAAGCCTTAGCCAAAAAAAAAAAAAAGGACGGATTGTCATAATTCTCTTCTATAAGGTGATTTTTCATTCTGCAGACCAACATATTGTCTTAATCCTGTTCTCCTAAGGAGCCGTTTGGGGCCACTTATTTGATGTTATTGACTACTCAGAGGCAATAGCCCTCAAAACATTTACTTTAATTTTAGAAAAACAGAAACTTTACCCCAAAATGCCATTATCTGGTGACACTGTCATTATCTAGTGAAATATTTATTAGTACCAAGAGGCAAATATTTCAGATTCCTCTGCTCCAAGAAATCAGGAAGGTGGGAACCCTGGATAATCACACTAATGGCTGCAGGACGAATACAGCAGGCATAAGGAGGAGAGCGCTATCAGATACCGGATCACTAGGGCAAAGGTAAAGCTTGCAGTTATTCTGAGGGCACTCTGCCCTGGGAAGATCTTCCTGGCAGCTTCCCCCAAGGTTTCCTGCAGGTGCACAGCCAAGCAGAATAGATGGGATAGAAGATAATCTAGGAAATGGGGACAAATGCTTTAGGTGAATCACCGTAGGTTTCTCCAGGTAGCACAATTAAATGAACTACAAATACAAGCTTGTCAAGCCCTAAAACCAGCAGCATCTCATCCTAAACTAATGAAGAAGGGAGCCAGAGCCAGCATAGGATGAAATGAGTTGCCTGGAGTTAAATTGCCATGGCTCATTTCTAGTTATAAAACATGTAGCTTGAAAAGAAACTGAAGAAAGAGCATGAACACAGATGGTGAAGAGACTGCCATTTGTAACAAAGCAGCAAAAGGAGAAAAATCACTTTCAAGTTAAAAGTCATTAAAAATACTTGTGTTCTGTCACACACAAGATACGTTACAGTCAATTCACATGTAGAGGGCAGCTTTTTGTTTGTGTCCAGAACCAGGTCTGTGTATACTAATGCTGGCGAACAGAACGAAATAAATATTCTGGAAACATTTCATTTATGATCTCAAAGACTAAGCCAGTCTTCCCAATCATCTGACCAATGTTTCCAAGAACTGAAAATGATCATCTGAAATATAATATTTCCCTAGATCAATAGCAGTTCTCATAAAGGTTTCACATATTGGTATCTACACAAAACTATGGAAATTACATATGCAAACTTAACCACTGGTTTCAAACAGAAATCTAAATATGGCATAATGTCATTCAGTTTATTCACATCAGCACCACTTCTTGCCTGTGGACAGTTTCTGCTGAACAGGGAAGCTTAAGGACATCTAACATCACAATAGGATGCCTTCCCCCATCCCTATTTCTAGTGCAGAGAAATGGGGCTAAAACTCCAAGTCAGTGACAGCTAAATATTCATGATACTCAAATATGCATGTTGAACCATACCACAATCAACCTGGATATATAAAATTCTAAGATCTGTTATAAAATAAAGAATAAACATAATGAGCAACAAAACTAAAGTAGATTTATGCACAAGAAAACTTTCCCATTTAGTGGAATTTTCCACCTGGGTCTTTGATATTCTATTAGCTCCATTCAAGAGTAAAGCTAGCAGTCCAAAAACGAGCAATCAAACTAAATAAAGCATGCAGTATAATATGCACAGATTAAGACTCTTTAAGGATTACAAAAATGTAGCCAGGGCACCGGATAAAAGCAGTATTTAAATCTGGGTACATGCAGTTCTCAGGTGATTCGGTGATTCCCAGCACCCTCAGGCATAAGGGACACCACTCTATCCACCAATCTTTTCCTCTCATTTTACAGTAATAGCAATAAAGAATAAGCAATTATTTTCACCCTTATAAACCAGGAAGCTTTTTAAAATTTATAGCACCGTATGATTAGACTTTTCTTGTATCTATTACACAAATGTATCTAGGGCTTTTATCTAAGCATGAAATGATTTTCAGGTAATCAATCACATTACTATCTCTGTGATGGTATTTTAGAAAGATGAATTCATTCATAAAGGAGAATAAAGGATCAACTTGCCCATCTCAAAAAGTTTAGCACCACAGATTGCTCAGATATAATGTATGTGTGGGGGGGGGGAGGGTGTGCGTGCGCATGAGAGAGAGAGAGAGAGAGAGAGAAATTCTTCACCTAAGTCACAAAGAGGAAAAGCAGGAATATGTTAATAAACCGTACCTGAGTTTCTCCTCACACAAGCGAGAGAGAAACATCCCCAAAGCGAGGCCCATGTGGATCTGCACGGCTTGAGACTCATCAGCACTTGGTTTCCCAGGTAACCTGGCAGTCAGCATGTTCAGGATTTCCTCAACCTTCTCTTTGCAAGAGATAATGAAAACTGGCACAAGGAGAGACAAAGCCGTGGCGGCTGTGGAACGGGCAATGGCACTAGCTGTGCTTTCACCGGAATAGGATTTCTAGGACATGCCAAAGAAAAAAAAAACAAAAAAAACAGGGGGTTGGCCTTTTGTTTAAAACATGAAGGAAGCACACCTCTCGCAAAAGCACCATGCAACAATACAAGCTTCTTTTAGATCCACCCCTGTCAACCAAAAAAAAAGTTAAAAAAGAAATCTATTTCCGTATCTGTCTATAGGTTACCATTTCACTCTTGGTAAAATAATTTGCTACCAAGCAATCAGTTAACTAACAATATCCTTTGAAATTTGAAAAAACAAATTCTAAGTGTCTCCTTTTAGAGGGTGTGAATTCCCTCACAATAAAGCCTGAAACGATTTCAGTGTTTTGAAAGCCCACATGTGCATATAATGAAAAACCCCAAGTGAAGCTATCCAAGCTTGGAGAAACCACCAAGCCACATTAGAAATGTCCAGAAAGGCAGAAGTTTTCCGGGAGAGAAAGGAAAGGGGTTGGGGTGGGGGCAGTTTACGTTTAGTTACGGAGGGATAAGTGTAAGTTTAGCACAGGGATCTACTGGCAGATCTCCCAAAATTCTTGGTGGGAACGCTTCCCAGTAGATGGATTATTTCCTACAGGGGGTTAATTCCTTTTAATTAAAAAGGAAGTTGAAATCCTAAAAGCCTCTGGTTACAAAGCAATAACCAGCTATTCAAAATGAAACGGAGAGCTCTATATGCTCCCTCCTATATTAATTATGGGAAAAGGAATGAGTAACAGCCCTAATAAAATGACAGGGCAGCTGAATATGAACAGCTTCTATAAGAATCCCGTGTTAGAGAGCTCCACCAGACATTATATACATTTATAAATAGGGCTCAAGTGCGGAAGAAAGCCCATTTATCATTCCTCACTATTATCCACTTCAAATTTTCAGACATACCATAAAGGCTGTGTTGTCCCTTGCAGTCAAAACACATTAAGAAGTGTTTTTAATTCTATGCTCGTTTGCTAACTCTAGTACTTTAAGGATAAAAAGGAAACATGTGCTAAGGTATTCTTTAAGTTAATATAACACTATTATAATGACAATACTAATCAAAATGACCCAGCTGCTAGGACAAGGGAAATAAAGGAAGTGGCTTTTGACACAGGGCTTTGAAAAAGCATAATAATGCAAGAATCACAAAGGTAAGAGGCGACCCCGAGCTGGTTAGTAAAGACATTATTTTTACTGGTTTGCAGGAACTAAGCAGCATGATTAGGAATCTAACACAATATCCTGTCCTGCCGACTACCTGAACTAGATCGCTACCACAAAGACCTCCATATAAGCTAACAAGTTTTTCATCCATCATCAGAAATAAGAACACTTGTGACAGAAAACAAATCATAAAGGAAGTTACTTCTATGAGCAAAATCTAGCTTCCAATTTAATTCTGCACTATCTGGTAAGTCATTGTTTTGTCCTCAAGTACAGTCAAAAATCAAGTTCCGGACCCTCAGCCCCAAATGAATACATACCAGGTCCTCCTAAGGGCAGGAGGACAGAGGCACACAAAATGTTGTACAAAGAAGACCCAAGGAAATGAAGTTTCAGGCTAAATTCATGATCTTAGCAACAGTCAGGACCTGTGTTATATTTTTATTCAAATCAACTATAATCCTCTGCCACTCAGCTGATTGTCCCATGATCACTATAATTCCCTAAGCAATGGATAGTGATAAAACAGAACCAAAATAAATTCATGCAGATGCAGAAATAAAGCACGCACTACAGCCAAAAAAGGGGAAATGAAACCTAAACCAAAAACGTGTCTTCTTCAAATTTGCTTCAAATCTTAGGATATAAGCATGAAGAAAGAGAATGACTAAGGAACAGGTGCTTTTTTATGAGCAACCATATTACTTTGTATTTATAGAGCATTTTACATTTTCACAATATTTTCTCATAGATTATATAATTTGAGCCTCACAATCTTCTATAAAGTTGGCAAAGTATTAATTTCTACCTTCATTTTACAGGTAGGGAAAATAGGGGGATAGGTTAAGTGTCAGGTCAACAGTCACAAATCGAGTAAGAGGCGAAGCTGGGGCTACATTCACTATAGATTATATTGTTCAATCACCTCATTTTACAAAAAAATGACACAAAGGCCCAGAGAGATTATGTGAATTGCCCATGATCACACACTCTGAAATGAAAAAACTAAGACCGGGGGGAGGGTATAGCTCGGTGGTAGAGTGTGTATCTAACATGCACGAGGTCCTGGGTTCAATCCCCTGTACCTCCGTTAAAATAAATAAACCTGATTACCTCCCATCAAAAATCAATAAAAAAAACCAAAAAGAAAAAAACAAAAAACAAAAAAAACTATGACCAGAAACTCAGGATCCTCCATCTTCAGCCAATGTTTATTTTATTACAGCCGTAACTTTTGACGCTGACTTTACATTAGAATAACTTAGAAAGGTTCCAAAATGCGGATGCCCAAGGCCCAACCCTGAGCAATTAAATCAGAGGTGAGGCCTACACATCAGTGTTTGTTTTTTCAATATACGTGTATTTAAAGTTCCCCAGGTGACTCTAACATACAGCCAAGCCTGAGACTTATATCTAATGCGTAGCTCAGGCTAAGACTTACACTATATCATGGATTTCACGTGAACAACTGATATATGAACCAATACTTGAGTTTTCTAATCAGTTTTTATTTCCCCAACTTACATAATAGAACCAGGAGAAAAGTCGTCCTCTGGGTTGGTAATGGCTATCTACAATGACCAGAAGAGTATCAAACACCATAGAAATCCACTCTTCCATTGAAAGGAAATTAGGTTGAACCTGTAAATGAAGAAAAACATGAAATGATACTGGGAAAAAGAAAAAAAAAAGTTAAACATTATTTCTAGATCCAGGGTACAACCCCTTTCTGTATTAAAGAATGAAGTACTATTATCAAAAACTAAACTTCATCTGCCAGGACTGCATGAAATAGACAGGTATTGGACAAATCTACATCCTCACCTGCACCCCAACATGAATAAGACTTAGCTTTCATCCAAGACTTAGCAGAGGTGAGAGGATGGGGGCTGCAAAACAGAACACATCTGAGAGCTCCTCAGAGCTCTCCTATGTTCAGTGAGGATAACATGGAGGTTACAAGGAGAGATATGCAGAGAAAGCAACTCAAAGTTTCTCATTTCTGACTGTCATTTCAATAAAGCAGCCTACAAAATTTTGATCACCATCTCTAACATTTCTGCTTACTATCACTATATTTATCATTGAACAATCATCACAACATTTGCTTGGCTAAGTAAGTATGAAAATATAAATGATCTTTGGTTTGGAAAAGAAGAGGAAAGAGAATGCAAAAAGTAAAACAATAACAAAACCCAACTCAGTCAAAAGAGAACTTGGTTTTAAAAAAATCGTTCATGACCATGGATGTCCAAAAACATTCACTGGGGGAAGAGGCTATAGCTCAGTGGTAGAGCATGTGCTTAGCATGCATGAGGTCCTAAGTTCAATCTCCAGTACCTCTGTTTAAAAAAAAAACAAAGCAATAAATAAATAAACCTAATTACCTCCCCCTAAATAAAATAAAAATTCATTAACTCACATGGTAACACACAGTGGTACAAACTATAAAGGTCAATGCAGTGTTGAGAATCCTTGAAATTAATTCCTTGACTCAAACAAGGCTTTCTTCTTAAGATCTTTAGTTGTGAGTTAAATGCAGATTTGAATGAAGTTTGAAAACTTTAATCAAACAATGAGGTCTTGAGTTTATACTGAGTAATAGCCAAAGGCAAGGTCATCAGGAATGAAAGCAAAGCTCCATCTCTGGGGCTGTGTGGCTTCTCAGTGTTTCGTGCATGATGTGTTACAGCACAGGACAGAGGGTGGGGGAATAAAGAACAGAAGCACCTGGAGCTCAAGCCCTGAGCTAGACCTCAAGCTGTGACTGGGGCGAATTACCTACACAAGTGACACCAAAGGGAAGGGGTTCTAGGAAGGCGTGTTTACTTTTTAGGTTGTCCATCTACTTAGCGTGCTGCCTCTGTTCAAGTATTCCATGGCTCTTTCAAGGATATGAAACATTTCCTCTCTAAAAAATGTTTATCTTTCTCATTTTTAAAATAAGATTCTGGGCTTAATCAAAGTTAAATTTTCTTATGATAACTAACTACATTTTTATTCTCCATGCAATAATCCCTTGGCCTCCTTCCCTTCCCCATATGTAATACATCTGTAGCATTATTCTCCTGTTTTCTGGTAAGAGCACCTTTTGGGGACTTCCCTCTTCCACCATTTGAAACTTGGTTAAATGCTCAATCAAGCTACCTGTTCTACCCTGCCCAAGGTGCAGGCACGGAACCCATGGGATTCTGAATCTTAAGTGAAAGATGCAGGGACAGTAATCGACTGGAGCTGACCCACCGCAGTAGGGGTGGTCTGCTGACTTGGGTCGTCAGTGCCTATGCCCGGACTCCGCAACTTGCCTTGGTTCCTATTCTTCCCCTAACCTGGTTTTTAAGCTTTGCCTTCAATTCCATGGGCTTCCAGATTCCTTATTCTTCTAGTTCCTTTTTTTTTATTAAAATGGAAGTCCATTTCCTTCCAGAAAAGAACCCACCAAAAAAGAACCAAAAAGCCCCACCATGAAAAAAACAAAAAAAGAGTGCAAATGGTCCATAAGACACTCTGTGGGGACAGAGACAGGCTGAATAGCACTGAATAAAGTCCAATTTTTGCAGCAAGAAGTGATGAAGAGCATGTGCTGATGATAATGGTTACTTTACTGAGTGCTTAGTATTTACTGGCCACTGTGCCTTACATATACTAATTCATTTAATCCATTATACAATAAGCCTACCTGGTAAGTCTTGTTATCCCCATTTTACCGACGGGGAAATAGGCTCCAAAAGGGTAAGTACCAACAGTAATCCATGGAGCTAGTAAGTGCAAGTATTAGGATTTAAATATAGGACTCTCCTTCTCCAAAGCCTGTGTTTTTCAACCACTTGACTATAATGATAGCTACCAGATAATGGGGCTTAAAAGAAAAATAAATCCATGCCTTTTTATTTTGACAGATATGAATTGTCTGAAAAAGTACATTGGAAATGAACATTGGCCAGCTCGCCACATGTTTAATTAAGAAATAAATGCCTTGCAAAAATGAATAGGCACTTTGTCATTGACATCTACAATTAAAATGCAAAGTACATTTTTTTTTCGGTCAGTAAACACTGCTTATTTATCATTTTTTGACAGCATTGTTCACTTTCAGTAAGCCTAGTTAACCTCCTAAGATTGGTTACCATGATGCAATCAGAAAAGACAACCCCTGTTGCATAAAATTGGTACCTTCAAATGGAAATGACCACTTAACTGTGATGGAGAAAGCAAAACAGAAAAGCAGCAAAGTGTTTTAGAGGACACTAGGCTTACAGCGTAAAGGCACTTCGGTTAGCACAGTTTGGTGCTGCAAGCACAGGCTGCCACCTCCTAAATTCAGGGCCAGGCTTAAGGAGCCATCTCACTTTTCACACGTTACACAACCAAAGCCCAACTGGTTTAGACACCCTTAACTCACCTCCAGGACCCCCTCAGAGTCCGAGGAGAGGCTGGCTTCATGTTTGGATACAACAACAGCAAGGCCGCTTAAGGCTAACAGCGCGTTGCCTTTGACCACTGGGCTGTCTCTGTTCAAAAAGAAAAAAATTCCAAGAGAGGATTTAGGGGCATTAACCAGGAGAAGAGAAGGCGCTATTATAGGGAGGGCAGATGAGGTCAAAAAGCACTTCCATCCCTTCACAGAGCCTCGTAAATGCAGGTCTGTTTGTTCCCTGATGCCAGCAGCTTCTTTGCTTGTTCTGACACTAGGGCTGATTTTGAACTTCTCTAATAAATGTCCGGTCACTACGCTTTTGGTAACATAAAAATCCAAGCTCCATATATCTAAGCTCTTTCTTTCTAAAATTTTTGTTTTATCATTTGACCCGACATATCCCAAGCTTCTTCGGTGTCATCTTTGGCCAATACAAATGTATCGAGCTGTTGGAAAACACAACCAGGGACAGTTCTGTGAATAAGAACAGCAGAACGAAGCTGGCTTCTGGCTCTTTGAAAGCACCAGTGTGTGGAACTAGCTTCTAGTGAACCGCTTCAGATGGCATCCTTTACTAGCAACTCGACACACTGGGAGCTTTCCTCTGTCATGAATATTTCCCCCTTCTTTTTTTTTAACATGCCAAAGCCAGCAATCTTAAAATCAGACTGTAACATAATTTAGAGACCCTAGATAAGAAGAAAACAAGGCCTGTTTTTAAATTACTGGGTTTGAAAGTGGCCCCTTTATATCATCCAAACAGTGGTTTTCTAATATTGGCAATAAAATCTTAAGTTTGACTTCCAAATTTGGTATCAAGAAAACTGAACCTTTTAAATATACTTACTGCTTGAAAAATGTACAGGTAGTATTATTCCATAATTCCAAAGTGATCCTATAGAATAAAATCCCCAATGGGACATTGAGGAGATGCTCTTGGCTTGCCAACTCTGTCATAACAGGACTCGAGCAACACAGCACTCTTACCATCAGATAGCTCAGTTCTCAGTCCTACAACTGAGGGTTCCCATAAACAGAGAGAATGTTTCCCCAAACCTGGACTTGAGATCTGAATTCGAAT
Source organism: Vicugna pacos (assembly GCF_048564905.1). Classification (NCBI taxonomy): domain Eukaryota; kingdom Metazoa; phylum Chordata; class Mammalia; order Artiodactyla; family Camelidae; genus Vicugna; species Vicugna pacos. Next base: position 20,244,419 of record NC_132990.1, read on the forward strand.
CAGTGCACATGTCCAAGGATTACTCCCTGTTTACCCCTGTGCAGGAACAGAACCGATGTCTGGGATGAGGAAGACTTACAATCCTGTTCACCATACAAGCCTAGTGCCTCCAGCCCTAAGCCACGGTCATGACTGAACACATGAGTTAGTGGGTATCAAAGCATTAGTATACACCTGTGTTCTTGTATTTTTGTTTCCACTTGGTAAGAACTGAACTTAGGATCTGCCATTATCAAGTTCCTCCATCTATGGATTCAACCATTTCCTCCTCCCTTCTCTCTCTCCCACCTTGGGATGGTTAAACTCAGTGAAGGCTTGCTCTGCACACTTGGTTATTTTCTTCACCCCTTCAGGGATCCATTCCTCTATGAGGGCTGCCATATGTTGATAAGACAACATTTATATTGAGGAATGGGACAGGGGAGATAACAGGAAGAAAAACTTGAGTTTGAAGCAGCTTTGCAATAAGGATTACTGGGAACTCCAATAGCTAATAATAAAACACCAGGAAGCAAGGCAAGATGTGGTCACTCCTAGGTGTCCTAGCCAGAAAATCATGTAACAAAACCAAATTTAAATCCTTTATTCCTAATATTCTCCCTTTCCATTAGCTGAGAATATCTATTCTGTTACGAAGTGGTCATGAATCCCTGAAGTTAGATTAAAAAAAAAAAAGGTTTTAAATTCTCAATGATCTGAGAATTTCCTCGGTTTTTATCACCCTGTAGAAATTCTTAGACAGCCACCAGAAATTGGGTATCAAATCCTTTAAAACAAGGATATTAGTTAAGATGACATAAAAAATATCTTTTTAACCCTAAAATTCTGAAAGAGAATTTAGCCTCAGTTTTAAAACAGTGCCCCAAATTACTTTATTTCAGAAGTGCCACTGGTCTTGGCATTCTTGAGCATGTATTCTTCTTGTAAAATGGAAAACATATTTAAAGCTACCAGTAATTAGACCTTTGGATGCAGACTAAACGCACTCTTGGACATTAATCTTTGGACAGAAAAAAATTAAACCACAGTCACACAATGGATGCTTATACCAAGCTACACTACAACGTTTCATAAAGGTACAGTGACTAGCTACTGATAATCTTTACATTCCCCACATGCCTCGCACAGTGACTTATGGAGAGAAGACACTGTACATAGTGAGACAACTCCAAGGAGGAGCTGGCCAGGTGAAATCCTACAATTGGTTCAGCAAAAACTCTTCACCTCGTTGATCAATTAGCTATCCCTTACCAGTCAAGCAGTAGTGACTAATTTGCATAATAACATGTCAGCATCAGTACAGTATTTATCTAGGCAACACCACTGACATTTTAATTAAATTGTCCTTTGAAACAAACAGATGCCATTAGCTTAATTAAAAAGCTCAAGGAAGGCCAAGCTACAATGATGCTTTCTTAGGGACAAAGTATTACATTACATATTAGCAAAGTGACCCAATCCTTTGGGGATTATTACCTTCACGTTCAAATCTATTTAATTATTAACAATGAAAATAAACTTACATCAATCACCAGGGTTTATCTGTGTTCTGATTCTCCCTTAGCCATATCCCTGATGCTTTAAAAATGCTCTCAAGTGAGCAAATCAGTCTAATCCTCTGACTTGTATTTTACTTTCTACATTTAATTTATGGCTCAGAACAAAATAAACCCTACATTGGCCCACCCAGCCTGTGGCATCCATGGTCCAAGGAACAGAAGGCTAAGCTGGCAGGAGATGGTGGTGGGGTCCTCACATGATTGAAGGAAGCCAGTGGGGAAAAGTAAAGAGAAGGCAGCAAAGAGATTTTTCCCCTGCTCCATCATTAATCTCTCAGCCTCTGGACCAACTATCTCTTGCTCACTTGCTGTCATGCCTAGCATTGTCAGAATTGCTGTAATAAGATGAGGTCTATAAAATACTTTGAAATTTTTGATGAAAAGGTAATACCATGAGAACATAAATTATTTTTACTCCATACCACTGAGAATGTGAACACACTCTTCTTAGGTATTAGTCATGAAATGATGCTATGCAAATCTGAAGATTAAAGTCTTACTGAAATAAAATTTTAGAATGGAATCTGCAAAACCTTCCAGAAAGGCAAAATTATACTTTGTTTTAATAGAAAGCTGCTAGTTTCTTCAGCATTCAAACTTTTTTGTTGCAAATGTCAGAGCACTGTTTTTAACAGGATATAAGTAGACTATATAATACAACAAACTATAAAAGATAAAGGTCAAAGGCAATCCCCCACCCCAGCACCTCCTCCCCTCCAATAAGCAGCTGAACACCCTCCCATCGTGTCTGCAATGCACCAAACTAGATAAGCAGACACCAATGAGTCTCTATAGAAGCCTCTCAGTATTTTTCCTTTCATTTTGTAAACAGATATGTCAACAGATATTTCCCAGTGCCTCTCACAGAATTGAGGCGTTCAGGAGAGGATTACCACTTCTATGTCCCTTTATTCAGAAGACCCGTGGCTGAGTAGCGATCAGGTACTGAGGTCAGATTTTCCAGTGAAATAACTGTTTAAGACATTGCTGGTGGAAAGTGAACTCTAAGATAGATCATGTTTTTGTTTTTGTTTTTTAAGGCAAAATCTATTTAGCTACAGAAGCTCTGGGACACGACAGGGATAAACTATATTGTAAGTATTTCCAGGTAATACGGACTTTCAGTACATATGAAATCCTCTAGGTCAAAGGTATATTTATGGTTTTTTGCTGGACATGAAGAAAGGAAGTCAAACAGAAATGGAGGCACCTAAAGTTAATGGTGAAAAGGAGAGGTACATATCACTTATCACCAGGAACAATTAGTCAGCTTGCTAACAAAGGGACCTGAAGAGGTTGCTCAAGCAAGTTTACTAGGGTATCATTTTCTTAGTGAGAGCTGGCTTAAAAATAAAAAGCCTCAAGGTAGTAATACTCAGGTTATTTTTGTTAAAAAAAAAACCATAAGGATATGACAAAATTGCCTTTTTACTGGGTCTTCGTATGCATTTTTAGTATTAAAAAATTCAGTATTTAGATATCCTGGACCCAATAACATCAAGAGAATGAAAGGAGGCACTTTGATTTATTTACTAGCTCACAGTTGAGATTTAACCATCTATTTACAAAATCCCTGTAATTCATTCACATTATCAAAGATTTCTTCTTTCTCCCTCTTTTACTAAATCACAGTCTTTTAAATCTAAGCCAAAGTATGGGGCATTTTGTTAGGTGTACAATGTCGGTGCAACCTGGATGTAAAAGTTATGTGTCTGAACTGGTTCCTCTGTATTTTCACAGAAAAACATGTAGTAAGAATATGAGAAAGAGTAACAACTGATTTTTAAAAATACAACTCAAAAGTCCTTTAAGACCGTTAAAGGTATGAGATGCCTGAAAAGGAGAAAATGTAGTGGTGAAGGGAAGAAAAAGTTTTTAGAAAATTTCTGGTAAGAGAATAAATGGATCTTACTTTGCAGCTGCTTTGGTGACCTCATCAGTCAACATGTCTCGAACCCTGTGGTACAGATGGAAAAGAAGTATGAGAGTTTATGGTAGAGCAAGAAACCAATGTTTTTGCTTATTCATCAACTAATAAGAACCTCTGGCAGTGACTCCAGATCTTAAAACATCCATGTAGAATTTTAGGGTAAAGTGAAAGAACTGTAGTAATGGCTTTCCTTCCATCTCCTCAGGTTACTTAGCAGAGGCAGGGAAGGATCTGAATGGAACTGAGGAGCGTGGTCATGGTGTCATTTCTCATACTGAGTGGTGGGGATACAAGAGCCCTTTATATTATTCTCTGCTATGGACTGAATGTCTGTATCTCCTCCCATATTCATATGCTGAAATTTCAACTCCGAATGCGAGGCCTTTGTGAGGTCACGAGGTGGAGCCCTCGTGAATGGAATTAGTGTCCTTATAAGAAGAGAGACCAGACAGCTTGCTTTCTCTCTGCTCTCTGCCATGGGAAGATACAAGGAGAAGGCAGCCACCCGCAAACTTAGGATCAGGCCCTCACCAGCACCAGATCCGCTGTCACCTTGATCTAGGGTTTCCCAGCCTTTGTAACAGTGAAAAATAAATTTATGTTGTTTAAGCCACCTGGTCTATGGTATTTTTGTTATAGCAGCTGGAACTAAGACACTTCTTTCTTCTCTGCTCACCAAAACAGCAATTTACTTCTTTCAAATTGTAGATAATAAAATTTTCACTACATATATCTACAAAATAAAATTTTAAATGTTGGTTATAGTACATATGAAACTAACATAATGTTATATGTCAGCTACACCTCAATTAAAATAAATAAACGTAGGCTATAAAATTGAACTAAAAGAAAATAATTACATTTGTGGATCTGAAGGAAGGTATGCTCAATTCAAATATTCACAGAATTTTTTTTTCATGTAAGAATCTTGAGATTAAGTAGAAAATAATAATTGACTGCAAAATTTACATTTTGAAGAGGATATAGACATTTTCACTATACACTTTGAGTTTCATACAAAGTTTTTATAAATATCATAGGAGCTTTGCAAATATAAACTATATTTGCATTCATAAATATTTGCGTTTGAAATATAATAAAATCTTAGCTATTCAGCACTCTGAGAACGACTCATTCTTTAAGAATAAGAGCCAAGTTTTTCAGATAGTTGTAAACTGTTCCTTAAACTGGTATTTCATAAAGCCATTTGACAGTAAATTTTCCTAAAACATATTGGCCAATCTTGTTCTTCCTAAATGGAATATAGTGCATTCAATGTATTCTTTAATTGGTCAACATGAAATAATTATAAATCATGACTTGCTACACTTCTAGGTAGGGCCACACCTTCCACTGGTTCCTTCTTACCTAATCGTCCTTCTCTCTGCTGCATCACAGATTTTTCCTTCTGTTCTTGTATTAGTCCTCTTACCTTGTGAACATACTACAGCATCTACCATCTTAAAAGAAGAAACTCTCCAGCTATTGCCCCATTCCACTGCTTCCTATACATCAGAATTCATTTAAAAGAGTAGCTTATACTTGATGACTCCAGTTCATCTCCTTCTACTCTCTCTAGATTCTTCTATAACCTGGCATTTGTCCCTACAAAACAGATCCTTCATGGTCACCAATGACTTTCAAGAGGCCCAGTCTAATGCTTAATTCTCAGTCTCCAACTTTTGCAATCTCACAGCAGCATTTCACACAATTGGTTGCTTCTTTCTTGGAACATTTTCTTCCCTCAACTTTTAAGATAGCTTTTAAAATTCTGTTTTCTCTTGGTTTGCTCCCTATATCACTGGTCACTAATGGTCCACCTGCTTTATTGGTTCCCTCTTCATCTCCCCCAATTTCTAAGTGTTGAAGTGCTCCAGGGCTCAGTCCTCTGACCTTTTCTCTGTCTTTACTCATTTCCTAGATGATCTCATCCAGCATTATGATTTTAAGTGTAGTTGATATGCTGATGATTCCTGAATTTATATTTCCAGCCCTGCCCTCACCCTTGAACTCTAGACTCACATAGTCAGTAACCTGTGTGATTTCTCCAACTTGGAGGTCTAATTAGGTATCTCAGGCTTAGCAAGTCTCAAACTTGATTTCTACCCTAGACAGATCTGCTATTCTACAGTCTTCCTCATCTACATAAATGATAACTCCATGCTTTTAGCGATTCACAGTCAAAATCTTGGAGTTATGCTTGATTTTTACCTTTCTCTCAATCTTTTGTACTGTATGTCTCTATGTATTTTTTGATGACTATAGCTAACATACAACTCCCCAAATTATCATTTTCAGAAGATGGAATTAAAACTACACATAAAGGAAAATAGCAAATAGGAAGCAAAATCCAAATTCTTAATCTCTAAGCTTAAATCCAATGTCATAATGTTTTAAACTGCATTGTCATTTTTAAAATAAATCTAGGAAATGTAACTTAAATTAGTTAAATGTGTGCATGCATGCACAAAAACACACACAGAGCTTCTGCTTTTCTACATATGCCAGTTGTTAGTAAGTAAAAAACTGAAACCAAGTATTCTCATTTGATGAACAGATTTTTATATTAAAGAAACCTGTAGCTACAGGCAAAGCTATTTAGATTCTGGGCACTTTACTTAGATTTAAGCTGCTGCAACATTAATCTGACAAGGTATTCATCCCAACCCATGTAACAATTTAAATTGCTTTTTATGTGCCAGCACTTATACATTTCTAGATAATATAGTGGGAATTCACTAGGGGATGTCTGTCAAAGAAATTAAAGCCCTGACATGGAAAAGATGCTCCTAATAATGAAGATGTCTCGGGGAGGGGGGATCAGGGGAGCAGAAGGGTATTCCTTGACTAAATGAGTGGGAAAAACACTAAACTTTCATTTAAAAGCATATAAAATAATCAATTATAGGGGAAAACGGGAAAAACAAACCATTTCCACATTGCTTTAGAAACCAATAAAATATATATACAAAATTCATGAATACAAAGCTCTCTTTCTTATCTTACATCTGGGAAAGAGATGGAAAATATACCTATCAGATCTTCAGCCTTTTCCCCTTTAGGCTCACACAGAGGTTACAATTCCAATATTAAAGTCTTTAAAGCGGCCACCTTCTCCCTCACAGTTCGTTTCCCATGTCGAATAATGAGCAGCGGAATGCCATCCCCTTACCAGAGCCAGGCTGTGCTTTTTTTGTATTGCACCTCCTCAGGTCCTTCTTTTCCGTGTTTTAATTGCAGCTCCAGCTCTGCTATTCGTCCCTGCAAAAAGCACAGCATAAATCAGCATGCAAACTCTGTGACCAAAATTATCTTAAAATGTCTTTGGAAAACACGTAGGTAACAGATGTATCCTTTCCCAACTGGCCTAAGGTGTTCCTGATAGGATATCAGATATGACAGAGGATGTGTAAGGAGAGAGAATTACATCACTGTTCAGGGATTTCTACATTCACCAAATAAGTATATCCTGAAGTCTATAGTGCAAAGAGCGCTTTGGCAAATTTAGTGCAAAACACTCAACGTGTATAGTGCAAAGGACTTTGGCAAATTTAGTGCAAAGCACTTTGTTTCAACAGATCTATTAAAAGCAAATTTGAATTCTATGGGTCCCATTCCAAAAAATCCCCTATATGATAATAAATAGCTTCTGTCAGCAGCTGATAATTTTAACGACACTATACCAAGACTGGGGTCTGGGTACCAGCATTATAACAGAATGGTAGCAAATGAGTACGGTAAATACATAACACTTAAGATTTAGGTAATGAATTACAAATTTTTTTCTCAAACAGCTGCATATTACATTTCTATTTCCTGAGTGAATTTATAGATATAATCTCAACCTATATCGTGTAATAAAAACATAGCTAATATCATTAATATCTTTAAGAACAAGGCCTTCAAATATTTATTATCTGTTCAATTTTTTTTACACTCAGGCCTATTTTGATCACATGCTTTCCCCTCTACTCCATCACCAATTACATTATTTAAATGTAATTAAAATACTGGTTTATTGATATACCCTGAACTGGACAAGAACTTAGATTGCATATTGTGTTACTGAGTAATACCAAACCATTTTCGGAAGTAGTTGTGCAGCTTACCTCCTCATAAGCAGTAAATAAGAGTTCTGGTTACTTCATATCCTAACTAGCATTTGGAACTGTCAGGTTTTTAAATTTTTACCATTTTTGCAGGTGTGAAATGGTGCTCATTATGGTTTTAATTTTCATCTTACCATTTACTAAGATTGAGCATCTTTCCAAATGTTTATTTTCTATTTGGGTTTCCTATTCTGTCCATTTTTCTACTGGTTGCCTTTTCTTACTGATTTTAGAGTTCTAAGGTATGTTTTACAGAAGAGAAGTATATCTCTATATCCCAAAGAGGGAAGCAATATAGCTTTAGGTTAAGGATCTGGGCTCTGGGATTGAACGTCCCAATATAATGCCATTTCCACTTACTTCAAATTTTACTGTGTAAATTTGGGCAAGTTACTTCATTTCTCAAAGCTTTAGTTGCCTCATTTGTAACATATAGCTGACACCTAACTCATGGTATTAGAGCATGATATTAAATAATGCGGAAAAGTGTCTCTTTAGTACAGTGACCGATGACAAACAAGAGCTACCATTACCAGGTTTGTTGTTAAAAACAAACTCCCCTTATTATCTTCGTATAAGCTGTTCTCTCATGAAAGTATCTAAATCCTTCTTGAAATAATTCATATTTTTAATCTGTTTACTTTTATAGAGTAAAAGGTTCCCCAAGATGTAATATTCAGATATACAGCTGCATGTCTTTGTATTTCTCTCATATACTCTGTTACTAGCCTGTAAATTCACTGAGGAAGACAAGGATGGTTTCCTCCATCTAAGGAGGCACACAGTGTGCTGGGGCTCACCAGTTCAGGCACTCTGAGATTTCATGGGCATTCTGTTCACATTCTTCAAAGATTCTGTTTACTTCAATCATATCACCCCCAACTCCATGTTTTCAATGACAGAACCCCAGCCCTTTCCCTCTCCCTTCAGTTTCTTGGAGCAAGGTATCAGAAGTGATTCAACTGGCAAAATATTAATATCTAATATTGATATTGGTCTCCCAAGAGGGTAGGCAAAATAGAAAATAATTTTTATTGCCTATCTGTTTGTTATGCTTCTTAAATCATGCCTCTTTCCTCCTAAAACATTTATTTTCCATAGTGCTTCTCCAAAAAAAGGTAAGAAATAGGAAATTAAAAGGCTAAAAATCTGTTTAGAAATAAACAAAACACAAAAAAGCCAGTGTATGTGCAGCATCTTGAGAAGGCCCACTCTTTTAATCTCTCCTGTAGCCATAACCAGTACAACCATTTCACTGTGACTAGCAAATTTCTCATTTTTTCTTTCTCAGTCTCTGTTCTTCTCAATCTCCTTTTCTGAACTGCCTCTCTAACCCCTTCCACCCAGCCTGTGTTAGGCTATTTATTCAAATCCACTTTGCCATCCAATTCTTCACCTGCTGATAACAGAGATCTGGTGGCATTGAACTCAGCTACCTCTGCTTCTGGTTAACAGCTGTGGTTAAGCGGGGGGCGCAGGTGGGCAGGGGACAGTCATTGGGTGAGAAAAAGCTGAGATGATCACTTGAATTGAGATTTTTGGATTGCCCGTAAATTCCAATTATTAATTTACCTATTCTTCTTAATTAAAAACATTTTCAGCCTTTGTAACCAAAAGCTTGCTGATTACAGTGAGCAATTTCCCTAGCTCTCAACCTGCACATTAAAAACAAACAAACAAAAAACCCTTACAAGTGGTCAAAGAGTATTTTGCTAGGAATCACAATTCCTGACTGGTTTTGATTTCAGACTTTTGTGCAGCAGGCTGACCAACTCAGGAACAAGCATCTGGAGTCGACCTGTTTTAATTCCTCTGTCCTGTCTGAGGTCATATTCACAGTCCCTAAGAGCCCTTCTAACCTGCTCTGCATCCCACAAGGGCAGCAAGGTAAAGACAACGGTAGAGGGCACCTTCCCAAAATGGACTTGGAACTGTCCATCAACTTGTATCTGCATTTTTCATCTTAATGGGAAGAAATCCAAATACACCCCCATGTCAACCACTTTGATATGCTTGTAATTCAAAGCCCCACATTCTCGTGGAAAAATTAGATAAGGCTGGAAGCTGACGCCCAAGCAAAAGGCACTAGAAGTGTTCACATCTCAAACTTATTCACATTATAATCAACCTCCGGGAAATAATGTAGAATGTACCTTTTAGCATATCTCCTTGGCTTACTGAATAAAACATGGCTCCTCTAAACGATCCTCTAGTTTAATGCTACAAAATATGTCTAGCACCAGATGGAACTAACTATAATTCCTGCACAGAAGAGTTATCTTCCGGGAGAGAAATTCTTCATATAGACGAGAAGTCTGGCAGTTGCTCTAATTCTTCTAAGATGCCATAAATTCTATTTAAGTGTGTGGGCTCATTTAAAAAAAGACTTGATGAACAGTAAAAATGCACCAGCATATTTTCAAATAATAGTGATAGCCTAAAAAGCATTGCTGGACTTTCAAGTAATATTGAAAATCTTCTTATTATAGTCTATCTATACTTTGAGTTTCACTTCTTAATCACCAATTCCCAATGGAACTAGACTTATTAGAAATCAAAGGAAAGAGATTTTATGTGATAAAGACAGACACTATCACCCACAATAGTAGAAAGGCAGAATAACTGACCTGTATCACCAAAAATACTCAGCAGACTTTTTATGAATAGATCTGTCTTCTTAAATATTAAACCAGTTGGCATTATTTGTTGTTACAACTAATGACAGTATTAGGGAAAGTGCATGAACAGTGGAAAAGGCTGAGGCTCTGGAGTCAGACAAAAGCAGGTTAAGTTCTAGTTCTCTCGTTGATTTTGTACTGTTTGCTTTGCTTTCCTAGCTAACCTTGCTTCCCCATCTACAATCCTGTTACACGTGAGGTTAACAACACCCATTTCAAAGGGCTTCTGTAAAGATTAATTGAAATAATATACGTTAAGTGTTGGACACACATTAGTTATTCAACAAATGGTAGCTCTTATTTAAAAAAAAACAAAAACCCAACAACCATGGAGGGTTTTTTAAAATCAACTGTTTGTCATTTATATGCGCAATACTATAATCCTGTTCAATTTAGCCTTCCTTATGCTAAGAGCTAAATAAAATTCTCAGGTCTTTCTGGAGAAGGAGGAGTTCTTCTTGCCGGCTCCAGGTGCCTGTAGGGCTTTGTACATCCTCTATTAAAGCATCCAAGATCTGTACTGGAGCTGCAAGTGCCCACATTAGGTTTCCTGCACTGGACTGGTTGCTCCCTGAGAGGAAGAAACACTTTAATTCCTCCTTCTATTCCACACATACATGGCATAGGGCCTGGCCAGTAAAGGGTGCTCCGTAAATGTTTGGGGAAGGTAAACACTGCAAAATTACACAGGGAAAAATAATGTGCAAAAAAGTGCATACTCTGACATGCAGTCTCACTCTTCTTGAGCACAAACTATAATTGGTTCAGTGTGTGTATGAGCAATTCGTTCAATTCACCTATGCATCTATTCAAAACTGTGTGCCTGGATGCTGCTGAGGATAAAAAAGTGGTGTTAGCGAAGCAAAAGGAAACAATGGTTCCAAGAGGATGTCTTGAAAATGCAGATTCCAGTGTAGTTTGGGAAATCATCTAAAACTCTTTTGCTCCGAGTAGGGTTGATAGACTGAATTGAAATCACCTGGCAGCTTGGTAAACATGGAGATTCCTGATCCCCTACTCAGTTCTAGTCAATCAGAATCTCTGAAGACGCATTAGTACTTCATAAATTCTAGACTCAATCACATGCGGTAGCAAGGTTTAAATTTAAGATGAGAACATCAATGCCAAGCTGTTTAGTCACTCCCCTGCCCCTGCCACCCGCTCCCGCCCCATCACCCCGATCTTTTAGGACAGCCGTTATCTTTAACCATAACACCTCACTTGCTAAGACTTCATGAAAATCTTACTTCAGGCCATAAATTATGCAAGTACCATCAGATTTTTTTCTGTCATCCTTAACAATGAATTCGAAGCTAGGGAAAAGGACTGAGCTCGTTTTTTCTTATATTGGTAACTGTTGCAATACTCCCAAACTGATTAAAAATTAATCCTAATTAAAAAAACGCACAAACTATAACTTAAAATATTATTAGAATAAAAAAAGTCAAACTGAGTATAATTCATTTATTTAGTGAGCACCTGTTATGTTTTAGACATGATGTCAGGTTTGAGACAGCAGAGAGGAACAAACGGCTCCTGGCTTTAAGGAGCAGAGACAACCAGGAGGCCTCGGACACATAACTGAAATGATAAAGGCTTCCAAAGGGCAAGTGTGGTTCTATGGAAGTGCACAGGAGAGGTACACAATCCAGTGGGGGAGAGGGAAGGCACACAGGTAGAATCTTCTAGACAACAAGTAGAGGTGAGGCAGGCAGAGGGAGGGGCAGTGCCTGCAACAGAAGGAACGGCGTAGGTAAAAGCCAGGACATTCAGGAAGACATGCTGAGTTTGGGAAAAGAAGGAAATTGAGCAGGGCCAAAAATTCAGGGGAAGGTAAGAGGTAAAGCTGGAGATGCGAGCAGGTCCAGTGTGATGGCGCACAGGTATGAGGTAAGAGGATGAGCTCAAGTTGAGGTGCTGTGGGGCTGCCACGGGGGACTTCTGGGACATGGGGGAGATGTTCCAAAAGCAGCAGGACGTAGAAGGATAGCGCTCAAGGGGAGGTCTGGGTGGAACACAGACTTGGGGCGGGCGTCACATTTAAAATTAAAGTGCAGTTATATATATATACGTATCTCACTTTCTTTATGAGCAAAAATACCATCGCATTTTTGATACTGCTATTTTCCTAAGTGTTTTTATAGTAAAATACGTATTTGTAGTAAAATTTAAGGTTAAGAAGGAGACACTCCCTAGAGCAACCCACTCTACACTTTCATTACCTGTAAAACGGCGTGATAGGCACGGTTCATATAGGCAAGCCAGGCCTGTGGGAGAAAAATTGCACGGTGCCACTCAGAAAGCTGGATGTGAACCTGCGGGGGAAATATACCAAAACATAAGTCAGACTGCACAGTATTAAAACAGACTGAAATTAAAACTGTATCATCAATTCTTTCCTTCCCCTCATTTAAATGGTTTAGATACTAAAACAAACCAAATCAGTCTAGGATCAGAACCACAAATAAGATCTTCTGGATATTTTCAAAGGAGAGGAGTTTATAGAGTCTTGTAAAGACAAAATAAAATAAGCCTGGAATTTTCTAAATTAAAGCAAATAAAACCCTACAATAATAACAAGCTAAGATGTATGTGTAATACAAATATGTCCTTGAAAATAGGGGGAAAGTCTGCAGAGCCTCTCGCCAATGTCAGGAAACTAGGTATTGTCTAACAAATCCCCCTAGTAATTTTAAATAAAAATAAATATTGCTCACATCCTGGATTACCAATATGACAATTTCTGAAGTAATAAACTTAAATTGCCAACAGAAATATCATGTTGTGTAGAAACCATGATGGCATGCAAATGAGTACTGCACACAGCAATTGTGCACACCACTGGATAAATGCCCTTTAATCAGTGTGGGTAAACAAGAGAAAAATGATACATGCCAACACTGAAATCCTGTTTCTGAAGACAGGCCCAGACAAAACATCTGGTTTTCATAGCCATTTCTGTTTCTACCTATTAGTATATGGCTATCTTGCAACAAATCTTCCCAAGGTCTGCTTCTGTTAAAGAAAGATCCCTCAAGACAAAAAGTCACAGTGCATCACATTTCATGTTTCCTGTAACTCCTCTCATTGAAACTCCAGCAACTGAAACTTCAGTCTATGTCTCAGAGAAGAGCAACAACAAATAAAGAAAAAGGATAAATTTCTATATAATTACCCCAGAATCATCATAACTACAGTGTTTAAGGAGATTTTTCTGTATTACAGGAATTAATTTTCTCAAGTGCTTTGTGATAGGGGAGAGAACAACCTCTCTGAATATAGCTGGCTCCCAGGGCCTCTGGCATTTTCTCTACTCCCAGCCTTAGTGTGGGCCTACTACACGCAAGGGTCTATGTATGGGAGGATATGGGGACTATGCGCTGAACAGTGTCTGCAGAGCGCGCAGAAATGGGCAGGAGAGCCAGAAATGGACACACATAGATTACAAGGCACAATTATGAAGCATCTATGGGAACAAAGAGATTCTGTCTACCATCTATTACCCCTTGTTCCACTGCTTCTTTTTAAAAAATTAGATAAACAGTATGAAAAAGATACTCAGGTCATGAGATGAACTTAAAAAAAATTATAAAAACAGGTGACTTGTTTTTCTGATGAAGAACCCACTCTAGCCAGTACAGAAGGGGGAACCTTCTTCACATGTTAACAGAGCTCCTTAAAGGAATGGGCCCACCAATTCCTGTTCTCTTGTTATCCAGGAAGCTGATGATAACCTAGTTCACACTGCCAGCTGTGGAGGCATTAATCAGTCCACGGCCTTGCTCTCTGTTTCCAAAATGTGGGGACTTTTACCTTTGTTCCTATCAATTCTGTTCCCTTTTCATAAAATACACTAACTATCTTTTTAAGTCTTATTCTGAGACCTGGACTTAACAGAAAGGACGCTTAAGCACCACAACCAAAACTTATTTCTTCTTTCAGAACTCCAAAATATTTAACAATTTTGCTGCCAAATAACCCATGGACATCACTCCACAACTGAGAATCTCCACAGTTTCAGCAAATTGGCAAAAAGAGCAGTGGACATTTTTTTGGAAAGACAATGGTCTCAACTGCTTCTTACACCTGAGTTTTAAAAAAAAAAGTATTATGGAAAAAATGTAAAGGAAAATGAGCAAATCAAACATTGAGCTTCTAGGAACAAAGACTTTCATGCCGGGAAACCTATAAAAGGAGGTTATAAACTGAAGGTTAAAGCTAATCCTGCTCCTGCTGCTCAGACATCTGAAGGTCGGTGCGGGGACGCAGTCGTGCTTGAGCCCAGATACCAGTCTGAACTCCCCATGTTTCATGAGATTATACCTAGTCTTAGTGTTCTATGGAGTTAGCTGTGAATAAATCTCTTTAAAAATGCACTTTCTTGCTCTCTCCCTTACTGAAGAGGTGCTTAGGGAAATAGCCTGAATACAGTCACATCCCTACTCTCCACTTGTGTTACAGGCAAAAGAGATCTCCTAGGCCATTTTTTACCAAAAACAGATTTTAGGACGCTATTCCGATTCAATGTACAGCCACCCATATAGGTTAATGTTCATTCCATTTATATGAAATTTCCAGAATTTCCAGACAGAAATATTCATACAGAATAAATCCATATATATAGAAAGCAACTTAGTGGTTGTCAGGGGCAGGGAGGAGGCGGGGGGAGAGGAAGAAGTGGGAGGCAATGGGGAGTGATTATTTAATGCATACATGGTCTCATTGGAGGGTGATGAAAATGTTTTACAACTAGATAGAGGTGATGGCTTCACATGTGAACATACTAAATACCAGTGGATTGTACACTTGAAGCTTTAAAATGGTTAGTTTTATGTTATGTGAATTTTACCTCAATTAAAAAACAAACACTCAAGATAAGGCAAAGTTCCCTAAAGTGAGCACATGGCTGACCTGTTTGAGGAACTGAAATAAGGCCCGTGTGACAGCAGACAGAGTAAGCAAAGAGGGAGAGCGGCCAATTCCAAGGAGAAAGCAGGGCCTTCCAGGTCACTTTTCAGGACGTCAGGTCACTATAAGAATGACAAGATCAAGTCTACATTGTAAAAGGATCATGCTGACCACTAGGTGGAGGAGAGACTGTCGGGGATAAAGGTCAAAGCAGAGAAACCTCGGAGCCTCCTGCAAAAACCCAGGTAAGAGACAACAGTGGCTCAGAGTGGAAACATTGTCGAAAAACAGTTCTCGAATATTTAGCTACGTAATTTTTCCACCCTGCCCCAAATGTTAAGTAAATGTTGAGTAAAATGTCAACATATAAAACAGAGAACAGAGAAGTAAAATTTGCCTAGACGAAGTAAGGATGAAGGCTGAGGCCTTGGTGCTCAGCCCCCTTGATCATCCAGGTCTACTTTGTGGTGGTCCTCAGGACTCTAGAGGGACATAAAAGAGATTCATATTTGTCAGGAGATGGACAAGGGTGATGGGCTGACCACAAAGGAGTACAGGGAGATCTTCAGGGTCAGAGAACTGTTCTTATTTTGACAGTGGTACTGATTGGACAAACGTATTCACTTCTCAAAATTCATAGAACTGTACACTAAAAGGGGAGAAGCCTGCTTTATATAGATTACAACTCAATACAAATAAAATGTAAAACACACAGTTTGAAATCACTACTTTCAGAATATGCACCTCTCAAATATTCACCTCCAAACACCTATTACCCTCTGTACACTTGTTTGTCATTATCATTCAAAATCCACTCATCCCTTTATCTTTCCTGTTTCTATCAATATTACCCCATCAATATTGCAGTCACCCAGGTTTGAAATGTCTGATTTATCCTGGACTTCTCCCTTGCCCTCCATTCAACGGTCAACTCTACCTCTGAAATGTTTACTGTATTTGTCCCTACTTTCTTCCTCACTGGTTTGGTCCTGCGCTGATTATTGAGGCCAGCAAAGTGATCTTCTAACAGCGTAAAATCTTTCCTCCTTCTGATACATCCTCAATGGTGCTGCTACTATTACATTAACTCAGAACTTCTTTTCAAAAACCTTTGATGGCTTGTTAAAGAATAAAGCCCAAATTCCTTTGGGCTCTGTTCAAAGTATTTTAGAATCAAAAGTACACCATTTATTTTAAGAAATAACTTGTCGTGTAAGAACTCTGCTGGCTAAGATCCTCAGCCAATATCCCCATTTGAATTTCTGCTCCTCTCTTTCATTTAACCTGTATTCTGGCTGACCTGGGTTATAAACCAATTCCCAAGCCTGCTCTATACTCTACAGGACCTTTGCATTCACTGACTTCTTCCACTGCTTTGAATGCCCTGTCTTTCTATCTCTACTTACTGAAATAATTTCTCCCATCCCTATACTTCTAGTGTGCTATATGCCTCTCCTGTAATACTCGACAGATTCCATCTTGATTATTTGTGTATGGACCTTAATCTCATACAATCCTAAAGGCAGAGATCATTTCCTGTTCATCCCAGAATCCCTCCCATGGAACTCACAATAAGTTTTCACTTATGTATCTGCTGAATTTAATGAAATTAAATGTACAATATTTGCTTTAAGACAAAAATCTTGTCATGTGAAAACCATGCTACTATAAACAAGTAACGACAGAAAGTTATGATGTGGGAAAACACAACATTAGTAAACTTTTTTTAGTAGGCACAGTTAAACTCAAACGCAAGTTGTTGAGGATATATGAAATTTTATGAAATATGTCCAAAATGTTTTGGCTAGGAAATGTTTAATTCCAGACAGAAACACCGTGAGTGACAAGGCAAAATTTTAAAGAGGGTATTGTAAACTTCATATTTTGAAATTTCCTAAAATTTTAAATTTGTATCATACAAGTTCTAAATATGTACACTTGGAATACTAGCTCAATAGATAATATCCTGCTTAGAAACACAATTCACAAATACAAGGGGAATGGTGAAAGAGAATGAAAAAGAAGAGCTTGTTCCTTCACGGACACATGTTTTACTTGAAGGGACTGCTTGGCCACCTAGTTAGATAATTTACTGTTCAGAATACATTGCTCAGAAATTTGGTAATGTTTTCTGCCTCCAGGGTGATGGTAATAAATGCAATTATTCATGTATAAGAAAATTCCCACTTTAACAGCCCTTCATTAAATAATTTGCATCCAGTAAGACAAGCTTTAGTGAGGTTGTTCAACTGTAAAACTGGAATGAGATAAGGTATATCAGCATGTAAAAATCAACAGGTAAAGAGTTTGCTACTCATTTTAAAACCATAGTGTCACAAAGTAAAGCATTTTCACGCTTCCCAGATGTACATATTATTCTCAAGAGGAAAAAAAATATTTAACTTCAGTTGCTACACAGACACACCAGTTCTGAGCCACTACATTTGGTCTATGATATACACACACTCCTCCCACATTTCCAGAAGAAAAACCATTTGTACTTAGTGTGAGAGACCCCCAGAGCCACTCAATGTCCCATTATTTATAAATAAGAAATAATTGGCTTCAATTTTCCGTCAATAGTAATCTTGTTTGCACAGAATAATTTTTTGTTACTCCTGCCCCCTGACAAATAGTGATTGGAAGATGAGAAGGGAAGGCTTGTGGAGGACACATTTTTAAAGCAAAATGACACATTGCTTTGTAGGTGCTTTCTGGACATTTAAAACTCTCTCTCTGCTCCCTCCCTGCCTCCCTCTTTCTCCTGCTCAGTCTCCCCCCCCACCCCACCTCCTCTTTCCCATCAGGATAACATTAGCTTGAAAGCTGACAATTCAATCACATCTCAAGCAACCATTTACTCTGTTATTTAATAGGAAGGGGGAAAACCCTGTTACCATAACAACTCACATCACATGGTAATTACGGAGTCTCTAAAATACAACAAACCATACTTTTTTCACAGTGTTTTCTAAGGGGAATGTGTAATAAGCAGATACCACTTCCCCCAATTATTATTCAGAATTTTCATCTAACTGTTTTATAGTGCATGAATGCTAACCTACTCCATGTTTTTTTTTATAGGAAATATGTTTTTAAATAAAGAAGGAACTGAAAGAAAAGGGTAAATACTCTCCTTACATTTCAAATGATGGGTTATATGCCATGTACTCTGGGGCATCTGGGGGGAAAAATTTAAAGAAGGAAGAAGAGAAAGATTAATTTATAAGGCAAAACAACTCCAATGGTCAATTTCAAAAGAACGAAAGAAGAAAAAAGATTCCATTCAGAGCAGTGCTGTCAGTAAGCCCGATGAGGTCTCTCTGAAATAAAAATGAAAAAAGAGCTCATTACCTAATGCTGAGGCAGAAATACAGTTGGATAGCAGCAGCTGGATCAGGAAAATCTGCATGTGCCCAAAGGTGGAGGAGATAATGAAGCAAGTCTGCCATTCTCATCCAAGGGCAAGTCAGCGTCATCCAATTTAGGAGTGAGTGTCATGTCAGAGATAGAAATGCCAAAGGATGACAAGACAGGCAGCAAGTTTCAGGGAAGGAAACTGTCATCCACCTTCAGCTTCCTCAACAACAGGAGCCAAGTCAGTCTCAGGGTGAGAGGAAGGAGGCGTAAATCAGGGCAGAAGAGGACAGTCACGTGAGCTTGGAGAAGCCCTAGTGGATCTGAAATGACCCCTGGTTGTCCCCTATTCAAAGCAGCAAACAGAGAGGGGGCACTTCAGTTTTAGAGAAGTCTAAACAGGACAGCGATTATGTCAGGTCAAACCCAAATCAGTCTTAGATCTCTGAGTCTTCCAGAAGTATAACATGGCAGAGTTTCACTTTAAGAAAAGTCAATGAAAAAAGAAGCTTTTAGAAAGAAGGAGATGATAGAACACTTTCCAAAAGAATTCATCACAGATTAAATAGCTAGTTCTCCATGACATTGAAAATACTTGATTTAACTAATACGGTTAGTGAGAAATACTGACAATTACATAGAGCAAAATACACTTCAAAATATGAAAAGCAGAGCACTTGGACATTCAAAACTAAGTTCTTTTACCCATTCATTCACTCACTCACCTATCTATAGTTGTAGACATTAAGAAGGCCACAGAATATCCTATAGGTACACGTAATCTTTGGCCGGGGGGCGGGGAGGCTAAACCATATAAATGAATAACAACACAAACAGTACATAAGAGCTTGTTCAAATGACAATAATGTCATTTCTTGGGAAGACTTCAAAAATATTCTATTTGCCACCAATTTAATAACAACATTTCTGGAAAAGGTAACGATCCTGCTAAATGCACATATAAAGTATAAGACACATCCAAGTTTCAAAAGGATTAAAGTCGTTAATTTAGCAAACATTTATAAAGCATCTACTAGGTGCCAGGAATACTGAGCACTGGAGCTACACATGACCAAAACAAACTCCATGATTTTATGAAGTTTACACTTTAAAAAAGGAGCTAGTCACTAACTGTCATATATGCTGTGCCACCCAAATCCCCACTTCAGGATTAGTAGGGATGGATGGATGGATGAGTAAGCAGTCTCATAGACTAAATAAATCAAATTTATAGTCATAAACATTCCTAAAGAAAACTCCAAGTCCAGAGGTTTCACTGGAAAATTCTACCAACCATTTAAGGGAAAACTATTTATAAGGATAGCATATCAGACAAAGATTTTATAAGGAAACTACAGAACAGTATCCCTCATAGATGCACAGACGCAAAAATCCTTAACAAAATGTTATTAGCAAATCAAATTCAGCAATATATAAACAGGATACTACATTATAGTCAAGTGGAGTTTACCCTAGAAACGCAGATTTGGTTCACATTAGAAAATCAAACAAAATAATTTATCATATCAACAAACTGAAAAAGTATATAATCATTTCAATAAATGTAGGAAAAAAAACCCATGTGACAAAATTCAATATCTATTTGTGATAAAAACCATTAGCAATTTAGGAATAAAAGGAAGCTTCATCAACCTAATAAAGGATATCTACAAAATCTCTATACTAAAATAAACTAAATATATCATATTCAATGTTAAAACACAGAATGCTTTCCCCCAAGACTGTGAACAAGAAATATTTGTTCTCACCACTCCTATTCAAAACCATACCAAAGGGCCCTAGACAGCACAAGCAGGCAAGAAAAAGAAATAAAAGGCATACATATCAGAAAAAAAAAATTAAGACAATCTCTATTCATAGACAACATTACAATGAAAAACAAAAAGACCCTACAAAAAAGCTGTAAGAACATATAAGAGGGTTTAGTAAGGCTATAAAAAAAAAGTATCAGTTTATATGTTACAGTCTAGTAATGAGCAGTTGGAAATTAAGACAAACCAAAAAAATTGTCTAATTCCACTAGCATCAAAATACTTAGGGATATGCAATACTTGTTAAATTTAACAAAATATGTGCAAAATTTGTAAAAATAAAATGATAAAACATTGACCTAAAATAATGGAAAGATACATTTTGTATATGGGTTGAAAACCTCAATATTATGAAGACATCAGTTCTCTCCCAAATTTATCTACAGATTCAATACATTTCTAACCAAAATTACAGCAGGCTTTTTTGTAGTTTCTCAAAGTTGATTTAAAATTTATATGGAAAAGCAAAGGGCTTAAGACAGCTAAATTTAAAACAAAATTGGGGGACTCATATTACTCGATTTCAAGACTTACTATAAAGAAACAATTATTAAACTTTGTGGTTTTGATTAATGTCTACACACTGAAATCAATGGAACAAAATTAGGTACAGAAATAGACCTATACATACATGGACAAATAATTTTTTGACAAAGTTGCCTGGGTGAAGAAAGGATGGTATATTCAACAAATATAATTCACACCTTATAAAAAATTAACTCAAACAATCGTGGGCTAAAATGTAAACCTTAAACTATAAAACTTCTACAAGAAAACTTAGGCATTCCACCAAGTGATTAATTGATAAACTATACATGATATATATTCATATAATGGAATATTATTCGGCTGTAAAAAGGAATGAACCACTGACACATACTATAGTGTATATAAATCTTGAAAACATTATACTACATAAAAAAGCCAGGCAAAAATACCCCACATATTGCATGATTCCATTTATATGAAGTGTACAAAATAGGCAAATCTGTTGAGACAGAAAGTGGATTCATGGTTGCTGAAGGCTGGAGAGTGAGGAGAATAGAGAGTGACTGCTAATGGGTACAGAGTTTCTTTGGGGTGTGATGAAAATATTCTAAAATTGATTGTGGTGATGGTTACACAACTCTGTGAATATACTAAAACCACTGAACTGAACACATTAAATGAGTGGATTTTATGGTATATAAATTATACCTTTTTTTTAATTAAAAAAGGGAGAATATGGGAGAAAAAAAGAAAACAGAAAATCCTTGGGTAAGACAAAAAGCAAGAACCATAAAAAGGAAAACTTGAAAATTGGAATTCTTCAAAACTAAGATCTGCTCTTCAAAAGACATCACTAAGCAAATGAAAAGACAGGTTATGGATTAAGTGAAAATATTTGCAAAACATATCTCTAATAAAAAATTTATATCCAGAACATATGAAGAACTCTTTTGAAAACAAAAACCAGGTTTAAAAATGGGCAAAAGAGCAGGACACTTCACGGAAGAAAATACATAAACGGCAAATAAATACATGAAAAGATGCTCAATATCAGTAGTCTTAAAAAGAACACACACAAATTAAAAACCACAAAAGGGAAACCACTAACCATTATGGCTAAATTTAAAAAACTGACCGTATCAAGCAGTAGTGAGGAGGCAGAACAATTAGAACTCCTTTACATGGCTGGTAGGCATCCAAAATGGGGCAGTCACGAGAAAAAGAGTTCAGTACTTTCCTATATTCACTTAGCATATGACCCAATGATCTCACTCCTAAGTATTTATTTACTCAGTAGAAAAGGGAAACAGATGTCCATACATACACCTGCATGATAATGTTTACAGCAGCTTAGTTATAATCTGGAAAAACTGGAAACAATCCAAAGGTCCATCAATGGGTAAATTAACAAACAAATTGAAACTCTCATGACAGGCTTTTTAAAATAAAAAGACTCAGAATAAGGCAGTAATGGGAATCAAAGCAGAGTCTGAGGAAAGTTCAGCTGGAAAAATACCAAATGGACTGCAATAAAAGAAAGACTAGAAGCATGGAGAAGAGTTAGGAAATACTAGACTTATCTTGGAAAAATCCGAAGGTATTCTTTTTAATGTCTCTGCTTAAGCTGGGATGGTACAAGGTAGTTCAGGGACAGTGGAGTTTCATACTGCCTGGGTTCAGTTTCCAGGCTCCTCTACTTATGTGTGTCAAGCACATTAACAGTACCAACCTCACAGTGTTAATATGGAGATTAAATGACTTAATACACACACAGAAACTTTTAAAGTGCCTAAGTTGGTTATTAGCTATTATTATTGTAACCCTTATTAACTAGCTCTTAAAATTCTTATTATTTGTCAGTCTGAGAAACTGCACAACTCATTCTCTATTTTTGCCTCTTTTAAAATGAACTACAGTGAGAAGATGAATCCAAACTAAAATCCTATCATAGATTGGCAGAATTCTGTACAATATGTTTTCCAATTGACTTCTAAAATAATGATCTCTTCTCAACTTTGAAATTTTCTAGGCATACTACAATACAAGCAGCAAGTATCTTAACCCACATATTTTCTCTGTTCATATCTAAGGCACACCTCCTAAGTTCTGATACCATTTGCTGAATTTCCTTGGTGTCTTCTGCAATCCCCATTAGCACTTTTTCCTACTTCTAGTCTGATGGTGACTTTTGAAATCAGACTTCCATTAATACTTAACACTTTGGTTATCCATCTAAGTGCACAGCTTAAAAACACACAAAAAGGTACCAAATCTCTCTCTTCTTGAAACCATCTAATAAGATGCTAGGGAAAACAAAATTACCTATGTTTTCCTCGCTTTTCTGAAATTAAACCTCTCTTCTTCCTAGAGAAACACAGCTCTTCCCAGATCTTTTTCCCCCTCCTTAGTTAAATAAAAACACTGTACTAGACAAAAAAGGTGCTGAACAAAATATTTACATAGTTTCAATTCTAATTAAATATATGAAAGGACTGTGGGTCACATATGATAAAAATTGGTCTTTAAAAACTGGCTATGCTAACTGGTGGCAAATGGTATGATACAGAATATAATCCAACCAAATTAGCGATACCAACATTTACAAATTATGCATCAAAATAAGATTTAAAGCAAACATACTGTAAAAGCATTAATTACTTTTAACTCATATCCTTTACAATTTTTATAATTTGTACATTTTCATCTATAACTGGTAGATAACTTATTATATCTAAATTTTACAAAATAAACCTCTTTGCTGTGTTTTGTTATTCAAATATTTTAATTTTTATACACTATTTAAATTGTATACATTTTATGAATAACTGTCATAAAATTTTTAAAAACAACAACAAAAACACAAATTTCCCAAATACTTTCCAGCTCCCCCATCCTCTAGTATTGCTATGATCCGCAATGATCAGATTTCATGCAAATCATCTAATGGTATCACATAATTTTACTTTAAAAGGGTGCCCTAAAAGCAAAGTAAAATAAACTCTAAAACCAAAGGTTTTTTTTCCCTAAACACTCTTATTTACTGTTGATTCCCAAATTCACAAAATATACACATTGGTGCCCTACCTACTTTCAAAGGAGTAGAATTAAGAAATAGGAAAGAATATTTCTTTAAATAATAAATTGCTATTTATTCTGAACAATGGCAGTTAAACACTGATGAAATAAACCAAAATCCTAGATACTACTCCCTAAAAGGCTAGGCAGTAGGGGAAGCATGCCAGTTTTTTTGAGAAACACATCAAAATATTTTAGTATCCAGTTGGGTCAACTATTTTTCTTGTCTTTTAAGGCAACTTACATTAATTATGATTAAGAGAAAAATAATTTCCAAACATACACTAAATTTCATGGGCCCAAAGTGAAGGAGGGAATCCCCAAAACATATACAAGCAAGAAGAACCTGTTACAAAGTATGAGAAGGCACCCACCTCATGCACTAGAGCCAGCGAGGTCTGCTTGAAACTTCGCCCTCTACTGGCCATCAGTCGATTCAATGGTTTGCCATCTTTACTCTGATACGTTGAAATATCATAGCAAAATAACATACCACCTTTAAAAAAAGAAGAAACTTATAAAACCATTGTTTATGGGAAAACTTCATTAATTAAGTTCTCAGTAATCCAAATTCAATCAATCTGGATAGAGATATTTAGAAATTAAAAGAATTTGCTATGCAAATTATGATTTTTAACTGTTGGTGTCAGGAAAGCAAAAAATAGAAAAGATACAAGAAGTTACCAGATTGAAACTATCACTTATTTATAAGCCTTACTCATTTGTAAATAAATAAGATGTGAATTGTAAATTTAATCATTTTAAATTTTGTGAACTGTTACTTCTAGAGACTCTAAACTCTTTTTTAAAACTAAATCTCAATTACAGAGAAATGCTTGCACAAGTCAGTCTTCGTGAACTCCTGATAACAGGGGTTCCTTTAGTTTATACCCACAAGTGGACAAGTTTTCCCTCATACCTGAACTCACATACATTCAATCTCCCTCTTTTCCTCCCTCTTCCGTCTCTAATTCTTCTCCCAGTCCTTCCTATTCTAGTCAACTAAGTTGAATTTACAGCATCAGCTGGCCCCCAGTGGCATTTGAAAAGCAAAAGCAGGCAGCCAAATGCTAGACTATGAGTTAGGGCAGTCTTGGAAACTGAGTAATTTTGAGCCAATGAGAAGACATATTCAAGGACTAAGATAACTTAAAACAGAGATGATTACGTTTTAAAATATCTCTTCCTGAAGTATGATATAAGGAAAAGTACACATATCATAAGCATCCAGCTCAATGAATTTTCATAAACTGAATGAACACATGTAATCAGTACACAGATCAAAACAAAACATTATTAATATCCCAAAGTCCTCTCATGTCTAATTCCAGTCACACCTACCTCCACCCCAAAGGTAACAATCTTGTAGCAACCCTTTTGCCTTCTTTGGTAATTTAGGTAACTAGAATTAGGCTGTATATACGCTTCTATATCTGGCTTCTTTCACTCAACATAATCGTTAAGAATCATTCATATTGTTACTGGCAGTTGTAGTATATGCATTGTCATTACTGAATAGTACTCCATCATGTGACTACACCATTATTTATTTATCCAGTTTACTGTCAACAGGTGTTTAGATAGCTTCCAAGTTTAGGGCTACTCAATGCTGTTTATGCTGCTTGGGTAATAGCTAGGTAACTGGGTATAAATTTGTTCAGTACCAGTTTTCCAAACTGGTTGTACTAACTTACATTCCCAGCAGCAGCTTTAGTTGCTCCACATATTTATCAGTATTTCATATTACCCATCTTTTTTTCATTTTAGCCATTCTGTTAAGTATGTCATGGTATTTTACTGTGGTTTTAATTTGCATTTCTTAGATGTCTAATGAAGTTGATCATCTATTCATACGTTCATTGGACATTTGAATACTCTCTTTTTGAAGGGAAAGTTCTTTTTCCTGTTTTTCAATGAGTGCCTTTTCCTTATTGATTTATAAAAATTCTTTATATATTCTAGATACGAGTCCTTTATCAGATATACGTATTATAAATACCTTCTCTCATTCTGTGGCTTGCCTTTTCACTCTCAATGGTGTATTTTGATTAGCACATGTTCCTAATTTTAATAGAATTTGTTATTTTTAAAAACTAGAACTTTTAATTATAGGATCATTTGTTGAAAAGTTCATCCCTTTTCTCCACAACACTGCAGTGGCACTTGTATAACAAATCTGGTGACCTTGTATGTGTGGGTCTGTTTCTGGACACCCCACATTCTTCCATTGGTCAGTTTGTCTATCCTTGCACCAATACCATACTGTCAATTATGATGACTTAATAACAGGGTCTTGAATTTGGTAATGTGTATCCTCCTACTTTGTTTTTATTCTTCAAGATGACCTTAGCTATTCTTGGTCTTCTGCATTTCCTCATAAATTTTACAATCAGCTTGTCAATTTCCAAAACCTACTGGGATATTGACTGGGATTGGGTTGAATCTATATGTTAACTTGAAAAGAATTGATATTTTTACAACATGGAGTCTTCTAGTCCATAAATATTGTAAATCAATCCATTTAGTACCATTTCTTTAATTTTTCTCCATAATATTTTATAACTTACAGTATAAGGGTTTTACATACTGCTTGCTAAATTTATTCTTGGTACTTGATGCTTTTTGGTGCTACTATAAATGGTATAATTTTTAAATTTCATTTTTTGTTATGGTATGTAAAAATATATAATTGATTTTTATATGTTGACCTCTGTATGTATGCAGTAACTTTGCTGAATTCATTTTTTAATCCTAATTAGTCTGTAGTTTTGAGTTTTCTACATACACAATCACAACAACGGCAAATAATGACTATTTTACTTCTTCCTTTTTAATCCTTATGACTGTTATTTCTTTTTCTTGGCTAGTTACGGCCTAGTTATGGCCTCCATCATGATACTGAATAATACTGGTGATAACAAGCATCCACATCTTTTTCCCAATCTCAAGGAGTAGAAGTTTCATTATTTCAGTATTAAGTACAGAGATTGCATTGTAGATGTTCTTTATCAGAATAAAAGAAGTTCCCTTCTAGTCATAGCTTAATGAGAGAGTCTTTTTTTGTATCATGAATAGGAGCTAAGGTTTTCAAAGGCTATTTCTCTATCTATTGTATCTACTGAGGTCATCTAAAGATTGTACTGCCTTATTCTATTAATCTAATAAATTATATTGATTTTCAAATATTAAATTAACCCCTTGTATGTACTGCCAAATTCAATTTTCTAACATTTTGGGGGGATTTTCGCAACTATGTTCATGGAAGACACTGATTTGTTATATTCCCTTCTTGTACTTGGTACAAGATTATGCTGATCTTATCAAGAGTGTTCCTTTTTTTTTTTTTATAATTTTCTGTTAGAGTTTATAGAGACCATTATTATTTCTCCCTCAATTTTTTTGAAGAATTCACCAAGGAAGCCATCTACACCTAGGGTATTCTGTGTGGGAAGGCTATTACAGATTCAATTTCTTTAATGCAAATCAAAGTGTTCATATAGTCTATTCCTCCTGTCAGTTTTGCAGAGTTTTATATTTTGACATCTCATCTAAACTGTGAAAATTGGCTAAAAGTTCTT
This sequence comes from Vicugna pacos, assembly GCF_048564905.1. Lineage (NCBI taxonomy): Eukaryota > Metazoa > Chordata > Mammalia > Artiodactyla > Camelidae > Vicugna > Vicugna pacos. Next base: position 20,271,934 of record NC_132990.1, read on the forward strand.
CATAATATTCTTTAATTTTTTGAACACTGTAGGGTCTGAAGTGGTGTCTCCTTTGCTGTTCCTAATATAGGTAATCTATATTTCTCTATTTTTTTTGTTCAGACTTACCATGGCATTATCAATTTTGTTAAACTTTCCAAAAAATTAACTTTTGGCTTTGCTGATTTTCTTTATTTTATGTTTTTTATTGTACTGATTTTTATTTTTCTTGTTATTATTCCATCCTTTATCATTTCTTTAAGCTAATTTATTATTTTTTTCTAAGTTCCTTGAAATGGAAGTTTAAATTATTATTCTTTTCCTTATTTCTTTTTTCAATATATGTACTAAGGGTATAAATTTCCCACTAACACTGTTTTAGATACATTCCACAAGTTGTATTTTGACATATTTTCTTTATCATTTAGTTCAAAATATTTTCTAATTTCCATTTTGACTTTTTTCTAGCACTTTTTCACTGTATACTTGACAGTGCTTGAAAGAACCACAGAAATTCTAAATGATGGGGTTTTTTTTTATCAGAGAGGAGTTTCTCCTCTGTTAGGCAGAGCGAGTGAAGGACTGATCATCTCAATTTATTCAGGGATTTAACTGAGTTAGGCTGAATTATAGCTTTGATAAATCTTAGTCCACCTCTGTTTCAACCCTGTTCCTAGGGCAGCCTCATCAAGATTTTCAACTGACAGTCTAGTCGGTCTTTGACTCCACAATACAGAAAGATTATAGAAAATTCAGATCTGTCCTTGGAGGTTTTCAGCTTAGCTTTTAACTTCCCATCCCATAAAGCTTCAAAATTTGACAAATATTTTAAGGGAGAAACAGGCTGTGTGTTTGAAGGCCCTCAAGTCCCCAGTTTTGTCACCCAGGTTACCACATATATCTCAAGATCTCTTTTGGTTTCTTTGCCTCCTGTACCTCTTGTTACAGTCAAGCCTGAATTTCAGTCTCTAGCTGAGGCCAGAATTAGTAAGAGCTGTAGATTGTCAGTATTCATTCACTATTTGTGCGCTTTGTTTTCAGGCCCATTCTCCTAACCAGTCTTTGTTTCCTAAGCACCACAAGACTGGAGATTTCATGGCCTCTCAGAAGCATCAGCCTAGTTCTTTAACTTTCAATGCAAACTCAAAATTCATTAAGTATATTATGAGGAAAACCTCCAGCTTGTCACCTGTATTAGTCAAACTCTTCAGAGAAACAGAACCAACAGGATATAGATATACAGATAAGCAAGAGGAGATTTATTAGGGAAATTGGCTCTTAAGATTATTGAGGCTGAGAAACCTCACAATCTGTTCTCTGCAAACTGGAGAATCAGGAAAGCCAGTGGTGTGATTCAGCCTGAGTCAGAAAGCCTGAGAACCAGGGGCGCCAAAGGCCAAAGGCATCAGTAGGTGGATCTCACAGCTCAAGCAAAGAGAGCCAATTCACCCTTCCTCTACCTTTTTGTTCCATTCAGGCCTTCAATCGATCGAATGTTGCCCACCCACATTGCTCAGGGTGGATCTGTTTTACTCAGTCTACTGATTCAAATGCTAACCTCTTCCGGAAACACACTCACAGACTCAGAAATAATGTTTCCCGGTTATCAGAGCATTGCTTAGCCCAATCAAGATGACACATAAAATTAATCATCACATTACTCTAGTCCCATGAAACCACTAAAAGCTTCACCGGTTTCTCTGTCCTCCAAGAGGCCCCTTCCTGGGTCAATCACCAATCTTAGCCCACAGCCAGAATCAGTGAATATTCCCCATAGGAAGGTGGGGGGATCCATGGAGAACAATCTAAAATGGTCTCCCCATTCTGTAGTTTTAGTCTGTTCTTTGTTTTATCTCACCTATGTCTTTGCTTCTATATTTCTTTGATGGCTTTAAAATGAGATTTATTTTTTCATCTATCCAGCTGTGTGTTTAGATGTTAGCAGCAGCAGCAGCAATGCCTTGCCATGCCCTATCACATCCTACTTGAAGTAGAAGTTAAATTATTACATTAAAAACCTGTACCTTGATACCATGTAGTGTGCTTACCTGCAAGGCCAGGTTTCAAACCTGGTTGCTTGTTTGTTTCATACATTTTTAACATAAAATTGGGGATTCCTGCTACAGTCTTTCCTTGGTCTACGCGGGCACCTCCTTTTAATGCAGAGTGATACACGCCACGGGGCATATTCACCATTTCTTGCTTCACAAGAGATGTAAAAAATTCTTCCAAAGCTGAAAGAGATAAAAGGAGATCAAAAGTAGAGTAAATACAGTATGCTAGAATAGAAACATTCATTCCTAACTCATATATACACATATACACAACAACTTAGCTATATTTCAGGCCAAATTTCACAAAGTGAGAAAAGAACTCTTGATTCCCATCCCTTTCTTACTCTTCCCCAAGTCAGATCACAGCACCCAGTTACTCAAGCTTAAGAACTTAGTCATTCTCAATTCTTCTCTTTCTCACACTTCTTACATGTAATCCATTAGCAAGTCCTTTTAGATCTACTTTCAAAAATATATCTCAAATACACCCATTTCTCTCCATTTTCACTGCTACTTGTTCAGTCATCATCTTCTCTCTTCCTCAACTGGATGAATTTAAAAACTAGTTTCTTGGTTTCATCTCCTCATGACTGCTCTGTACAAATCATCCTCTTCCCAGATGCCAGAATTTTACGTTACTCCCTTCCCTAACATCTTCCAGTGTTTTTTCATTGTACATAGAGTAACATCAGAACTTCCAACAATGATCAAGGCTTTCTGTGATCTAGCCCCTGCCTCTCCCTCTGGCCTCATCTCTACCACCCGCCTTCCTTTCTAGCTATATTAAAGGCACGCTTCCATATGGCCTTTTTCCCCACTCAGACTCAAAGTTCACATCTAAGTCAAGGCCGTCGCACTTGCTCTTCCTTCCACCTGGAACACACTCATCCCCAATTTCCACATGCCTGGCTCCTTCTTGTCATTTAGGTATTTTCAGAGAGGCCTTTCATGACTATCCATCATCCTGTAGTAGTATCAGTACAGTTTTAAAAAAAAATTAATCCATTATTTCTTTGATTGTGCTCCTTCTAATTAAGCCCAAGATCTTTGATTTGATATCTTTACTTACTATAAGGTAATACAGTAATGCAGGATCAGAAACCAATACGATATCCAAACAAAACACTTGATTTAATACTATAGGTTTACATTCAAGTGTTATTTTCCTAAGATCCACTAGAGGTTGCCCAATGCAGAAACAAAAACAACAAAAAATTAGAGCTAAACAAATCATATGGAAAACCAAAAAGGAAACCACTACATGTGCCTCTTATTATAGGAACAAAAAGCAAGAGTCCACCTACCTAAACGGGAATTTCATTCAGAAAAGATCTGAAAGTCTTCTTTAAATTACTATGATTAAATTAAAGGCAGCAAGTGCTCACTGGAACATCTATTATGGGCCTAGTTCAGTCATTCCCATACAGAACCTTCCTGGGTGTAACCAAGCTTATCCATTCAAAGCCCAGAGAACATCCGCGTAGGATGTTTTCTTCTTGTCCCTCCAGATTCATCCTCTCAACCCTACTCTGTGGCCTGGAAGAATAACCTTTCACAACTGCATCACCAGTTTCCTTTATCCTCTGGCTTTTGGTTGGTTTCATCCAACGGAAGACACTCGTAGGAGATCAAAGGGTAAAAACAGAGGTCAAGGCATATACTCCCCAGAAACCCTCCTGCAAAACTGTTCCAGGTTGCCTGCACCCCTCTTTTGAAGGTCCTGGCTCCCCTTAGGCAGCCCTATTTATGACACAGATACTCTCTCTTATTCTTCTAACTGCTACCTCCCCTTACCTCTTTAGGCTTAGGGACATTAACCATTCTGAGATGAATCAACATTGTTTATGAATTTCCTTTAACCTTGAAACACATCTTTAAGCTGTCCCTTTATTAAACTCTCAATTACTCCCTCTGAATTTCCTGTGAAGACCCTGATCAATACATCGTCTAAATGAAAAATGTGAATAATATCCAACTGCAGATCATATAACCCAATTCCAGTTTGCACATGCACATGTATGACTGCTCTGGGCAGAGTGGGAGTACAAACTTTCCAGAATGTACCTAAGAATTAACTGTCTGTGAGGACAGAATTTCATGCTTTCTCAGAAGGGATTCTGTTCTGGTAAAAGCTGCTACATGTCAAGAAATAAGTACACATCTGCACACAGACTAACCCAGGAATGAAAATTTGTCTACTTGTCAAGCTCTTTAGAGAATTAAGGATTCTCAAATAATTCCAGCCCTGAGAGTTTATATGAAGGTAAAATAGCATGAATGCAACTGATATGTACGGTGCCATCTTCCCCCAGCCACTAAGCTAGCCACTAGGAATTTTTTCCATTGTCTTTGAGCCTTGCCCTAGTCTCTTCTTTTCAGATGACCAGGTGAGGATTAGAAAAGAGTTGAAAATGTGTAGGACACATAGTATCAGATACAAATTTTTAAAACAAACCAAATGTCCTTCAACAGATGAGTGAATAAAAAAAACATTGCGATATATTTTATAATGTAATACTAGGCAGCAATAAAAAAAGAACATAGAATTGATACAGGCAACTATTTGGATGAATCTCAGACACGATACTAAGTGAAAAAAAAAAGAGCTAATCCTCAAAGCTTACATACTGTACGGAAAAATAAACTGGTGAAATCCCATTAGGTCTATAGTTTAGTTAGTAGTATTGTACCAATATGAATTTCCTTGTTTTAATAATGAACTAAGGTTATATGAGATGTTATCAACGGGAGCACTGGGTGAAAGTACATGGGAACTCTCTGAACTATTTTTGCAACTTCTTGTAAGTCTAAAATTATTTTAAAATTCAAAAAAAATTTAAATCAATACCAGTAACATCCCTATTTAAAATAACGCAAATTACTGGATTTACTTTGCAGCTTCTTCTATGTTTACTTGATAGGAACTAAGAGGAGAAAAGGGCTAGGATTTTCTTACACTCGGTGCAATCTAGTTTTCTACCTGTTGAACCTAGAGATCTAATACATGTCATCCGCCCTGTACCTTTTAGGATATACATTGCTAAGGCTGGTGCTTTTTTCCCTGGTTCTTTTTCTGAGTTCTCCAGTAACAGAGGGAAAGCGAGGAACAGAAAAATGAAGAACTTTGCTCGTGGTGACACGGTTTGCCAGAGACAGCCAGCCACTAGATCACTCATCTGACTTTAATTATTGAATTTTTCTCAAATAGACACAATTGTTGATCTCAAATCCTCCCCTTCTTTCTCAAGGAAAGACGCCAGCAACCATCAAGTACAAACAACGCAGAAGAGCCAGTTAATGGTCACCTCGATACTGCTAATACCGGGTGAACAGAAACAACAACACATCTCGGCAACAAACATCTTCCCCTTTCTTCTGATACCACAAGACTGGGGTGAGGAATCCATGTAAGAGGGAACAAAGTCATTAAAAAAGCCCAAGAGGACTTCTAACTCTAAGGTTATTTGGGGTACAGGAGGACTTTGGATAACTAAAGGCTTTCTCCTTTCTTGGACTCACTATTAACTGCAAGGGAGGTCCTAGACTGTGAAGAGCCTTAAGGTAGGAAGTGGGGATGAACAGAAGAAAGAAACAGGGAACAAACCTTGTTCTGCACATGAGGAGAAAAGAAAAGGTCAACTCTACATTGCACTGTTCAGTTTTCTCTAGTGAAAGCAGACAAGGATTTGGGACAAGAGCTTTGTCTAGCAATAAACACTAGTGTATAATTTGGCTGAATTCCTCAGGGATCTCCATGTGCGATGAAGCCAAGAATAAAAACTTCCAACATTACAGACTAGTGAGATTATGATTGAGAAGATAAAGATATTTCTTGCATTGACTGAACTAAACTTTCAGAGATTAAATTTTTACATCCATGAACATTCAAGGCAGAATTGGGACAGAACAAGGTAATAGATATATGCTTGAGAAAATGTTGGCTAATACTAAATTAGAATGATTAGATAGAATGAGAACAATTTTGTTTTAATGTCAAGGTCCTGTAACTTTATATCAAAAACTGAATGATCATACAATTTAATCCAGTTTTTAAAATGTTAATGTATAGCTCTCAGTTATTGGTACCAGCTTTGGAGTAATTATAAAAAAAATTTATAATAATAAAACTACCCAGTAAATTTGAAGATTCTAATGATCTTTTCACTTAACTTATACAATAAGCTAAAGAACCATTTGAATCAGTGCCTTAAAGCTCCACAGCAAATTTGTCTTTTGAATAAATTTAGCTTTTGCAATGAATTTAAATGTTTCAGTGAAAATAGCTGTTTAAACTAGTTTTCCAGTTCAATTTTATTCGAGTCTAACATTTTTCAGTGTTTTGAACACCATCCCACCTCCAGCACTCCCTATAGAACACAGATAGTACATAAGCATTTAGGATTAAAGTAAGCTATAATATGTACACATCACAAAAGAGCACAATGAAGCAAAAATCACTGAAAAATTCTAGCTTTCCTGACACCAAATAGGAGTCACCTGGTAAAACCAGAGGAGCAGTGAGTGACAACAGGTTGAGATAGCACGAGCCAGGCACTGAAAGATCCACATCCTTTTCATCTCCCTCCTCATCTTCATCTTCATCCAGCTCATCAGGAACCTGGATTTCTGGTCTTACCTGAAATGACAGAGAAGGCCATACTAGAACATTATGTAGAATTTTTCCTTTGTCCTTTTTATGCTGAGATTCAAAAACTGGGTTAGATTCATTGCTCTAGAATGTCAAAAGACCATTAAAATTAATTTTAAAAAATCTATTCATTTTTAGATTAACTACATGGTAAACTCTAATCTTCTTCTTAGATACAATCCCAGATCCATGTAAAGAACTAATGGTAATAGAGCAAGGAAATCAACATATACCAGCCTAAGCAATGATTATTATAGAAAGCTAATAAAATTTTACACCATCCAACAATAAAAAGCAAACACTCACACATTCAATATATTGAACTACTATGGTCTATAATTAAACATTTGCCTTGTCTACATACATTTTTAAAAAATTTGTAATTTCAGCCACATCTCAGTGACAAAGCTTAAAATCTTCTAAAAGAATATATAGTAGGGAATCAGGAAATTCAGAATGCTTTAGTTGACATTTTTTTAGACTTGGTAGTTTGTTGCTATAGAATATGAAACACTAAAATCTGTAATTGGTAGCTATATTTTATTGTGCATAATTTTCAGTTTGAAGATTTTTGTGGTTGTTCTGTGATTAGTTAGTTTTGTTTGAACCAAAAATTAAAAATGTAAGATTACCACTATTGTAGTTTCCACGAGATATAACTGTCAAGTAATTAATTAAATTTTTAATGCTTTCAATGACACACCGTCGTAATGCCCACATAGAGATAATCAAGCATTAGGGGAGGAAATCAAAATATATAAAAGTGGTTGCTATAACCATAAAGTGCCAGAACCCAGTCATTACCATTAGCCTGTCTCCTGGAGTTATTTTTAGAAATAATTAACAATTCCTGCAGACTGCCTTCTTCATAGGTCCCCAAAGCACTGTTCCATTTAGGAGCTGCACTGAGTCAGGATTCTTAGAGGGGGATAAAAGAAAACAGAGAGAAAATGCTCCTCTCAAGTCTAATAACCTCAACTCCAATGAAGCCTTCAACCATAACTGGTGTTCTTATCACGAGTGAAGGAGTGAAAGCAACCTGACCACCAAGCACTTTCCAAGACAAGATTTAATTCTAATTCAGTCCTGAGGACCTAATTCTCTGAGGACCCAGCGAGCCATAATTACAGAGATAACAATGATGTATGCTCCGAAGAGGGCATGCCCGCATTTGTTGATATCACTGCACACCAGAGAAATCCTGGCACATTTGCAGATCTTTCGGTTCTGACAAGTAGGCTTTTCCAAGTGTCTCTGGTCTGCATATATACTTGGAATTTGCCATGATTAGTATCATCAAGAGGTATCTTAGAGATTCTAACCAGTCCTAGTTGCCTAAAAAGTTCTAAAAAAAGGAGTTGATTCTGGGTCCATTTACTTTGTTTCCTGACTTTTTTTACACATCATAGTACAAATTAAAAATAATATTTGAACAGCATACAGGGGAAAGAGACAATAAGGCTGACAGATGGAGACTACATTAATAACACCAGTTACTACACCAGTGCATCAGAGCACTGGGAAGCTCTGATATACCTCATATTCACAAATGATAGGAGACTGAGGGAGGTGGAAGGCAGTGGTAAACACTTAAGCTAATATGAAAACACAGGGATGGTGAGGATGTGGAGAAATCAGAACCCTCATACATCGCTGGTGGGAATGTAAAATGGTGCAGCCCCTTTGGAAAACAGCCTGGCAGTTTCTTAAAAAGTTAAATGCAGAATTACCATATGGCCCAACAATTCCACTCCTAGGTATACGATCAAGAGAAATGAAAATATATGGTGGATTCATCCATCTTAAGTTGTCTAATTCTGCATTCACATAATTGGACAGACATCTATATCAATTTATCTGCTACGTGGTCAACAACGTATGCCTGAACCTTACATATGCATGTATTTTAACAAACTACAGGTGTACTGCAATTTAAGTATAGATGATGTACTCTGCCTACTTATAATGGTAGGATTATTCCTTCAATTTTGCTTCTTTAAAGGTGAATTGATTCTCCTGAACCAATCAGTACTTGTTGTTAGACCTTGGTTTCATTCCATTTCCCTCTTCCTCTGTTCACCTCTTAAAGTACTTGTTCCAGCCTCCCTGTGCGAGCCCCAGGGTTCTCCCTTGGCTTGTGTGCAACAACCGATCAAGATCAACATGAGTGCAACTAAGGAAAATCAAGGGAAGTCATGTGAAAGAATGCATGTTAAAACTATAAAATGTTGGTAATTATATTAGCTACTAAAACATCCAGGAAAACTGTATGTTTAGAATACACACACACACACACGCACACACCAACTACGCCCTTCCAGTTATAGCTAAGTTTTGTGGAATAAACTTAAATGGAGACCCAAATATAAAATGATCAATGACTTTAAAAATCTGCTTTATGTTGAATATTGGAAAGTTTATCCTACAAAATTCCTCACTACAGGTTCTGAGCCAGGTAACCTTTCAACTACCTTTCTGTGTGTGTAACCTATGAAAATCCAGGAGTTTGTGCATAAACAGAGGATTTTATTTGGAACACGTCAAATATCTGCATAAATTCATTTAAAAAGAGAAACAGCTTCTGATGAATGCAATGACATTCACTTAAATCAAAGCTGAACAGGTTACATCATGTTAATAACAACCCAGGGTGCATAATGAGTTCTTTTATATTACTTCTAAAATTAATTCCAGAGATCAACAACATAATCATCTTAAGATCTCTGAAATAAAAAGTTCAATTTTTAAAGTCAAATATTTTTAATGAACCCAAGTCAGAGAGAAGAGTCAACCTAAATGTTTATCCATTTCTGATTATTTTACCAAAAAGACAATTCTCTACAGTTTTTTGTTTATTTCATTTTGGAGGGTTGCGGGGACACTAAAGAAGGCAGAGGAGAAAGATAAACAGCTAAAAAGACAAAGAAATACAAACTAAAAGGGAAAAATCATTCATGTCTATTTTTTAACACTGAAATCAATAGGTCCTCAAAGAAAACTTCTGACCAACTTTAGATTCATATGTTTCAAGTGATTAAAAATAATATTTTTAAAAACCAACAAACATATGGATTCATTCACTATTCCCAGCTCATAAGATGGTCTAGCACTTAGCATACATCCAATACATAAATAAACCAATGCAATATTAAGATTCTATTATCAATAATCCCACAGAACTTCCTAATGACAAACCAGTGACAAAAAAGATGAGTTAATGAATTTGGTTTTCAAATCCCTAACTCACAGGGTATCTCATTCAGCTGTACTCTCCATTGACATTTTCCATCTTACCTTAGATGTACTGTTTTAGTTAACCCTACATCTTCCATCTGCCACTCCTCTAATGCCTTTTGTTTTACCAGCCAGTTAGCTTTCAGCAAGCTTCATAGTTTAAGTTGATACATCAATAAACAAGAAATCTTTCTACAGTAAATTTAAAGAAAGGCAGTACTTTACAAAAGTGGCTAAATTATAATCCACAAATGTAACCATGTTGATAAGCATGCATTGTATCTTTTTAAAAAAGTTTTCTGCTTGAGATTCACAGTAGGCTCAGTTAAGAGATTATTTCACAGTTTCCACAAACAGAAAAAGAGAACGTGGATGTACTTTCACTGGGAAGGTACACAGGTAGCTTTCAGTTTTGCGAGTGAGCCAAACTGCCCTTGGTGCAGAGTGAGAAATCTCTGACAACAAGGAAGGATCCTAGACTTTACATTATAGGGAGTCCCTACCTGGCAGGGACTTCTGAAACAACTGCAAATCTGTTTTCCTAGAAAATGAACCGCAGTTTCACATCACTGTCATCATCTACAAAACAGAAGTGGGAGCTGACTGGGTTGTATCCTTAGCTTTTGGGGACTTGTTTGGAATATGAACATACTGACCACTTTCTGGACTTTTAGGCCTCAGGTATTCAGACAATCAAACTGACAATCAGTAATGAATAAGAAGAGGAAGAAGAATACATGGTGTGATCTTGGAAGCAATGATTCTCCAGGAGGAGGTGGGTCCTCTGTGTCAGAAGCTGGGGCCGGAGTGGGGTAGACCATTATGTCCTTTTATCTTAATCCCAGTTTAGAACATCCACTAAAGTGAACCACTGTTACTTATGGGAGTGGGTCATAATCCCAGAACGGGGTTAGGGCAGAAAAGAGTTGAAAAGCATGGCTAAAAAGGTTAAATCTTAGAGATTTCCTTTATAGCTCTTTACGCTTTGCTGGTAAAAATCCAAGCATATACAGAAACTCCAACTCTAAATGCATCACTACCCTTTATGTCGGAAGGTATAATGAGCTATTTATGGCTATTCAAGGATCAGAGGATATAGAAGAGTTAGATTTAAAAAAATCTCATATTTGACTGAGGATAGCACTTAACTGAGTATTAACTCTAACAAACATAGTAAGAAACTGAATATAAACCCGAAAAGGAAAAAATACAAACATATCAATATTTAAAGAGGCAGAGACTAAACAGTCAAGAGTATATATGGGAGTTACTTAATAAAAGCTATTACTCCAGCTGGAATATTTCAGTAATAACACCTAAAAATAAAGGCAATCATTATGCTGTGATATAAATTAGTGAGTGCTTATTTAAAATAATAATAATAATAAAAAGTATCTTCCAGATACTGTAGTTAATCTATTGGTAGGAGTTTCCACACTAAATTTAATGTAGCTTTTTTCTCCTTTTCTTTCTCTCTCTCTTTTTTTAAAAGAAGTTATGGGTATTGTTAGTCACCATAGTGCAGTCTGAAATCCCATCTCTTTTAATTTTAAAAGTCACAGAACAGCTTTTCTTAAGGCTTCCTGTTTGAGATAACTGCACGACAAGCTAGCCAATCTGTCTTTGAGTTCTCAGTAACATGGGAAATCCTGCCTTGCTCAGGATTTGGTTTTACAAGAGCCAATCTTCAGTCCTTCCAATTCAATTCAGTAAACAGAAGTTCGCTTGGTTCCTACTGGCATCTAATCTATCAATTCAGAAGAAAAATTCAACCCATTTTAATGCCTGAGGGTCCCAAGAAATTCACAACAAAACTTCTTTCCATTTGACCTCAAGAATTGATTCTGGGTGATGTTATATGTAAGTTCTCCTAACACAATGTCTTCCTCACACTCTAAAGGCATTCAATAAGCATTTGTATACCTTTGAACTCCTTAACACAACCTGGTAATTTAAAGCCGGTTATATTACATAGATATTATAAAAGGTTGTATATTTTTAGTTTAGTTTAAAAACTAAGATAATGTCACACAATGTGTTAATCTTTAAAAGACAGTGATACTTTCTTCATTTACTTCTCTGAGGCTAACCTATATATCATTTCAAATTAAAATAATAAATTTTTTTTTTCACATGGCATCTCAATTCTGTATCACAAAGATCTTTGGCTGCACAGGTGGTATGCAGACCATGCTTGGATGTGAAATCTAAGATGGTGTACACTAACTAGATAAAGTGGTTCCTATAGTGACACAGATCTTGCCATGGGCACAGGCATGCAGTCATTCACCCAGTCACCTCATGGAGACTTCGTTTGCTCCACAAGTGTCTTTCATCTGCTGCAAAGAAATTTAAGTTCATTATCTGTGAAGTCTAAGACCTCTACCATCTTTCACAGATTAAGCAAATAGTGAATATGAATTCTTATCTTTTATGGACGACATATCTAGAGTTACAGGTAAGAATCTCAGGGTGAGGGAGGGACACAAATGAAACTATAAAATCCAGCAGTAAAGAGGTACCAGTGAGAAAGCAGAAAGGCCTACCTGTTCAGGCAGATGAAGGATGGTGTGCTCTCCGGCACTAAAGTGTGACAGAGATTTATAAGCAGCGTTTGCTACAACTGGGTCCTAGACAGAGTAAAAGTAAAATAAACAAAAGAAACAACATATATTAAACAGCAACTCTGGAGGAACAAAGAAAATCTTCCCTCACCAACCTCAAAGTTCTACGGTCTGGGCTTTGGAGACGGTATTCAAGCCTCGCTTAATATGTCCCAGTTAAAAATAGAGAAAACAGCATTGCACAGAGACATCAGGAGGACCAGATTTTTATCCTAGTTGGGAACCTTAAATGTAAAGTAACTCATAATTACGCCGGTCCCCATGAGGTAGATGGTTTGGCAGAAGGACTATGGGGTTTAGTGTCCGAGGGGTCTGGAACTGGACTCTGTTTCTCTAGCTACCAACAGGGAAAGCTGGCCTTTTGGAATGTAAGATTTTTCACTAGTGAGGCAGGGAGAACATCACCAACACCCTCTCCTCTATACAGCTTGTTTGGAAATGACAGCCGAAAAATGGAGTGGACTTGCTGTTTGTTTGATGTGCTTACTGGCGGTGGGAAGGGCAAAGCAGGAAAGAGGAAGGACCATTAAAAATATGAGACAGTGGCAACAGTCCCTCTTCAAGCTGCCAGCTTCACAAAGTAATAAGCGTGTTTTATGGTTTAAAAAAAAAAAAGGTATTAACTGGCATAAATTATGAATAATTTTTAAAACCTAAAATAAATTTTTAATAGTCACAATTCTTTTAAAACCAAGAAGGCAGCATCTCAAGGGAGTCATATTTTCATCTTAAGAGTCTTATTTCCCAGTTCCTTTCCCAGCTTGGTTCTGGTTCACTGACACCGTGTGCTGGTACCTTGTTTTGAGTGTGGTTCCAGAGGAAGCTGAGGACTTGAACTTTAAAATTCTGAAAAATCAACGAACAGCAGAATAAATTTTTAAGACAAAGAAAAAATTGAGAATAAACAATGTAAAGTAGCAAATGTGGAAATTAAATCACTTCAAACTTATTCACTAGTAAATGACTTAATCTATATTCACCCATCATTCATAAAATGAAAATACTCAGAAACTGACTCATCATTTAAACATGTGGATATATTCAACATGATGAGTTTTTAAAATGATTAAATTCAGGAACCTAACCAGTTCTTTCTGACCTCTCAAGTCTTAGTACAAATGTCATTCCCCTGTTTAATGCCACTGTCCCTAATCCCCTACCCAAACCAAAATAAGATGCCAGTGAAAAATAATGCAAAATTCGAGGGAAAATACAGCCCAAAAGACAATTTACAGCTTACCAGGGTAAGCAAACATAAGAAACCAACACAAAAACCACTTCATAAATTAACCTGTAATAAAATCTGCATAATTTAAAGTATAAGCCATACAAAGGTATATGGGTTCAGCCCCTGAAGACAGAAAATAAAAATACACATTACATACAAAGTCCTTATTTTGGATTTTAGTATTAGCTCCTTATCAGTAGTAGCCAGACAGACTTTCTGACAAATAAGGGTATACACCCATGAACAGCAGCCATAAGAAAGACTGTTGGTGAACTACACACTCCAGGAGTCTCGAATTGATTCTTTTTTTCAATACCCTAAAATAAAAGCCCAAATGTGAGAATGAACTCACAATATCCTGTATTGGTTCACTCATTCATTTAACAACTACTTTCTGAATATATACATTATGTGCCATTATGCTAGGTATTGCATCCTTGGTGAGGACAAATTTGATTTTATTCATTGTGCAGCTTTTAGAATGATTAGGAGTATTATCCCACAATCCTGTCTTATCATGCAATCTGAAAACAGTAAGGGGGTTATTATTGGAACCACATGGAGGGTTGGTTTATCAAAGTCTCTGAAGCACTAAATAAAAGTTCACCAAGGCTTCAAGTGAAAATCAACTGAGGCTCTTCGAAGGACAAGGAAAAAAAGAAAGGTGAGCTTGAAAGGGAATATGGCTACAGAAATGGAGATATAAATAAATTCACCATCCTCTCATTTCATTCAAAGAAGAGATAATGAAGAAAATGTTAAGCAGAAATATGTGAATCTTATAGTAAGGTATCTTTCACCAAGTGTTTCAATTCATTACAAAGACAAACACTGACTAGATCATTAAATTATTATCCTTTATACAATTGCCTTCACTGAAAAGTACAGATGAAGAGCATAGATGTACACAGAAAATATAAACTAACATGCAAAAATCAAATCTCTGTGTCTAAGCTAGAAGCAAAACACAAATGACACTATGTCTGTACTACTAGGCGAGCCTGCTGTGCCACATTAAAGCCTTAATAACGTATTTTTAGAACTTAAAACATTAACAAAATGAATTTAAAATGTTGGCCCCATGAATTCTATTATTTTTGAAACACTATTTTTAACATACTGACTTTTTAAAAATCTTGACTATATTCTCATAATAAAAACTTGGCATCCTTCATGTAAATAATTCTTAATTGCACAGAACTGATAAGGTGGAAATCCTGCTACTTCTAAGAGTCCATAAAGATATCAACATGTTGACAGAACAGTGAGTGTTAAAGGATTTTGGGCAATCAAAAGATTATGAATATTTTTCCCAGAAGTTATTATAAAGCATATGTCTTTCCAATGTAGAAATGGACAATTTACTGAGCTCTAAATGCATACCTCATATTCAACTGTATTGACTGTTAAGGAAGGAACCAGAGAAAACAGTTCACTGAGGGTCTTCAAAATGAGGGGTCTCGTGTCACAACTCAGCTTTGGGGAGAGAGCATTCCAAGTGGAGCGAATACAAACCACCTGGGAAGCAAATAAAAGAAGTCAATGTCTAACAAAATCCCAGCTCGTATGAAGCTGTTAGTAAAAGTACTCTTTTACTGTAAGAAACCTTAGGAACAAGAAGTTCCTCAAAAGAAGCCTGCCTGACACCATTACTTTTTTTTACAACTATATTTTCATTAACCAAGAAGTAAAACTCTGTCTCTCTCACACACAAACACACACATACACACAAAATTAACTGCAGATTAGCAACATATATTGTTGAATAGCCATTCTCTGAAACAAAGGGTAAGATAATGTTAGAACATTTCTAAATCTAGGTATTCACAGTTCTTTTAGTTTTTCATCCTTGCTGAAACTGTATCACTACTCAGAAAACTGGGATATTAAGATATATAAATCAAATACTCTCAAATCATCTTAAAACTTCTAAAGGGGGTAGGTGAATAATTTTATTATTTAATAGTAATTTAAGACCTTGTCTTAAAAGTCATTTCAGATTGTTAAGAGGCTGTTAAATGATAAAACTAAAGCCCAACAAAAATGTTATTTTTAGCTTGACCCAATTTCCTTAAACCAAGTGTTCTTAAGTCATTTCAGTATCTGGTTTTATGGATATCCAAATATCTTCCTAAGTTCAATTCCAACTACAACAAATGATTTCTTCACTTATAGATATTTTATTAAAATTGTAAAACTCAGGCAGGAAGAGTGTCCACACAGATAGAATTTAACAAGGATTAATCTATCTAAAACACTCCAGTCTCTTAAGTTTCAATTAACACACAATTTATCTTCACCTACAAATATAGATTATTTAGGAAACACTACAAGAGGTAGCAAATGAAAACATGTCAAAGATAAATGAGTAATACATACTTAAGAACACAGATTAAGGAGAGACTCAAAGAAGACAGCAGAAAGAGTATCTCAGAAAACTTGGATTCAGTGCTTTTGCTCTTATTTTCCACTTTCCATGAAACAGCAGAAAAATATTCTTTAACTTGGGATCTACTGAAAAATGACTGAGCTGGGGGCACCTTGAACACTCTCGAAAAACACTCCAATAATACATAACCCAAATGATTTGCACAGAAAAATAAAATAAAATAAGGCCCTCTAAAAATGAGTTCATGATAAAAAAAAAAACTTTAAAAAACATAGAATGACACAGTCCAACATGAGAATCAGCAAAAATAACAAGCAGCAGGATTATATATTCAAGACCTTCAGAACAAGCAGAAAGTAATACAAAATACTTACAAGAACTAAAGATGTAAAACAAGGCATTTGATTCCCAGTAAAAAAAAGAATATGGCATAATGGAAAAGAAGAGGCAAATTTGGAAAAGAACCAAATAGGATCTCTAAAAATGAAAAATACAGTCACTGAAATAATTAATCCAACAGATAGGAAATTATCCTTAACATAAACCAGATAGATTAGAATTACAAAATATAGAAAAGACGTTCAAAGTTGAGTGGCAGTGAATGAGGAGGTCTTTCTTAGGTTTGCCAAGAATTCCTAAAGGAGTTTAATTTTAGAATGACCTTTAGAGAAGTGGCTGATTCCAGGACTGGGATAGGAAAAATATAACATGTTTGGGGCATCTTATGGTAACAGAAAGCAAGGAAGTATTCAAAAAGGGATGTGGACTTGTTGAGAAAGCATAGGAGCCAATCTGAAAAAGTTCCCAATGACCAAATAAATATTCATGAGCCTATATTGGTATAAATACTTAGTTGAATGAATGAGTGAATGAATGAAAAAGACAGAAAGACATGAAGGAAGAAAGAAGGAAGGAAGGAAAAAAGAGAGATAAAGAAAAAATAGCTCTTCCTTATAGAAGGATTCCGATTAGTAAATGCAAAAGCAATGAAAGAAATAAAAAATTACCATTACACAAATACCACAAGAGTAATTGTCAAAGGCAAGATGTGCTGATGGATGTTAAAATTAGTGGGCAAAGGTTTGAGAACAAACACAACTGGATAGTCTCAAAGTATCTCCTCCAAGAAATTTATTAACTGCAAAAGAAAAAAATCTAACTTTGCTGTGGAGAAACCCAGGATACATCACCTTAACCAAGCGATTAAGATTAATATCACCAAGTGATCAAGGATAACATTAACAGTAATAAAACATCCTGTGCCCCTGATATGACACACTGAGAAAGGCGTATTATGTCTGTAGTGTTCTTGCCCAAAACGCATAATCTTGTTTATCTATTCTACAATTTTAAAACAAAATTATACTGTAAAGCACAGGGAAATATACACAAGATCTTATGGTAGCTCACAGAGAAAAAAATGTGACAATGAACATATATATGTTCATGTATAACTGAAAAATTGTGCTCTACACCAGAATTTGACACAACATTGTAAAATGATTATAAATCAATAAAAAAAAAGTTAAAAAGTTAAAAAAAACTCATAATCTCAATCTAATCATGAGGAACCATACACACCCAAATCAAAGGACACTTTACAAAATAACTAACCAGGACTCTTTGAAAGTGTCAAGATCATAAAAGCAAAGGAAACTGAGGAACTGGCACAGATTGGAAGAGAGTCAGGAAACATGACAACTAAATGCAATGTGGGATCCCAGACTGGATCCTGAAGCAGAAAAACAACATTAGCAGGAAAACTAGCAAAATCTGAATAAAACCTATAGTCTAGTTAACAGCATTGCATCAATTTAATGTCTTAGTTTTGATAATTATGCTACAGTAATAAAAGGAAGATGTTCACATTAGGGAAAGCAGGTGAAAAATACATAAGAAATCTCTGCAGTATTTTTTTTTAAATAACAGCTTTTTTGAGATACAATTTGCAGACCGCACAATTCACCTAAAGTGTACAGTCCAACAGTTTTCAGTATATTCACAAAGTTGTGCAACCACTGCCACAAGCAAATTTAGAAAATTTTCATCATCCCAAAAAAGAAGCCCTGTAATCATTCATCAGTTCCCCTTTCCCACTGGCCTTTCCAGTTCTAGGCAACCATAAATCCACTTTCTTTCTCTATAAATTTGCTTTCTCTAGACCTTTTCTATAAGTGAAATCATATAATATATTGGCTTCTTTCAATTAGCATTTAAAGGATCAACTGTTTTTAAGGTTCTTCCATGTCCTAACATGTATCAGTACTTACCCCTTTTTATTGCCAAATAATATACCATTCCATGTATATACTTTTCTTTACTATTTTTTGAAACTTTTCTTTAAAGTTATTTCAAAATAAAAGGTTGAACAAAGGAACAGAAAAAAAGCACTACTTAAGAAAATAATGGCTGAGAATTTCCAGAATCAATGAAACACATTAATTTGCTAACTTAAGTCCTACGCAAGATAAATAAAAGTTTATATCTATATACATTATAAAATGACTATTTAACACCAAAGGCAGAGGGACAATCTTCAGAGCTAAATGAGAGAAAATACAGGACTTATCTACAAAGGAAAATTTTAGAGTAATAACAGACTTTTCAAAATTAACAAGACTAAAAGGCCACGCAGTAAGATCTTAGAAGTGGTGAGGAAACTATTAGCCTACAGTACTAAATCCACAATTCAACAGTAAGGACAAAACAAGCAAGAACAAATAAATAAACTAGAAGGGATAATGCAGCGGTATTATGCATACATACTATATGAATATTTATGTACAAATGACTCAGAATATCTAGCTTAATTGTACATGAGATTTTGGAGAATTCATCCCATTCTGACTACTTACATTTCATATATTATGTTGCCGCTTTTGTTTCTTGGGGAGAACACTTTCCGTATGTTATTCTTCCACAAGAACCTTAGCAACACAGCACAGATTAAGAGGACCCGATGCAGTGCAGTATACTGGAAAGAGCACATGACTGGAGTCAGAAGCTCCAGGGTTTCCCATTTGGTAGTCGTGGGATTACAGCAAAGTCCTTACTCTCCTCCAGTCTGTTTCCTCAGCTGCAAAATTGAACTACTACTACCAACACCTGCTCTGTGCATAGCACAAGGTTAACAGTGAAGGCAATACTGAGGCAACGGTATGCAAACGTGCCTTATACACTGTAAAAGGTTACTGCTGTTACAACCAAAGGAAAAAATAATGAATCCCCAAAGAATCAGAGTCTCTGCTTCAATTTTTGTGCTATAAGAATGACTCTGTTCCTTCGCAGAGGAACAGATAGCTATCTTCTAATTTTACTTCCAAAAGCTACTTCAAGAAATTCCTAAGAACAGCCTACTTCTTTTGTCCCAATGCTTTACTCCAACAGAGGGAAAGCTTTACAAAAACCTTTAGGCTACGAAAACCACCTTATTTGCCCTTTTCATAATGAAGGTAAAAGAAACTGCCTTCACAATTAGAGGACTCAAGTCATCATCACGCAGTGAAGCCCTCTTAAGCTAATTCAGCACACACAATTCATAAAACAGGACGCTTCTGTTACCAAAATACAATAACAGGGGATAAGAGGGAGTTTAAGGAGCCACAATCAATGGAGCAGAAACAATGGGGAAAATAACATTCTTTCTTATCCTAATAATATGGGGTTAAAGGTTATAAGTATAAAAAAAATGACTAGCACAGGTTTATTTAAGCAATTTCACAGTCTTTTAATGTCTGAGACTAGTGCATTATCAAGGCAGTGTTGTAGCAAATAATAGAAATAAATATTGAGTTGCCTTTTCAAAAGTCCATTATAATCTAAAGGACCTTAATTCTAATGATTTTCTATTAGAGTTGCTCAGCTTCTGTCCTGTTCATGGCAAATAATGTAAAGGCACATATCTAAATCTCAAATTGTGGCTTAATGAATCAAAAATATGTGTATTGATGTGCTAAAGCTACTCTCACACTAACAATTCCTAACACCACTATGCCATTTCCAATGAAGGCACAAATGAGATCTTTCAAATTATTCTGTTTTTCTGAAAAACTGGCAATTTATAGTACAGATTTACAATTCGAATATCTGAATAGAAGAGGCTTAGACCTATCTAAGTGCTACAAGTAAAAACAGAAAGGTATTTAGTAAACAGACTGATCTAGATTATTAACCAAGGGACTCACTACTCAGTAGCTAGGGATTTTAGGTTTCCCTTCTTTTATTCCCCCATGTGAGAAGCTGCAGCCTCCCTGAGACACCTCCCTACAGGGAACAATATCTTCCAATGCAAACTCCATTGATTTCTCTGTAGGAACACAAAGAATGACACAAAGAGCTCCCCGCAGGGACGTTCACTTTTCAGTTTTGCTAGGTTCTGTCTGGATTAATTATCTATTTCATGTTGGACATTCTTCTGGCATGAACTAGCAAACTCACAGTAAGAATGTGTCAGAAATATCCTTCGACAAGAAAATGATGAGTGCTTGATTCCCGCCAAATAACCAAAGGGAATTTTTTTTTTAAGGTCAACACCTTCCCCTGTTCAGATAAATGGAATTTAGACTCCAAGCTAAAAAAGAAAAATAATAGAAATTCAACCAAAATAACTTAAACCCACAAAACCAAACTGCTGAAAAGTTTTTCAGCAAATATAAAATTAAAAGCAAAGCTTTTGCACAACAAAGGAAACCACTGACATAACGAAAAGACAACCTATGAAATGGGAGAAAATATTTACAAATGATTCAACTGATAAGGGGTTAATATCCAAAATATAAAGAGCTCACATAATTCAATATAAAAAAAATTTTAAAAATGGGCAGAAGACTTACACAGACACTCAGCTGTAAAAAAAAGAAATACTGCTATTTGCAGCAACATGGATGGACCTACAGAATATTATGCTTAATGAAATAAGACAAAAAAAGACGAATATTACATGTTACCATATATACATGGAATCTAAAAAATAATACAAATAATTGTATATGCAAAACAGAAACAGACTTGCAGATATAGAAAACAAACCTTTGGTTACCAAAGGAGAGGAAAAGAGGGGAGGGACAAATTAGAGGTATGGGATTGACAAATATAAATTACTATATATAAAATAGATAAGCAAGGATATACTGTATAGTGCAGGGAATTATACATATTATCTTGTATATATGGAATATAATCTTCAAAAATACCAAGTCACCATGCTATACACCTGAAACTAACAAAATACAATAAACAAAGGCACCAACCCTAACAACATTTTGATCTCAAACTTCCACACCCAGAATTGTGAGATAATAAATTTGTTACTTAAAAAAATAATAATAAGATAAAAGCAAAACAAATTGAATATCCACTAGCAACAAGAATAAAATACTATCATCTAAAATTTAAAAATCGTTAAAGGGACTATTACAAGTACACTGTAGAAAAAGATCAAGAAATACAGTTTAGTGCCATTTCACATTGAAAAATTAACATGCTATGTATCAAAAATAATTGATGAATTAAGAAATCACTTCAGGGCCCTAAAAATACTTCAGAGAGCAATTTTAAACTCAAAGATGAAGCTTTTAGGAATATTGAGTTTAGCACACTTTACAAACATGGAGTTCCATGAATATGTTTCCAAGTAACCAATGTTGACATTACTGAAACTTAAGCTGATTATATGTTCAGTGAAAATGATGCTTCTATCACCCTCCACCGACTCTATGTATCCATAGATTATGGGATAACAGAACTGATAAATTCTTTGTGGATAACAATAGTAAAGATCAGTCTTTCAGGTCTGAACGGTTTATACAGATCTATCTACAACACTGAATAACAAGGAAGAAACACATCTATTACTCTGCCTTAAAAAAGAATGAAATCTTGCCATTTGTGGCAACATGGATGGATCTAGAGTGTAGTATGCTAAGGGAAATAAGTCAGACAGAGAAAGATAAGTACTGTATAATTTCACTTATATGTGGAACCTAAAATACAAGTAACAAACAAAAATGAAAATAGACTCACAGATACAGAGAACAAATGGGTGGCTGCCAGAGGGGAGAGGGGTTGGGGGATGGGTGAAATTAAGAGAGATAAACTTCCAGTTAGATATTTAAATAAATAAGTCATGAGGATGTGTTATACATCATAAGGAATGTCGTCAATACTGTAATGACTTTGTGTAGGGACAGATGGTTACCAGATTTATGGTCATGATCATTTCACAATGTATTTAAATGTTGAATCACTATGTGGTACACCTGTCACTAACATAATTTTGTATGTCAACTATATTTCAATTAAAAAAATCATTCATCACAGTGTGGTGCATATCATGAAAAAAATCAAGACAGAAAACACTTTAAGTATCTCACAACAGGAAATTCATTAACTATATTACAGCCATGTGCTCATTCAATTAGAGGTCAAAAGTAGATTATCAACATGACTTGGTGTCCAGGATAAATTGTTAGCAAAGAAAACCCCTACAAAAACCAGGTTACAAAGGAATATCTATAGTATTATCCCTTTTTTATACACATACTCTGTGATTTACAGGTGATTTTTAATCTTCTTTTCCTCAGTCAAAACTTCTGACTTTCCTACTATATACATATAATATCTGAGTCATATTTTAAAGAAAATACATATGTATTTTATGAACTTAAGTCTTAATGGTCTTTCTATAATTAAAATTAACTTTAATTGATTCTCCCACTTTCTTACAGATCACATAAAGATTTATTTTCATAAGGCACCGAAATTTACAGTATTTTAAAACTGACATTTGGCAACGTGATCAATCTTTGATAACAGCTGACATTTATGTTTCTTCTATCCATCCACCTAAATTAACACTGTTTCGTACAAAAACTTGGAAGTTTACCATAGCAGTTCTTATTTTACAAAGTGGAGCCCAACATCTTCAACCATAAATGGGAAACCTAATATAATTTCACAGATTTTTTAACACACCCTTATTGCTTGGCATGATCAGTGCTCCTCCTCCCACAGAGCATAAGCCAGGAATGAACAACTATTCCTGCCTTGTCAACTACACGTATGGCTGGTGATAACTACACAATCCATAAACACATACCAGGTAGATAATGCTGCACAAAGCTGAAAAAATTCTGAACAGACGTACTTAAGAGTTTCTTGTAGGGTCTCAATAAAAGTAATAGCTAGTAACATCGTCAGAGTATAGGTTTAACAAGCTACAACATGGATGAACCTTAAAAACACTAGGCTATGTGAAAGAAGCCAGTCACAAAATACCACGTATTATATGACTCCATTTATATGAAATGGAAAACAGGAAAATCTAGAGAGACAGAAAGTAAATTATTGGTTGTATAGGGTTGGGGGCAGCGAAGGGATAGCTAAGGGGAATTTGATAGTGATAGCTGACGTACAACTTTATGAATGTACTAAAAAATCACTGAATTGTATACTTTAAAAGAGTGAACTTCATAAATAAAGCTGTTATTTTCTTAAAAAAAAGACACCATAGTCAGAAATATATAGCTATTACATGGCTCAAAAAATAAAAGGCAAAAAATTTGTGTGCAGTTGTGCTCAGGCATAACATAAAAGAATGAAGAAATTTCATAAAGTCAAGGGTAACAGTGCTTCAGATAAACCTTTCGGCAATCCAAATCTGGAATCAGCATGTCTAATGAAATGACACAACTACATATACATATATATATGTGTATATATACACACATATATACATGTATATATACACATGTATGTAAATATATGTAAAAGACACAACTACATGTATACATGTATGTATATATATCTCATAAATTCATTTAATTCATATGTACAAACTGCAGTGGATTGCTCTATTCTAACAAAGGAGAGACGAAGCTACAACCAGTCTTCACTGTAGAATTACCACTCTTACTTTAGGATACCTGGCTATTCTAGGTGACACATGACCATCTGATGGAAATACAAATAAAGAAACCATCAATCCATATATTAAATATTACTAGAGCTTAATTTCACTCTCTTTTTGAGATAAAAGATGAGAAATGTTCTAATGTCTTGTTCCATATCTCATGGCTGGGCTTATACACAAAACACTTTAGAGACGTCTGCTCTTGTCAGTGGTCCCAAACTTCACTGGACATCAAAGTCACTGGGGAACTCATTAAACAACAGAGGCCCTAGGCTTCATTTCTAGAGATTCTGATTTAGTGGCTCAAGCTATCCACGAGCTTTTGAAGACCCTACCCCTACACATTAGAAATCATCGCCCTTCATGTTTTGATGAAGCCCACAACTTGGACAGAATAGCTAAGCTAAATGAGAAAAAGAGAGGAAATACACTCTAACTGAAGCTGTAAGTGTAACAGGATGAAACAAAGCCAATAACATTCTTTTGTTTGACCTGTCCTCAACAATTTGAGATCAAAGTCATATGACCCTGTCAACTGTTTAAGCAAGTTAATTGCTCAAACAACCACTTACGTAAGTAGAGGCACTACGAAGCAAAAAGAATGGTATCTCTGACAATATCTTACTCATCACTACTGAATTAGAACGTAGGGCAGTATGTTCCATCATGCTACTGTGAGAACTAAGCCCAGCTTTTACTAAAGCTCAAAAATCAGACAACAGGGTCTATACAGTATGAAGGCATCTAAATCATGAAAGGTAAATAATATATACTGAAAACAGGAAAAAGGCATAAGAATGACATCCAACTAATAGTATAGCCCACAGACTCAAAAAAAAATCCTTTTCTGTCAATTCTGGAAAGTCTCTCAAACTTAAACTAAAGAACCTTAAAACAAAATGCATATATTATCTCCTGTAAATACTGCCTCTGGATTTATATGCATGCTGAAGAGGCTTTCTGAGTAATTCTTTACCTATACAAAGTTTTACCAAATTCTTGCTTTCTTAATTCCCAGTATTTTCTAAGCAAGTTAACTGTCTTTCACTAACACATGATTTTAATCATTTAATCAACATGAAGTCTAATCTGGAAACATTAGTGTTTCTGGAAATGAGTCTCAGTGATATTTTATCTTAGGCAATGAGAGGGTAAGACAGTTTTGTTCTTATCAACACACTTACACAGCATGGAGATGAGTTTAAGTACCACAGATAATACTCCCATTTTTTGATAAATGTTTAATTCTAGGTCACTTAAGGGTATATGATGAATAAGTTTTTTTAACTTTAGGTCACTTAAGGGTATATGCTAATTTCTTGGAAGAAATAATGCTTTCAATCACATCTCAAAATCCATAAAGCCTTTCAAATATGTAAAGCCATTTAGTCTACTACCCTTCTTCTGTGATTCCCTCTCTACACCCCATGTTCCCATGTACCCCCCAAAGAAAAATTCACCCCTTATATAAGCTTAAACCAATATATTTCATTCAATGGAATAGCAGAATGGCACACAATTAGCATCATTTTAGTCATGTCATTATTTCCAGCTCAGTGGCATTTATTCAGATGAGCACAATTTGCAATCACTGAGCCCAGCTCTTCTGATGTTAACTGGCATCATTAAAACCCTCCTAGTGTCCAACTCGTTTGATCTTCTAAAGAATGCCCTGGGTTTGTGACCGAGAGCCGGAAACTCACGGCTGGATACCCTGAACGGCGTTCATGTTTGGTCACAGACAACTCACATCAGTTAATAATCCTCAGAGACCATGATTCCAATCCAAGAGGGAAAACTTTTCGTACAAAAATTCTTTAAACACAAAATTAACAGATAATTGGATTAAAATGATGAACAGGGGGCAAGAGGAGCTCCTAAATGTCATAACTTCAGAAGTTGAGATTGTAAGTTGTTCAAAGTGTCTACAAGATCACAGCAAGTCTGGGTATGGTGAAGGGCAGACAGGAAAGGAGAGAGGACTGAATCATAAAAGCAAAAACAGAAATGATAAAATTTCAATAACTCAAATTTAAAATTTTCTCTTTCAAGTGTCGATTTACTGGTCAACTTTGCATGATCTACAAATACTTTCTTTAAAAAAAATTAAAACAACCAATTAAATATAGTGGGCAGCCTAAGTCTTTTCTATTTAAAGAGTAAAAAAAAAATTTTTATTTTCCCACACATTTCACATGTGTGCTGAATAGCATTCCATTATACAAACCTACCACAGTCAGTTAACATTTTGAAAATGAAAAACCATTTTTAAAAATCTACTTACGGGGTGACAAAGTAAATGTTATAATATCCACAAATGTTTAATAAAAGGCAAGTTCCTGCTGTCCTTTTAAAGTTAAAAATAAGGCCAAACTACAACTTTCAACTGCAAAGAGTCATTGTGTAGTATATAAAAAGCTCAGCATGGAAACAGATTCAACAAATGTACAAAAAGCGTTTTCATGCCCAGGAAGAACTGAAGGCATCAAAAAACATGCCCCAACTACAAATAACGTCAAGCTCAGTTCAAAAAGACCAGCAAATTCCTTCTCTAATGCATAGCAAATTAAACTTAATCAACTCCTCTGCAAGGTCGAACAGGCAATCCACCTTTAAATGTCCCCACAAACAAAACATAAGAACAACAAAAGAGGTTCCAGAGAGTAATAAATACTGAATCCACAGTAGGCGACAGAACCCTTACTGTACACAGCTGAGAAAACCTGCCGCGGAACAATGGATCACATTTCCATATTAAATTATATTTATCACGCTGAAAAATGCTTAAACAAAATACAGGATTTCTATTGGCCATTTTTATACCACACTAACTCCCTAAAACCTTCCAAGCCCAGTCCCATTGAAAACCTGAGTCCCATTGAAAATCGTTCCCACCCCATGGTGCACTGAAGGAGCCGCTAGACAAAGAGTTGGGATGATGGGAGAGGGCAGGGACAACTACCTTCCCCCGTGATTTCAGAAAGTAAATCAATAAAAGAGGATAGAATAGCCAAAACATAACCTTGGCAGAGGGTATTTCCGGGAAAATCACTGCTGTGACAAATGGCCTGAAGTGAACTCTTGCAGCGGTCAAGAATCCCCAGGAAAGGCCCCTCCTCTCCTTATCTATTGCTCAATTGTACAATACTCCGCTTTGAAAATATAACACCCTCTTGGAGCTGGGCAAGATGAAAGAGCTTTTCTTCATGATCCTGCAACGCCTATTAATTTTTGCTACAACAGACTCACAGCTGATTAAGAAAACAGAGGGCTAGCACCGCCTCGCATTCCCATCTGAAGACTTAAGAGAGAAAAATCTTAAAAAGTGAACGAGCCCTCTTTCTCAGCACAATGAATTGATTTTCATTTCTGCACACACCAAAAGCTGTGTCTCCTCCAACTGCGGACAATCTCTTTTGACTGCAAGTCATTTTCCTCCTTGAAACATCAGAAGCAATGTTACTAGATTCCTACACAGTGAAAGAATTATCTTTCAGAAATACTATGACTCATTCACCATCACGCAGAGCACAGGTTTAGAAATCAATGGCTGACGGAACAAAACTTAAACTGTCCCCAAAGTACACTCACACTTTTATCACAATCGGAAAAGCAACATCATAGAGTGAAAAAGTACAAGAATATAGTTAAACCAAAGAGCCTTTAAATCTCCATGTTATCACATATTTACGTCAATTTAGATATTATTTTGATTTCCTAGACTCATCAGCAAAAGCACCTACATTACAAGGTTATTGTGAAGTGTAATACAGAATATAACAGATACCAAATGCCAATCATAGTAACTAAAGTGAAAAAATGTAGCTTTTATGGTTTTGCTTTATCAAGGTACAACAACATACTGCAAAAAGTACAGATCTTAACTGAATGGTTCAATGAATCCTAACAAATGTATACACTACTATAATCACCACTCCCACCAAGATACAGACCACAGAAATATAATGTGAGCCACATAGGCAACTGAAAATTTTCTAATAATCATATAAAAAAAAGTAAAAGGAGACAGATGAAATTAACTTGAATACACTTTATTTAACCCAGTCTATCCAAAATATTATCACTTTACTATGTAATTGATTTAAATATATTACCAATGAGATATTTTCTATATTTTTTCATATCAAGGCTTCAATCTGCTGTATATTTTACACTTACAGCACATCACAATTTGAATTAGCCGCAATTCAATACAGCCATAGTTCTACTATAACTACTAGATTAGATAGTGCAGATACAGACCACAGTCCAGAAAATTTCCTCATGTCCCTTACCCATCTACCCTTCTCCCCACCCCAAGTCAATTACCACGCTGACTTCTATCCCCACAGATAAATTTTGCCTAATATTGAATTTCATAATAATGAAACATTTAGACTTTTTGTGATTGGCTTCTTTCACTGAGCATGCTTTTGAAATTCATCTATGTCGTTGCAAGCAGCAGTTGTCCGTTCCTTTTTATCGCTTAATAGCATTTCATTGTACAAATACACTACACATTTGTGTTGTTTCCGAATATGCTATCATCAGTAAAACTGAAATGAACACTCATGTACAAGTCTTTTTGTGGACGTGTTTTCATTTACTTGCGTAACTATCTAGAAGTGGAAATGCTGGATCATAAGGTGGGTTTATGATCATCTTTATAAAAAACTGCCAAATACTTTTTTCCACAGTGGTTGTATCATTTTATAATCTTGACAATAATCTATGAGATAACAAATTACTTCATACATTCTATAATATTTGCTATTGTCAGTCTTTTTTAAGATTAGTGATTTCAGTGGTGTGTATGCTTCCCAATGATCGACAATGTTGACAGTTTTCACGTTTACTAGCCAATCATATGACATCTTTTTTGAAGGGTGGTTTGGAAAGATGAAGGGAGACTTGTTACAAAGACAAACTGAGATTATATATATGAAATTATCTGTAATATTAAAATAATAAAGGATACAATTGCAAGGACTACCTGGGTTAGGCAGATAATGTAAATCTAAAAGTCAAGGGAAGTGTTGCAAATTAGAGTACACATTCCTCTAAAGGAAGCTATTAACTGCTACTTAGCACCAAGTTGTCAGCCACGTGGGAAAGCAGACCAGGTACTGCAAGATCTTCCTCTCTTTTCAAGAGAGGGTTGATATCTGTATTTTTATTTTTAATTATTAATACTAGAATTAACTAAAAATATTAATCCTATGATAATCAAAGAAAAGAGGCCATAAGTTTTCAAACTTTGATTTATATAAATGTTCATGGTTTTAATATAGGCAAACATTCTTATATGGTAAACATTAAACCATTCAGGATTGTTACTGATCAACAATAACGATACCTGTCAAGACAAGGGCTATCAATCTACTAAAGACAGATGACAAATTCATTTTGATTGGAAAGGCAACAATGCCCCAGAGAATTGAGAAAGAAAAGGCTGGTTAGGAGCTCCTGTTTCCTCTTTCCTAGCTAGCTTCCTATATGATAAAATATATCCTATGGTATTCTTAGTCTTCAGTGACTATCCACATCACGTACATTTTAGTAAGAATGAAGGTAGCAGCTAATAATACTTCAGTGACAATACCCACCTAGGAGTATATGCATTATTTGGGAAGAGCAGAAGAAAGATCTACATTCATGGGATATTAAAACAGTACTGCTGCTTTGGAAAACAGTCTGGCAGCTATTAAAACGGTTAAACATAGAGTTATATGATCCAGCAATTCCACTCTTAGATCTATACCCAAGAAAAATGAAACATATGTCCACCCAAGAACTTGAACATGAATGTTCATAGTAGCAGTATTCATAACAGCCAAAAAAGTGGAAACAACCCAACTGTCCCTTCACTGATGAATAGATAAATAAAACACGGTATCGCCATACAATGCAATATTACTTAGCTATAAAAAGGAATGAAGTATTGGTACATGTTACAACATAGATGAGTCCTGAAAACATTATGCTCAATAAAAAGTCAGTCACAAAAGGCCACATAGTGTATGGCTTCATTTACATGAAATGTCCAAAACAGACACATCTATACAGACAGAAAATAGATTAGCAGCTCCCTATGCCTTGGAGGTATGGAGGATTTCTTTATGGGCTAATAAAAACGTTCTAAAATTGATTGTGAAGATGGATGCACAACTCAAAAAGCAACTGAATTGTATGCTATAAATGAGTTGGATAGTATGTGAATTATACCTCAATACAACAGTTTTACATAAAAAGAAAGAAAAACTAAAGGTATTATTGATTCATAAAGCCTCTTTCTTCTAGTCCCAAATATTCTTTCCCTCTGCCATCTGAAATTGCTCCTTGAGGTTTAGAGAAGTATTCCTTTGATGTCATATCTCTCCTCTGTACGTTTCTGAATTTCAAATACATTTAGTGTACTTAACACAATGTTCTCCCCTGCTAGACTGTGAGCTCTTAGAAGGCTGAAAATGTCTCATAAATCTTTATATTCAAGAGCGTTGCACAGTCTGGCTTAAGATTTCAATATTTGTATTTTAAGGTTGACACTTTTGATGTCCTGCCCAGGGAACACTTGCCCAACATTCGCTGTTGCAGTGGACACAGGGCTGGGGGCAAAGCTGCACTATCTCCTTTTCCCTCGCTCTCCTCATCACTTCTATTCATCAGACAATGAATAAACGACAACTTGGCAGGACACTGCAGAAGGCCTGCCAACCCTTCTATTCGAACATCTTCTGGAACAGGCAATAAACTTTATGAGATTATGAGATAAACAGGATCCCTTTTACACTTACAACCCAGAAATCCTCAAGGCAAAACAAAGACAACATTCTTTAAAAAGTGTAAAAAAATAAAGCAAAAAAAAAAAGGATTTAAATAGGATCTCTAGCCAACAAGATGAATTTCAAAACTACCTTTTATAAGCACTCATAATAACAATACACAAATGATTTAAAATTAAGTTAATAAAAATACATACTTAACTTTTTACAGCATCTACTTAAAAGTCTGGAATGGATTAAACCACTACCACCCTTTTAAAATTACTAATTCTCCAAAGCCCAAAAGCTAAGCCTATATGGGTCAAATTCATTGTGAGGAAAGAATATTCATTTTAGACCTTTCCTTTCCTCAATGACAGTTTGTAATTATAAAGGACTCTGGACTCTTGATAATAAGCAGAATGATCATAAAGGAAGAAATGCTACCCTAGATTCAATAAAGTGGTGATATAATTGAACTGTTCTCTCTATTAACAATTCTGCCAGAAACTTGGGTACAAATTGCTACATTACACTTCCCTCATGCTCAAGTAAACATGAAAAGTTGCTAAAAAAGTAAGCTAACTATTTAATATGATTGTAAAAATATCCTTAAAACCTTAAAATATTTAGTTCAAGTAAATAACCCAAAAAGGGGGGGGGGATTATACATATATATTTACTTCTTAGTCTAATTATAAAGAGAAAAATGGGAAGCAACTTAAAAATCCAATCAAAAATGAATTATTTGATTACTTATGATATTTTTACTCAAAGGAATCATTAAAATGTAGCAACATCAAAATATTTCTAGCAAAATGTGAGGAAAATGGAGAAGATGGAAATTGTAAAATATATGTTTGTAAAGAAAATACAATGGGGAGGAAATGGAAAACTCAAAATGGTTTTGTGAGACACTGATGAGGGATACTATTTTTTTTTCCTTATCCAAAGTAAACGAAAAGCTATAAAAACCAAATATATTTAAAAGTGAATAGAAATGCTTCAACACCACTTTAAAATATAAAATTTAATAAATAATCCATAAAAACACTAAAAATTAATCATTTTGGCTCAGATATCTTTTTCATTAGGATCTAATCTTTACACAAAGCCTAAATAATTTAAAATCTTATGCATTAACCTATCATAAAGGAAATAGAGGAATATTGGGAAAGTGTCCAAATTTAATGATCACAAAAAGGATTTCTCCAATAATATCACAAAATGATAAGGTCAAATGAATCCAAATGTGATCTGCAAGAACAAATAATGATAGTATATGAATTATATCTCAATAAAGCTGTGTTTAAATAAAACAAAACAAAACAACATAGTGATTAACACATAGACTTTGAATTCAGGCAGATCAGGCAAAAACTCAAATATCCATCAACTGATGAGTGGATAAATAAAATGCAGGATGGTCATATAAAATACTATGTGACCATAAAAAGAAATGAAGAATTGATACATGCTATGACATTGAGGAACTCTGTAAACATGCTAAGTGAAAGAAGACAATATATTGTCTTCATTTAGATGAAATCTACCCTTTCAATCTCTCATTGGAGACCATGA
Organism: Vicugna pacos; assembly: GCF_048564905.1. Lineage (NCBI taxonomy): Eukaryota > Metazoa > Chordata > Mammalia > Artiodactyla > Camelidae > Vicugna > Vicugna pacos. The sequence continues at coordinate 20,304,341 of NC_132990.1, forward strand.
TAAATGATTAAGCAGCAGTAATTGTAGGCTTAATCTGACACTACCAAGGACAAATGCATTTCATGCTATGACTTTCAAAACTGAAGAGTCTGTTGTCAACCTTAGGAAAAAGAGCTCAACTTATCAAACAAAGACAAGGATGAGAAAGCCAGCAAAATCTAATTTTGGACGGTTTTCCAACTAAGATATTTTCTTAAAGATAGGGTTATTCAATTTAATTTCTTATCCTTATTGGTTTTTAAAATTTCATTGTTTCAGGCTGTCTTTCTATAGTCTTAATTATATTTGATGGGCATAGATCTAAAGAGAAATGGATAGAGAAAGCACTATCAAATGCTGCTGGGAAATAGATTTATAACTGTGCTGAATATTTTCATTCTTGAAACTCTTGGCAGCCATCAGTGTTTCACACATGATATCAATTAGAAGACAGAATAAATAGTCTCATAGAATGCATGCTGGCTTCTGTGGGTAGCAAGCTGGCAAAAAGACAAAAGATTAGCCCAAAATTAGTAAATGTGGCCTGGCAAGGGCCACCAAATTGAGTACATTTTACAACTTTAACACACATCACAGGACATCACAGCAGCTGCTCCACAAATAATGAACATACACAAACAGCTTGGAAAGGCGTACAACAGGAAGATAGGCCGCTACTATCAAGACTCATCAAGGAGGAACAGATTATTTCTACTTTTTTAAATGAACATAAAGTTCATTACCAAACATTAAAAAACAATATTTTTGCTACCAAAATTAATGGTGATTGTCAGTTTCAACAAATTCCACAACTTTAGACATTTGTAACATCTATAAGGAAAACATGATAAATAACACTTATTCACCTCTAGTAGCAGCAATAAAATAGTGGGTTCATCCTCTAGACAAGAGAGATGAAAAATAAGGAATAAAGAAATAAGTATTCTTCATAATAAAACTAAGTTAAATGATTGCTGGTATTGCTTTTTGATTTATTAATGCCCCCCTGATTACAAAAAAGAATTTAAAGGAGCTAGCATCTATCTGTTAAAAGGACAACATATTAAATTCTTATCTCATTTGCAACATCTCATTTGAAGTTTCTTAAAAATGAATTTTGATTAAAAATAGTATATAAGATTTTGATTATATTATATTGCATTAAAAGAGAGACGGCGTAGGGAGAGAGCAACAATGAGAAAGAGAAATGCCCTTAACCAAGCATAAGAAAAGGAGTAACCGAGGCATCAAACAAGACACAGGCTTCATTAAATAAAACTTTAGACATGGTGCCTCAATTCCTCTAGAGGACAATGGAATATAAGAAGGTACTTGCTATAGGATAAATGTTTCCCCCTACCCCAAATTCATATGTTGAAATCCTAATCCCCGAGGTGGTGGTATTAGGAGATGGGGTCTTTGGGAGGTGATGAGGATAGAGCCTTCATGACTGGGATTGGTGTCCCATAAAGAGGCTACAGAGGGCTACTTTGCCCCGTCGGCTACGTGAGATTACAGTAAGAAGGCAGCTGTCTGTGAGGAAGACAGCTGGCTATGAAGCAGGAAGGAGGCCCTCACTAGACACTGAATATGCTAGCACTTTGACTGTGGACTTTCCAGCCTCCAGAACTGTGAGAAATAAATGTTTGATGTTAGTAAGCCACTCAGATTATTTTATTTTTGTTACAGTAGCCTACATGGACTCAGACGGTAAGACAGTATGACAATGCGCTCAAAATTATCCGTGTGGATAGTGGTTTGGATTGGGGGAACGGACTTGGGGCTATATATTCAATAATCCCAAATGATCTCCTTTAAGTATACAAAGAAGTACCAAAAACTTCAGTAGTGAAGGGATAGCATAGCATTTAGAGGAAGAAATTAAGTCATTGTCATATATTATGTGGTTTTTAGGGGAAAGATAAATAAAACTAGTCAGAATCTCCTTGATGGCATTCACAATAACCAATTTTTCAGGAGCAAGTTCAACATTTAAAGAGCACCTATGTGGATAGACATTATGCTAGGTCTTTTTTGTGTGTAATTTCATTTTATCCTCATCTGAAGAAATGAGACTCAAAGAGGTTAAGTAAATTAGTCAAAGGAAATACAGCTAATAATGTATATATCAGGTACAGTCTGTCTAAAAACAAAGATGCTTTCTCCCACATCAGGCAACATTTTTCATATCTCCCGTGCTAACTGCAGTTAATGATATCTTAGAGAAGCAGAATCAGAAAAATCACTTCTTATAAGTTAATAAGTCTCTATAGATAACAGAGCCTTATAGTAACAAGAAGAGGAGCAGAGGATGGGTGGAGACACAATGGAATCACAGACACAATGAGACAAATTTGTTAGGATGAAAAATTTAATCTCAAAAATGAGTCAATTTCTGTTCGGAAAAAATAATGAAATATTCCCAAATGATAAGAGTGATCACTTTCTGGAGGTGAAAGTATAGAATTCTTGATTCTCTCAAAGCTTCTGCTAAAAATTTCATGTCAAAATAAGTAGATGTTTTATGAAAGTGATATGATTATTAAAGCGATACTTTCTGATTTCAGGTGATTGATTGAAGTCCTTGGTCGTGTGCAGTATTCGCCTACTGCAATAGTACTCTGCTATGAAACCCTAACAACTTTTGAATTATTGGGCACACCATCTGAAAGAACTGTCCTTAGTTCATATCACTTCCTGAACAGTGATGATGTTTACTGCCTACTAAAATAAGTGTTTATCCAAAAGAAAATTATTCTCATACCAAGATCCTGAGCAAATATCTAACCTCCTTCTGAGGTCTATTTTCCTCAACTATAACATGGTGTTATAATCCGTATATTGAAGAGTTGTCAAAGAACATAAATGAAAAGTGCTTACTTACCACTGGGACATGAACATATACACACTAAATAGAATCACTGCTTGTATGATTAGCATTATACTCATTATCATCATATTAACCATAATTACCATAAGCTAAGAGAATTCTACTTAGTCTCATTCACTAAAGAACTACAATTGTATAGGTATGTTCACTGTGTCAAAAAAAAATTACTTAGGAAAGAATCAATCAAGATGGCAGAATAGGAGGACATAGAACTTACCTCCCCTGACCCTGCCCCCACAAACAAAGCAAAAATAATCAACATGTGGAATAATTCCCAGTAAAAACTAACCGGAAACTGGTGGGAAGACTCTTGTACAAACAAGGGTATAAGAAAGATACACATGGAATCAGGTAGGAAGGGAAGAGAAGCAATCAGGATGGGACCTTGTGGCCCTGGGATGGGCCTCAGAGGAAAAGGGAGATGACACTGGAGGAGACCCACCCTGGGGAGTGAGCAGTTCAAGCCAGACTGGACCACTGATACAGAGAAGACAAGCTCTCGTGAATGTCTGGAGGACTGGTGGGAACTGTGAGGAACATGTGAGCACTGGCTTGCTCCCAAGGCAGGGCAGAGAGGGTGAACTGAGGACTGCTGCTGTGGCTGTCCGGTTTCCCACAACTGCCCCAGTGTGCACCCCAGCCTGAGCTGTGGGAACGCTCTAGCCCACTTATTCCACCTTGCAGCTCCACATTCGAGCGAAGGCTACCCCAACCAGGGAGAGAGACTGGAACTTGGTGAGACACAGAGACAACTTGGAATGAGGGTGGCATACGAGCACAGTGTGGGCAACTATTGCTGGCGTTTACACAGGCAACACATCAGGGGCAGTCCTGATCTCTGGCAGTAGCCAGACTGCTGCACTCACGCGCTGACACATGCTGAGTGTCAACACGGGCTCTGTCTGCCCTGTGGCACAGCTCTAAAACACGCTAGGGGCAGCAGAGGCTGGGGGTGGTGACTGGCTGTTAGGGACAAAGGAGACTCAGATGCAGAAGGGGCTGCCATTACTGGCGCTTGCATAGGCAGAGCATTGGAGGCAACCTGGACCTCTGTCTGAGGTCAGCCCACCATAGCCGACACCCTGTCAGGAGCCAAGAGTTCCATGGCTCCTCTTGCTCCAGCACTCCTCGTCCTTGGAGTAAGGGTGCCAGTGCTGGGAGAGGGGAGAAGTTGACAATAAAACAATAATAGTGGGAGACTACATTCGATTTACATCAATTCACAGATCATCCGTACAGAAAATCAGTAAAGCAATGTGGTCATAAATGACACAATTAACCAGCTGGACTTAATAAATACCTATAGGACATTTCATCCCAAAGCAGCAGAATACACATTCTTTTCAAGTGTACATGGAACATCTTCCAGAAGAGATCAAATGCCAGGCCACAAAAAAAGGCTCAACAAATTTAAGAGGATAAAAATTATATCAAGCATTTTTCTGACTATAATGGTATGCAACTAGAAATCAATTACAGAAAGAAACATGGGAAAATCACAAACATGTGGAGAGTAAACTACATGCTACTAAAAAAAACCCAATAAGTCAATAAAGAAATCAAGAGGAAATCAGAAAATATTTCAATTTTTCAATATTTCAAAATTTTCAATCTGACAATTGAAAATGTAAAATTTCCAAAACCTATGGGATGCAGCAAAAGCAGTTTTAAGAGGGAAGTTCACAGTGATACAGGCCTTCTTCAAGAAACAAGAAAAATCTCAAATGAACAACCTAACCTATTATTTAAGGGAATTAGAAAAAGAAGAACAAATAAAGCCCAAATTCAGCAAGAGGAAGGGAAAAAAATCAGAAAGGAAATTAAAAAATATATATATATATATATCTAAATATCTAAAATAACAATAGAAAACATCAATGAAACCAACAGGTGGTTTTTTGAAAAGATAAGTGAAATTGATAATACTGTAGTCAGGCTCATTAAGAGGAAAAGAGAGAGGACTCAAATGAAAAAAGAAAGAACTGAAGAGAAGAAAAACAACTGATACCACAGAGTTACTAAAAAAAAAAACCCATAAGAGAACACCATGAAGAGTAATACGCCAAGTTGAACAACGTAGAAGAAATGGACAAATTTCTAGAAACAGGCAACCTGCGAAGACTGAATCAGAAAGAAACAGGCAATCTGAACAGACTGAAACTAGTAGTAAAACTGAATTTGTAACTTAAAAATTCCCAACAAACAAAAGTCCCAGAATGAATGGCTTCACAGGTGAATTATACTGAACATATAAAGAAAAGCTTACTTATACTTCTCAAACTATTTCAAAAAATTGAAGAGGATGGAACACTCACAAACCCATTCTATGAGGCCACCATTACCCTATCACCAAAACCAGACAAATATACTACAAAAAAAGAAAGTTTCAAGCCAGTATTTTTGATGAATATAAACATAAAAGTCCTCAAAAAAATATTAGCAAACTGAATCCAGCAATACATAAAAAGGATCATATATCATGATCAAGTGGGATTTATCCAGGATGCAAGGATGATTCAATATTCAGAAATCAATCAATATGGTAAACACTGTTTATCCTTCCATTAACAAAAGGAAGGATTAAAAAAATCACATGATCATCTTTACAGACACAGAAAACACATTTGACAAAATTCCAGTATTCATTCGTGATTAAAAACTCTCCTCTAAGTTGGTATAGAAGAAACTTATCTCAACATAATAAAGGCCATGTATGATAAACTCTCAGCTAGCATTATACTAAATGGTGCAGGGCTGAAAGCCTCCCCTCTAAATCAACAGATGAATGGACGGACGGACACACACACACACACACACACACACACACACACACACAATGGAATATTACTCAGCCATAAAAAGAATGAAATTCTGAAATTCTGGACCTAGAGAATATTATGCTTAGTGAAGTAAGTCAGACAAAGGACAAATACTATGTTATTACCTATGTGTGGAATCTAAAAGACAAAACAAATGAGTGTATATAAAAAACAGATTTATAGAGAACAAACTAGCAGTTACCAGTGGGGAAAAAGAAGCAGGGAAGGGTTAGATACAGGTACAAGATTAAGAGACACAAACTACTACATATAAAATAAATAAACAACAGGATATATTGTACAACATAGGGAAATATAGCCATTATTTTATAATAACTTCAAATGGAGTATTACCTATAAAAATACTGAATCACTGTGTTGTACATCTGAAACTAATAAAACATTATAAATCAACTATACTTCAATTTAAAAAATTATAATAAAACAGCTTACAAGACTGCATAAAATTCTTTAAAAATAAAAAAAACTTTGGTTAGGTAAATGAATGATCTTGATGTAATTACCACATCTCTCCAAAACATGAAAGATTCTCTCTGTTGTGCTGTACTTTTGGGAGTGGGCTAAAGTTCAGAAAATGATTTACAGACTCAGTTCTAACATCAATCAAGCCTACCCAATGTGATCATTAGGGAAGAAAGGATCCTTTACCAATCTTTAAGCCAACAATAATTTTTACCGGCTATAAAACTGCCACTGGCCCATGCCAATTTCCTCACCTCATCATCTGCTTCTAAGGCTCTCCGATCACGAAACGAAGAAGCAAATACAGTCAAGATTTCTCCTATAAGCATCCCTTTTATATTAACAAAAATGATTAAGAACAAGGCAAAACCTAAAAATTAAAGGTGTTCTTTAGCCTCTAGAGAATGTCTACATGACCAGATATTTTAGGACTCCGCTCTGCAAAGAACTTGTCAAGCAGAAGGCTTTGCTTCACTCTTTCAAACCAAAAATCTCTGTAAATAAATATTCAAACCTTCAGTTAGTGGAATCTAATCATATATCCTTGTAACTAATATGCCTTGTAAATTTTTTCCTTCCAAATTACACAAAACAATTCAAAGCAAGCCCACCTCAGCTTGGCAGAGGGCATGAAGACCTTGTAACACCAAGGCAGCTGGAGTAGCTTGATCAGGCTTGGTGCATTCATTTAGCACCTGGGAAATAGCTGCCAACATATCTGCACCATGCTGATAGGGCCTACGAGACAAGATTAAAGCGAAAGAGCTGTATTACTACTCCAAGGTCCTTTGCCTGAACAAAAAGCATGAACACTTTCCTTTAACCCAGTGCATATTAAACACTGACTCTCAAATAACACCACATATTTTTCTTCAAAGATTTGTATCGTCATCATCTCTGCTATAGAAGGCTCATTTCTGATATAGAAATATTATCCAAAAAAGAAAACACTCAGTAACAAATTTTATTCTCCCTAAATTGTAAATCCTATTGTCTGAACTGACAAAAACTCAAGTCAATAATAATGATGAAAAGCACTGACTTACCTTACTGAGATTATCAGTAAAACCAGGGATTTGAGATGAGAAGATAACTGATTACAGTAGTGATACAAACTAAGGTGGTTACACCTACCACAGTAATCATGACAAGGATGATGTTCACAGAAATAATAATGATGTCAATTATCCCTGACTGAGCACTTACCTCATGCCAGGCACCGTGCTGGATTCACTTACTCACCCTCCTCTCCTTCCTCTCCTCTCTACCCCACATACATTGTGCTGTCCCCAGAATACTTTTAACTTCATAAAGAAATGCCCAGGTCCATACTCTGCGTTCCTTGTAAACACTCAGTGATATAATACTTTTCTCTACTTAACAAAATATCAATTGAAAAAATTGTCTGACTGAACTCTACTGCTTCACTGTCCACCAAATGGAAATCATTTAACAGAACTGGAAAAACTTAACAGATCTTGAGGTGGTAACTGAAAGGTGCACAGAATAAGTTTTCAACAGACTCTGATCTGGTCTGATATTTAACCTCTCCTGACCCTCGGGTTTAAGTACGTAAAATTATAATGTCAGCTTTCATCTCTAATTTTTTTTCCATGACAACACCTCAAGAAAATCTAAACTCTCAGGTCTTCGGTTACATGTGAGGTCTTTTTTTGTGTTGCCAGAAGGCTGAAGCTCAGAAAAGAGGCAGAACTGCTGAGGCTTAGATACATTCTGATCCAAGATTTTACTTGGACTAGGAACCACCCACGTTATCAGCACCTGGGCCAGCCATTCACTGCGCAGCTTCACGGACTACCATTCACAGCGTCATCACTGACAAAAGTGAGACTGATGCTCCAAGAATTCTACAGAGCAGTGGCTTGATCAATTTCTCAAACCTCTGGATTATAACTCGTTTGAAACTTATCAAATCTGTTTCCCCCCTAAAGGTTCTGGCTTCACTGCATTTCAAGAAAAAAGAAATCTGGCAAGGTGGAGCTCTACTTAGTGTTATTTCAGTCTCGTCACCTCCTGCCTATTTATTAATCTATAATCTAGAACAGCTGAGCCATCTTCCTAATATCTTCATGTCCTCCTAAACCCCAGGAATGCAAGATAATAATTCCTAATAATTAATTCCATGCAATGAGTAACAAATAAGGCTTTCCCTATTAAAATCCTTCGCAAAATTCAGGCATAAAATAGGGAGAATGTAAGAAAGAATAGTTTGACTATAGTCTACTTCTTAAGTTTCAGAAGTTTATAGATAGAAAAATGGAAAACATAACATATATTTTATTACAACATTAAATTATTACCCAGAAAAAGACATAAATACCGTTTAAACCTATATTATACAACTAGACCTGAAAAGACATGCCTGCTTCTCAAAGTTATTGTCTGATATTATTAAATTTTACAATCAGAAAACTTGAGTTGAATATTAACTTATTCTTACTCAAATATTCTCTGCCTATGTTTCCCAGCTCCTTGCTAGCAATAAAAAAAAAAAAGATATCATAATGTACATTCCCCAGGATTAAGCACATCTTACCTTTGCTTACATATATCTCTGATCGATGCTGCTTTGGCAATCAGTTTCTCCCACTGGACCTCCTTGCCCACAGACAGAGCGGGCATATCGGACACGGCCATGAAACGCTGCAGTTCAGGATAGACACGATCCTAAGGAGGCAATTTCACAAAAAAGGAAATTTCACAATTTGAGTTGAATAATCATTATCTCCTTTTATGCAGCATTTTCTCCTCTCAATCTCACATTTGCATTGCAAATTATAATGTATTTCTCCTAATCAGGAGAAAAGAATGCTGTTGTGATTGCCGGGGATTTTCTTACAGACCCATGTACTGTTCATTTCATAAAACCAGAAAAAAAGTGGCTAAATCTCACCGTAATTACAGAGGCTCTAATCACTTATATTTCTATTACTTTTTCCACACACAGGGAAAAATAAATTTCAGAAATAAAGAAATAGATTATTTTTCTATTTTCACTTTCTCTCTGAGAGTCAATCACAACTGACTGCATTACAGATCAAAAGCACCACACTAAATCAAAATTTCTCAATGCAATCATTGATGCCATTCACTAATATTACTGTAACAAAGCACTGTCATGCATAATGATAAAATCAGCTTTCTTCAGTGAAGGGAACATGCTTAATACTCACACAAGTGTGTATCTGACTTACCTGCTTTTCCCACAAAGATGTCAACAAGCGCAAAGTGACAGCTTTCAGTTGTGGGGTGGTTCCAAGAAGTTGGATTACTCGTAGAATTTGTCCTATGCATACCTAGAAAACATTGAAGAAACTCTGGTTTCATAAATGCAATGTAGATAACCCCAAGGGTACAAAAAGAACTTAAAAACCCCTTATTATATAAAGATTGAAATGGAAGCTAACTACAGTACGACCCACCTTCTCAGAGGTTGAGGATAGCTTTGGGAGGTGCCTGTTAGCAATTCTGGGGGCATAAAGACCTAATCTCAGACAACAGCCACTGGGAAAACTTGACAATAAAAATGATTTAAAAGAACTAATTCTTCAATATTGTAAGAAACACTTTCAGCCCAACAAGGGAAGCAACGGCAAAATTAAAGGGCCAAAATTTCACATGGGAACAAACAAAATTCAAGTGTTATCCATGCTTCACTTTCTTTTTGCCCCCAAGTAAAATGGTTAATATACACGAACCTTGTGAACACCAAGTGTAGGTAAAGTATATAAGATATCATTGTATAACGCAGGTTCCAGTGGTCTTCCCAGTTTGAACATCAAAACTGGAATCAGACTTGGTACCTAAAATGAATTTTTAAGAACATATAAATTATGCCTTCTAAAAGAAATCAACTTATAAAGCAATCATTTCATTTTTCTTCAGAGGAGTACTATATATATATGAAAGAAAAGACTAAAACTAAAAATCTCAGTTAGCCATTTGTTGTTAATGGTAATTTTGTAGTTTTACTAATATTCTATCTCTTTTACAATTATTGGTGAGCCCTTGTTCTATGCATTTATACATATATATGTATAAATGGTTATTTAGTGTTAAAAATGTTTTTCTTAAACAACTATGACATTAACTCTCAGCAATACAAAAGTAATTAAGATACATTCTACCTTAAAGAAGTTACAGTTCTAGTGAGCAGCACAGTGAAACATTCAATGATGTTATCCCAATATGAAATAATTAAAATCAATTGTACTATTAAGGGTTAATGGACAAAAATTTCCCTCCACATTCACATTTCCAACCCTATGTATAGCACAGTAAAATAAGAGCAATTTATTTGTGAACTGAAAGACTTACTATTATTAAGATGGTAGTATCTCCCCAACACATCTACAGATTCAATGTAATTCCTATCAAAATTCCAGCAGGCTTCTTTGCCAAAACTGAGAAACTGATCCTAAAATTCATATGAAAACTAGGGACCCCAAACAGCCAAAACAATCTTGAGAAGGAACAAAGTTGGAAGACTCAAATTTTCCAGTTATAAAGTTTATTGCAAAGTTACAGCATCATAGTCAAAACAGTGTGGTACTGGCATAAGGACAGAAATACAGGTCAATGAAATAGTACTCAGAGGCCAGAAGTAAATCTTTACTTTTACATCAGTTGATTTTTGACAAGTATACCAAAAAAATACAATGAAGAAATAAGAGTTTCTTTGAAAAATGGTGTTGGATTTTGACAACTGTATATCCATATGCAAAAGAATTAATTTGGACGTATTCCTCATACCACATGTGAAAATTAACTCAAAATAGACTTTAGACCCAAATGTAAGAGCAAAAAACTATAAAACTCTTAAGGAAAACATAGGAGTAAATCTATGCTCTTCAGCTAGGCAAAGCCTTGTTAGATATGATACCAAAAGCATGAACAACAAAAGAAAATAATATATTTCATTAAATTAAAAACAATTGTTCTTCAAAGGATACTATAAAGGAAGCGAAAAGACAACCCATAGAATGGAAAAAAAATATTTGCAAATCATGTATCTAATGAAGGACTTATATCCAGAATATATCAAGAATTCTTACAACTCAATAATGAAAGGACAAATAATCCAATTTTAAAAGAGCAAAGGATCTGGGTAGATATTTCTCCAAAGAAGATAAACAAATGCCAATAAAGATAGGAGAAGATACTAGACTAGCATTAGCCATGGCATAAATGCAAATCTGGTAGCTCACAGTGAAAAAATACGAGACAATGAATGTATGTATGTTCATGTATAACTGAAAAATTGTGTTCAACATTGGAAATTGACACAACACTGTAAACTGACTATAACTCAATAAAATAAAATTTTAAAAATACCAGAATAATATGCGACTTTATACCCAGTAGGATGGCTGGAAAAGACAGGCAATAGCAAGCACTGGGAACTTAATACACTGCCAGTGGGAATGTAAAATAGTGCAGCCCCTTTGGAAAACAGTCTGACAGTTTCTCCATTGGTTAAACAGAATTACCATATAATCTAGTAATTCTACTTCTAGGTATCCACCCAAGATAAACTGAAACATATACCCACACAAAAACTTGTATTTGAATGAATCATGGCAGCATAATTCATAATAGCCAAACAGTGGAAACAACCCAAATGTTCATCAATTGATGAAAGGATAAATAAAATGTAGCATACTCACATGATAGAATAGTATTCTACCATAAAAAAGGAATTAAGGATGAACATTAGAAACATCAAATGAAGTAAAAGAAGCCAGTCATAAAGGCCACATATTATATGATTCCATTTATATGAAAAGTCCAAAAGAGGGAAATCTAGAGACAGAAAGTAATTGCTTAGGATTCAGGAGGTATAGGAGAAAATGGAGAATGGCTGCTAATGGATACAATGTTTCTTTTGGGGTTAATGAAAATGTTCTCAAATTATCTATAATTATATTTGTACAATTCTGTGAATACACTAAAAGTCATTGAATTGTATACTTTGAATCAATAAATTAAATATATTTGAATTATACCTTAATAAAGTTATTTTCAAAATTCATTTCAAAATCATTAAATGAACACCTACTATGAGCAAGGAACTCTAGTTGATGGCACAAAAATGTAGTGCCAAAATTTTTTATTTTCCTAATAGTGTGTTCATAAGTTTGTTGTCCAGAAGTTGATAAATTTCTTCTACCTGCTATAATCTTAGAAAACTTGTTCCTTATAAGATTAGACATACACTTTAATTCAATTTCAAGAGAAACAAAATCCTCAAAGCTATCAACAAAAAAGTGACAGTAAACATTAATTCCTTAAGAAGCCTGACTATGACATACCACATTGGCATTTACAGCTACACATGTAATGGCTACAGACTCACAACACATAGCCAAAATTTACGATGTTTTTAACAAGTGCTGGGCTCTACTTGAACAGAAGTTCCATCACCCTCATCTTGAGCAAATGAAGGGAGACAAATTTTTCTATTGGTTTTTTTATTCCCCACTTTAATTAAAAACAAAAGGTCATCTTAGATTGCACTGTACAGGTCTCAATGAATTACCCCTTCTGGGAAGATTTCTACCAAGACACTTTGACAGATTCTTAGTTCTGGGAAGGGCAATCAGTACATATAGTGGCATTGTATAAAATAGTGTATTTCACTGTATAGCTTTTAACAACTATTTTAATTATATTGTCAGAAAAGAAAATATTTATGCCAAAAGTATGCTATTTATGCCAAAGAGTACAGTTCCTTCATGAACCTTAGACCTAAAGAAGTATGTAAGGATGTTTATTTTTCCCTGTAAAATTAAGAAATTAAAAAAAAAACCACCAAAGTGGGAAACTTTTATAGCAAATAATCTTAGACTTAGATCTTGAGGCTACTCTAGCCCATTAAATTCTCAAATCAATTAAAAAAAAGTGTTATTTCACTAGTATGTCTTAAACTATTTAAATGTATTAAAATACAGATATAAACATGTGTGTGGAAAATATTTTTCCATTATATGAGCTGTTGTTCTCCTAATGAAAAGACATACATGTATATTTATTGATTTATTTGAGACATCATTATGAGCTCTTGATTCTTCTGCTCTGAGCCTTCTATTCTCTGTAGACAAAAAAGAGAATGAATACTCTAACTTAACCATAAAATACAAAATAAGCTGACAATTGCCCTATAATTCACTGTCTCCAGACTTCCCGGTTTCATAAAACTCACTGATTTCTCGCTCTCCTACAGAATTCAGGTTCTTGACAAACAAAATGATTCAAAATGATAGAATTATTAAGGAACTCCCCCCCCCATAAAACTATCAGCAGATTTCTCAGCAGAAATCTTGCAGGCCAAAAGGGAATGCAGAATGATAATATTCAAAGTGCTGGGGAAAAAAAAAAAAACCACCCCAAAATAAATACTATATCCAGCAAAATTTTCCTTCAAAAATGAAGGAGAAATAAAGGCTTTTCTAGATAAATAAAAACCTAACTTTATACTAGAAAAAGAATAAACTAAGCCCAAAGTTAGCAGAAGAAAGGAAATAATGAATATCAAAGCAATAAATGAAATAAAGAATAGAAAAAATCAACAAAATTAAAAGTTGGTATTTAAAAAGATCAACAAAATTGACAATCATTTAGCTAGACTAAGAAAAAAAGAGAGAAGACTAAAATAAAATCAGAAACAAAAGAGGAGACATAACTCATACTACACAAATACAAAGGATTATAAGAGACAACCATACACTATCATACTACAATGAATGGGATAACCCAGAAGAAAAAGCTAAATTTCTACAAACATACAACTTACTAAGACTGAATCATGAAGAAACAGAAAATCTGAGCAGCCCAATAACAAAGAAGATTGACTCAGCAATCAAAAACATAAAATAGCCCAGGACCAGGTAACTTCACATGTGAATTCTACAAAACATTTGAAGACAAGTTAACATCAATCCTTCTTAAACTCTTCCCTAAAAATTGAAGAGGTGGGAACACTTCTAAACTCATTTTATGAGAATAAAGACAGATGGAAAAAGACTCAACAAAATACTAGCAAACAGAATTTAACAGCACATTAAAAGGATCATACACCATGACCAAGTGACCAAGTGGGATTTATCCCTGGGAGGCAAGGATGGCTCAACATTAAAATCAATCAATGTTATAAACCACAGTAGAGTTAGAAGAGTCTTGTTGAATTCATTGAAGTAAATGACTTTATTTTACAGATGATGAAGTGAGGCACAGAGGATCACAAAGTTAGTTGGTGGCAGAATGAGGGTAGGAGTTCATGTCTCAGTTTACCTCTCCATTCTACCTTGGTAGAATGAAAGCAATTGAAGAGTCCAGCTTATCTATAACAGGATAAAGAGCTATCATGTAAGTCTTCTCTTTAAAATTGGACAAAACACAAAGGAAGAAATAAACAGGAGAGACAAAACTCAGCAACTCCCTGGAGTCAATCATATAAAGAACATGAAAGTATAAAAATTTAACTCTGGCTTCCATAAACAAAATCCATGCTGACAGTGTATGAGGTGATACAGAAAGCAGCATAATCTTCCAGAGAGTTCTACAATGAAACTCTTGAGGAGTACTGTCCATTTATAAATTATGAGAAATACAAAGGGCTTTGTTATTATCATCTTAGTTTTCAGATGAGAGATATAATTAATGTTTATAATTACTTCTTTTTAAAAACTATGAGAGATAGCTCATACTTTGATACTATATAAGAGGTGTAGTGATAAATTAACATAAAAAATAAGATAGTGAAAAAATAATTCAAGGCATTATCGTCTAATGGAAGTAAGAGGCAAAAATCCAAAGCAATATCCAATTTTCTTTAAATTTTCAGACTTAACGTTTTATAAAACTAGACCTGAACAATAGAAGTGCATTCTAGATTATATTTTATACATATCCTTAGATTATGTAAGTGCTG
Source organism: Vicugna pacos (assembly GCF_048564905.1). Taxonomy (NCBI): domain Eukaryota; kingdom Metazoa; phylum Chordata; class Mammalia; order Artiodactyla; family Camelidae; genus Vicugna; species Vicugna pacos. The sequence continues at coordinate 20,319,462 of NC_132990.1, forward strand.
AATCATCTTTGTAGAAGACTCAGTCTTGTGGAAAAATGTATGTAATTCTATATACATAAGTATATTTGCCTCTTACAAAAAAAGTTGTAAGATAATAGTATGTGTTAAGCTAGAAATCAAAAGATAAAAAAGTGAATTTTTAAAAAAAGTTTTACTAAAGTATAGTTGATTTACAATATTGTGTTGCTTTCAGGTGTACAGCATAGTGATTTGGAAAAACATGAAATTTAATAAAACAAAGATTGAATATGCTAGGATGGTACATACCTACAGAAGTATAAACACATTCTTTTAATAATTTTAACACTGAAAGAGATTCTAAAAAATCACTTACTTTACCCAAAAAGGGGCATAATGTAGTATGATGCTTTTGAACATTAGTAAACTTCACTTTCCTCAATTATTTGACATGCTTACTTATGGTATCTACTTATTATTTAAGTGATACAGTGGAAAGCAGTCCATTGACAGATGTGCTGCAAAACTAATCACTTCCTTGTAAGGAATCTGCAGAAATGCAGCAACATCAAAGAAATATAAACACGGTATAATTTTATTCTTCTGTGATTCAAATTATATTCATATCATAACATTGTAATAAATGGTCTACTGTCTTGAAGTTTAACCTTTGAGAGACAAAAAAGGTCAAGGGAAAAAAAGGTATCCAGAATAACAAAGACCTCTACCAGGCAATCTACTTTGTCTCTGATATTCACTCTAGCCTTATTCCAGTTTAGCCTGAGCATCTGATCCATAATGACTCCTCTAATAGTAATAGCTAATATCTATCTATTGAACAGTTACTATAAATGCTCTCCTTAGCACTTTATAGAAAATCATGATTATCATCATGTTTCAAATGACAAAACTGAAGCTCGTAAAGACCAAATAATTTGCCCAAGGTAACAGAAGTAGTACACAGTGGAGTCAGGAGTAGACCAAAGCCAGTTAACTCCGAAGAGCCCATGTAGTTGCCGCTCTGCCTTACCAAAGGAAGGGATGACATCTTCACCTTTGTATTTCTGGTTCCAGCATACCATAAATGCTTTTACAATGCATAAACTACCACTAATTTCCTTGTCTGTCCAAATTCTATTCACAAGATGGATCTTGTAATAGTGTTGCAGCTACTTCATTCTGTACACAATTATTAAAAGCCTATCACTTTCAGAGAAAAGCACTTAAAGGCAGTAAGTACTCTGACCAAATTAACTTCAAATCAGAAAAATTTACCTGTTAGGTAGGTGTTACCAGGATATCAAAATGTTACTAGGACATCGTCAGTATCTGAGGCAACTTCCCAGTATACAGAAAGTAAGTTCAGCAACAGAGGTGCTCCAAATATGGAAAACAGAGGAAGTATCACAAACTGGAACAGGATAAAGTCAAGTATCATTTCACTTGAGGAGTCTGAAATACCTGGAAGAAAATAACATGACCCTTCCCTACCTAAACGTAATCTCCAGGCTAGTCTCCTTGGCCATCTGAATTTCATTATCTCACAGAGTCTGACAATTTATATATTTAGAAAATGGCGTAAGAAAACTTAAATCATAAAGTAAGAGTCACACTATTAATATGTAACCACCAGTGGGAAAAAAAGAGTATGACTACCATTAATTTTTCTCAATTGCCAACATTTTGACAACTTGCTATAAATGATAACTATAATGACTGAATTCCTGTAAGCATAAAATTTCCTTCCTAAGCAGAAGTTGGTTTTACTTAGGAAGTCTATCATGATAAGATGTAAATCTTTGGTAGTCTAACAAAAGTTAAAAGCCAATGTCTTATAAGTAAAGTACGATGGGTGTATTTTTCCCTTCAATTTGGTGCAGTCAGTTTCTACTATTGTATCTGTCACTGGCAATGAGTCTCACATTGAAGAGTTGAAAGGAGGAGTTTGAATGCTGTCCAAGAATCAGATATAATTAAATATAGCTCAGCTAGGAAAGTATGTAATAAAACTAGAGAGTTAATGCTTTTGAATTTATTAAAATAGTAAATTGCTCGAAGAACACAAAGCTATGACAGTCAGATCAATTTATTGGAATATGAAAAACTATGCAAGACTGACAATGGTGAATGTAAGCCAATTCATACTACATTTGAGGGAAAAAAGATTAAATGGCCAATAAAAATTGGCTGAACATAATCCAAATCCTCACTTTACTTCTTCAGTGACAAAAAAAAAAAACCTTTGAAGTATAAATAACTGATACATATTTTCTACCACGACTTTTATAAGGTACCAATTCAGTCTCAAATAAAAGGCTGAACATTAAATAGGCTCTATATGAATAATGGTAAACAAATGACCTGATTAGAAAGCTATATCAACCAAAGATTAACACCCAGGATGAAGTAAAGTTAATGAAAAAAATCAGAAACATAAAAAAGGATTGATTTAAATGTCTTGCAATGATGAATAAGAAAACATTTCATTGCTTGGAGTGGACAGTGTATTGTTAAGGAATGACAGAAAACAGATTTAGTAAACTGCTATCCTATATAATCTTCCTGATCAAGGAAAACTATTAGAGTAGAAAGATGAAATGAATATTAGTAAGAAGACACTGACAATGACATCCATGATAGAAACCGACAGTGCAAACAAACAGGAAAAAAAAAAGGCTGATGAATCGATGAACGGGTGTTAGAAAAACTGATTAGCTAATGGGGAGGAGGAATCCAAACACATTACCATGCAAGAAAAAAAACCCAAATGGATTCAAGAATTAAACATCAAAGAGAAATAATGATTAAAGAATCTGAAAGAAATGTTAAGTGAATATTTACTGGCTCTCTAGAAAGAAAATAACTCACTATGCATTAAAACAATGAAAGTAAATACAAGTAAAGAAGAGGATTCAGAAAACAAAAGAGCTATTGAGTTTGAATACATGTTAACATAACAAAAAAAGTCAACAGTAGTTGAAAGATAAAGTTAATGAAATCGCCCCCCAAATGGAGCAAAAATGTAGAGAGAAGAAAATAGGGAAAGAAAAGATAAGAAATATTTAAGACCAGTATAGGAATTCAGGGTCCAAGTAAGAGAAGTTCCAGAAAGAAAGGGCAAGGTCAGTAGAGGGAAAGAAATTAATGACAAAATAATAAAGAAAATTCCCCATAATTAAAGGGCCTGAATTTCTAGATTAAAAGAGCAACCAATTATGCAGTATAACAGGTGAAAATACATTCACACCAATACATATTGTTACCAGGGACACACAGAAGATCCTAAAAGCTTCCAGAGAGGAAAAATAGAAACAAAATTTAGGTTCACATAAACATATATTCAGGATTTCAGGAATCAGAATAACTTTGGATTTCTCTACAGCAACAATGCAAGTTATGGAAGTAATGGAAGAAAATAAATAAGGTTGTGAAGAAAAATAAAAACAGTTCCCAATGCAGAAGTCTACACCTGTCAAACTAACCTCATCCCTCCCACACAGTAAGGCACTCACTAATAGTTAAAAAGAAAATATACACACATGTGATTTTTAGCAATGATTTGATATTCTAAATAAAGAATGCAAAAATTCTTAAGATAATACAGATCCCCTCAAAATAGACAAAGCACATAAAGCTAAAACTCAGAGAAAAATAAAAGCAGCAAATAAAAACTTTAAATCTCAGCAAAAATTTCTGAAACTGAAAATTATACCAAAATAATTTTCTCACAGATTAAAGTTCAAAATATTTTTAATTCTAAATTTAAATATTTAAATTTAATGTAAAGATACAGTGAAACAGACATTCTCACATAATTATGGGGGAGCAAAAGGTGATACAATGCTTCTAAAGACAAAATACAAACTTCATTTAAGAAGTTCAGCTTCAAAATAACACAACTGAGTTGGAGACTGGAGAATGGAGGGTAGAGAAGATATAGACTAGCTATGGAATGATACCTGTTGAGACTGAGGGATGTATATCTCATTTATTACACTATCCACTTATGAATATGCTTGCCATTTCTCATGATAAAACATTAAAAATCTTCTAATCCAGTAGTCTTATTAACATAAATGTATTTTTTTAACAATTAGAAGTTCAATAAAATTTAGGGGATAAGATTTCCTCCCAACATACCAGAATATGCATAAAATATCATGTATTATTTTTATGTCTGAGTAAATCAACTAAAACAAAAAAGACATAATAAAAACTTTTATGTTAGAAAACATCAACACAATGTGCAAAACAAATGCCAGGGGAAAAAAATATATAAATAGAATTAGTTGTTACAACCAGAAAGATAAAAGGGCAAAGAGAAACAGAAAATTCTGTGTTCCTATATTATGGAAGAATTGAAGAAAGACAATAGTTATCTGTGAATATTTAAAGGGCTAACATAAAACTAGGTTTGTTTCATGTAATCCCAAGGCCCAAACTGAAAGGTATATTTGAGTTTAATATGGAAAATAAATTTACAAAAAAATTGTTAAAGAATAGAGCAGACTGCCTTAGGAGGCACTAAGTTTTCTGTAACCAGAGGTGCTTAATAAGAGAATGATGACCACCTACTTAGGAGATGTTTAAGGTATATATTCAAGTATCAAGAAGGAGAACAGGAGAAGAAATTGTGAGGATTGATTTAGGACCTACTACTCAAAAGTATAAAACATAACTCATATTAATCAAAATTTAAGTAAATATTTGTACAGAAAAGAGTTAACATAGCAGCCCTGAGAATGTCATCCTTAAAAAGACTGCTTGCCAAGTTACCCTTTGGATGGGGTCTTGGAAAGTGGATTTGGCGAGGGTTCCTATCATTCTTTACCGATACGGATGTGCCTAAACTACACACTATACAACACTATGCCTAAGCTGGCCAGCCCCCAGTAAAACCCTTGGGCTCAGAATCTCTAATGTGCTCCCCTACTAGACAACACGTCACACGTGTTGTCACGATTCCATGCTGTAAGAACTAAGTGCATCTTCTATGACTCTACTAGGAAAGGACTTTCGAAAACTTGTGCCCAGTTTCCTCTGGATTTCGCCCAGTGAACCTTTTCCTTTGCTGATTGTGCTTTTTACCATTTAACTGTAATAAATCATAGTTGTAGTTGTAACTATATACTAGGTCCTGTGAACCTGGGTATAGTCTTGGAGACTCCTGACCCAGAATCGTTTCATAATTTTCTTTAAAAGAAACTAGCAATTAAGAAAATAAAATGTTATGCAGGGTTTTTAAAAGGACTTCTACAGTATTTCTAATACCAATAGTAACAGTTAACTCTCCCATCAGTGACATACCTAATAATCAAAAATATTTGTGGGCCAACCGCACACTGGGTACCGTGTTAGGCTTTAAGGACACAATGGAGGCCCTATCTCAATAGTTTACTCTAAGTAAGGAACTCACAGTTAAAATCTTCATCATTATTGACTGAATAAACCAAATTCAACTTTGAAGATTAGAAGCATGGAAAATAATTACTATAGATAGAAACTAAGATATAAGAACAAGAAAACAATTCAAGACAACATGTGATTACCACAAACTACTAACTAAATTGTATAATAATGATTGCTTTTCATTTTTCAAAGGAAGGGAATGATTCTAGCACCAACCTGCCCAATATGGTGGCCACCATCCACATATGACTATTTAAATTTGAATTTAAATGAATGAAAATTAAATAAAATTAAAACTTCACACTAGCCAAATTTCAAGTGCTCAAAAGTCACATGCGGCCAGTGGCTACCACACTGGATGGCACAGATTACAAAGCATTTCCATCATCGCATAAAGGTCTACTGGACAATGCTGTTCTAAAAGGCTAAGATTCCCAAGAATGCCTCAGATGTTTGCTACCACATTATCTGTAATGGCAATGACAATAACAAAAAGAAACATGGACACCTTAAACATCTAGCAATATGCAAACAGCTGTATACATTAAACTGTTGCTATACTGTGGAACACCAACATCCTTCAAAATCCATAAATTAGATTTGTATAAACTAACATGGAAAGATGGCTATAACGCATTAATGAGAGAAAAACACAAATTGCAAAGGAGCATGGCTTTGTGTGCGTGTGTGTATATGTATTTAAAGGGGGTGACAGGGGAAAGGTGCATTAAGACAAATACATTTGTTTATGACTACTTGTACTTACTACTATACTGTTTGGATTTTCTACATATTACAATTACATATTACAGGAATATTACTCTAGTAAAATAAAATATTTTTAATATTTTTATTTTGCTTATTTATATAAATAAATATAATTAATATGTAGTATTATTTTACTAAAGTTATTTTCAGCAGTGTTTAAGTATGTGATGGAACTGAACTAGATATTAAATGATCAGAAGCTACACGACTAGTGGGCAGAAGAGTAGCCATGGGACCCAGCGAAGGCTCAGTGGAGGAATGAAACTGAGGGCAGGTTTTCTGCCCAAAGAAGACAGTTTACATGAGGGAGCAAGGTCTGATCATGCTTCTTCCCTGCCTTCCGGCTCAGCTTAGTTTTCAAGGCATATCTAGCACAAAGCATCTTCTTGCCTGCTGAACCTCGTCTGTGTTGCTCCTTTTTCAAACTGATAGTTCAACTATTCATACACAAACCACAAAAAAATAAATGTTTGACAACCATGAGAAATGTTTAAGAATAACAGAGTAAGTGTTTGCCCTATTCTGAGCAAAGACTTTCCTAAGTACTGTTTGTCATTCTAGCTTTGTGAACACCTTTATTCCTGTATACTTTGGGTAACAGTTATTCATTCTCAAGATGGTTGCCCACACTGGCCTGTGAATGCTCCACAGGTGGCAACTCTCTCCCTATTCTTTGAGTTTGCCCAGGACCACACATATAGTAAATACTCAGTAAACATGAGCTGAATTAAACTCAAGACTGACTAAAGAAGGCAGAAAAGACTAATAAAGTGTAAGCATTGGGACTGGCTATGCTCATGCCCCACCAAAAAAAAAAAAAAAAAAAAAAGCTGCCTAACAATCCATCACCCTCTTACTACCCTGCTGAAAAGCCCATTTTAAGAATTACCATTCCTAACCATTTTAGGTCTCTATTCCATTGCAGAGACTGTGAGGCTATTTTTGGCCAAGAGAAATCAATAAGAGTATTTCTAAATACAGAATCACATTTATATCACAGAAATGAGCATTGGGATTATTTTTTTAATGTACTTCTATACTATTCAACACAGTAGCCATTAACTACATGTGGCTAATAAGCCCATAAAAGGTGGTGAGTCTGAATTGAGATGTGCCGTAAGGGTAAAATACATACCAGATTTGGAAGGTTTCACACACAAAATATATATGTAAAATATTTCATTAATAATTTAATGTTGAAATATTTCAGATATACTGAAGTACATATTTTAAAATTAATTTCATTTATTTTTACTTTTTAAAAAATGTGACTACCAAAAAATTTAAACCTATATATGTGGCTCATATTGTATTTCTACTGAACAGCACTATTCTCTACACCCTTTTAACATCTAAATGTAGTTTAAAACACAGACACACATACTCATGCATGCACAGGCACACACAGAAAATAGTTCATGTCTCTCGTTTCATTTACTTGAGGAATAAAGTATGACAATAAGCCTTAGATGGGCAAGAGCTTGTCTATCTTGCTAAATAGCCTAGCAATATTCCTAGAACATAAGGTAGCAGATAAATAATTGTGAAATGAATAAAAGGAGCTATAAAAATCAACCACAACTTGAATAATATGCAAATTTTACTGAGCACTGATTATAAACCAGGTACTCGCTTTGGATTATCTCATTTAATCTACATGATAAATTTAATGAGGTGGGTTCTTCTATTATTCTCATTTTAGAGATGAGAACACAGACATATTAGAATTAGAACCTCCAGTATATTCTGCAAGATTATAAGAAATGAAGCAATTCAATTTAGATAGTCTATACAGGAGGTTCACATAACTTTAAGTAATAAATATTTATTGAGTACCTTCTATCACATGGTATTATATTGTGTGCTGTGACATTAAGAGAAATCACAGGTTAATGTAATAAAAATATAAACAGAAGATAATCCTGTGACAAAGAAATCCCACTATAATTATCCCATAGCCTACCAAAATATAAACAAGCCTGAATAATAGCTAATAATCTGGTTGACACAAAATTCTTGTGAATTCAAACAATCCCTTGAAATTCACTTCAAAAAATACCACTCACATGGCATTTTACAGTGTTTTTTCATGCAAGGGATCTTATAATTCTTATAGCACCCCTGAGAAGTAGATATTATCAGAGGTTGGATGCAATCTTACAAATACTTAGATTCATTATCTGATCCAGGCATGTGCCTTATCAGGCTTTAATTCATGTTTTGTGGCTTGTCTTACGGCTACTGTCTAGGAATTTGGGGGGGTTGGGGGGAGGGTGAGAGAGGGAGTTTTAAATAAGCCACCTACAAACTAGTTCTGGATTCCAGATTCCTATCATCTTCAGAAATAATGGCGTTGGGCTGAGCAGGGTATGAAGACAATATAATTAAAAACTTTCTAAGAGGCTTAAAGAGGCAAGTTCCAACAACTTATCACTTTTGAGGGGAGGAAGCATTCAAAATTAAAATAAGCCTTCATATAGAATAATTTAATTAGCATCAATCAAAATTAAGTCATCCTTATTGAGCGCCTTTGAAAAAATATATTTATTAAGGTTTAAACCTTGGTCCACCTTGAAAAAAAAAAGCAATATTTAATACACACTAAATGGTCAACTTAATTTTTAATGGGTAAATGGCATGGCAAGAATTGTTCAGGTACTTGTAAATGCTAAATGTCTGGGTATGTCTTCATTGGCTTTTGAACAGTTTCAAAGAGCAGACATGAGAATTCATTAGCTCTTAGCACATATGAACCTGCTCCAAAGGCAGCCAAGAGAGTTGCCTAGCAACAGTGCATTTTGCATCTCTCATCATCCCCAAAGATGCTGCAGCAGCAGCAGCTAGGTCAAGCCTCTCATTAGCAACCTGACAAAGGGTTTCTATCTCCGATTTTACAAAATTGTTTTTATTTCCAGGTAAAGCCCAAATACCTATCTATTATTCCTACTGACAATGTACTCTCTTCTCTCTATTCCTTCTTCTTACCAACCCCCATTTCAATAGACATGTTTTAATGAATCCATCAAAATACCTGTAACAAAAGCAGGCACTGAGAAATCCAACAGAATTTATATGCCTATTCACATCACTCTAACTATTCCATATCTTTTGGGCAATAAAGTAAGGAAGCTTCAGAAAAGAAAAAAAGACCCTGAAATCAAATAATGGGAAAAGAAAAAAGTCAGTTATTTGACTTCAAAATTAACAAAAAACCTACCCAAATTATTTGTAATGCTATTGATAGCTAATCTTATTTCTTCCTTACTCCCATGAATCTCACCCATATAGCAAAATAGCAAAAAGGCAGAAAATTCCAGAGTGGTAATAAACTATAACAAATGGATTGACAGTTTATAATGAATGTAATCTCTTGGAAAGGAACTCTGGTTCCCAATTTAATAACTATGTTATAAAGCTTCACCTCAAATCAATAACTATTCATTGACTTCTGAAAATATTTCTTAAAATTATCACTCAGCATGGTTGCCATGCAGAGCTAAAATATATACTCACATAATCAGTCTCATATACACTCAAAGACCCTTGAAAGAAGATAAACAAAGTAAGCAGAAAGACTTATCATGTATTTTAAGGTGCTTAATCCAGATTTTGATATAAACTGCATATACTCTGGGTCTTTGAGCTTTCATGCTATCATGAATTTCCCCATGGAAAATTTTACAGAATGTGCATGACATGTTACAAAAGATAAAGTGTGGCACTAATAGATTCAGATTAAGAGTGGTGTAATGAGGAACACTGAAAGGCAACTGTCATCACACCAAGTCAAAATGAGTAAATTTTTAAAGTGATCTGAAAGGAACAATGTGATTTTCCCTTGAAGTCCCTCCCCTTTTTTTTTTAATGTGCAAACAACCAAAAAAAAAAATCTTTAGGAGGATTTCCCAGATGGGTGTCGTTTACCACTAAAATATTTCATTCCAGCAGTTGAAAGACCATAAAAGGGTGACTGTCCTCCAGAGTCTCTAATAACGGTAATAGATCTTGTGTTACTATTCACAAGTGACCTCTCAGTCAGGCGATTTAATTTTTCCCCCTGCAGCATGGTTGGTTTCACACACAGTGTAATAACAGTTTTTGCACAACAAGACAATTCATCCGATTAGAAGGACTGTATTAAGTCTTTCATGAACAGCATGTGTCATTACAGCTTCAGCTAGGATTTGATTTAAGACGACCTAATATATCCATGCATAATTCTTCATTTTTCTACTGTTTTAAAAAAGACTCCTCACTTTCTTCAGCAATTTTGCAGTTCATTGCCTGAACCCTCCCTGCTTTCAAAAAATAACTAAGAACTCATCAAATGCTCACTGAGCACTTTAAAATAGGTACCAAGAATTCTCCACCACACAACAGAAACGTGTATAAAGCTCCTCGTTTCCATGTGGGTTAAATGAAATTCCACTAAAAGGGACCGAATGGGCATAACTGGTTACTGCAAATACTTTTATGCTGCACAACATTTCAGCAATGCACCATTACTTATAAAGACAATATGATATTACCAAGAAAAGCTTTAAATAAAGTGAATTTTGAGACTTAACATTTGTAAACCTCAGCAAAGCACAAAAAAATTAAAAAATGAAAACCAAAGGAAAAGGTGTGAAATGAATCAACCATCTGGCAATCTCTACTATAATAAATGGTACAGCATCATTCATTGCCCATGGAAGCCTAAACCTAAGAACATCTACACATTTCTTACAGCCTTGCTGAGCAGATTAGAATGGTTCAATCCAGAGTCTCTTGCAGCAGAAGGCGACAGTGGGAGGAATTCTCAGGGGTTCCCTTCACCTTACTACCTCTAATCAATGCTGATAGGCTTGGCTTCCCTCTTCCATCTCCGAATCTGGGCAGATTTCTCTGAGGAGTAGTGTCGGCACTCCTTTGTTACACGGCAAGGAGTGCCTTTACAGCTCTCCTGCCCCTAAGGGATTCTCCGACTGCTTCACAGCCAGAAGCCCAAACCTGTAAGATTAGGCTCTGTTTAGACTTTTGACGCAGGTGAGATGCTCTCTTCTGGTTTGGTTATTCCAAACCCTCCAGGAATCCTGCTTCTTTGAGCAGAGGCCTATATACCCTCTAAGCAGGTGTCTAAAATGAGGTGAGACAATTCCACCATGGTTTTCTTGCTTACGCTGCCCACATTTTATCCAAAGGAAAAACTAACGTATCTTTTGCTTTGACATGAAAGCCAATCCTTCCATACTCTCTCCTTTGCTTCCGCTATCACAACAGCTAGTCAGCCCATCACTCCCTGTTAGGTGTTTGGGGCAGTCACCAACCCACTGCACACGTCTGCCCACCACAACTGCAAGGGATGTGCATCAAGCGGGATGGGGAGATGTGGGGTTCCACTGAAATCACTGTCACTAGGCTTGAGATAAGGGGCTGGCACGCATAAGAACTCAGCACTTCAGCAACTTTCTCCAAGAACCCTTCCTCTTCTCTTCACCTAAGCTTTCATTTCTTAATTTCTAGATCCTCGATATGAGTAAGGGGTTAAAAGTCCTAGCAGTACTTAGACACCTATTTATTCCTACTACTCTACAAGTTCTACCGGGTGCTGTGTCTCAAAACTCATTTTAGTATCTTTAGGTCCCCACCCAAACTTCTAACATCCTGTTATATAACTTTACTCCTCTATGTCTGATTGCCCCAATATTCTATTTAAATTCTCATCTCCTGCCTGACTGCAAGGCTCTCCAGGATATTGCTTCCAAATATTTGTCCAGTACCATATCCCGGATCAATTTCCTCACCCTATACATTATTCCATTTATTACAGTACTACTTGCAGTCTCATTACCCCACTGTGAGCTGTCACAGATTTGTGACTTTGTATATGTTTTCCATTCTGCTAGAATGCCTTTCTTTCCCATGCATCAGGGAAACTTGTGGGCTCTTCATGTATGTTCTTATATACCTTGTACTGAAAAGTAATTTTTAATGTCTCTGTCAGCATACTAAGATCTACGATTCCTGGAAACAAAGACTATGTCCTTTCATCTTAGCACCAGAACTTGCCATATAGGAAGTTTACAATATACACGTGTTGAATGACTAAATCAGTGAGGTGAAAATGTTTGATAAATAAAATGAGACCTAATAAAAACAAAGTATCTACAGTATTTTAAACTAAATGATAATTCCATGATAATTTCACTTAATGCAGATCAAGTCGAACCATTAAAAACTGAATACAATTTGACAACTAAATACACATAAGTACCCTAAAATGCCACCAGTATAATTATCACTAATTATTCAGACTACTAGAAACAATGAAGGTAGACACGACTGGATTAGAGAAAAAAGATAAAGAAATAAAATTCGATTACTTTCACATATATACTGTAACAAACTAATTAGCCAAGTGTTGCCAAGTACCAGTCCCTGCTGATATGTCTTAATGAATAGATAATTTGATCATTTTAAATTGGCACATTCATTGGACTAATGCAAATGAGTAAATCCAAACTGCCTAAAAACAATAGTGTCAACATCAGCTTATGTTTTAACTCAGTCTATATAAAATTACCCTGAACCCTAAATTAATAGGATTTCATTTAATAAGATTCTACTGTAATCTAACCAAACCTAAACACTGCCCCTGGACTCCACACTGTTCCCTCGATTAGTTTGGATAACACATAACAATATTGGAAAATAGTTTATTGGTTCTAGGATGGTGGGCACATACATCTAATATATTCATGTGTTAATTCAGTCAACAAAACAGGTAGCAAAGCTCAGGAGCTGGGCAAGGTTACAAGGAGGCAAAAACAAGTAAGACATAGCTTCCCGTGAGGAATTCCTTTTATGAATTCTAAACCTAATTGTGATCTACTGAAAATTTCCTTTGAAGATTACTGCAAGACACTTCAAAATGCTAATTTGTCCTTATTCACCTTTAGTGCTGTTTGACCCTGTGATACGATAAATTCAGGTTACATATATTTTTACGTGCTTGTTTTCTTTAGATAGAGAAAAAAAATACACAAATTGTCTTAAATACAGATCCACTACCATAAGAATGCTAATAAACAAGCATGACAAGATACAAGGTCTCCAAAAGTCCAATCAATACACTGGAAGCCTGATGGACAGAAGTCATCCCACTTCTCAACTACTTGTCTGCCACCACTGAGTTTGTAACCACGTTTAACCCCTTTGAAGCAAACTGACTTCAGAATGCCTGATTTCATTACATCAACTATGCTGAAAACTTGCCAAAGTGTCTATTATACTATCTATCATGAAAAGCTCAAAACTGTCACTGGTAGGGTAGAAGTTCAGGGTGCTGAAAAGACAAACGGACAGCATAAGTCTTAAGACTTCTAGTGAGGAAGCTAATACAGTTGTCCAACTTTAAGAAACTTAGAGTAAACCTTCCCCACTATACCCACAAAATCATGGCCCATCATCTCAATTACAGCTACCAGACAGTAGTTACAGTTGAGACTAAGGGTCAATGCCTTTCTTTCACTTCCCAAAAAGGAAGTTAAAAATCTGAAATATACAAGAAAAGTACTGCTAATTAAGGCTAATAAAAGAAAAATTCATTCCAAAGCATCAGCCAGGTTATCAAAAGGCCTGACTTACTCAACAGAGCTCAGAATGTGATCACGTCGGCAAACGGGACAAACACTCAACTTCTGGACTTGCAGCACTATACATGAAATTGGTTAAGTGAATATATTTCTGCAGTGAACTTATGGTAATGAATCAGAACCTATATAACAAAAGTAATTAATGGAAAAAAGCAAAACTAAATGTCTTATAAGATCATGAAACCTAAAATCAATCAATGATAAAGATTTGTAACATGTATTCTACATCTAAAGTACTGTACTAGAAGCCATTATATGTGTTTTGGTAAAATTGTATAAATTATATCAAACAATTTTTACACATTCTTAGTATTTCAAGGTATAGTTTCTATGCTATTTATAAATTATCAAAAGGCCTAACTTACTCAGCAGAGCTCAGAATGTGCTCTGTTTTGCATTTCTCTAATAATTAGCGATGTTAAGCATTTTTTCATGAGCCTATTGGCCATCTATGTGTCTTCTTTAGAGAAATGCCTACTTAGGTCTTCTGCCCATGTTTTGATTCAGTTGCTTGTTTTGTCTATATTGAGTTATACGAGCTGTTTGTATATTTTGGATTCTAAGCTCTTGGTTGAATCATTTGAAAGTATTTCTTCACATTCTGTTAGTTTTCTTTTGTTTGATTGATGGTTTCCTTTGCTGTGCAAAAGATTTTAAGTTCAATTGAGTCCCATTTGTTTATTTTTGCTTTTATTTCTTTTGTCTTGGGAGACTGATCTAAGAAAATAGTTACAATTTATGTCAAAATGTTTTGCCTAAGTTTCTTTCTAGGAGTTTTTTAGTGTCATGTCTTATATCTAGGTCTTTAAACTATCTTGAGTTTATTTTTGTGTATTTTCTGAGGTAGTCTTCTAATTTCATTGATTTACATGTAGCTGTCTAGCTTTCCTAACACCACTTGTTGAAGAGACGGTCTTTTCTCCACTATATGTTCTTGCCTTGTCATACATTAATTGACTGTGGGTATGTGGATTTATTTCTGGGCTCTCTGTTTTGTTCCATTGATCTATATGTCTGTTTTTGTATCATCCCCATGCTGTTTTGATTATGTAGCTTTGTAGTATAGTCTAAAATCTAGAAGAGTTACACCTCCAGCTTTGTTCTTTTTCTTCAGGATTGCTTTGGCAATTCTGGGTCTTCTGTGGTTCCATATAAATTTTAGGATTATTTGTTCAAGTTCTATGAGAAATGTCATAGGTATTTTAATTGGGATTGTATTAATCTGATATTGCTTTGGGTTATTATAAGAGTTTCTTTTTGATAAGGGAATTAAATTCATTCTCAGTAATTGTGGTAACTGGAATATTTGGAATTATTCTTATTAGCTTATTTTATGTGAATATTTGCCATCCTTTTTGATTTTTTTTAAATTGTTTTCCTTTTGTTATATTAATTATTTTTGGAAGTTATAAATCACCTATTGTTACAAATAGGGGTTTAAACGCATATTTAAACTTATTTTTCTACTAACATCAAGAAACACTCAGTTTAAAAACAAAATTCCACCCTGAGCATGTTCTCACTCTTCCCACTATCACATTCCCACTATCTATTCCCACCACTTTCCACATTTTAAAGCTTGGACTTTAGTTTCAGGTAGTTATTTTTCACATTTTATACAAACAATTTGGTTAATTTAAAATAGTATTTACTGGATATTTTGATCACCATTTAATATTTCTTCTCTGTGCTTTCTTGGATTCATTTTCCATTTTGCTGGAACACATTCTTAAGGGGCTTTTTCTTCCATAAAATCAGTAAACAAGAAATGTTCTTGAATTACTGCCCCTCAGAAAAAGCCTTTATTACCATCACTTGTAAAAAGTTGGAAAATGGAAAGGAATATTTCAAGGTCAAAGTGATTTTCCCTAGGAAACTGTAAGACCCAATGTATTCCAGTACCCAGTGTGCTGCTAATAAGAAATCTAAGGTCAATCCAATTTTAAGTTTTTCTTTTCCAATTCATCTTTGAAATCTCTTTTGACTTTCTCTTTATTCTTGAAGTTCTGGGGATGGATTTAGGTATTGACCTATTCTCACTTGGGCTGCTTGGCTTTCAGAGGGTCCCAACAAGCTATATCCTTGTGTCTTTTTTCCCAGCTTAGGAAATCGTTTTCTGTCATGTTTTAAGTTTCCTTCCTTCATTTTCTCCAGAATTCCTATAGAAAGATGTTAGAACTCCAAAATTGACCTTCAATTTCTTAAATTGTTCAATTATCATATTTTTCCTATATTCTGAAATAATTAGTTGGATATTCCATAAATCACCAATCCAGCCTCCATTTATGTACGGTGGCAACAACATTTTTAATTTCTAAAATCTCTTGCTCTCGAATTTCTTTTTCATCACAGAAGTATTTTTATACACACAGTAACTTGCCAACATCTCTTAGGTCTTGGATTGTTTTTATATTATCTTCTGCTCCCCGATTCCTCTTTCTTCTGAAAACAAATACTCTGGTCAATCATGCTGTTAAAGCTTCTCAAGTTTCGTGTGCCTTCAATATCCATTTATATTTATGTTTCAAGGCAAAACTGGTTGCAGAGAGCTGACACCTGTTGCTTCTGCAGATGTAACAAAACGTTGCCATCAGTAAAACTCTCCTCAGAAGGACAGACTGAAAGGGCTGAAGAGTGAATGGTAAGGGATGTTCACTGGCAGCTTCACTTTTGGGTGCCTTGCCATGATGCAAGTAGGCAGGGGACCAATACCCACTTCTTCCTTCCCTGCCTACTGCCTAAATAAGAAAAAATTTATTCTGGTAATGATGGACTTCAGTGTATTTTCCCATTGAGCACAATTCCTCATGCCTGTTATAAAATTCAAAGTTACCACAAAATTTGTTCCCCTCTGAGTCTTTCACCAACACCAGGAGCCCATCCCAAGCAGGTTTTGACCAGAAGACAAAGCTACTGTTACCCAATATTCAATTGGAAGCACACTCCACTGCTCTAAAGGCATTTCTAAGCCCCATCTTCATCAAACTCCACCCCCATCCTTTCTGTTACTCAGCGTTCAGCGACACAAGACAAATGGTTTTTGTTTCCATATATTAGTAAGCTAGTGAGTGTCACAGTGACATAGCGCTGAACTGAAAATCACAATCAAACAATTCTTTCAGAGAGAATTTTAAGCAATTATAATCTGAAGACGCCTCAAAAGGAACTCAGCCACAGGAACTCAGAAAAGAGAAGGAACTGACACAGGACTGCTTCCCTGAGTATAAACTCTAGGCTTCATGCAAAAAACTGGAAAAACATAAGAAGGTTCAAATGCCAGTTCAAGACATTTTATTCTGTGGATATCTGTGTGGGATTTATAGTGAAGAAATAAACATATTGCCACAGAATAGACTAGATACTTGACCTTGTATTTTTATCTGTGTTTCTCTTTGTCTAATTGTTTCATGCTGACAGGCTCATCCCAGTTTTGCTGAAGGCATAATCGATGCTATGGCTACAAGAGAATAGTAGTACAGCATTTCGTATCTGTCAAGTTCTCTATTAAAAGTACTGTACATTCTGGTTTCTTTTTGCTAGTGTGAAGAACACAGGAAGCAGACTGACTTCAGGGGGCAGCAATTCATAGAACTTGGTGACAAAAGAACAGAGTGTAAAGTGTCCAAAGACTTTTTGTGCAAGTTCCTTTATAGAATATATTTTGCCCTTTTTTCACAGCTGTGACTTAAAGACCATTAAATTTCACACATTTCCTATTCATTT
This sequence comes from Vicugna pacos, assembly GCF_048564905.1. NCBI lineage: Eukaryota > Metazoa > Chordata > Mammalia > Artiodactyla > Camelidae > Vicugna > Vicugna pacos. The sequence continues at coordinate 20,336,957 of NC_132990.1, forward strand.
TCTATGTTAAAATATGGCTTATGACCCAGAGTAGAACTATCACAGTATTTTGCCCTGAAAGTCAACCTTTTACTATTTGATAATATAGGACTTTTAAAAGACCAGCAAGTCATGGGCCATGAACCTATCCACATAAGTGATTTCAAAAAGTGAGAACACTTTCACAAATGGAAAAAAAAAAGCCCTGAAAATATCACAAAGAATAAAATAAAATTATCAAAATTGCAATACTTTCCATTAAGCAAGACTTTTAGCTAAAATTAGCAACCAAAATATAAAAAGGAAGTAAAAGTCCTCAGAGTTGTACAATGCAAGCCAAAACCTAATAAGACAAAAAAAAAAATACAGCTCTATGCCCACAACCAAACAAGAGAAAAGCAGGGGAGCACCAAGGATCTGCAAGAAGCACTGGGTTTCACAAAACTTAATTTGTTAAGCCCCTCAATGAGGGTAGGTTTTAAGGAAGGAAACTGTGGTTCTCTAAACTCAAAGTTTATAAACTTCTCCCCTTTGGCATACTCCATTTTATAAACTAGTCAAAAAGAAATTGTCAAGCTTTACATGCAGTAGTTAGTTATTCTACTGCAGTTGAAATATTAAGCTATTATAAGATTTTATTTTAAACCAACTCAGCCTATTTAAAAATTATTAATTTTTATGGTTAATGTTCAATTCAGATGCCTAAGTAGTTAACTTGCCATAAACTATTAACAGTATAGGTAGAAACACAGGAAGAAAACATATTTTCTTAGGTTTTAAAATCACTAACAAATAGCTTTGCTTTCCAAAAGAGAAGATAATCTGTTGTCAGGTGTTCTCTCTGCATCTTTTTATAAGACATACTGTTACGGATCTAATAACCCTACAGGCTTTTGTACAATCACACATCTGTGTGAAAAGCAGCTTCCTCCAATCCCTCTATGGTTCTCTAGAATACAGTGCTCCAGATGGAGAAATCTCAAAATTAATAGCTATAGGGAAGCTATAGCTAGTAATACAGCTAATATAATAGTTGTTATAATAATTTATATATTTAATGTATTAAATAATTATTACATAATAAATAATTACAATAAATATTATAATAACTAGCAATGATATAGTTAATATAGTATAGCTAAGCTAATAGATATTAGAGAAGGTTTTAAGAGGTGAGAATAATACCCCTTGCTTCTCAAGGGGCCAGGAGCCAGAGAGATATTGTAGGGAACCCCAGGTGGACACAGAGAGAAGTTTACCTGCAGTTGCCAGAAGGAATATGGATGGGAAATTACTGGAAGCCAAGGTCCAAGCTGGCAAAGAACTAAACATAAAATCCAAAAGGGAAGGGGCGGTTAGGAAGAAAGGAAGAAAAAGTAAGTTTTCTGGCTCAGAGTCCTAGAAGTAGGATACAATCAGTTGCACAGAATGGATTGAAGAAAGCGGTACAAAACTAGTGGTAAAACCCATTATGTGTGCGTTAGAGGCACACAGTGCAGATCACAGAGCCAGACGTGGTCCTTAATGAATGAGATGTCACTGTGCTGCGCTCACATGAGTGGCGAGATAGGAGGGCAATCAACGCATGATGATTAAGCGTCAGCAACCTCTTAAGGAGGTTATATTAGGCTCAGACACTTCCAAACTGTCCACAGTAATGTTATACAGAGTGGTCAGTCATTTAATAAGGGTTCAAAATATGATTGGACATTGGCCTTTAAAAAGCTATAAATCAAAGTTCAGATAATGTCCTCCCTTAGGCCTAGGGCCCACAGGATCCCTTGATTAGAGCCTATGTCTAACATTCACTACCACTGATTTCAAACTAGATGCGACCAGACTCTGGACAAATCACAGAGGTAGAAAATAGCTCTCTGAAGAAAAAAGAGTAAGGCCAACTGGACATAACTGTATATGAGCCGTGAAGCCATGTGCTTCAATTGTCATTCAGGCATCTCTGAAGCAGCCTGAATGATTTACATCAAGTTGTGGGGAAATAACATTACACACAGTTTCAGAAAGGCAGGAACTGTTATATAAACATTACCAAAAAGCACATGAATCTATCTACTGCAATTTCCAGAAAAAAAGACTAATTTAGGAATTAGGTGGCATTCCCATATATCATAAGCACAGACTATGACATGAAAACCTCTCTCTAAACTAAATCAATGTGTTTAAAACTTTCAAGACTTTCATGGGAATTCACACAGGATTCTCATTCTTGGATCTCTCCCCAGAATACTCTAAGACATTCCTTCCAAGAATATAAAAGGCACTTAATTTTTACTGAGCTCTGCCTGACCTGAGCTTGTATCTTCTGCAAATTAAGTCTCATGAGATCTGAGTAAGAAAACTATATGGATTATTAGTAGCTGCTGACAGCATTTCTAGATATGAGGGGGAAAGTTTCTCACTATTTTTTCAAGTGTCGATTTATTGCTGTGGCCTTGAGTAGCTATCTAGTTATTTTAACACCATCATTTGTATCCAGTTAACTCTAAAATGGTACTCACAAGGTCAAGTTCCCCTCAGACTACTTAGCACCATTAGACTTCCACGCCCCTAAATGTATTAAACCCAGTGGAAAATGCATGCCACAGGAGCAGCACGAGAGGGACTAAGGGTGAAAACACTGGGGAAGGGGACCCAACAAATTGCACAAGTAAAAAGTATTTTAAAAGCATATTTTCTTATCATCATTAATACTAATACAAAATTACTAGTTGATAGTGATAATTTGAATTAATATTAATAATTACTATTAATCCCTTGGAATTAACCATCATCATCACCATCATTCCAAACATACTTCAACTACAGCACATCTCTTTCAAACTTTTCAAATCCTCTTACAGTAGGATTCTTATAATACATTATGGTGTCACACAAACACAATACTTAAGCACACTGCAGGCTAGTGAACTCTACCATAGAGGTTAAGCGACCACCAAAACAGAGGTAGAAGACAGCCTCTAAACTACTCTCACCTACCTATTTATTTAGCGTTTGCTTATTAGTAGTTTAAGACTTTTCTTTAGTATCAACTCCCCCATGAATCTGAGTCAATGACCGTTTAAATATAATATACCTTCTTTCTATAAGGTAAGAAAGGACAAACACACATGAAATATGAATACATTTTAAGTAGTCATGTCAACTTAATGAAAGAAACAGAAAACACTCCTCTAATAACAGATCACAACCCTAACTCATCTAACTGAATCTACTCCAAGTAGCTACTCACAATTAGAGAATCTGCTTTTTCAAAATATTCAGCCCTCTCTTTTTGGCTGCTTTACCTTGTAGCTGAAGGCCAGTGATATGATATGGTCACTTCATAAGGGAAAGTGAAGAAAAGACTTCTAGTCTTCTTTTATCCTTTTGAAAAGAATTAAATAACTCCACTTCTAAGTTATTAATTATATTGCCTTTGCTTCTGCATGAATTTGGGTAACTATATTTAAATATTTTACCCTACCATTCATCTTAACAAAATTATACTGGGTGGGGGAAGAGTATATAGCTCAAGTGGCAGAGTGCGTGCTTAGCATGCATAAGGTCCTGGGTTCAATCCCTGGTACCTCCACCAAAAATAAATAAATAAATAAAATAAATCATCCCCCCCCAAAAAAAGCCCCGAAAACATAATAAACAAACAAAACATTACACTGGGTATTTTTTCTCATTTCTTTCAAAACTATCCAAAAAATAATCAACGGAAATATAATATATTGACTTCAGCCTCTAGAACAGCTTCTCAATAAACAATTATTGAAAACACAAATGTACCTGGATGGTCACTCTAGTGCTTCCCAACCTTCTCCACTGCACGGCACACATGACAAATAATGTTTATAAGGATATTGGATCACCCTAGAATTTCAAAGACTAAATGCATTTCCGGAGTATCAATACATATATTGAGGTAATACATGTTTTACAATGGTGGCATACATAGATCAGGTAATCTAATATATGACTTCGTAAAATAATCTCCAGTGTCTGCGCATTAACCACTCTAAAGAGATTATCGTACAAGGTGTCAACACTGAAAGAAAACATGCAGTAGAAGCAAAATCGTTACAGAAGGTGAAGGGAGAAATAAAGTAGGAAGCAAGTTGAAATGATGAGACAAAGGTACTCGAGTACACATGGTTCCACTTGCAGAATCAGACCAGAAGAGGTCTCATCAGAGGGCAAACTTTTGTAAGATATCAGCAGTTATTCACTCGACAAGAAGAAATGAGCATGACAAGTTAGAGACAAAAAGGAATTCCGAACACATTAACTTCATATACTAAGGAAACATTTATCCCACCTTCACCACCAAATTTTTTCCTATAGGGACACATAACTTTCCATGAAGAGATGGATTTTCTTCTTCACCATGCTTGAAAAGAAACACAAGCACAGATACTAAGATATAGAGGGTAACAAAAATACTATATCCACTTGGTTAGGAAACCCTTCCCTTCACAGGAAATGTATTCTAGAGATTCTATCCAATGGAAAAAATCACAGATGACTATGTTAAATATATGGGTAGTTTAAAAGGTGGTGAGGTGAGTCTTATTGTTAGTGTCTGACAGCTTTCTTATTACACTCCAAGAACTGAGCAGACAGGAAAAATGACCATTTATCTTCACATCCCAGCAGGTACATCAGCATCATATACAGCAAGGACCCATTATTTTTTGGTTTATTAAATGACTGAATAAAAACAGGATCAAATTGCAAGAAGTTAAAAAGAGATCAATGTCTATTATATAGGCACATTTATTCTGAAATAATTAATGTTTCCACCTTAAAACATTGATATTAGAACTAAGGATTATTCAACTTGGATTAGGCTGCAAGAGTTAATGAAAGCATTACAAATCAGCAAATCCACCAAGATCAAGAACATCAAACTAGCATCATGTGTAGATTCTCTTTCGAAGAGTGCTTTCATTAAAGAAATATTTCCATCATTAAGTACACATCAACTCAGAGTAAGGAGAAAAAAGAAAAACTGGGGGGGAAAAATCAAGATAGCAAAAACAAACAAAAAAGCTACCTGTATATTAAAGCTTTAATTAAAAATCATCCACAAAGAAAGAAGGATCTACAGCTGCAAAACTTAAGCTTTACCCCATCACTAGTCCATTATTTTCTTGCTTTACCTGAGAAGAGTCGGCTTGGGCTAATTCTGTAATGACCTTCAGGATTTGGCGAAGATTTCGTCCTTTGTTTTCAACAAGGAGGTAAGCCAGCAGGAGAAAGACGTGCACAGGGATCACTGTGGTAATAGGGAGCAATGACTCGACGGAAGCCAACCAGTCACTTGCCGCAGACTCTTCTCTCATTACTTCAAGGATCCTCCAGGCTGTAAATATTGAACCATACATGCTGGTTACGGGGAACACAAGCTTGTAGGAGAGCTGAAAAATAAATACAAATAAGGCATGAATAAAAGAGATAAATCTATTTGTCAGAAACACATGTTTGACATTAATTTATTTTTTGTATTTTGTCATAAGGAATGAATCCTTCCAACAAAATGATAGTAACATTTTCAATTCCTGCCCAAAACCTTTCTGCACGTATTTAAACTAAAAGGATTGCACAAAAAGAAAACAGTTGTTAGATGGAAGTCCAGAAGAGTTTATTACAAATTTTCCTCATGTTTACCATTCGCTCTCCCTGTTAAGTCAGAAAAATAACAGGTCAATACACAAAATCCAGAGGCAAGAGAGATTGGAAAAAGCCATTATCACTTAAGAAGTATTCCCTAGTAAGAGGGAAAATGGAAAAAAAAAACAACACTGCATTTGCTCAGCTCCAATCCCCGGGCGGATGGCAGACGTGGACTGAGCACAATTCATTTTTGTAACAGACAGTATGTTGATAGGAACAGAGTTGGTTCAGCTAGAGCCTGGAAATTCGTTAATAATTGTGAATAACTGCTGCAATAAGAAATAGCCTGAAAGCTCTAAATTGAAATGACACCCAAAGAAAAGGTTATACTTAACTCAATCTGAGCAATGACTCCTCACAGAAATAAAGTAGTGCAGTCAGGGGCAGAGAATGAACAGCACTCTGCTGAGGGGAGCTGTGGGCCCAAACGGCTCAGGAGAAGCCATAGATAGTAAAGAGGAATTAGATATTGCCTGCTAATAAAATAATTCAATTCATTTAGAGTGTAATGAGACAAATTAGAAATCTTTAGATTGTAACTGTCCTGTTATTGGAGACTGACTTACATGGATAAGGGGAACAACTGAAAGGATGAAAAATAAAAGTTAAGCTTTATTAAAAAGTTTAATAACAGCTTTACTGAGATATAATTCACATATCATAAAATCCATCCTTTTCAAAGTTTGTAACTCAGTGTATTTCAGTAGTTCAGAGTTGTGTAACCATCACCACTAGCTAATTTTAGAACATCTTTCTTTATCCCAAAAGGAAACCCCCTACCCATTAACAGTCCCTCTAATGCCCAGGTCCCAGCTACCAGTAATTTACTTTCTGTTTCTATTCTAGCCATTTCATATAATAGGAACTATACAATATGTGGTCTTTTGTAACTAACTTATTTTCATTAGCATGTTTTCAAGGTTCATCTATGTTGTGGCTTATACCACTATTTCATTTCTTTTCATTGTCAAGTAGTAGTCCATTGTATGGATATACCACAGTTTGTTTATCCATTTATCAATTAATGGACATTGGGGTTGTTTTCATTTTTTGGCTATTATAAATAATGCTGCCATGAATATTGCTGTAAAAGTTTTTGAGAGAACATAGGTGTTCAACCATTTCAAGTATATGCCTAAGAATAAAGACAACATTTACTTGAAAGTAAATCCCACCATAAAAACAAATGAGGAAGCTCTATCTTTATTGATATGAAAAGATCTCACATATGAAAATGCAAGACACAGATAGTATACCTGAAATGCTATCAATTAATTTTTTAAAGGGGAACAGGAAGACTATATACTTGTATTTGCTTATATAAATATATATGAAAAGTATTTAGACAAATACAGAAGAAATTAATAACAACTAACCTTCGTTGTCTATTTGAGAGTATGGAAACTGGACAGTTAGAATCAAAGGTGAGAAGGAAACATCCCATTGTACACCATTTATAATTCCTGAACCATTTTAAGGTATTACTATATTAAAAATTATAAATTTTAAAACCTAAATAATATCTAAATTTATTATAGCCCTGTCTCTCTAAAAATACTTTTTTTTTCCCCAAGAAGATGAAATTCATTAAAGGCTACAGTCAAGTTCTTTAGCCTAATGACAAACAGCATTGGACTTAAGATTTAAAAGGCCAAGACTTTATTTAGCACAGCCATGTCAGCTATTAGCTGTTATGCAATCTCTCCAAACTTACTTTCCTCATTTGTAAAATAAAAACAATGCCTACTTTCCTGCCACAATTATTGAGACAGATAATGAGTCAGTATCTATAAAGCACCTAGCACAGTGCCTAAAGTTGCAAAATACAGGAAAATATTATCCCTGTCATCTTTAGGAAAGAAAAATAAAATTGCTGGATATGAGTATAAAAGAAAATAATGGGAAATCACCATGAACCATAAATTGAGTCAAAAGCAGCAACATTACAGAGACATGTAAGAGTAAACATACTGAAACAGAAAAATAATCCTACTTAGCCTGAAGTATTACATTCAGGTTTAGGCTCTGTTTTTTGTTTTTTTACCTAAGGTTAGAGGGGCGGGAGGAAGGCACAATGTTGAATTAGAGAACACAGAATGGTCTCTCTGTCCCGTTGAGTAACACTGCCACTGGCACAGTCCCAGGGCAAGCGTGCAACCAAGGGTTTTCTCTCAGCACCAGCTACCAAATCCTGGCCCCACAGCCTGGGGGGAGGACCTGTGAAAGTGCTGGTAGGCCCTGTGTTTTAGAGGAGAAGGTAGGTGTTTAAAAATAAAAGCGAGGCTAATGTTACGTGAATTATAACTCAATAAAAAGAAAGAGAAGAAAACATAGAAAAATAACATTTAAATGAATATTAAAGGGTTGTAAAGCATCTTTTGAAGATGTAAAAGAGTTGAGAGTCTTTATTTTTGAAAACTTTAATAAAAATGTTCAGCTACACTAAAAATTAACAATAAGACATCTGTTAGTACCTCTTTGTCTAAACAGAACTGAAAAAGAAATTGTGAATGCAGGTGAACAATATAGATTTTCACTAACTTAAAATCACCACGGTTATCTATAATTTTAACAAAAATGGGGCCAGGATTTGATCGGGAGAGGGAGTATAGAAACTCAAACCTGGAGACCCTTAAAAGGAGGACAGCTTTTTGCCAGAAGGGATTTAATCACTCATCAGACCAGAAGCAGACTAGACTAGGCTAAGCCTGAAGACGGTCTTCTGCTCCATACCTCTCTGAAGAATCTAGTCAGGAATTGAGAGGCTTCGGAGTGGCTGATTATCACCAAAAGACAGCCCATGCCATCCTCAGTGTACATGTCACTCAGAAGACAATGATAGAAGCACAAGATCTCATTGCCTTTTTTTATTATTATTATTTAAGTACAGTCAGTTACAATGTGTCAATTTCTAGATCTCACTGCTTTTAACTTCCAACCAAAAGCTTTTAAGAAACCAGTTTACTTCAACTTACTGTTGATTTACTGTTTCCCTGTAAATCTGAAACTCTTAACTTACTCTCAAGTTCAGCACAAAGAAGATAAATTACTGTGCACCCCCCAAAAAAACCAAAAACCAAAAAAACAAACAAACCAAAGTGGAGGCAATAGAATGTAGGCTCTAAAGTCAAATAGCTAAAATCTGAATCTGTTATACTGTCCACTACTTGTGTAATGAAGGGAAGTTAATTAATGTCCTTAATTTCAGTTTCTTCACATGTAACATGAGTATTGTAAGAATATCATCAAGAAAATGCAATCAAAACCACAATGAGATAGCACTACACACCCACCAGGATGTTATAATCAAAAACACAGGCAATAACAAGAGTTGGCAAAGACATAGAGAAACTGGAACCTTCATATACCTCTAGTGGGAATGTAAAATGGTGCGATCCCTTTGGATGAGTCTGGCAGCTCCTCAAATGATCAAGCATGGAGCTACCACACGATCTAGCAATTCCACTCCCAGGTGTCTATTCGGGAGAAATGAAAACATACATCCACACAAAAACTTGTACAGGAATGTTCAAAACGGCATTATTCACAATAGCTAAAAAATGAAAACAACTGAGACGTTCAACGGATAAATAGAAAAATAAAACGTGGTATATCTACACAATGAAGTATTATTTGGTGAGTACCATTTCTCTTTGGAGTAATAGAAATGTTTTAAAGTTAATTGTGGTGATGGGTACACAACTCTGCAAACATACTAAAAGCCACTGAATTGTGTACTTTAAATGAATAAAGTGTATGTTTATGAATTTTATCTCAATAAATCTTAAAAAAAATACACTCCCATTGCATGACCCTTGGCAAACTGTCTATCTTCTCTCTGCCTCAGTTAACTCTTCAGTAAAATTAGACCAATAATATTACATACCTCAAAGAGTTTGGGATAAAATCAAACAACTTACTATATGGCAAAGCACTTAGAATGAAGCATGCTTAATAAACAACTCCAAGAAGCAGGTGCTTTGTTGCCCATTTTGCCAGGGCCCAGAGAAGTTCAACCATTAGTCCTAAGCCACACAGCTGGAAATGGAAAAAAAAAAAAATCCTATTTCAAAGTCAATGTGAGAAATTAGTTGACCAATACAACTTCTGAAAGAAAGCATGTGCTCAATAAATGCTACCTTTAGCTATAAATAGGACAATAATCTATTATAAATTTTTATTTTTTAAGAGACAAGTATTTAAAATGCTTTCTTCTTACTACACATGACTTCAAAGCAACTGTGAGTGAGACCTACTTGGCACTGCTTTATTAAAAGAAATAAAGTTCGTGGTACTTTGTTTAAGTTAGGAATAAAGTATGTTATCCCAAAATACCAATGAATAAATGTATGACAGGCCCTAGCTCAGTCACACTGTCTGTAAATCTTATTGTTGACGAAAGCAGTTCTGCAGCGATGACTCTTGCCCTACTATATACTGGAGGAATTTAGCCTTTAAGTCTCTTTCCTACTTTATTTCACCCACCCACCCTCACTCCCCTCCAGAAAAGCCTGATTCTGTCTCACCAGCTGTGCCAGCTGTCGATGTATTACCTCTCAGCTGCAAATACAGCCTTCTTAGTCCTGCTTTGCCACACTCATCTGCACCTTGTCAGCATTCCTCCTCTGCCCTCTGTGCCAGGGTTAGGCCTTGTTAATAGAGGGCACAGAAAAGCTCCTGCAAGGAATGGCAGAGGAAGGGGCTTTTCTTCAGGTTCCTGTGTGCTTCCTGGATTTCTCCCACCGTGACTACCGGTGCATGTAGGAGTCCCCAGCAGATGGCTTCCCGTGGACCAGCTCTGGCCTATAGCACCCCCAGCACACTTCATCAGCTAGCAGGCCATAGCTGCAATCTCTCCAACAGGTGTGATCTCAGCCTTGGGTGGGGAGATCCATTTAGTTCCTTCCCTCGCTCAGTCCGTAGTACTAGCTGCTCCCTACATTTATTATTGCAATATTCCTTAAAGCCTCTTTTCAATTGTCAGTAATTAAACACCTTTTACTAGTTAGTAATTCTTTGTATTTTTTCTTCCTTCAAATTATCAGTGTGGTTTCTCCTAACTAGACCCTGACTCATACGCTGGTGCTTTCTCGCCCCCTCCCCCCACATTCTCTGGGGTAAGGTTGGCAAGATTTTAAGCAGTTTAGAATTTACAACTAGTGTTTGTTTTTTCCACCTAGGAGAACACAAATACATGGTTTTAAATATCATATTTAATAGCCTAAGAGAAAAAGATCCTGGTTTTCATATGCCACTAAAAAATATTAAAAATACATTAGATTATGTTAATCTTTTAAGGAGATGAATGGCTGATTTGATGTCTTACTTTTCTAACTTATAGAAACTGGAAGAAGTTAAAATTTGTGTTTTATTTCATGGTTATCTACAATTCAGAAATGAATAAGTAATACAGAACTGCATGGTATAGGATATTTACCCTTGGTTTCATTTACCAGAATTGTACTTCTGAAGAAATGCTCTAGTTCTAAACCAAACACTCAAGTTAGTCACCAATTTAAAGAGGAATAATAAAAGTACAGACAACAGAAATCTGTGATGTTAAAGTCTTTCTGTAATGAGTCAAGATGGTAAAATGATCTTTTGTATGCATATCAGAATCACACATTCCTCACTGACTGGAAATTTCTTGAATGTCTACCATGTGGGTAAACAATGGGTCCAGTAGGGAGGATGCAAAGATAAATAAGTTAAGATGTTATCTATTTCTTTAAGTATGTGGAAAATAGTGTATTCAGTTTAACAACTGGCTAAAGTAATTTTAATTCTCTCCTCTATGATCAGCTGAAAAACATAATGGAGAAACACCTGGTGTGGAAAGAATACAAAAAGTTCAACAATCGTTACAATTTAAATATTAACATGCTTAGAAAATAAAGGCAAAGTGTGAAAAGGGCCAAGATCCCTTCCCTCAGTGAGCTCACAGCACAGCTGGAGGTGCAAATGTGTAACCCCCTAAATTAAGACACAACATAATTGAGTAATACTGGAAGTGCACGGGATGCAAAGGAGAGAGTAATAAATTGACTCAGGAAGACTGAGAACATTTGGATGGATCTTGAAGAACGAGTGGATCGCACAAAGGAGACAAAAGAACATTATGTGCATAAGCAAAGATCCAGGAAAAGACTCAAAGAGTTTGGGGCAGGTTAATTTTATAGGCATGTTTGGAATATAGAGCCCGGACAGGTGCAGAAGAAAAGCCAACAGTAAACTGTGGCTTAAAAGTTTTAAAAGGGTGATCATATATCCACCCAAAGCCTCCCTAAAGCAGCACACTGTCATCAGGAGGCTATTTATACCCTAATAGTATTCCTTCCTCCTCCCTCTTCACCAGCTGCTGAAGGGAAAATTCACCTATCAGGACTCATGAATAAGATTCACACACACCTGAGCAAATAGTAAGCCGAGTACTCACACATTAGATTTAGGGTGATCCTCAGTAAATACCACTCATGATTTAAAGGAACAGAACTCTTACACATAGTGCCCTGTCCCCACCCCCATTCAGAATCCCATTATTATTCTCTATGGGTAAACCTACAAGGAAGGTAAAAGGCTATTAGAAATTTTTGGCCACAGTTTATCAGAGCAGATTCAACACCCTCTTTCTCTTAATGCCAATCAATTACCTATTTCAAGTTTTAAAGTTTGAGTCAAACAATGAGGATTTAGGAAGCTGCAGCATCCATTCAGTTTGCCTATAGGTTAGCTTCTCTTGCATGGTCAAACACGGCATGTCAAGGAATCCATAAGAATGCTTGGATTTTGCTGCTAGAACACTTAACAACACATTATTAGAGACATCTCTGCTTTTGCAGACAAAACAACTGTGGCACTAGCTTGCATTGATGTAATGCGTCTCTCTGCAGAGACTAAAGATGCTTCATCAGTTTTATCTTCTTGAATCCTCATTCAATCCCCATAAAAGTTGTAGATGGGAAGTAATACTACATTTTACCGATGGCAAAACTCAAGTACCAAAAGAAAAAGTCTGACGAATGTAGTAGGCCTAGAACCCAGCCACTAACCAGACATTGACAGTACTTTAACATTATTCTAATAGAAAGAGCAAAACTGACAAAGCAGAATTGGGTAAGCCCAGCAGGCAGGAGTAGGGGTGGAGTGTGACTGTCCAACTGAAGGCAACAGCATGAGGCACTCACAAGAGACATCAAGAGCCACATACCAGGGAATATGGCACAATGCGCAATAATGAAAAGTGAAATCTTAGTTTTTACAGATCCCAGAACTCCCAGGTATTTGAAATTCCCCGCCTTGGACTGTCGCAGACCTAGCAATATGCTGCACTTATTAACAGTATGAGGAGATAAGAGGGTTCCATGCTCCATAGGTTGGAGAAGCACCAGGTTAAACAGAACTAGGTCCTTTGCTGCAGGATTCCTCAGGATCTTTAGCTACTAATATACACTGGAAACTCAACACACAAGAGAGACTATACAGCATTTCCAAAACTTATTTCCCAGCAGGACTACCCTCTCCAGTCACAGTCCAGAAGAATATACTAACGTCTGCCTCACAGAACAACGTTTAGACCCAAACAGATGCATCACAGGAGGTGAGGTTACTGGCAGTGACATTAAGTCCCACATTACCAACTAACTTGTATGTATGAGAAACAAGGATGAACTCATTACCTTCTGGTGGTCATCTCTGTAGCACTCCTGCTGTACCATTTCTAAAAGGTTTAGAGCCAACTGCTGCCTGGAGGGTCCTTCTGCATCCGTGGATATACAGTCTTCCAAGGCAGTAGAAGATAATATTTGCAGAACGGGCATCACTAGCAGCAAGGATGACTTTGGGATTTTCTGACCCTCAGCAAATGAGAGGAGCTTCAAAGCTAGTCATCAAAACAACAATCCAGTTTTTAAAATTAATACTACAGTCAAACAAAATGCTATTTTTTTTTCAGAGTAACATGCAAAAAGCTTTCTTACCCTTTTACAATTGGGTCAGACACATAACTAACATGATAAATCTTATCCTTTTAGAAATTAAAAGAATGTAAAAATTAACTCAGCTAAAATAAGCTGTTCATGTATGTAACTGAAAACTTGATGATACTCAGAGAAAATACATATCATAGGTCAAAAAGTAAAATCAACTCTTTTTTAGGTCAATATGAGTTTCTTTAACAACAATTTAGCTTTTGTCCTTATACCCTGTCCAATCCTCTGCCCTCAACAAACAGAGCCAAGAGCCCACAGAGTTCCTATCTGTGGGTAACGAGACCCACGTATGTGCTTCTCTGACAAACTCAGCTGAGAACTGAGTTAAGAGAGACAGAAGCAAACAGGGTGAAGCAGGGCTGTCCTTCAGCTATAATTACTAAGAAGCAAATCAGGAAAGCCTCAAAGTCCATAACCAGTATAATAGTCCAACCCATTTTTATAAACGATTCTTTTTAAAACATGGAAACTCAGCTTACACATCAGAAACATACACATATGTGCAATTACTTACCCACATGTATAATCTCCACCTAGACTATGAACAGAATGAGTTAAAGAATAAATATACTTTTTTCAAAGTTACTGAATGAAATGAATGCTGATTTACTAAAAGATGTTATTTGTAGGTTTCAGAGCAAGATTATTAAAGTAATCAATTAATTTCCCCACTACACCAAAAAAATTCTTATATATAAGCTTTAAATCACGTCAATGAATGACCAGTATTATATTATAAATGACTTGGAAGTCAAACCATAACATGGTATGAAATACAACCACCTGTTACTCTAACACTACTAATTTATATTTTTTGCCTAAACATGCCTAATCCACAACTGTCTGAGTTATTATGAAAATCCATTATATTTACTAAAATAGGAAACTCACATAATAGAAGTATTTTTATATTCTGTAGTATCATCCAGGCATCTTGATAAATTGCTATTTACAATCAAGGCCAGTGTTAATAATTAAGAAGCATAACATTGTATTAGAGCTATGCATTTTTTAAATTTGAAATAATCAATATTCTCTTGGTTATCCTAGTTCTTTGAACATTCTTTCCCAATATACTAAACAACAGTTCTTTACTTTTCAACATGACATACTGGCTCAGTAGTTTTCAATATAGTTTATTTAATCTATCTAAGGTAACTTCGAATCTGAGACACTGGTTTACAAAAGAAAAAGTCTGCTATGCAAGAAATAATAAATGTATTGGAGTGTTTGATCCTGTATTATCCTATTATACATGAGCCACAATAAAGGACTATAACTTCAGAATGAAATGTGGTTTCTCCAGGGCTTTGAAAAAAATTTTTGGTCAAAAAACAAATGAAATGCACTTATATGAAATACCCAGAGGAGACAAATTTAGAGATAGAAAGCACATTAGTGTTTTTCTACGGCTAAGGGTGGGAATGAGGATTAACTGCAAATGGCAAAGAAATCTGGGGGGGGGGGGTTGATTCAAATGTTTTAGAACATTAGATTGTAGTGCTGGTTGCACAACTCTGTAAATTTACTTTAAAAAGCATGTTACTGTACACTTAAAAACAGTGAAACTTGCTGTACACTTGAAACTAACACAGCATTGGAAATTAACTATACTTCAATTTTTAAAAAGGGTTAAAAATTTTTTAAATAGGGAACTTCATGGTAAATAAAATTACCTAAGTAAAGATGTTTTTAAAAAGTAGTAAAACTATGGCTGTCAGAAGTAACATCACTGAAAAATGACACCTACAGGAGGATGCCATGTGCACTGCTCTAAGGAAAAAAAAGGCAAAAGCAGTTCAGAAAGAGACTGGTGCATACCAGAGGAGGGTACAGAGTGCTTACAGACAATAAGCAAAAGCAGGGTAGGAATCAAAGCCCTTCAAAGAGCCAAGGGTTCCCTCCATGTGCTAAAGCCATTTCCAAGACAGACTGTAAGCTAAAGAACAATTCACCCTCAAAATCATGATGAATCAAAATGCCAGAAAAACAAGCTACATAATCAGCATTTACCTTAAGCATCTTTTAAAAATGAAAGTGGGAACTTACCAACGCACCATGGCATCATAATACATACATCACAATTTAGACAGATCCTACATTACTATATGGATTAAGTAAAGTGAGGCAACATTAATGTAAAAGCAGTGTTTCAAAAATGTGACATGTTTGCCAATCTGCCAGACCTGGCAACTTAATTCTTTATCACATTATTTTTAAACAGAACATTTTTTGCCTCCCTTTAGCCCCATTCCTCACCATTCTTTAAATCAATACTGGACAGTCAGAAGAATGTTATCTTTCATTTGTTCTAGCTAGATTAATAGAATAATCATAAATTAATTCTTGTTCAATATAGAACCAGTTTTGAACAGTAAAGGTATACAGAGTTTTAAAAATTAATACAAGTGATAAAGTTTATTTTGCTTCAAGGGTTTTATGCTACCAATTCTCAGTTTGCTGTACAACTGTGAATAAGCTGACATGCCCTTCAAAATATTTACCAACGTCACTGCTATATGATTTAGATAATAATGTCCTAATGAACAGCTGAGACACTTGAAAAATTACAGTAAATGGAATCTTCCACAAAACACTTTCCCTTGCTGGCTAAGAACAAGAAAGTTCTATTTGATAATAATTTAACAAATTTCAGCATGGACACTCGAAGTATACAGGACTCTACAGTACAGCATGCTACACAGTTCAGGTAACTCCTGCCAACACTCGTATTACATTTACATTTTACTCTTGTGAGTGTATTTTTATTTACCTAGACTTAAGATTGGCTTCTGCTGACTTGCCGGAGTCTGGAGAAGTAGTAAAGCTATTCCAATTATGACTGGGACAACAGGAAAATCCTAAAAGAAAAGGGAAAAAAAGTAAAGAGTTGAAGAAGCTTCTAGAGCCATGGCTGTTTAACATGTATGTAGGAAGAGTATATTTAACATGAAATATTATAAACCTATTACACAAAATTATTTACAGTAAGCTAGCTCTATTAAAGGAAGAACTGTTTAATGCCACAGCAGTCACACATAAATTCAAATGTTATCATATCTGGCCAAAAACCATTAGGCTATAAACCAAATTAATTCAGAGGGAAAACGTGTAGTCTTCAAAACAGTCAATCTTTGTAAAACACTAAAACTACCTGAAATACTTAAGAATATTTCATTTCCAGAAAGTAGCTCAATTGTCTGCTTACCTAATACAGCCATAATTCATTTATATAGCTTACATAATAAATTATATTTAACAAATTTTAATAAATCATAGTATTATAATAAAAGAAACATTAGTGCCAGAGAAGCAGAGATTATTTTTAAATTACAGTAATTTATTAAGTATATTTAAATGTAGCAAAGCAATAACCATAGAAACTCCAAGTCATTAATTTCACCAAGTATATAAATGAGGTGAAAAAGAAAAAATAGGATATGTATATTAAGTTCTAATATGTAAAATGCAAGTAGCATAAGATGTTATTTGAGGTTTCTAAATAAGGAAAACATTAACATATTATGGAACTTAAGAAGAAAGGTCCAGCACACTTTGCTAAAATTACTCCATTCTGAAATTTACACAAGTACCTGCACAACAGAAATACCGACCTGATAACACTTGTACTGCCTCTCCCATCTTTAACATTTCACTCTTCTTGTCCCTCGCCCACCTGCTTCCTGAGATCACACCTGCAAATGAACTCCTGCTGCATACGCCTTTGCCTCTATGGAAACCCAGGTTCTACTTTGGCCCTTAGGGAAACTCAGGGTCTACTTCTGGGGGAATCAAGGCTAATTCAAAGCCTATCTGAGAAAAAGAAGTAAAAAAATGCCTTTATACTGGACCACAGATGTCACAGGAGTCAATGACAGCAAAACCCTTGGAGTTCACACTTTTTGTCCCCAATTCAAATGCTGTTCCCACTGCTGGAATGCCTTCTCAACTTCTGGTTTGCACCAAGCAAACTCCTATCGTGACTTCCTCAGATCTGAACTCAAGTCTTACTTCCCTCAAATTGTACTCCCACTGTACTTTAAATATACTTCCATAAAAGCATTTACTTTATTGGACTACAATTATTTATTTGCATATTAGTTAAGTCCCTTGAGGTCACTGAATGTACTTTTTCAGCTATGTACAGGTGACCCGTGAATAACACATGGGTTTGAACTGTGCAGGTCCACTCACACATTTTTTTCCGCAGATATGTACTAGTACCACACAATCAGCAGTTGGTTGAACAAACAGGTGCAGAAGTCCAGATACGGAGGGCCAACTGTAAAGTTCCAGTGTATTTTCCACTGTGTGGAGGGTTGGTGTCCCCAACTCCCACGCTGTTCAAGGGTCAACTGTATTCTTCTACAGGGTCTAGCAGATAAGTATTCAATACTTGTGTTCTACATGAATACATTTTAAAAATGCCAAATGGTAGACCCTTAAATGTTCCTCCAAAGAGTATTTAGTGACTCATTTTCATAATAAATGATAGTAGTATTAGTACATTAGTAGTATGGTCTAACAGTATTAGATCAAAACACCTTTGATCTGCAATAAAGTAAAAGAGCACACAGCCTGCTAGTGTGCTCGAAGACTCACTTAAGTGGTAACTGACATATTAAAACTTCTCACTATCCTTACCTCCTTCAGAAGTTCAACACTGTGCTCTAAAAGGTGAATTAAAGATGAGCATTCCCCAGTTATGTTTAAGCTGACTTCACAGACACACAGCAGCTGAAGTGTCAGCTGGGTAAGCTGAATTTTCCAGAAAATGGGATGACGCAAAAGACTTAAATATACTTCTTCGATAAACAGCATCACTTCTGTTGTCTGTATCAAATCTTTTATCTGTTTGAAAAAAATCATGATATGATATTTAAGTAATATATAAAACAAAGGATCATTTTCGCTTATATAAGCTTTCTCAATAAAATATTCTTCTCTATCTTTATAGACTTTATAGATTTAAAAGAGATGAAGAAATTTATGTAACTCAAAGAGAGTTAAACTACACAACTGTGCCTTCTCCTTTTGTCACTAACCAAAACAAAATGTGCTACTATTTTTGTTACTGCTGGCTGGCACGCATTCTTTTCATTTATCTTTCTAACTACTCTGAGTGCAGATTTTTAAAGACAAGTTATATGACAGTGCCAACATGTTGAATGAAATTAAAAAGTCAGTTTTCAGTTCTCCAAATGAACTCTCCTTTCTACAATTCCAACATAGCTACCTGGAAGAAAAGGGTTAGCATGTTATTCTAATGCACTATTGAGTCCTTAATTTACAAGAAATTTGTTCAGACAACCTTAACTAAGAGCATCATTTCCACACTTGGCAGACGGAATGAAAGACCATATTCAAATGGTAGGGTGTCTTCTCAACTGGCTAATGTATTAGATAGGAAGGACTTGGGTGCTCTTGAAAATCCCAATTCAATTCAAACCCAGCTGTTCTGATCAAAATTCTGGAGTTAGTATTAAGGATATGGTCCTGCTTGCAGACACATTGGCATTTCCCAGAGATTACAAACAATGAACCATCTGCTTCAATCAGGAGCCTTGTGTCTGTTAAATGCATCAAGAGGAAAGCCTACAGTTGACCAGCTGTACCTTTCACCAGTCGTTACCACCATAATAACCCACAATGACTATAAGTTGTACACAGAGAGAAAAATTAATTCCTAACAAGAAGAAAAAAGCTATTAAAGGATTAAAGGGAAGGGGATAGGAGAAAAGACTAAGTTATAAAAAATAAATGTAAACAGTCCACTCGCTAAAATATTTTACTCTTCTGCAAACACACAATGGAAAGGAGAAAAGGCCACGCTGAAAAGGAAAGGATTTAAAACAAAGAAAAGCCTCATATTTATTTGCCCATATACTTCCTTAAGTGCATGTCTTGTACATACTTGAAATTTTCCATAATAAAAATTTTTTTTTGCAAGACAACTCAGCAAGTTAGTATTAAAGGCTTTCTAATCTTAAACATTACCAAAATTCTTAACAAGAATACTCTGGAAGTAGTGGTTCATCTTTATGTAGAAATAGATCATGTGCAAAGATAATATGTGTGATGACAAGAGTAACAATTCAAAAGAAAGAACTACTGGGACCAAAGTCAACAGTGAAGTTTAAGGCAGGTAAGTCCGAAACAAGACAATACCATAAATACAAAATGGAAAAACAATTGGACTGAGAAGAAAAAGAAACAGATGTTTCACTGACCATTATCTCATCATAGGTCACTAGGCTGATGGCTATTTCTAAAGAAAAAAAATTTTAATTAATATAATCATTATATTATATCACATTATATTATATTATATTACACTGAAATGTTCAGTATAGTCAGACCACATCGACAGTACTGTGTTCACCTCTGAGAAGAACATTTCACAGTAACACATTCTGAGCACCAATAAACTAGAAAATCCATAGCCAAGACCAGGGGAAAGCTGAAACCATTTCATGTGGAGAAATAAATTGATGAAGAAAAGAAAAGAGGAAGGGAAGGTGTAAAGGATGAAAGGGAAGAAAAGGAAGGAAGAAAGAAACAGCGCAAGGCAGGATGCAGATGGGCTTTTTTAAAAGCTTACTTTGTTGTATTCTGAGAAGAATGGGGACTAAAGAGTAAAGTCTTAGCAAAGTGCAGGGCAATTAGAAGTACTTGATAAAAAAAATAAATGGTTGCCTTGTAAAATAGCATGCTTCCTACCACTAATAATTAGTCGTGGGATGGTTGTCTCTTAGAGAGTGTGAGAAATACCTGTCATCAGTGGGAAAATGGATTACATTGCCACTAAGATCCTTCCCAACACTCAGATTCTTCATTCCAGTAAAGCTGATTTGTTAAGTGATTAAATGTATTTATGTTGCTAGTTCCATTAGTGCCAAATGATGTATAGTTTTTTCCTCACCTATCTCGACTACACTAACAAACCACAGATTCCCAGAAATATTCCACAGAGCTCACTTCTAGAAGTATTTAGGCTTGTCAATATATGGTGATGAAGATGAAGGCAAACATCTACCAAAGAGCACAGGACAGGGAAACACAAGCATGCGGTGGAAAAAGCGTACCCTGGTTCAAGACGTTCTGCCTATACATTGCTTTATTGCCCGTGCAAAACAAAAACTTTGGAAAGGCCACAGGAGAATTCATTTTAATTAACTTTTCTCTGCCTTAATTACAGGGAAGTCTATTTATGAGTCACAAAAGATCCGCTCTAGTCACTCCTTGCTAACACAAACTTAAAGCAGCTCATCTGTGACCTCAGGTGATCGCCCCGAAAAATATTCACAAATTTCCTCCATTAGCTAAGCAGCATGGTGCTCAGATTCTAGGCAAACAACAAACCTGGATGGTGGGATGGGATAAATGAATCACTACACTAAAATCATACCACAACTACGGTTATAGAGACGTCAGCTCAAATTTCTCTCTCCCCTGAACTTCCGAAGCATTTTATGCATCCCTCTGTTAAACATCTTTCATCCATCTACTTTGTTATAAGAATGTGTGTGTATGTTTTAGCTCCCTTACTAGACTGCAGGCTTCTCAAGAGCAGGGTCCATCAGAGTCACCACATATGCTGTAAGGGGACATGTGGAAACTGGAATCTAGCCAGCACTCAGCTGGTCCAGCCCTGCATCCCCACGGCTGTATCTGCCCAGAGAGATGCATTTTTTCTGACTTACACAAAGAGGACTTTTTTGTCCTTACAACACTCCCAGTGTCCAGCACAAGGAGAAATTCAACTCAAAATTGTTTTCCCTGAGAATTCTTTCTTAAACAAAGTTTTCACTCCTACTAATCATACAGTGGACTATGTTGATTTATATTTCTGTGAATTTAGTTAACGTTGTATACATTAAAGTGAAAGCTTGATTTGTTTCCTTTATCAACTCCAAAACCCTGCAAGCAATTTCAGAGCCAGTCTGCCAAATCACATAGGTTCTATTTTATGTACAATAAAAATCAACACTTACTAATGCTGACCCTCTATTAGTGAAGGAGGAGGAAAGGCCTTACCTGCAAACATGGAACCATGTCGCAACACAGTTGAAGTATCTGTTGTTCCAATACTGATGGTTGTTCTTTGTCACAAAGAGCCCGGGGTTGAAGTAAGACTTTGAGCAGAGCTAGTCGGAGTTTAGAATATTCTTGTAACTGGGATGGTTCACAATACAGATACCACAGAAACGGTGCCATTATTTGGATACATGAAACTTCTGACCTGCAAGTCATGTAATGCATAAGCCAGTCACTGAGTTAAGCAGAGTACCAAACAGTAAGTGTCAAACATCAACTTACAGTTCATGACATATCATAAACTATGATACCATTGAGTGTAACTTCTTTTCATGACTCTTCTATTTTACTGTGACTCGCCTAGGCCCATGTCGAACAGTTCTTTGTACACTGGGGAGAATGATTCAACACCTGGAAACCATAAGCCTGATGCCCAGGACCAGGAGGGTCTGTACCTGCACAATAGAGTAGCATCTACATCTCCAGGACCAGTCTCTGGTGAGCATCAGAATCATCTGAGAACCTTTTCAGAATTATAGGTGTCAGGGTCTCTTGTCCAGGAGTATGACACAGGCATACATTTTTGGAAAAACTCGACGAGTGAGGTTCCATGTAGAACAAAGCCATACAGACATCCCAAGACGATTATGAAGACAGTTAACATTTACTTGTCAACTTGTTAACACTTACAGTGTGCAAGTTACTGCACTTTACACCTTTAAACTCAACTGATCCTTACCACAACCCTATGAAATAAGAAGTATTATTATCCCATTATGCAGTTACAGAAACTGAAGCAGAGAAAGGTGCAATAACTTGCCAAGTCCCTCTTAAGTTCTTCCTACTCAAAGGAGGAAGACTTTACAAATCTTTCATATCTATTTAGATTTCAATACATCCCAATAACTCCAAGTTCAAAGACACTAAAATGCCAGAATGACTTTTCAGATATAAAAATTCGATCATGTCGTTAATCAGCTTGAAAGAGTCTATGCTTAAGATAAAGTACATAGACTGATTCATAAACCCTCCAAAATTTGGCCTCTACTTATCTTTCCAGCCTCATTTCTTGTTCCTCTCCACTCTCCATTGGACTAACCAAACTTTCCGATCTTCAGTCAAGTCATCTGGGCTTTATTCTCACTTGCTGTTCTGTCTACTTGTAATACTCTCCCCTTTCTCCCACTCCTGTTCCTTTCTCTGCCAAATTTCTATCATCTTTCAGCTCCCCCCCTTTAAAATGACATCCCTGACACCTAGCTTTGGTTAGATCCTCCATTATGTGCTTTCACAGGATTATGGCTTTATTGTCATTATTTATTAATATTTCCATCCCCTTCCAGACTACAAACCACTGAGGGGATGGACCAATGATTTCTGTTTAATGCTATATCACCAATAACTGTACACACTAGGACCTTGAAGAGATGCTCAATCATTCAATTAATCAATTCAGTTACACTAAGTTACAGAGTAGTTTTACAATTAGCATGCATCAATTAAATATCATAATTTCATTTTAATATTTTTCATATTTATTATACATAAGTTATTATGAGATAAGATACAAAGATGAACCAGACATTATCCATCCTTAAGAAGCACACAGTCTAACAGGGACAGTCTAGAGGATAGAGAGAAAACTTCTAGAAGAAAGGTATAAAGCTCAATATTTCTTGGAGGAAATGGCATGAGTTATGCCTAACAATGTAATTTTATAACCCTATACATCCCACAGCATTAACATTAATAAAAATTTTAAAGTTACCAAATTGATTATATTTATTCATTCATTCATTTGCTTGACAAAATTTACTGAGTTCCTACAGTATACCATTCACTCTTCTATGTGCTAGAAACAAATCAAGAAACTAAAATAGATTAAACTCTTGCTCTGATAGAGCTCACAATCTGGAGTAATTTTTTTCTCATGAGCACAAATACTTAAACAATCTATTAAAAACAAAGGGGCTTTTGAGTTCATGATTATTAATGAAACATATATCTTTACCACACCATCCACTTTAGGAAACTAGAAAGTTTCATAGATCAAGCAAGCAGATGATGTATGCATAGGTTGGAACACAGAGCGTTAAGTTTCCAGAAAAGAGATTTAAGAAACATCGATTCCCCATCTCTCTCTTACAACATATTCCCCAAAGAATAAATACTACCCAGGTGTCAAGAACACCCATGAATAGCTTATCAGTTTCCTCCTTTTTAAGATGCCGAAGGTGAAATGCTAGGTTCATACAAAGAAATCTATTTCCAAGATGCTGTTATTATTTGACATCAGGAGCATTATGTTGAGCTTCCTAAGGATAATATACTATTTAAAAATCTGGCTTAATCTGTCCTGATTTTAGATTTTGCATTGCCTATGTGGTATCTGATGATTTACTATCACTGCAGTATGAAACTGACAGGGCTTAAGAAGAAAAGGAAAATAATAAAACAGATAAACTAAAATCTCAGAGTGATTCAGAACATTTAAAAACATAACCAGTTGTGCATTTATCTAAACACAAGGCTTTCATATGTATGTTCACCAAGGAGGGAGAAGCAGCCGGAAAAGACCTGAAGTGAGAGTCAGAACACTGAGGCTTTGGGCTGAACTCTGCCACTAACCAGCCATGTGACCTTGAGCAAGTCATTTACTGTTGCTCTCCTTAGTTCCCTCATCTGAAAAATTATGTGTTAGACTAGATAATCTTGACGTATCCGGCCTAGAGACCATGATATCACATGTCAATTTACTCAATCCTCTGTTCTACAAAGGCAAAGTCTTTGTAGATATAGATGCAAACATCACAGGCCTTCCACAAATGAGCGCAGAATTTAACTAGAAAATCACACCTCCAAAAATCTAGCACAAAGATACTCTGTCATTTCAGGACATCTACATTCTATTAAAAATGAACCCAAACAGTTAGTCTAATCCATTCGTAACACAGAGCTAGAACAAGCTATCTTCACAACATTGTGCCTCCTTCCTAAAGTTGTGAATCACTGTTTATATTCTTATCAAACTACCAAACTTCCTTCATTACTTCTAAACAACGATGTGAAAACTACTAAGTTAATTTACTTTAAAATTAGATCTCAGGAATAAATCTAACCAAGGAGGTGAAAGAATTATACACAGAAAACTATAAACCATTGATGAAGGAAATTAAAGAAGACTTTAAAAAATGGAAAGATATTCCATGCTCTTGGATTGGAAGAATCAATATTGTTAAAATGGTCACACTGCCCAAGGCAATCTACAGATTTAATGCAATCCCTATCCAATTACCCATGACATATTTCACAGAACTAGAGCAAATCATAATAAAATTTATATGGAACCATCAAAAACCTAGAATTGCCAAAGCATTACTGAAGAGAAAGAAAGAGGCTGGAGGAATAACTCTCCCAGACTTCAGACAATACTATAGAGCTACAGTCATCAAGACAGCATGGTATTGGTACCAAAACAGACATATAGACCAATAGAACAGAATAGAGAGCCCAGAAATGAACCCACAAACTTTTGGTCAACTAATCTTCGACAAAGGAGGCAAGAGTATACAATGGAATAAAGACAGTCTCTTCGGCAAATGGTGTTGGGAAAACTGGACAGCAGCATGTAAAACAATGAAGCTAGAACACTCCCTTACACCATATACAAAAATCAACTCAAAATGGATTAAAGACTTAAACATAAGACAAGATACAATAAACCTCCTAGAGGAAAACATAGGCAAAACACTATCTGACATACATTTCAAAAATTTTCTCCTGGAAGAAATAAAAGCAAGAATAAACAAATGGGACCTAATGAAACTTACAAGCTTCCGCACTGCAAAGGAAACCAGAAGCAAAACAAAAAGAAAACCTACGGAATGGGAGAAAATTTTTGCAAGTGAAACTGACAAAGGTTTGATCTCCAGAATATATAAGCAGCTCATACAACTCAATAAGAAAAAAATAAACAACCCAATCCAAAAATGGGCAGAAGACCTAAACAAGCAATTCTCCAAGGAAGACATACAAATGATCAAAAAGCACATGAAAAAATGCTCAATATCACTAATTATCAGAGAAATGCAAATCAAAACTACAATGAGATACCACCTCACACCAGTCAGAATGGCTGTCATTCAAAAATCCACAAATGACAAATGCTGGAGAGGCTGTGGAGAAAGGGGAATCCTCCTACACTGCTGGTGGGAATGCAGTTTGGTGCAGCCATTGTGGAAAACAGTGTGGAGATTCCTCAAAAGACTAGGAATAGACTTACCATATGACCCAGGAATCCCACTCCTGGGCTTGTATCCAGAAGGAAATCTACTTCAGGATGACACCTGCACCCCAATGTTCATAGCAGCACTATTTACAATAGCCAAAACATGGAAACAGCCTAAATGTCCATCAACAGGTGACTGGATAAAGAAGATGTGGTATATTTAAACAATGGAATTCTACTCAGCCATAAAAACCGACAACATAATGCCATTTGCAGCAACATGGATGCTCCTGGAGAATGCCATTCTAAGTGAAGTAAGCCAGAAAGAGAAAGAAAAATACCATATGAGATCGCTCATATGTGGAATCTAAAAAACAAAAACAAAAACAAACAAACAAAAACAAAGCATAAATACAGGACAGAAATAGACTCACAGACAGAGAATACAGACTTGTGGTTACCAGGGGGGTGGAGGGTGGGAAGGGATAGACTGGGATTTTAAAATTGTAGAATAGATAAACAAGATTACACTGTATAGCACAGGGAAATAAACACAAAATGTTATGATAACTCACACAGGGAAAAAATGTGACAATGAGTGTGTATATGTCCATGAATGACTGAAAAATTGTGCTGAACACTGGAATTTGACACAACATTGTAAAATGATTATAAATCAATAAAAAATGTTAAAAAAATAAAAAATAAAATTATGCTTAAAAAATAAAAAAATAAAATAAAATTAGATCTCAGGAAACCAATAGTCTGATGAAAATTCCACAAAGAATAATTTCATTGGCAAAAATAGAAATGAGATAAATGAAATCATTCTTTGCAAATAAATATAAAATAATTTAGAAGTTCCAACAGGCTCTAGGTAGCATACTCTAACACCTTAGAATTCAAATGAAAGGAGTAAGACAATAGAAGTTTATCAGTAAATAAACCAGTCAATTAATAATCTTTTCTCCTTAGGAATATCTGGACATATTTCATGAGAAGAACTACTTCTAAATCCCAGTATAGTACTCGTTTGAAATGAAAACAACCAAAAGGTAATTTGAATACTTCTTAACTAACTAAAGCATTGGAAAAGAGAGATTTTCGTAAGGAACATCTTTCATAAAGCATCCCAGGCTACTTTATGAGACATTTCATTAAATAAATGTTTATGTTTGTTATTTTTGCTTTCTGACAGGGATGAACAAAGAGTTTTTTTTTTTAGTAAATATGAATATCTTACCTTTGAAAACGCAATCCTAGGTGAGGGAAGAGAAGGTGATAATGATGTTTTATTTTAAAATATTCATTCAGATGTTACATGGATTTTCTCACTGGCAGATGATTATAAGGTTCCCTACATCTCTTTAAAACTTCTTGTAGCAGTCTATCCTGCCTAGAAATTTCAACTAAAATTGAAGTTATAAACTCAGAAACAGTGTTCTAAGAAACTGTATCAATAGGACATTGTAAGACCTTCAAGAGCAAGAACACATGAATGCTAGGGTGGTAAACATAACTCAGGCCTTAGATTACCCAGGACAATGGTACCATCCTATCATGACCTTGTGTGATGGTACTAAATATGCAGTGATGCTGTATTTTAGGAGGCACTCTACAACCCACTGTCTGGCCCCCCAGTCTGTGGGCCTCGTATGTGTGTGCAGTACATAAAAATTCAACATTTATAGAGCACCGAAAAATGTGCCAGGCATTATTAATACAAAGAACAATGAGACACAATCTCTGCCTTCACAGTATTTCACAGCTAATAGAGGAGAATAATTATAAGACAATGTATAAGTATAACGATTTAGAAATCACAACTGAAGTTATAAAGCGAGCACGTAAAAGAGACACTTAATCCAGCTTGTGGTAAGTAAAGACTTCCTAGGAGGAAGGACACCTAAACAGAGATTTAAAATAGAGAAATGAGTCAAGAAAGGGCTGAGGTGAGATTCAAGGCAGTAAGGCAGATACTAACAAGTGAAAGCACTGAGGCAAGGGAACTGCACTCCTTCCTGTGTGGAGCCAAAGCAAGTCAGTGTATTGCTAAATACACAAGTCATTAAGTATGATAAAGACAGGAGAAATAAAACTGGTGGAACAGGTAGAAACCATATCATACACAGAGCCTGGCAGGACATAGTAGATTTTATCCTGGAGCCCAGGGATTTTCCAACTATTTCAGAAACCAAACTATTGTCTTCCAATAGAAAGTGTCCACAAGATGCCAATATGTAAGAACAAAGGTTAAAGGGTCGGAGGGCATTCCCATGCTTAGCCTATACACTGCAAGTGCAGTTTGTAAATCACAGCTGTGGAGACTTAAGCAAGAGAATGATACAATCAGACTTGCTCCCTTGAAATATTACCCTGAGGGATGCTTAGAGAATGGCCTTGAGTAGGATGAGACTGGAGGCAGAGACGCCAGTTAGGAACAGGTGGCAGTAGCCACAGCAAGAGATGAGTGCCTTGGTAGTAAGCCAGTGCCTTGGTAGTAAGGGTGGAAGAAAGCTTTGAGAACCATCAGAAGGCCTTGGTAAAGCTAAATTAACTGCACATATGGTGGCTATCTGGTCCCAGTTGGCAGTACTACTTAATCCCAACTGGCATTGGTTTCTAATGGAGATTAACTCACTAATCAATTTCCAGAGGGAAGAAACTGTCTTCCATATGTATCATTTGGGAGTTTACCGAATATTTCTAATCAACTTTCCCAACTAACCAGTGCTTAGCTTCTTTAATAATAGCTCTTCTCATAGTCAATATTTCAACAATCAATAAATCTGGTAGGATTTTTTTTCTTTACTCTTAAAAAGAAAATAGAAAACTATGTCCTGCTGTAAGACACTTCTTTTCTTCAGGAGAAAACACTACAGGC
This sequence comes from Vicugna pacos, assembly GCF_048564905.1. NCBI lineage: Eukaryota > Metazoa > Chordata > Mammalia > Artiodactyla > Camelidae > Vicugna > Vicugna pacos. Next base: position 20,365,752 of record NC_132990.1, read on the forward strand.
AAAGCGCTTAAAAAAAAAAAAACTCTAAAATTAGCATATACTATTTCATCTGTCTCATTTATTTTATTTTACATTACCTTTCAGGGCATTGCTGGAGAAAAGCTGTCAGCTGCTGCAAAAGTACTGGCCAGCAATCAGGTCTGTGTTCAAGCACAGTGATCAAAGGCTGAGGATGGTTTCTGAAAAACACAGAAAGTCACACTGGAAGCTGTCATTTCAGAGCTACACATTCTTAATATCCAAACATAGCAACAAAAAAGCCACTACAATTTAGGACCTTTTTTCCAGGATTCATAATTGTCACAAAACTACCATTTCCTACACTGGTTGCAGAGCTGGCTCATTAGAACTATTTTTTCCTTTATCTGTTTTCTAGAAAAGAGAATAAACCCAAGTCTTAGAGACCCAAATCTGACAGCGGACTCTGCCATTTAATGGCTCTATGACTTTGGCTGACAACCCAAAAGCTCTCTCATATCCATCCCCTTGATTCCTTCATTCTTAGCAATCACAGGACACCTCCTCCTCCTGCTGGTCTCTTTCAATCCTGGCAGGTACACTTCTTCTAACATTGCCTCTACCTGTAAGCACACTCTCTCCTTTCTGTTCCCACTTACCCCCATTCTTCTCAGTATATGGCTCTGTGTTCCCCCAGTGTACTTAAGATGAGGTAACAAGAAAATATTTCTCCCATCTCAAATAAAAAACTCTCCAAAATAAAAATTCTTGAAATTTTTGAACAAGACAAATCTTTTTATCCTGGCTACACAGATTAAGATACCTAAAAGACAATATAAAATAAAAAACCTGAAATGTGAAAAATTCTTGAATAATGGGGTTAAAAATAGAAAAATAAAAAAGCACAAAAACAAATTATGTTAAATAGTTCAAAAAGTCTTCTAGAAACTGTAAATTCATTAGCTTTTTAAACTATGAACTACTATACAACGTTCTCAGTTATTACTGGTGTGGCTTTTTCCTCCAAAAAAAAATTTTTAAATAAAAAATGCTATTTGGAAAAAAATTCAAACCATATAGAAGCATTAATTTTTCCCATAAAAAGAATCATATGCATAATACTGTTCTTTATTTAACTTTTAACCCAAAAATATAGCATTTGCAATGTTTTTTTTTTTTTAAAAAGATCTGACCATCCGTCAGACCCAAATGATTTTTTAAAACTGCCTTCTTGGTAGTTTTCAAAATATGATTGCCTTACCAGCAATATCAGCATCACCTGGGAACTTGTGAGAAATGCAGATAAATTCTCAGGCCCCAGTCCAGACCTAATAAATAGCTCTCCAGAGAATTCTGATGCACTGCTATAAAGCAGTGGTTCTCAACCCTGGTTGCATGTTAGATTCATCGGTGGAGCTCTTTTTAAAATACCAATGCCCGGGCTTCAGTTATACTGGGGTTGCTAGGAGTGAAGCCATGCATTAGCAATTTTTAAAAACTGTTCTAGCAATCCTTAATAGGTTACCAGAGCTGAAAACCACAAGTGAAAAACCACAGAAAAAAGAGGTTAGGAGCTGGGAAGTTTTCTGATTTTTTTCTATCTTAAACAGAAAAGTATGACAGATCGATCACATTGAAACCCTCGTGTTAAACACCTCTCTGACACTACAACACAGCTTCTGGGTATTATAACACCATCTCTCTATTTTCTCCTTGACCCTAACTAATCTATCGTACGCTAGCTTCACATGCTGGCAGCCTCCTGTTTGTTAAAGCGCAGGCTATTTCTGACTGATCAGATTACTGCCATCCCTAAAGAATTGCTCCAAGCAACTTTTTATGCCAAAACTCAAAAATCAAAATCACATTTCCAAATTCCGAACTCTTTGGCAGTTAAACCTCTCTAGTATTTGCTTGTGCTCTAGTTGCTACAGATATTAAGAAACAAATGTTACAAATCCTAAAAGCCTCTCAGGTACCTCACAACAGCCCAACTCCTGAGATTGAGTTCAGTAGGTCATGTTCAAGTAAACATGAATAAAGAGGAAAGAACACCAACTGTAATTATTTTAGCCATGGGTTTTCCTTCTGACAAGCACCATATTGAAATGAGAAGCATCACATATGATCACCCATTAATCCTCCCGTTAATGGGGGCATTTATGCCTATTTAAAAAGGAAATCCAAGTTACCACATAGTTTTTGTGTGATCATAAAGCACTTAAGTGCTTTTCTATACTCTTCCTTTATTAAATCATCCTCTACCCTTCCCAATTCTCACCTCCCCCTCAAAAAAACATCTGTTCTGAATCTATCCTCTTTTTAAAACAGTTAGCTTTATCCAAATTAAATCAGATCAACAGAAGAGACAATAACTGCAATGCAGGATTAGAAATGATGCACATACAGCAAACAACTCTATTATAATTTAGCTTCTACTTCACTGGGATTATGGGACCCACTCTAGCTTTACTGCATGAAGATGAAGGTCTGTTTTGCTAGCTTTTGGGTTCAGCAAGTTCTATTTTGTATCTCATACTTAAACTCTAAAGATGAGATTAAGTAGAATACAGAATAGGGATTATCCAGATTAATTACTTATTTAGAGAGCTGGATAATTAACTTTTCCAGAGAACTGATTACATCAGATCCAAATGGAACTATTATAGGAATAATATACAATATTGATTCCAGTAAGTTGAAAACCTAGAGGGAGAAAGGAAGTCCAAATTAAGAACACTGAGTATTACTCTGATTAACATTGATTACCAATATTACACTATTTCAAGTGAGTACAACTAACCCAAAATCAATCATAATTGTCAAAATTTTGTTTTAATACTTCGAGCATAATGAAGCAAAGAGCTAAATTCTCCCTTGTGAATCATCAAACTGGTATGTGAACGCACATTAAAACATAATATATAAAAACTTGGGCTTTACTGAATGGACACATTTTTAAATGCAATATACTTTATTGTGTAACTGCCATTTAGGAGGATTTCTCAATCTTGGCACTACTGACATTTGGAGCCAAATAATTCTTTGTTGTGCGGGTTGTCCAGTGCACTATGGGATGTTTAGCAGCATTCCTGGCCTCTACCCCTAAATGCTAGTAGCATTCAACTTAGTCACATGACAATCAAAAATATCTCCAAACATTAACGTGTCCCCTGGGGGGCACAACTGCCCCTGGTTAAGAACCTCTGCACTAGGTAAAATGACAAGCACTATGAGAGGCACAAAACCGACTAAAACATGGTACCAGCCCTGAGTTATTCAAAAAGACTAATGATTCCATCTTCACCCTTCTTTATAGTGAACCAAAAGCAGTCAATCAATCATGTTCAAAATTTGAAGTTTCCTATTGAAATGCAGCCATCAAATATTGACATTAAGTGCACAAGAGTAACAGTTCAGTAGAAACTAAAAGACTTGAAATGGAAAACAAATGTAAAATCATTCCTTTGCACAATACAGAATCATGTTCCAAAATGAACAAACGGCATTAAATTTTATGCATACTAATTTGTACGATAGAAAATAGAGTTATTTTCCTGCTTAAAATATTATAATTAGAGCATTTAAAATGTCATAAGGCCAAGTATAGCTCGCTCTTGATATATTCAAAGGTTGATTCCTAAATTTATGGATTATTCAACATTTTTTTTTCTTTCTTCTCACTCACTACTTGTTAGCCATTCCACTTCTTTCAAGTACCTCCAACTCTCTGAGAAAGGTCAAGGTAAGCGAAGAATCCACAATTTAAAGTAAACTTTGTTCTTCATTAGAAGCACTGTTGATGAAAAAAAATAAGAAAAAAGACAGACAGAAAAGACAGAGAGGGAGGGAGGGAGGAAGGAAGGGAGAGAGGGAGGGAGGGAGGAAGGAAGGAAGGAAAGGGAAGGGGAAGGGAAGGGGGAGGGAAGGGAAAGGGGAAGCGGAAGAGGAAGGGAAGGATGTGGTATAAAAGAACACCAAAGCAAATGCCCTAAAATGTCAATTATCCCGAAACCTGCTATTCAAGTTATAAAGTAACAAGTAAGTTGACTATAACACGTTACTCAAAATTATAGATGGGTTGAACGTACAATCAACCTGATCAGCTGTAAAGCTAACAGTGGCAGACAATAATCTCTACAAGTTTTGAAAAAACAAACACAAATGTGGGGCACTGTCATCACTATCATTATTTACACTAACAGTGCCTACGCAGCATCCCCCATATCATATCATTTACAGTTATGCTGCCACATTCACATCTCAGAAAAAACTATAAGTGCAGAGGTCAGATGAAATAGTGGAGGGAAAACACTGGATTGAAGGAGTCAGGAGTTCCAAATTCACATTCTGTCTCTGCAACAAATTGGGTGATCTCAGTCAAGAGAATTAACCTCTCTTAGGCAAAGTTTCTTCATCTGTAAATTGAGGAAATCAGACGAAGTACCTTCGGGGAGTAAAGTCATATAACCCAAGTTACCCTTTATAAAGCCTTACTCTTCATTCTGTTCAGGACCAGAGGTGGAACCAAACCCCGTAAAGGCAGAAAGCAGATGGCTCTCAATTATACAGGTATATGCCAGGCTTAAATGGCTTTAAGGCCAATGTCTAATAAAATCTAAGACCTCAAAACAGAGGTCTCCTATTTTTATCTCAAAGAAATAAATCATCCTATATTTTTTATTTCAGAGAAAAGTGCAGTGCTACATCCAGAATAAGCCCACAGAAATTTTTAAGTCAGAATTTCCTAACTCTTGAGACATTCAATAGATTCTGCTTTCTTCTTAAAAGAGAATAACATTGTTTCTAAAGATTAAAATCAATATAAATCAGGCAATCAGGTCACCCTTCATTGGCCTCCAGTGGCTCTGCCTTCTCCTTCACTGTGCAGTTTTTGTTGTTGTTGTTGTTTTTCTGCCACAGCTGAGCCAATTTACTGGACATTCTCAGACATTTTACCATTTCATGATTTGTGAATGTTTTAATTGCCATTTTAAGTAAAGCATTTAACACAGTACCTAGCACACAGAATACTCCATAAACGGGGTACTATTACAATTATCATGCAGGTAAATTTGTATGTGAAGCTAGAGCAAAAGGAGCTTGAAAGCTGAGTCTGCATCTTCTTACTCTTTTTATGTCTCCCTTTCTGCGCCTAATGCACATCTACCATAAATATAACAAACACACCCTTTCTCCAAAGCACCTTTTTAAACTCTTTGGATCATGAAAATCCAACTCGTCACAATCCCTCTAAATACACTGTTTCAAAGTTCACATTGTTCAGGGAAAAAAGCACAGAGGAAGCATGCGGAGTTGGTACCCAATACTGCAGTGCTCCCTACCCTTTAATAACATTGTCAACAACACAGAGCAGTACATGCATCTTAACAGAAAGGAGTGGGGGAAGGAATAAATGATAAATCCGTGGTTCCACTAGACTAGCACAGAGAGGCAACGATAAAACAAGGTATGTAACTAGATTCACCTTTCCAAGTATAAATACATCAATCTTAATAAAAAAAAAAAAAAGAGGGACTTAAAAAAATTAGTCTTCTGGTAGGCAAATCAAAAAGGAAGTTATTTGTAACCCTTAGGTCACCTCACCCTTTCGGCTACATCTCTGAATATAATAAAGCTATGATTTGATTTACATCATAAATTCAGCGATAGACACAGATTGCCTTTTCTGTGTGAGGAAACAATGCCTGCAGTCACCATGCATTTTCATGTATGCAGCTGTGACCCTGGCGCTTTCAGAAGCATAGCACAGCACTTACTACATCAAATATGCATTTTAAAAGCATTTCTCTACCTGCTTTGAATTTTGATTTGAAAGTGCTGGTTAGAAGCCAAAATAGGATTTTAAAAAGAAAAAAAAAAGCTCTGAAGATTTTACGATTTAAAAATGCACAATAAAAATTATTAAGATTCTATAACAAATACTGCTATAAAAAAGAAAAATTAAACAATAATTATGAATTATTATCTATCCTATAGTGTTTTAAGACAAAATTCATTTTACCCTTTCCACACAAGCTTCTAGAAAAAGAAGACTTGGAACAAAAATTATTTGAATTTTCACATTTTTGACTAATTTCCTTTTTTCTTTGGGTCTATAAGACAGGTAAAGAGAGGATAAGATTTCTTTGAAAATAGACTGCATATTACAATGGTTCTGCCCTCACAATGAACCTTTCCCAGGATCACTATTTTGAGAGGCAGCATTTTAATGCAAAGGTGTCTCCTAATGTCAGAAGTCTGGAACTATTTTAGGTACATGGTGATGGCTGGAGGGAAACACAGATATTCAGGAGTCCAAAACTTCTGTATTTTTCAACCAAGTACATCCTTCATTGAAAAACAAAACAAAACAAAACAAAACTAGAGACAAGATAAATAGGTTAATAAGGCAAAAATTATAATGTTTTATGCTCTTAAAGACATTTAACAGCACATTACCATACCATTTTTTAAATTAAGCATCCACATTTAGAAGAACTTATAAAGCATTTTCTAGTGTCAATTCCTAACTGGAAGATTGTGCAATATATGTAGTGGATTCTTTTGGTCTATTTTAAATCCCAAGTGTAAATCCCAGGTGATTGGAACCATAAACTGTGAACAAAGACTTCCCTGGGTGGGAAAGATGAGAGAAAAGAGGAAGTGAAAACAGAAGCAAAACATGCAGTTCGACAGAAAGAATCAAACTGCAAAAAGACAGATGGCCCTTGGAAAGCATTACTGGCTATGCTTCCCCGATTACCGCCTTAGCTTCTTTCTTACCCTCAATTCTGTGGGGCTTTTTCAGACACCGATCTGACACTGATACTTCCTTCTTTCCCATCTTCTTTTCCCTAAATTTCCATTTATCCATTAAAGCAAGAATTCACAAGGCCTCTGAAATCATATGCAAAATTCTGAGTGCATATATGTGTGTACTTTTCTTAAGAGCAGGTTTAAAACTTCAATGAGATTCTCAGAGAAGGTCCTGACCCTCCCTCCAACAACGGGTTAAGTGCTAGTAAATAAAAGCTGAGTATACCTATCGTAATTGCTGCAATTCAGCCTTGTTAAAATCCTGCTTTCAAAAAAACTATGAAGTAAGCACTATGTCCCCAAAAAGGTAACATATGATGTGCCCAGAAATGGTGGCTTCCTAAATTTTGAAGTTTTTGTAACTGCAGCAAAATAAAATATATTAATATATTCTACTAAGTCTAATTCCTTATGGCAGCTTGATTATATAGTATAGATGATATAATAAAGGTGGCATGCTTCCTTTATGCCAAATAAAACCAAACATCTACATCTCCTGGGATCCCTTAGGTAACACATTCAGTTACTGGAATAATCAGCTCTCCAAAAAGCAAAATGTTCATTTGGACAACAAAAACATATGATAATAGCTGATGGTTGATTTTTTTTAAGTGTTACAGAATTCTAAGCAATGTTAAAAAAAAAATAAGGAAATTTACATTGAAATAAAAAACAGTAACAACTACACAATTAAAGTCTAGGAGGTTTATTTTCAGGAACTTAGGAAAAGTATTTTACCTCAAGAAATAAATATAAAAGGCAAAAACACTAAAAATTCATTGGACTTGGTAAGGATACAGAAATATTACAGAGTAAATAAAATCTGGTATATCCATGCAATGGAGTATTATTCAGCTGTAAGAAAGAATGAAGTACTGATCATGCTACTACATAGATAAACCTTGAAAACATTATGCTAAGTGGAAGAAGCCAGACATAAAAAGCCACATATTGTATGATTCCATTTATATGAACTGTCCAGAAGAGGCAAATCCACAGACAGAAAAAATAGTGTTTTATATCTGGGGACACGAGGTATTGGGGAATGACTGCTAACGGTCATGGGCCTTCTTTTGGGGATGATGACTATGTTCCGGAATTAGATAGTGGTAATGGTTAAACAACTTTGTGAAGATAATAAACCACCACTGAATTGTACACTTTAAAAGGGTGAATTCTCTGGTATACAAATTATATCTCAATAAAAAAGCATTAAAAAATATTCCAGACTTAACTCAGCCATATACTATTTTAAATCATTCTCAATTTTAGAAAAATCCCTATGTATCATGTGATACCTACTGTCAATATAATCATAATAATTTGGATTTCCCTTACAAAGAAAATAAGTTCAAACCACAATCTCATTTATTACCTTAATATCCATAGTTGATAGCTCAACTGTACCCATTTTAAAGATGCAGATGTGGAAGGAAAGAAGAAACAGCCACACTGGCTTCAACCTAAGCTTTCTAAATCAGAATCTATAGAGGCTTCGGAATCTATAGATTAAAGTGAATTTCCAGAGATTCCTACGATTTTCACATCCAAAGCTATCTCTATCTCCATTGCCACTAGTATATCTGAAGGGAGTGGTAGAGTTTGGAAATCACCATTTTGAAACCATCACAATGAAAATTAACGGTGAGGGTTAGGGTTAGGGTTGAGGGGGCAGTTGTGAGTTTAATGGGGAACAGGATATTTGCATGGTCTCAAAGTGTCTTCCCCACAGATTGCTTATTAGTTACAAGAAAAAAATGGTAACTCTACAGTAGGGAAACCAGACATTACCTTGACTGGGTAATCAAAATTAACATCACCAGTGAGGAGAGAGATGGACATCAGTGCCTCCAGATGTGATACCCCAAGAAGGACACAGCATCACTTTTATAATATTCAAAAAGTCAGCCATAAAAGATAAAGGATGAGAAACAGTTTCAAGTTTTAAAAGGCTAAAAAGGTATGACAACTAGAGGCCACATATGATCCTAAACTAGAGCCTATACACTAAAAATAAAAGGAAAAAGGTATGAAAGGAAATTATTAAGACAAATGGCAAAACTGGAATATGGATTATAGATAAATCAATGTTAAATTTTCTTGATTTGATAACTGTACTCTGGTTATATATGAGAATATCCTTGTTCTTAGAAAATACACCCTATTGAATATATGTAATCTACTCTCAATTTTTTTTTTAATTATACAGAGAGAAGGACAATGCAAATTGTGGCAAAGGGTGAAAATTTGATGAATCTGAGTAAATGCTATGTGGGAATCTTTTGTGCTATTGCACCTTTTCTGAACTTTAAGATTCTTTCAAAATAAATTAAAAATATACACAAAATGTTATGATAAATCACAGAGAAAAAAATGTGACAATGAGTGTGTATATGTCCATGAATGACTGAAAAATTGTGCTGAACACTGGAATTTGACACAACACTGTAAAATGATTATGAATCAATAAAAAATGTAAAAAAATAAAACATGAAAAAAGAAAGAAAGAAAGAAAGAAAATCCTTCCATGACTTCCCACTACTCTTTAAAGAAAACCAAAAGTCTTTGTTGCCAAGGTCTTGCATATTCTAGGCCACGCCCACTTCTCCTGGGCCTCAGTCTGGCCTCTCCCTCCCTCGTGGAACACTCAGCTCCAGACACTCTGCCTCCGGTTAGTTCCTCTAGGGCCCCAGGCTCTGTCCGCAGCAGCAGCTTGGCCCATGATTTTTCCTAGACTGGAAATGTTCTTCCCGTGCTCTTCACATGGCTGACTCCATCTCACCCATCAAAATGAATATAAGAAAAATTGCAAAAACAGTTTAATGCTAAGAAGAAGCTAGTTATCAAAATTAAACCTGGGGCTACATTCTGACAGCCACAACTGCTGACTCTAGGTGCACTTTGCATCAGTATTTATCTTGGGACTCTCTCTTGTTTCTCTGTTTGACGGCCCTAAGGGAGGAATGCATTTGCCTTAAGACATAAGCAAATAAAAAAAAAAATTGATATGAATTACAAAGTACCTCACCCTTTAGGAAACACATCTTTAACTTCTTAAAATTAACCATCTAAATAAACTCACAACACTGCACAAACAGATGCACAAATACACGTAGCACATATGACATTCATCTACTGAGGGTATAACCATCCACTGCTATTGGCCTAATCACCATTTCAGAGCATACCATCTGCCAAAAACATTTCATATTCCCTTCTTCCAGAAAGTACAGCTTGATGTCGATTAGACTAACCCTTTCCACAAATAAGATTCTCAACATTTGATATTTGTGCATGTCAGCCACTGTCTGGCACATCAGAATGATGCACGAATTCTGGAACAAGCAGTTACTGCTCATGAATTCACAGCTATTTCCTCACTTCAGCTGAGGGAAAAGAGATCTTTAAAAGACTGCCATAATATGAATATGCAGAGGAAAAACTGAAAGCAAAAGCACATGAGAAAATTTCAAGGAAAAAAATGGCATATTACAAAGCAAATGAGAAAATGACCCTCTAATAATTTATGAATCATAAAAATTTAGTTATCTCTCTTTGCAACCAAAATACCAGGCGAATGTTAGTTCTCTGCCACACTTCCTGTATGATGAATGTTAGAGAACATTGAGATAAGTTGGTTCAATGTAAATGTGTTACAGAAAAGTGGAGTTCAAGCTAACCAAAAGAAAATTCAGACCAAAAAAAAAAAGGGGGAGGGGAAAAATAAGCCTTGAACTACAGGACATCTTAGTAGTAGTTTTTTTTTTTTTTAAGTGATTGGTATAAAAATTGTTCACAGGTTAAAAATGGCTTTTAAAGTTTTTGAGAATAGTTAAATGCCTAAACCAGAGGTCACAAACTTATTGCCCTTGGATTGCATCCTGGGAGTAGATGTGTTCTGTCTGCCTACCCTGTATTTTTAAAAATCAGAATTGTTTTCCAACATTTATTAATCAGGAGATTTCATATAAAACGTTACTAACATTGAAAGATCTGAAGGTCTGGCATCAGTGAACCCCCATGGCCTCATTTTAACAATTGGCCAGTAGTTCTTAATCCCTCCAGCACACTGGAAACCACATAGGAAGCTTTGAAAAATTACCAATGCCTGAAGCTGACCCCTAGTCATTCTAGAGACAGGCCAGGCATCTAGATTTAAAAGTTCCTTAGAGGGCTCTAAGGGAGCAACCAGAATTGAGACTCATGGGCCTAGAATTTATACTTGGCATATGCTCTTTGTTTAATCACAGTAGTCAAACATGCCATTTTTCTTCCAGTTCACCCCCATCCTGGAAGGCACTGGGAACTGAAACCCCATTTAAACATCTCCGTTTAATCTTGTATAAGCCACAAAACTGTAAAAAAGTCCAGTTAAGCAAAATGAACTTTATTACCTATACACACTCTAATCTGATATATCTCAAAGCATGGTGGGTAGACCACTTGTGCATCCAAGTCCTTTGTTAAAGTGCAGGTTTCCAGGCATGTTCCAGGCACACATATGAAAAACTCTGAGCATGAGCTCCTCATGCACTGTCAACACTGAAAACCACTGTTGGTTTTTAGGAGAATGTTGAGGGCTCTCTTACCCTCCTGCTTCTACAAGCATGTATGTGTGACCATAAAGTGCACTGACTTGTCAGGGCCATGGGATTATTTCATTGAATAAAGCAATGAGGTTTAAATCTTTTATAGTCTCTCTCTTGCATCCACAGTTGGCTTGCTCTCATCAGACTTCCTTTCCGTTAGAATTGCTGTCTGGTTCTGCTCTTGGCCTCTCTATTGGGGCATGGTAAGATGAACTTAGTGCCTTTGTGCTTAGGAGCAAACACAACTTTTGCCTTCCAAATAGGCAAGAGAGGCAAGGAGATATAATTTAGCCACTCAAGATCTCTCCCACTCTACCCCAACGGGTTCCTTGCAGTTCATATATTATGGTACCATTAACTTCCCAGGGGCTCAAGCAATACTTCTCAAGTGTGATCCATGTCTCTGAGCAGCTAGATTAACATGCTGATTCCTGAGTCTCATGTAAAACCCGCTGAATAAATGAGAATCTCTGGCAAACAGACTTGTGAAGCTGTACGTTTAGCAAGCTCCCCAGGTGGTTCTTATGCACAGGAAGTTTGAGAACTACTGAGCCACAGATTTAACAAAGAGAATACCCTCTCTAAAGCTCCTTCAGCAAAGTCACAGGAACCAAGGGAAGTCGTTGGCTAACATTCTGGGTCCTCACATCTCTCTCTTCACTCCCATACTGGAACAACTTAAGCAATTCAGCACAGGCCCATTTAAAATGACCACACAAACATCCAGAAGTGGAACAGCTGGATCACATGGCAGTTCTATTCTTAATTTTTTTGCGGAATCTCCAAACTGTTTTCCATAGTGGCTGCACCTATTTACATTCCTATCAACAATGTGTAAGAGTTCCCTTTTCTCCATATCCTCTCCAACACATTTCTTGTCTTTTTGATAACAGCCATTCTAAGAGGCGTGATGTGATATCTTATTGTGGTTTCGATTTGCATTTCCCTAATAATTAATGGGATGTTGCACATAATTTCATGTGCCTGTCGGCCATCTGTATGCCTTCTTCGGAGAAATGTCTACCTGGATCTTCTATATATTTTTTAACCAGGTTGTTTGGTTTTTTTGGTTGTTGAGTTGTACAAGTTCTTTATATGTTTCAGATATTAACCCCTTATTGGATGTATGATTTGCAAGTATCTTCTTCTGGATATTTATCTGAAGAATATGAAAACACTAATTCAAAGAGATTTATGCACCTCTATGTTCATCACATTATTTACAAGTCAAGATATGGAAACAACTTAAGTATCCATTAATGGATATATGAATAAAGAAAATACATACACACACATACACACACACACACACACACACACACACACACACACACAATGGGAATACTACTTAGTCATAAAAAAGATGAAATCTTGCCATGCAACACATGGATGGACCTTGAGGGTAGTATGCTAAACAAAGTAAGTCAGATGGAGAAGACAAATATCATATGATTTCATTAATATTTAGAATACTAAAAATAAATAAACAAACTAATAAGCAAAACCAAACAACAACAAACACATAGATACAACACACCGATACAGAGAACAGGTTAATGATTACCAGAGGGAAGGGCAAAATGGGTAAAGGGGATTAACTGTATGCTGACAGATGGAAACTAAACTTTTGGTGGCAAGTATGCTGTTGTGTATACAGAAATTAAAATATAATATTGTATGCATGAAACAATATAACCCAATGTTACCTCAATTTAAAAAATATTCACTGAAAACAAAAACAAAATTACCACATATTCTGTTTTACTATAGCTCAAAATAATCAGCTATTAGGACAAAAAGAAGTGAGAAATACTTAAAGTCTAACTGTATCTCACTAGCAGAGTCCTGAATATCATAAAAACACAGATGAGTTTCATGCCCAGAAAGCTTACAATTATATGTCATATTACTTCTATTTTAAATCAATCCTACAGCATAATAGGGAACACCTCTCAGTGGAGTTCTAAGCTTCTCATATCCTTTTTATGCTTTCATACACAGCTTATCGGTTTCCTCTTCAAGGCTGGATGATATTGCTAACCAACACGCAGCAAAGAAGATTCTAAAACAGCAGGACAATTTTACGCTTGACTCAGGTAATCATGGCTCTCTTGAGGGAAATCTACTCTTTAGGCTCACCTCTCCTCTGTTTCTGCCAGCCACAAGCCCCCCCGGAGGAACTTAAGGCTCTTATACACTCGATTACACTCCACTGATTTATAGTGCCAAACAGGCATTCACATGAGGGCTCTCCATAAACATTACTGGATTATGCCAACTCAGGTGATTGATTCTGGACCTCTTAATGTGCCACCACTCTAACGACAAATCTTACCTATCCAAGATGATTTCAGCTTCTCATACTAGGCTCCCTATCCACACCTCGCACCTACTGTCTTCTGAAAACAAGACTGCAGCTAGAAGAACCAACTGGAGATAATGAACTATAAATAGAAAAACAGGTAAAACATTACAGGTAACTGAAAGTCTAACACACATAATGAGCACAATCAGTATGAAAATGACAGTAACTCTAATTCTCTTCCTGACAGAAAATTTCCTTTTGCCATCATCAAAACTAGTGCTTCTTAACCTTTAAGGTATCTATGAATTATCTGGAAAATCTTACTACAACGCAGGCTCTGATTCAGGTAATCTGAGACGGAGGCCGAGATTCTGCATCCCTAACAAGCTCCCAGGTGCTGCTAACGCTGCTCATTGCTCTGCTACTTACAGTATGGAGGGGGAACAGCAGCATTAGCATCACCTGGGAGCTTGTTAGACAAGAATCTTGAGCCCATCTTAGACCTAAGGAAAAAGAATCTGCCGTTCAGCAAGGTCCTACGTGATCAGAACGCACAGCAGAGAGCAGCTCAAATACCATCTTGTACTCACTGTCAGTCAGAAGCACCTGGGACTTTTCTGAAACTATAAATGCATAGGCCTCATGGCAGAGAATCTGATTCAGTTGCTTTCGGGTATTTTTATTGTTCCTATGTTTGTTTGTTTTTAAGTACATCCAGGTGGTTCTTATTAAGGAGCAGCCAGCGTTGAGAACCACCGAATTAAAACGACCGAACTGGGTGGAGGGAAATATTGAGCAACGGCTAATCGGTGAGGAATTTGAGGGGATGATGAAAATGTCTGAAAACTGATCATGGCATTGGTTGCGTGATTCTGTGAATACACTAAAACCCACTGAATTGTATACTTTAAATCGGTCAGTAATAATGGTAGGTGAATTATATCACAATACAACTGATATATAAAAATCAAATTAAAAACGTCAATAGCTTTCCTATTTTAAAATAAGTAAATAACTCCCACTGAACAACAATGAAGTGGAATTATTTCCTATCCTGGAACTCTGGCCCAAGACGTTCAACTTCTCTCAAGAAAAGAGAAGAAAGATGCTTATGTAACTCATCTAGAAATATTAAGTTCTGCTCATCCACTCCTTAGGTTCAATTCTGGTGAATTCTAATGCATGTTAAAAAAAAATCATATTTATCAATATGAAAAAGTTTACCCTGCATACCCCAAGTTTCCATAGTATTTTCAAGTAAATAATTTTCCTTTTGCTTCCCAGTTTAAAATTAATGATTTAACTAGTAGGTTAACAATGAATTAACTAATCCATTGCAATATTCTTCCATCTTCTCTGTATTTTTGAAAGCATTAAAAAAACACATTAAGAAAAAAACATACAAAATGCAAATCTGAGCTTGTTTTCAAAAAACTGTCTCAATAATGTGCCCATAAAAATAAAGGATGTGGTAAATGGCACTAAAATTTCAGGAAAGATCACTGTCATATATGAGACAGTTCACTTATTATCAGAAGGAAAGTACTTTAAATATATGTAAGTAATAGGTACCATGTAGAACTTTGGATAGACAGCTTCTCTCCACAGCTTCAAAGCTTCTGATAGCTGTGGTGTCAGATGCTCAAAACTGCAGGTCCTGTCTGCTCAAGCCAATGATGGTTCACAAGTATGATTAATTTCCCTATTGGATCGCCATTTTCCACATAAGCCATTTTCCCCCAGAACCAGTGCTCTTGTTTATGGTCCCATGGTCTCATTGTTTCAAAGAAGGGGTATGCTGGATGCATCACTTAACAGAGTTCCTAGGACAATATACACTGGTTACATGGAAAATCGTGGGATCTTCAGCTCATGTAGTGAGAGCTCTTCTCTTAAAAAATGACCTTCTGGGAACTTCAAGGCAATGGCTAAGGCCACCTTCACAGGTAAGTACAATGCCCTTCCTTGTCTAAACTCTCCCATAAAATCCAGTGCATTTCACCACAATTGTTGCTGTGTCTACTTCCTTTTTAAAATAATTCTACCATGTTACATTCTATAGATGACAAAAAAAAAAAAAAGGCAAATCAATGCCCCTAATTACTGACCTTGCCCTGGATAATAACCCTTGGATAGTCTCCTATTACTTTTTGTAGTGAGGAAGTTTACCCTCTTCCCCACCTAACCCCCTCCTGCTTTAAGTACTTTTGTTCAATGAGCTCTTCAGTTTTCACAGTGTTGAGAAGATGGTTCTATATCCCAGAGTAAAAAATGTAACTTGAATTTTGGCTAAATGATTCCAATTCGAAGGAAGAAATCCCGAAGCTACGTTGGTGATTCTCAGCATGTTGTCAACTCTATCTCAATCCTGAGTCTTTGAAATACTAACTTCCTGAGAAGCCAAGATTCACAGTTACTGTTGAATTAAATAACTAATTCTTAATGGATCAGCATGTCTTAATTCATCACTTAGTTAACAATTCACCAATAAACAATTTTTTTAAAGAAAGGAGAAAAGACATACCTAATGTTATATATGTCCTGAATATTCTTCTCCCCACCGTGTCCTTCCTTAAAAGCTTGCATTTGTAATAATTTCATAATGGCTTTTATCAAGCCATGTGTATTCCTGTAAAGAAATATAACATGTTAAGTGCTACAGAGTAAATATTCTCATGAGGTACTTAATCCCACCAGTTTTAAATAGTTGAACGCTTGCCACCTACATTGAACGGCAGCCATCCACATACACCCAGCTTATTCCACAGCACAGCCAAGAAGAGGCCAACAGGCTCCCATTCAACACATTTAAAGGAGGAGAAGTGGAGCCGAAGGATCAAACCACCAACCTATCAATCACCTCCCCACGTACACTTGGGGGAAAATCAATCAGGAAAAAATAAACATCAGCCCACATAATTGCAGGCAGTGACCACATCAGTTACCCACACTGAATAATCAAGTCCTTCATTTATAAATATTAGCAGACCATGAATAATAACCAGACATATGAAAAGGAGCAGTCACTCAAAAAAGTGGGCCAGGGGACCAATCAGAGGAAATAACCCCCATTAAAGCAAAGCTAATGGGAGTGGGGAATAGAACTTTAAGTTTTTTCCTTATTCTCTTTAAGAGGTAGCAGGATAATAAATCAAAAAGAATGTCTTCCCCTTTTAATATTTTTTCCTGTTATTAATTTTTTTAATTGTGAAATAAGATTTTATTCCATCTTTACTGAGGTAAAATTAACAGATACAATTGTAATATACAGAGTACAAGTGATCTGTGCGTACATGGCAAAATGGTGGCCATAATCAAGTTAATCAACACATCCATCACGTCAATGTAGTTACTTTTATTTTTTTGGTGAGAATGCTAAATACTCTCTTAACAAATTTCAAGTATACAATACAGTATTGTTGAGTATAGTCACCATGCTGTACAGTAGACCCTCAGAATTTACTCATCTTATAACTGGAAGTTTTTATCTTCTGACCAACCTCTCCCCACTTCTCCTACCCAGCCCCTGACAACCACCATTCTACTTGTTCCTAACTGTTCAACTTTTTTGTTTTTTTGATTCCACACATACATGGTGCCACCCAGGATTTATATTTCTCTGAGTTATTTCATTTATTAGCATAATGCCCTCCAAGTACACCCATGTTGTCACATATTAGCTGGCTCTCTTTCAATAAGATTCTCCCTGGGAATGAGAAAGAAATCTCAGAAATAAAGACTACTAGTTAAATGAAAAAAAGTAATTATTTTTTAAATCATGACTGTTAATATTTATGGAGCATCTATGGTAAGCTAAGTACTTTCCTAAGTGCTTAACGTGCTTTATGTCTTTACTATCTAGAATTCACTGTTAACTTTACCTTTAGGCCAGGACAAGACCTGATGATGATACTAACTGATATCACTTGGGATATGTCATTTATTGTACTCTTTTATCACATTTAAAGTTTCACAACCGATAAAAGGTTTGGCTACACTGTCCAATGCAGCTGCCAACAGCCACATGTGGCTGAGCGCTCATAACATGGCCAATCCACACTGGGATGTGCTGTAAGTGCAAAATACATGCTGCATATAAAAGACTTAAAACGCAAAAAAAGAATGTCAAATATCATGTGTAATTTTTATATTGATTGCATATTGACATAGTATTTTTGACATATGGGGTTACATAAAATACATGATTAAAGTTAACATAACCCATTTCTGTTTACTTTTTAATGTGGCTACTAGAAAATTTTGAATGATACACATGGCTCACATTTGTGGCTCACAGTTTATTTCTATTTCACAGCGCTACTGGAGACACTCATGGTTTGCTTCCGAAGTGGATTCTTTGGTGAGCAGTGAGGTTTCCCCTGCACTTGAAGCATTTCCCATAATCTGTACAACAGTACGTTTTCTCTTTCACATGGGTCCTCTTGTGACCATGCAACAGAGACTCACGAATGAATGTTTTGTGAAAGGTATCACACATACATGGTTTCTCTCCTGTGCGGATCCTCTAGTGAAAACAGATGTCGCAACGCTACATGAAGCCGTTTCCCTAAGATTCTCTCCTGTATGTGTTCTCCGCGGATGTCAAACAGAGCTTCAGCTTTTCTCACAAACCCCAGTGTCTCAGCATTATGCTGGCTGAGTGGGAAGCCAACCCCCTCATCTGTCCTGTGTGTACAAAGTACAACCTAAGAATAACAAGCAGTGTGGCATGTGTCAGTGTCGCCTGCAGATCCCATCTCATTCTCCAGAGCTGACAGAGCAAAAGCCTGGCGCCTGTTTAGAAGACAGGGAATGAGCACAGTGCACCTTGCTGCCACACAGCGGAATTTTCAGTCACTTAAGGGACAGAAGAAAAGCCCAGTCTTCTCGTGAGCTGTCTAGCTTGTGATACTTGGGCTAAGAACCTCTAAAGCCAGCCTTGACACACACACAATACTGGGTTGGATACTCTTCCATTTTGAGAAAGGGCCTTGTATGTACAAACCTTTTACTTACAACTTATAACTTATTGTGTATTAATATTTTTCAAATATCAAAAGTGTCAATTCCGCTTTGCTTTCACCAACAATGTGGATAGTTAATTCCACTATGACTCAATAAAAATTAAAAAGGAAATTTTTTAAAAAATTGGAATGAAGTGCAGTTGATTTAGGAAGGTCTGGTGGCATGGCATCTCTTTGGGAACAGAGGTACTGTCTTGCTTTCTTCCTTCAAGACTGTTCAGTCTTCCGGTGACTTCATTGAATTCTGGGTTCCTAGAATCCTTTTCTTGTAAAGCTTAAGAAGATATCTCAACAGGCAAACTTTTAGAATAAATTCCTTCTTTGCAATTCTTTACACTATGCACTTTTTGAGAACCATTCCGTGGCTGAGGATTCTTGACTCTCAGGAATGGTATCTCCCAGTGGACCCTCCAGCTCTTTACCACTCTTCACACTTTCCTTTACAGAGACCTGGAGATCCTTCAGCATGGAAATCATAACTGCTCTAACACCAGTTTATCAAGAACCTATTCCTGAGCATGAATGTTGGACCTCAGTCACAGACAACAGAGCTTACAGGGGCTTCTCAAAGCTTCAGTGTGATTTGACTCCTCCAAATATGTAAATTTGCTAAAGCTAACTCATCCGGCCTCAGTGTTGCAGTCTTGCTTTTGGAAAGTTAGTCCTTGGGACGACACAAACGCCTGTGGCTCTGGCCTGGGCCTGTGCCCAAATTTCATACAAGACCATGCAATCTCAGGTATGAAGCTATACTTAACAGATGAATTCTAATCATCACTGAGCCAGTGAGCAGCTCTCAGATTCCAGTGTTTGACTGAGATCCTATCATAAGGGGCCTACTCTGGTTTGATTTGGTGAGAGGGTCATTACATGTTCAGAAGTTTCTTGGTCTTCTCAATTTCAATATTTATTCAATCCTGCCCCCCAAAAAAATTAAGAGTAGTGTATGAAGACAAATTATTTTTCAGACATAATATCTGAAAAATTTTCTTAAAGAGGTTCTCCAGTTAAAAGAGAATGCAAGATGGCTGCACATCTTCATATATATACTAAAAACCAGAATCATACACTTTGAAAGAGTGATTTTAATATGTGAATTATATCTCAATAAAGTTGTTATATTTTAAGATAAAGCACAAGAAAGAATTGAAGAGATAGAAAGAGGCAGACTACAAAGAACTGTGATCAGAATGAATATCAGAAGAATTTACAATCAAGTCTTCAACATTTTTCAAAAGTAACTATAAAGATTAAAGCAATTGTTGAGAGGATTTGGAGGGAAAAAGTGTGAAAAAGAGGGAAAAAAAGACAATCTGTCATAAAAATTCCAAATCACATTAGCAAAGTTAGTGGGGAAGGTTTTCATGGGAAAGAAAACATACAATTAAGAGACAACCTGAGATGAAATATCTACAACATAGATGAAAAGGGGTTAATATCCATAAAATAAAAAAGCAACATTTTGTTAATAAGGCAAAGCATATAATAGAAAAATGAGCAGAGAATATAGGCATGCAGATCAGAGAAGAGCAAGATTCATAATACCCAGTGTTGACGAGTGAATGAGGAATAAGCATTCTCACGTTGAGCATACATTCACTTAGCCTTTATGGAGGGCAGTTCGGCAGTATCCATAAAATTTTTAAATGCACAGTCTTTTTCCCATAAATTCCACTTCAAAGAACCCATCATATAGAAATACCTTTACATATGCCCAAAAGAAGATATCACAATGCATCTGTTGTCTTTAAAAAATGGAAGAAAAAACCTACAATTGTCAATAGAGAAATAGTTAAAATATGATACAATCATATTATAGAATGTAGATATTAATGAAGATGCAGGCAGATCTACGGAAAGATGTCCAACACATATTAAGTGGGAAAAAGCAAGTTTTAGAACAAGATACATATGAATAGACGATCCAATTTTAAAACACTTGTAGTGTATGAGCTTATAAATACTTTTTTTTACACATTGAGAAATGGGGCTCCAATTTCATTGGAATTAGCTGGTCCCTAATTCCATGTGCCTAGTTCTAATTTCAGATCACCCTAGCTTGCTCCATATTCCAGAGGGAATCAAGACCAGTATTTGGAGGAACCTCTGAGACACCCTACTGGCCCTAAGCCCATCCAGGATTGTCACTTCCTAGTTTTCATGAGGGCCCGATAAGAAAGTGAATGTTTTGAAAAGAAGGAAAGAAAGACCAAATGGCAAAAAGGAAACATTTTACCACTTACTATTTTCACTACCCTCAAGTCCCATTGTTTGAGTTTTCAAAAAAGTATGCACTACTTTTATTTTTTTCATTAGTGAAAAATAGGGGTAAAAAGATTTGCAGTCTCAAGGTGAGGAAGGACTCACTGAACACAAATAGAAGACTAAACCTGATCGCCTAGACAGATGGCGTGAGCAGAAATTTAAATAAACAATGAAATAACTACAGTGTCTTTTATTTAAACCTGTCTTCAGTCACAGTCTAGTACAAATATAAAAACATGTTAATTTGAGGAAGTAAACTGCTGAGAAACATTTTCAGGATCCGGAATTAGCCCCTGACAAGCAGGCTGTCTGTGTTTGAGGTACACAGGTACCCAGTAAGTTATTTAACAAATAGAAGTGAAGACTTTAATCAAAGCAGAAGAGATCTGATTAGACATTATGACTAACTTGTTCACAGTATAATGTGTTCCAGGGATGTCGTTAACCAAAAAAAAAAAAAAAAGGCATATGATTCAACTGCCTACTAGATATTCCCACTTTAGTGTCTGAATTGTGCCTCAAATTCACATGTCCCAAACCACACTCACGCTCCTCCCACACACCTGGTCCTCTAATGTGCCCTATCCACCTGTTAGGGAAGACAGAAATCAAAGAGCCACCTTTGATATATCCCTTCCAGTCATCCTCATATTCAATTCACCTCAAAAGCTTCTAAGTATCTCACAAATCTATCTACTTCCCTTTATCTCTAGCAACCAACTATCACCCCTCACCTAAACTCCACCAACAGCCAGCTAATCCACTTCCCTGCGCCACTCTGTCTGCCTGTCCACAACCTGGCACTTTTAACGCTGTGTTCATATTGCAGCCAGAGTGGTCTTTTTGAAATCGTTATATTCACTTGATAAAAACACTTCAGGGGATTCCCCCTGCACTCAGGATAAAGACCCAAATCCTCGAAACTAGTCATCATGGCCTGCATTGTCTGGCCCCTACCTACCTTCCCATGTTCATCTCAAACCACTCTCCCCTTGCTCTTGGAATTTTCATGCCTTCCTAACTGCTCGTCTTCCCTGTCACCAGAGGAACGTGGCATGCGCTGTTTCCTCTGGAAAATTCTACCCTGTCCTATTTACCTAGATAAGTTTTATTTGTTTCTAAATCTCACGTTAAGTGTTACTTCATCAGTTAAGTCCTCCTTGACCTCCATGACGGGGCCAAACTCCCAGGTTAAAGGCATTCCCAACACAGTGTACTTTTTAATATATAATTGTGCAACTATGTGATTATGGCAGTTTCTGCCTCCAAACAAAAAGCACCATGAATACAATGACTATGACTGCTCTCCTCACCACGATAGCACAGCACCTCGTAAAGGTATGTAGGAGATATTCAATAAATATGTTTAATTAGCAGACAAATAGATGGATGAATGGAAGACAGCTAAGCAATTCTCTTGCTTGGATACAGAGGTGACCTCTGAAGGTAATTTCTAGTTCTATAATTACATGATTTCACATATGCACACTGAAATTATAGTATCTTATATCTTTATTATTATAAAGTTTGTTATTTAATACAGTACTGAATAAGCTCATACAAATGGTATTACTAGTTGTGGTTATAGTCCTTTCAGGGATTGTACATTTAGCAAGAGAGGGAATTGTAAATATTGGAAAGATAAAATTAATATACTACCCTTTATATTATGAAGCAATGAAATAACCCTGTTGGGGTAAGGGAGGTGGGTTTTTTTGGGTGGGAGTTATTTTTTTTAAATACATCTTAAGCCATGCAGTTACCACATTAAAACCAACTTAAGACTCCTAATAGAATAAGTAAAGTAAAAGATAAATAATCAGCATGGGAAACAGATTTAACTTCTATGTTAAAGATTGCTCACCATGCAGCTAAGTTCACAACACTACAAAATAACTCCTAAGAGACTCCTCAGAATATTAGATGGTTTCTGTGACTTAAGCTCAGAGCAGCTGCAAGAAGTCCCTTTGGAAGATGTTATTTTTTTCACTCCCTTCCCTTAGTCCATTTGTTACATATGAAAATCACTATGTAGCAACAGGAGTTTTGAAACTACTAAAATTTCTTTCTTTCTCTCTCTCAAACTGCTTCTAAAGGAGTGGGTCCAAAATAAGCTCAAAATAGTGAAAGGATAATAAAGTCTACAAATACAATTTTTTAAGAAGATGTAAGAGGATGGAAATATATCGGTTATGTTAAAATCCATGAGCTCATTACAATTCTTTACAAAATAAAATCTAATTGGTCAACACGAAAGGATGCTTTAAAAAAACTGCTAATTTTTAAGCTTAGTAAATAAAGAGAAAAAAATCAGGTATATATCCTGCCTTTCCTGTACAAACTGTACTAGTGGGTAACCAAACAGTAGCTGTGGGAAAGGTTCTCTTTACAGCAGTATTTCAAGCAGTAAGTGAAGGAAAAATGACAGAATTAGAATGTCACTATTTGAAACTCCAAGTGAATGAATGGACTAGGCATTGAGCATCAACAGCTAACATCACCACAGAAGAAAACAATGAGATATTTATGTCCCTCCTGATGGAAGAACACATTACCACCTAAGAAGTCGTCCCTCCTCGAACACCAAAAACAACAAAAGTTGAAGTTATATCCCATCAAATTTGTAGAGCAAACTTTCAATTTACTAGAAATAAAGAGAAATAAGTTAACACACACCACGGGGAAGCAGTCGGCAAAATCCACCCTAGGAGATCACTGCAAACAACCAAGTTTCTTCAATAAATTGTAAGAAATAGAGAGACAGAGAAAGATGGATAGATATGAAGGGGACATTATACAGATTAAAGAGATGTTAAAGATATAACTAATTCTTATTTGGATGGCCATTCAAAAAAAAAACGTTAAGTTTATGAGGCAATTAGAAATCTTAATTCTGACTGGACATTTAAAAATCACACATGCACATATATCCAGGTATAATAATCACATTACTGTTACTTTTTTTTAAAAAGAGATATATTTAATATCTACAGAAGTAATTATACAATGTCTGGGATTTGCTTCAAAAGAATACAGGTAGGATGGAAGAAGAGGAGATCACAGAGGGAGCAGGACTGGCCAAGGGCTAATGGTTATTGGGCACAGTGATAGGAACATGAGGGTTCATAACATTCTTTTACTTACTTTTGAAATTTTCTATCAAAAGCTTTAAAAAGCAAAGAGTTCCCCTTTGCAATATCTAGTTTTTCCAAACTTTTCTTGGTTTTTTTTTGTGTCACACTCCAAGCTGGTTTCCTTCCTTTACCTCCCTTCCCTTGGAAACCAAGGCAGTGGTTGTTTCTACTTTTATTGCTGTTTGGAGAGATAGTATACACTTTCCAAAAAAATATTCCAGATGATGATGATGATGATGATGTGATGACGATGACGATGGAAAGCATCTTGCCATCACAATAAAATAAGTATGTCATCTTTGACAATGACTCTCCGTCCACTCATTCTTTCCTCCCTCTATCCCAGTCATAGCAACACAGAGTATCAGCCACTTATACTTAAGTACAATTATGTTTAAGGAGGCTAAGAGATACATATTTTCAAACTCATGGCTTTCTCTCAAATTCAATTCTTGGTAACAGTGTCCCAGCCTCCTCTCTGTTTTGAGAATTACCACTCCTTCTCCATTCATATGGTTGCTACAAAAGGGATCCTAACATACAAATATTCATACAATGAAGACACAGCTGTAGAGAGTTTTAAACTGTGTCCCCTGAAAAGATAGATGTATCTTGTTCTAATCCCTGGTCCCTGTACATGTGACTTTATTTGGAAATAAAGTTTTTACAGATGTAACTAAGGATCTGCAGATGAGATCATCCTGGGTGGGCCCTCAACCCACTGACTGGTACCCTTATAAGAGAAAGGAGAGGGAGACTTGAGACACAGAGACACAAAGAAAAGAAGGTCACAAGAAGACAGAGGCAGAGACTACAGCTATGCAGTCACCACCAAAGAACGTGAAGGGTTGCCAGCAGCTACCAGAAGTTAGCAAAGACCCATGCAACAGATTTTCCCAGTCTCCAGAAGGAACCAATCCCACCCACATGTTGGTATTGGACTTCTAGCCTCCAGCATTGTGAAGTAATACATTTCTGTTGTTTTAAGTTTGTAGTCATTTGCTACAGCAGCCCTAGGAAACTAACACACAGGCCCTGGCAGAGCTGACTGCTCCAAGAGTGAACACCTCACACTTGCTGATCCTTGGAAATCTGTAACTGTGGTCAAGAAATTCCAGCCTCAGCCTGGCTATTCCTTATAGATAAGAGATGTTAACCCAGAAGCAGGTGGTACCCTGTAGACTAGGAAGCAGAGAAAGTCAGTCTGTAGCAAGAAAAAAGAAACACACAGCCTGGATCCAATTTGTTTCTGAGGCCCAGGTACATTCCTGCTCTTGAGTCCTGTGGGCCACCCCTTTATCATAAAAGTTAAAATCACCCTTTTACGCTCTAAGGAGTTCAAGTGGGTTTGGGTAACTTGTAGCCCACAAGAGTCCTGACACACTTGAGAACCTGCTGCCAAAAACCCTTTAGTAAAGATCAGCAGGAACAAGTCCTTCCTTGGGTGGCTGCCAAAGCAAGCTAAGCTGACTCAAGAACCCTTGAGGGAGTAAAGGAAGCATCAGGCCTGAGCTACACATGCAGCGGCAGAAGACCATGCAAGAGAGGAACCTCAATTTTCACTGGCGCAAGAGCCAAACCCAGATATCATAAGAGGAAGCGTGGGTCAATAATGATGTTGAATATTCCAGGGGGGAAAAAAAGAAAAAACTTTTAGTCAGTCAAGCTGTACAAACGATGCTAATTAAAACCACCCACAAAAATGGCTTTTCACAAGGTAAATATAGCACAATTACTATTGTGCATACGAACCCCAAACCTCAGGTTTCCTCCTTCTGGGGTTTATTTGATCACAGCATTAAACACTGCTCATGTATATGCTCAGTCTCCTTTTGCAAAGACTACAAATAATGTTCGGTTCTTTCCTTTTGGAATAATTCTATATGAGGTACAAGGAAGTACCCATATTAATTTTTTGACCAGAGATGAGAACAACAAAAGTTTGAGTTAAAGAAGACTACACCAACAGCCCAAAAGACGGTATCCTTGGGTACCACGGGAACAAATGGTACAAATGTAGCCAAGTCTCTTTTTCACTAGAAGGGGTAATTGGTCAGCCTTAAGTACAGTAAGTCACCAGCAAATAAGAGAATGTTAAACATTAGATTAATAATCAAATCCTTTTCTAAGTTTGTTATAAAATTATATGAGGAAAGAGAGAGACAGAGCCAGGAAGACAGGGAGGGAAAAAACAAAATGGTTCTGGGCAATCTATGCTTGAACACATGACCAAAAAAAAAGCTTCTTAAAAAAAAATCTAAGAGGTATAATACTATTAACCTTTGCTTAGGAAAGTTCTGTATATTTATCTTCTAAGTATCAGAAAACAGCCTGATTTCTTCTGAAGCATTTTTCCATTATAAAAGTAACATGTATTTCAGTAGTTACGTTTCTTAAATCACCTAAAAACATCTCAGCATAAACACATGACTCTTACACAATGTAAGATTTTGTGACAAACAAAGCCTTCAACCAGATCAGCTAACTTAAAAAGAAATAGGGCAGAATGTCCTAGATGAGAAAGGGGCTGGAATTACTTTTCTGGTTATGAGCTGCAAGATGAGAGAGATTCTGTGATTTTAGAGAAGGAAAAAGGATTCGAAAAAAGGAAAGGAGGCCATCTGAAAACAAGCTAAAAGGCTAAAGGGAATACTTAAAAGACAAAAAAAGACAAGATGAAGAAATAGACATGGTCTAGGAATTCTGTCATCGTCAAGTAAGAGTTAAATGAGCAACGATACCAATGTAGATATAAACCCTAAAACCATCTCAAATTCACAAAAAAATAACTGACATCCCAGCTGCAGAAGAAAGCATGCTAAGACTGTCTTCCTTAAACCTTGGGGGAAATCTCATAAAGGCATCCTTCTTTGGTTCTTCTTCTGCCAAATAAAATTAAGAAAAAGAAGCTAAAAATTACAGAAAAGCTTCAACAATACAAGATATGAATACAGTGTCTCCTGGATTACTAACCATTTCCTACATGATAACAAAATAATTAAGTTTCCCAAGGAACAAGGTCATCAATAAAGTAGAAGACCCTGAGAGACAAGAATTTTCTAATTACCTTAAATCTTAACTCCAAATAGTTCTCAAAATCATTTTTAACCAAACTGGACTTTCATCAATCCATGATCAAAGACTCACTGAATCCAACAGCTTTAGCCAAGACCCACTCTGGGCATTTTTAATATCTTAATCGAGATTTATTAAAAAGTAAACTTTAGGAATCTCAGAAAAGAGACTTTAACCTCTCACACCTTAATACACTTTATTTTCCCCCCAATACATAAATTGCAGGTCCCTTCCCTGTTGGAAAGCACAAAGGAACCAAATCAAGTGCTAGTTTATCTAAAGTGTAACTGTCCTACCAAACATATTTTTTAAAAAGAAAGGGGTTGGGGGTCGGGGAAGCAGCTGAACTAAAATTACAGGCTGTCATGACATCTCAATATCAAAAACTAAATACCTGGTTCCACAGGAGAGTACGCTTTTTATTCACAATCCGTTACTAAGCAACGATAACAATGGCTACATGAGCTTTCTAGAAGCTAGCGCAATTGATGGGCGGGGGACCTAAGGAAAGAAAAATGGGGAAACTCCTTGCTTTGGGAATCATAATCTTAGGATAAACTCAATGTAAACACAAAAACAAAAACTAACAAAACGAAAAGCAATCTAAACTTTAGCAGTTTCCTAAAGAACACAAAAGGTGCATATATCATTCACTTTAATTTCGGTTTTATTTAATTTTAAAATTCACATTTAACCGCTGATAATAATCTCCTTACTGTGTTTCCTTTGTGGGTCCCCTTCTTTCTTTCACCCTCCCTAGGGAATAATTTTTTTTTCAAATTTCCTTACTGATTAAAAGAACATTTTAGACCTCTTAAATCCATTCCTTTGTTTACAGAAGCTATAAAAACTAGTTTACAATTGTTTCATGTTGCCTCAGCTTTGAACCGAGAACACTCTTGGACATCAAACTACTCCTTTGAAGAGAACAGTCTCTCAAATAGAGCCAGACAATTTCCCAGCCACTCCCTGAAGTTTAGACAACCAGAGCTTTGCAAATGTCTTGTTTTCAAAGTTAGACTATACAATGTAGCAGGCCCTAGACCAATGTCTCAGATTGTGGGTTGCATTTGAGGGGGAGAGGGCTTTTCATACATGTTCCAAGGGAATTATACAGACTAGACCACAAAAAGCCAAGGAGCAGGTTAGAAGGCAAGGAGAGAGATCCTCACTGAGTTTTCCTTCCATCTTTCCTTGCAGCTTTCAACATTGACTGCAATGCTGGGATAGCTCCAGAAGCTCTATTTGCTAAATATCTATTCTACAGAAGGCTGCTTCTCTCTTTCCATTTCTCTCTCTCTCTCTCACCCCCTCCCTCCCTCCCACCCTCTGTTCCTGAAAAAATGCTAGGATACTAGGTAGGCAAAATGAAAAACAAAGTTTTAGACTCATTTTTCTACATCAAAGCTGAGCAATCACTGTGTGGCTCTGTTCCCAAGGTGCCTCTAGATTCCGATAAATCTCTATTTTAAGAAGAGAAAGCCAGAGACAAGTAGAAATTTAAATACTGGAAACTGGAGATTCAAAATGTCTCAGCCAAGAACCACAGGGAAATGACAAAGTCATTTCTGCTTTTAGATCCCAAAGATAAAGATGGTTTTCTCAGATTCCCTGAGGAGCGTTTGGAAGAGGAGGCTGTTTGGGTCCCCTGTTTTTAATTAAATTTAATTTCTTAAATTTGATGCTCATTTTGCTTTTTTTTAAGACATAAACAATGCAAAGTCTAGTCTTTGTAATCACTAAAACCACAAAGCTCTGCTACTTGAAATAAAGCAAATAAAGAAAATTCTTCACAAATAATTATTACCTCTACTGGCAACAATAAAGAAAACTTAGCACTTACATAACACATGTCATGATTAAATTGATTTAAAAGTTAATTGGTTAGCTTCAGAGTCTACTCTGTTTACATTTTCTGTGGCTAACAATGTAGACAAAGTGAACATTCTAAAAAACTTAAAAATAAAATTTTTTTTTCAGGATTCTTCGATTGTTAAAATTCCTATATTTGCTTACTATAAAAACTCATGGCTTTCTTCCATATCTTGGCCATATATCCAAAGACTCTTAGAAACTAATGGTCACCTATATGTGTAAGATACAGTACATCGAAGTACTGCCTATAATTGCAAATAAGTGAAAACAAGACAGAGTCGGTAAATTATGACACATTCATACAATGGAATATTATACAACTGGAAAAAATAGAGAACACTTTATGTATGGTAAGGAATGATATCCAAGATACATTTTTTCATGGAAAAATGCAAAATAAAGAATACTACATACAGTAGGCTACTAACTTTTTTAAAAGAAAAAACATGTACACATAAATGTTCAGTTACATGTAAAAACAACATCTTTAAAAGGATAATAAATATAAAACCTGGTAAAAGTTTTAACTCTGAGGAGAAAAATTGGACACTTGGCCTTATATGCCCTTCTGAATCTTTTTTACCATGTGAATGTGTTGCTTATTCAAAAAAAAGTTTTTTAATTTAAAAAAAAAGTCATGTTACTGACAAATTTTAATATATACAGATGACATGGTGATTCACTATCAGCAAAGCTTATGCTTCTCAGTTGACAAGAGTGTTGATGGACTTACACAAATGTGTGAAGGAGAGCCCACACCAGTATAATTTTCTAACAGGACATTCTAGAATTAAAAGTGTAATCTAAATTGCTCTAATTCTCCTTTAGAGACTGTCCCCCAGCCCCTTTAGATGCTGATGCTCTTACTTTTGGATATAAATGGTACAACCATGCAATGCAAGGGGCTTTTATGTTTGTGAATTTTAAAGCATTTGAAAACTATTTCAGGAGGAACAAATACTATTCCCTGCATTTGAAAAAAGAGGTGAGGCAAAATCTAGGTGGCTTAAGGTCAACTAATAAGTTACAAAAAGACACATCAAAACAACATTCTAAAAGCCTCCTCAAAACCAACTTTTTAACCAACAGAATCCTTCTAAAAACATGTTTGTATATGTACAAGGACATGCACACAAAGAAAAAGACAGAAAATGAGTAAGCATTTAGTGATGATCAAATCCTTATTTATTCAACAATAGTTGGTTATCTACTAACTGTCAAAGAGTGAACTAGATACAAAAATACGAGTTAAAAATATAAGTATATTGTGAAAGAGCAAGTATCCCAGTTAGAAGAGGGAAGTGTCGAGGCAGGGGAGGCAATGTCTGAGCTGAGCCTCGAAGAACGGAGAAGATGATGTCAGACAGAAAGGAGATGGGGACATTGCACACAGAGGTGCAGCATATGGAGGCTGGGGAACAGGGGACAGCTGCGTACAGCTAGAGAGGTGGGCTCCTGGCGGAAAACGCAGGTTGAACAGAAGGTGAACACTACTTTGGGAAGGGCATGTATATCAAACTAAAGGGCTTGGACTTAACAATGTACACAGCAGAATATAAAGAAAAATCAAGGTTCCAAAAAGATACAAAGAGATGATCTAAGGGAACAAAATAAGATTTGTAAAGAAAGGTTAAAAGGCCAAAAGTTATGATACCTGATAGACCTCAAACCCAGGAAGTCATCTTCCGCAGATTGATAGCAACAGCTATACTCCATCTTCACTGATGGCAGAAACAAAGGTTAAGTACTCAGTTCTGGTGATGCTACAATAAAGGGTGAGTGAAAAACACTGAGCGAACAAGTCACCCCACTGAGAGAGAAGGCAGGACCCTGGATAAAAGTTGGGAGAATGGGCCAAAGACCAAATGATTAAAGCAGGCAAAACTGAGGGCACATAGATCAAGATCATTTCTTGAAGCAAAAAGTGGCACCTCCTTTTTAGGGATATTGTACAAGAGATGCCCACTTCCATGGTTCGAACAAAGTCTAGCTTGACCACCTCTGAATGGAGTATGCGGGGGAGGGAAATAGCTCAGTGGGAGAGCACATGCTTACATGTATGAGGTCCAGGGTTCAATCCCCAGAACCTTGGGGAAAAAAAAAAAAGAAGTATGCCCCTTTTTAACCCCTGTGATTCCATTATTCTCAGTGTGAGTGAAATAAATATGACCATACCAAATTCAAAGAACTAAATATTATTTACTTAGAATAATCAGGGGAAGATATGTCTAAATCACAAAATGCTTTCAAAGAAATTAATGCTATCATTTTCTAATACATGTACTAATGCCAAAGGCTAACCAAGTACTGTCAATAGTGCATAAATTTTCCCACTGTGGAATTAGTATTGTTATAGACAGCCTTCTTTCTTAAAATAATTCAGGAAATTGCACTGCAAACTGTGAATTATACACTACTTCACTATTCATAAAAAAAGCAAACAAATGACAAATTTAAGCAGAGCTCCAAAACTAAGTACAGTAAATGACCTCAAACTTTTAGCCCTTAAATCAGCAGGTTCTCACCAAACATGAAATATCAACTGCATGGCATTTTAAGGGAAAGAAAAACAACTGACAAGTAGAGTAAATGGTGACCCTTAATGGCAGATTCGTCAATTTTTTTCCTAAAAATTTAAATTGCTAACTGATTAAACAGGAAGGAAAGAGTACCGGGTAGACGGAATCAGGTTGAGTATCCCATTGAGAACATAGCTGAACTCCGCATGCTCCTGAGTGACGAGGGCCACCAGACCCTCACAGCAGGCTGTTCGAACCACAACGTTATCGCTGCAACACTTCTCCCACAGCAAGTTCAGAGCAGGAGTCTGAAATCAAACCAGTGATTAAAACACATGTCTGATGAGCAGCAGGGGCCCACACACCCCTGGCCATTCATCAAAGTGTAATTCGTTCACAGTAGGCTAGCCTTCCTCTATGGAAATGATGCCATGTCACACCATTTGTAGAATACAGTCGGTTTTCCAAGAGAGGGAAGGATGTGTTCTGATACAACAGCTCTCTCTCACCTTTGTGTCTTTCCTGCACAATAAGGCTGGCTGCAGAGGTGTGACTGGAGTTTGAGCAACAAAACCATTCGGAGATCAAAACTGCGATTGGCTCTAGCACCGCCCTCCAACCAAGTCGTTTAAACCGGACACCAACAGGATCAGCACATCAGAGGGACTAAGCTGAACCCCAAATCATGCCTATGCTCCAAGCCCTGCATGGCAGTGATAGCTTCAGAAAATGTTCCCGCTCTCTTCCCACCAAACTCTATCCCCCACATAGACCCCACTGTCCCCCATAATGTCCCTGCCCCTATCGACTGTCACTGGATGTGGGCCCAGAGGAAGGAGACAGAGGTAGGACAGGCTACGAGCAAGCTGGTTCCATGACTACCCACAAAAGCCTAGGGAAACTGTTTCGGCCAAGGAAGAGACTGACTTTTTCTCTCTCACACTGTGAACCTGTCATCTTTGATAGAAAAGCACCAGAAAGACACATAAGTAAATTTAAGTTCTTTATTTTGAAAAATCCTATAAAAGCAGAGGTCTAGCTTTCCTAACTTCCTCAGGAACCCTCCTAAAAAAAAAGATTCACTACTAATGATAAATCTATTTCTGAATATATTACAGGTTTAGTCCATTTAGATTTTATATGTGGTTTGGGGAATTTTGTTTTTGTTTTTGTTTCATTTTGGTTTTTTTTTTTTAAGAACATACAATGAAGCTATTTTTTTCCTTCCTCCTGACATGATTTATTAGGAAAACATACAATCTGGAGAAAAAAAATCAAGATCCCCAGCTTCCACAGAATAACTAAAGGAATGAAAATCCACATTCAATTGTGCCTACTTTCCCACTGTGGCTGGCTCTGAGAGCCTTTTCAATCTTAGGATCTCACTATAACAGAACAATCCAGTTAACAGTCACTGCAAGAAAGAAACGTTTCTAGTCCATTTATTTTATTCAGAAGGAAATTTTATTCACCTGCATGGACAATACCAAGGGGTTCTAAAAGTCATTACCCCATTACTAAGCCAGAATAACAAAATAAATGAATTTTAAAAATGTTGCCTCAGGTAATACTGTGTCCTCATGGAAGTAAGCATCCATTTATCAGGAGTAGAGGAAACATTTAGTTACAGGGATTTGACATTCAATAAATCCTGGCAGTTTAAGTAAAACCACTAGATCTTCTCAGAGTACATAATGTGATTATAGGCAGGATTAAGATCAGGGTTCTTGGAAAACCTAATTTATATGACTACATACAAACACCAGATAAATGCCAATTAGTGAAGTATGCCCTACACTGACTTCAGTATGTCAGCCAAAGCTGTAATGAAATGAAACTTGGAGCAGCTAATAAATAGGAATGTGAGAGAAAGGAAATACATTTCTGTTATGAAAAAAAAAATCTTGTTTCCATCACCTATATTCTCCATAGAGTTTACCTTAGAGGACCTATCGAAGCAGAGTTTTCAATCAGCATGTCAAAATACACCAAAACCCAAGTGGTAAACATCTCATTAAGCACTGCTTCAACTCCTTGCATTCATCTGTCTCATGTGTGGTATAGAACTTTTTTTCCAGCTCCATCTGTCAAGGCATGACCTTTCCGACTGACAACTCAAATTTGGGGCTACCTAAAGTATGAGAAATCTCCTGCACCCAAGCAAAGCCACTGTGCTCAATTTCTCTATTAAACAAAAATATTCCCTCAGCGGTAACCCTATCACAGCTTTCTCTGAAAGCATGCCTACCATCATTCCACCCATGTTATTTTTCATTAATAGTCATAAGAAGACTCCCTTTGACCCCTTCCATATCTCATTCCTGGAGTCTGTTGTAACAAATTTAAAATTTGAAAGAAAAACATGGCAAACCAAAAAAAAAAAAAAAAAAAGGCAATGAGCTCCTCAAAGTTAAAAATCATTTCTGTAGTGACTGAACTGTGAGGAAAACAAAAGAAGTTCATATGTGGTCCAACTAGGAGCCATATCCGAATAGAACTAAAGCACAAAGTTAAACACAGACCTGGTTTGTGGACTGGTGGATCTTTTCTGAAAAAACATTTTCCTTTAGAACTGCAGCAATAAGATGACCCACGGCCTAAAACAAGAAACAAAAGAATGAGTACATTCCCTCAGAAGTTCTCTCTCAGTAGTGAATTTGAAGTGAACTAATAGCAATACCAGTTCATGTAAGAATGCCAGGCAACTGGTAACAACATTGCCATTCACCCAGTGTGCACTATGCAGAAGCACTGAATTTGGCACTCCGCATACATCATTTCTTATCTTCATAATAACCCTCCAGGCCAGGTAAGCTTTTTTATCCTATATTTCATCCCAATAAGCAAACTATGGTTCATAGATGTTAAGAAAATTGCTGGATTTTCAGTTCAAATTGCTGTCACTTAGTATTAGAATTTAAATTGAGATTGCTTAATCCATTAGCCCACGAGACAAATGAGAAATTCCACAGCTTTTAAAATCATCTTTGCATCTAAATGAAACACATCATGCTTCATCATGCCCCTAATGAAGATGGAGAAAACTCATCCCCATCTTTATGACTATGGCCCACACAGATCCGAACCAACAGGTGTCCCCCCACCAACATCATTCTCCCTCCTCTAGGCTGTATGATTAAATTTCTTTATTGGTTTCTCATAGGTTTCAGCTCCTTAATAAGTTTCAGTCTCATAAATCTAACATTTTCCCATATCCTTCCTTGGTCAAAAAACCCCAAATTAAAAGATTCTTATAGGAGTGCTGATTCTATAAATACATAAATGTCATTACCTCCTACACCTCAGCTTCATTCTCCTAGTTCTTCAGCACCACCCAGCACTGCTGTCTTAGAGCCACAGGCTAGGAACAATGACAGCCATTCTGCGTATGGATTGCGGGAGACTCTGCTACTACAACAGCTGTTCATCCTGCACTTGAGACCAATGTCCGCTATGCTTAAGAACACCTGTCAGTCTTGCAAAGTCTCCAGAAAAGCTCAAATAAAAACAGCACCTATTCCTTTGATTCTTTCTGTATTTTACACATTGGAATTGATTTAAGACCTTAATGCTTAATGGTTTCAGTTTTACGATACAAGTCACTCATTTACATGAATTTTAAGTTTAGATCAATAAACCGCCCCTTACCTCCCAGGTAAAGGGAAAGTAACAAGAACTGAGGACCAGTGAACAGTTTCAGTACCTGTTTACAAAATATACCATATTTCATTGAATGTTAACTGGCCATCAACTGCAAGATTCACCATCATGTTAGATACCACTAAGAAAGAAAAAAAGGCTGCCAATTAATCTGTGTTATACAACGCTTCTTATAAATTTTTAATTTTGTATTAGTGAAAGAGCTCTTGCAGACTCTTAGAGAATCATGGCCAAGTTCATAAATGTGCAGGCAATACCAATTATATAATGACTGTTGCCATCAATTACTAGATGCAACCCAATTTCACAGATGTTAAAATGTGAAAAAATGTGTGTGAATCAATGAAATATGGTGCTAACACTAAGCAGTGGTTACAAAAGAACAATAAGTATTCACAGAGAACAGGGCACAATTGCAAGAACCTAGTAAAACCAATACGAAACACAACAAGGACAAAAATGCTACTGTTCATATTTATATTTAGAAAGAGGACTCAAAGAAAACAAGCTTAATGATAAACACCCCCCTACTGCCCACCAAATTCAATTTCTCTAATTAACCTTTCAATTTTCCCTCTAACAAATCAGAGAATATAGCCCAAATTGATTTCAAAATACAAAATACAAGCATAAGCCAGCCTATATAGCTACTCAAGTTTTCCATAACACAATAATTTAAATAGGCATCCTACACTAAACAATATATGTTCACTTTTCACTTAATTTAACAGTAACACACATAGGCATTTCCTGCTTTATCTATGCAAGTGGCGGGACTCCAGGCACAGAAAAATGAAAATTGTGGGCAGTGTCCTCCAAGCCTTCATCTTCTTCTTCATGGTCAGCACCTGTGCTGCACAGGATATGACTCCAACCCAGTCAGGTAGAAGGGAATCTTGCATAAGGAGTGTTCTACTCCTCATGGAAGGGTTCCCCACTACCCAGCTAAGTCAATTCCCACAGCAGGCATCTCCGAAGTCAACTGCGGAAAGTATCCAAGACGCTGTACGTTAAGTCTTCAGGCAGGCGTCTGCTGGTCCCTTAGCTTTAGTCTCACAAGAAAACACAGTAAGCTGTCATGGCACCCTGATTAACCAGAATGCTTCTCTGGTTAGCTGAAGGCTAACTAGAAAACCATTTTTTGTTTTAACCCTAATAACTGAAAAATTCTTCTAAAATAAATTATCACAATCTCCTACTTGAATTAGCATATAAATTCAAGAGGATATTTTACTTACTGAATGTCAGTATTATAAAAATCTGTTATTCTTAACAGCTGTACTGGGGTAGAATATACCTTTTTAAGTGTTACTCTCTCATTCTCTGTAGATGTATAACCATTTACTTAACTAATTATATACAATAATTAATTATAGACCAAAAAGAATACATTCAGGGGTTAATCAAGGTTTTTATCTCCAAGAAGAAAAGTATGACAGAAATAAAAGCAGAGATTGGTCAATTTCAATATTACTTTCCTATGTCAAATATAAATTTTCAAATTAACTGATATAAAACTTTTTAAATAATATATATCACTACATATAGATGAATAAACTATTTAACATTAAAAATATAAAGATCAATTAACAATCCACCAAAAAGTTTCATTACCATGAAGCATAAATAAATAAATAAACAAACAAACAAATAAATAAAATAAATTACCTGTGATTGGATAAGAGAATTTGGAAATTCAAACCTTTTCCTGATATCATCTGACATTTTTGTTTCTCTTACATGTATGTATGCAGATTCTGTAACCAAACAAAAGAACAGTTGGTCAGTCCAGAAAAGGAGTTCAAAGCAATGATTTGTCAAATAACATGAAATTCATTCATTCCAAAGACAACAATGGAAATAAAGCATAGGGCATACCCTTCACTGTTAACCACTTCAGCTCTCAACTTCCATGACTGATAAATAAACTAAAAATGCCCAGCAGGTCTTAGTTTTTCCCATTAGAGCAAATCCTAAAAAAGATGAATTCACTCTAAGGAAACAAACAAACAAACAAACGAACAAATCCAAAAGTTCAAGCCTAAATGATTTTAAAAGTTCAGCCACATGTTTGAAGTAGAAATGAATTCTTCTGTAGATCAAAACCTAGTTCTAAGGGAGAAAGAATTAAACTTTCACAAAACTGTTTAAACTA
Source organism: Vicugna pacos (assembly GCF_048564905.1). Lineage (NCBI taxonomy): Eukaryota > Metazoa > Chordata > Mammalia > Artiodactyla > Camelidae > Vicugna > Vicugna pacos. Next base: position 20,403,130 of record NC_132990.1, read on the forward strand.
TACCTCACTTTGGTACAAGCTTTCATTTAAGCATGAGTCCAACTGTAGTGACAAGTGTAGAGCCTAGGTGAGCTTTTTTCAGGAGTGATAGAAATGACCTAGAAACTCACACATCAAAACAGATCACTTGTCTTCTAAAAAAGGAATAATCAAGCAGTTAGCACCAAATTTTAATATTTAAATCACACCGCTCATTCCTACCAGGCTCTCAAATACATAAACAACCACCAAACAACACAAAACAGCATGTAAAAAGCATGGAGGAGGGCAAGGTGGTAAAGTGGAGGCACAGAACTAACAAGAGGATTTCCCCAGGATACCAATTTATGCAATCCCCATGCAGCACTGAAGGCCAAATTACACCACTTTGAAAAATATGATACTTTAGGCCACCAACTTATTACAATACAACTTTTTAAAAATGGTTATGTCAGTATAGTACTCTAAGTGACCTTATAAAAATAACAGGTAACAAAATCAAGCTCTCCTGATCTCAAAAATGGAGGCATTTTGTGTTGAACCTGTGTCTCTACCTACTTTCCTCCCTTTCTTCCAAAGCTAAACTCCCTGAATAAATAATTCGTCCTACCTTTCTTCTTCAACAACTAGGTCCAGCTTTACTCCCCTGAATTGGACATTTCACAGCACTGAAATGCTCAAAGACTGCAACCATGTCCCCTATCTAAAGCTACACATTAGCTTGTAAGCAAGTCAAAATTTTTTTCAACTTCCCAGTTATATTAGTCTCACTTTTCTTGAAATTTTCTTCTCTTTTGTTCTAAGACATCATAACAATTTCCCAAACTGTGTCCCTGGGAAACCCAAGATAAAGAGCTTCTCAGGAGGAAAAGAAAAGGATTTTGTAGGGACATATATTACCATTTTGAAGATTAATTCACTCACTTAACACACACTTATTAAGTGCCTACTGTGTGTTAGGCACTGTTTTAGGTGCTTAGGCTACACTGGTGAGTAAAATAGACAACAGCCCCTACAACCATGGAGCTTACAATCTAGTAGGAAGAGGCAGAGAGAAGTTGAAAACCAAATAATATATAAAATATGTTAGAAGGTGATAAGTGCAATGCAAAAAAAAAATTTTGATCTCTTTTTTTAATGAGTTTGTTTTTGAAGTATAACTGACCTAAAACACTATTAGTTCCTGTTACATAACATAGTGTGATTTGATATTTCTATACATCTAAAAATGATCACCACAATAAGTCTAGTTACCATTACCATACAAAAATATTACATAATTATTGACATATTCCCCACATTATACCTGTCATACCTGTGACTAATTTATTTTGCAACTAGAACCAAAGGCAGGGGGTTGGGGGAGGGAGAATTGGATGAAGACAGTCAAAATGTACAAACTTCCAGTTATAAGATAAGTAATAACTAAGGATGTAACATACAACATGATAAATATAATTAACATTGCTGGATGTTATATATAAAAGAGAGTAAATCCTAAGAGTTCTCATCAGAAGGAAAAAATATTTACTTTCTATTTCTTTGTTCTGTATCAATATGAGATAAGGGATGTTCAGTAAACTTACTGTGGTCATCATTTCATGATTCATGTAAGTCAAATCACTATGCTGTACACCTTAAGCTCATACAGTGCTAAATGTCAATTATATCTCAATAAAACTGGGAGAAAAAAATGCAAAAAAAAAAATAAAGGAAAGGAAAGCCACCAGAGTAAAGGGGAGGGGATGAGAAATGGGGGAGGACACACTTTCTAATTAAATATGGTGGTCAGGGTTGGTCTGTTCTAGAGAAAGTGACATCTGGGAGTTAATTAGTTATATAGATAATCTGGGGAAAGCATGTCACAGGCACAGAAACTAAGCTAATAAAGTGCTTAAGGCCTATCCCAGAAAGAGCAAAGAGATGATTCAGGAACAGAGTGAAGGAAGAAGAGAATAGTAAATCAGAGTCAATGAGAAGGCAGACCATAAAAGGCCTTATAGGCCACTAGAAGGACTGATGCATTTATCCTGAGTGAAATGGTTAACCACTATAGAAAAGAAAAAAAAAAACCTGGTAAAATTTTAATAGAATTACTTGAGGTGAGAAGTGGTCAGATGCTAGGTATCTTCAAAGGTAGAGCCAGTGTGGTAGCTAAAGGATTGGATGAGAGTATAGAAGAAAGGGTCAAGGATAACTCCAAGGTTTTTGATCTGAGCAACTATATTCTTCTTTTAAATTTATTTTTATTTTTTATTTTACTGGGGGGCAGGTAATTTGGTTTATTTATTTTTTAACGGAGGTACTAGGGATTGAACCCAGGACCTCATGCATGCTAGGCATGCACTCTAGCACTGAGCTATACTCTCTCCCAGAGCAACTTTATTCTTAATCTCAATTCTTTTGGGCATTTTACACATTAAACAAAACAATTTACATATTACTTACCATGGCACTTTTTACTAAAACAAAAAGACAGAGTTGTCATCAACTGAGATAGGGAAACAAGTTTTGTGAGGGAAGACCAGGAATTCCACTTTGGACAGTTAAGTTTAGATGCCTAATAGATATCTAAGAGGAGATTACAGGTAGAAAGTTGGATACGTAAATCTGCAATTGAAGAGACTGATTTTAGTTGGTGATAACAGATAACAGTGTGTATTACTGAAGAATCTGAGAGGTTCTAAAACAAGAAGTCTGATTAACTTTGCTTAACCAAGAATTTACCAAATTATCTGGTCACAGCACCGTTTTTTCTAAAAATTCCTGTTAACAGTCTATACAACCAGCCTTCCCTGGGATACACACAGGCAAACACTGCTCTGCTGACTCCTGCTATTCCTCTGTCCACTTTACTTCTTGTGTGCCATCTTCCTTCCTAAACGTGCTCCCAGGCCTCCTGCCTTGTGCTTCTTTTGTTGAAACTCTCCTGGAGCCTTCATCTAGTCCCATCTCCAAACACTTCCCTACTCTCTCTCATAAGGCTCTAAAACACCAGAAAATGGAGATGTTAAAAACAAAATGTGTGTTTTCTCTCATAAAAAGTGTTCCCATTTCAGTGCATCTTTTCCCAGTTCGCCTCTCTCAATATTCTTCACCAATCCAGTCAGTCACAAAGTCAGCTTTCCTCCTTCCAGCAGCTCAGAATCTACCTTTCCTCTCCATTTCTCTACTCATCATCTTAGCTCCTCGTGCCAGGCTCCATTCAGTAACTGCGTAGGCTTGCGGTTCTCCATGCTTGAATTCATCCCATACACTCCTGTCAGATTAACTGTCCTAGAATGCTATTTCCAGTGCAACATTTCCATGTAAAGAATTCATAATGGGTTCTCAATAGCCTGTCAGAGTAAACGCAAATTCTGATTCTCAGCTTTTAAGTCCTCCAACAACAATCTCACATACTCAGCTTCATTTTCACTGTTGTCTAATTCCAATCTGGCTAAATTCATTTTCAAAATGGCTCCCTGTGCTCAAAAATCTGCTCACTCCTAAAGGATTTTATTTATGCTGTTCTCTCCCAAATAAAATGTCCTCCACTGTATGTTACTACTATTCAAAGATGAAATTACTTCATAGCACATACTCTTCTCTACATAAGCCTTTCCCAAGTAGCCACATCTTATAGTACTCACATTGCTTTGTAGTTCTTCAGTGCTTAATTACATTTGGTCTGACCCATACTCTCATGTGACTACTTACATTACGATTATTAATATTTTCCTGTAAACGGTCAAACAGCAACTACTCAAGTTTGCTGCTGTAGCAGGAAAGCTACATAAACAAATGAGCAGGGCTATGCTCCAATAAAACTTTATTTACAAAAACAAGAGGCAGGCGAGCTATAGTTTCATAACTCCTGGTTTATATAGTAACTATTTCTTTAATTTATAAAATCTGTTGATAAAAATTGCTACAACTGACATTTAAATTTGTCCCCACAAGTCCAAGCACAGGCAAATACATAAATAATATAAATTATACATGTTTTATTATTTAAAAGGTGGAAAAGTACTCTTCATCAAAGAAAAGCTTTTTCATGCCCCTAAACTCGGAAGGAAATTTCTCATGTTGGCTTTTTATATGGGATACAGAGTGATATAATAAGCAATATTCCCAATAACATAAACAAAAGGGAATTTTGTGTTACTTCTTTTTAAAACAAACCCTGGATAAAGCCATGGTTATAACATAACATGTAATATAGAAAAAAAAAAAAACCCTTAGGTAATGGGGTCCAAGTACAGAGTTTTCTGATGAACTAACCTAACTCAATAGGAAGTCAGCTTTAGTGTATCCAGAGAAGCAGACAGTTATCAACTTATCACAGAATATACTTACCCAAATGTCAACAGTAACAGGGCTAAATAGAAGCAACTGTGGGGTTATACTCTCTGATCCAGGCTCTGAATGATGGAAATCCAAACTACTTTGGGGGCCAGAGGAGCAGCTGGGTGGACCAATAGCTTATTACGGCAGTGAAGAAGCCGAATCATCCAGAAAGATGACTTTGTCATGAGGAGGTAAGTCAGTGGAGTAAAAGAGTATTGTTTTAATCAAAATTGTCTAAGTATAGATGACACACACCTAAGCTTACAAAAGGAAGCCCTTATTTTGGTACAATACTTTAGAGGATAAATAAGTTTTTTAAATCTATAGTAACTTTACCTTTCCTAACAAATGGCCATTAGCCATTCTTAAAACCACTACCCAAGCTGCAATGTGATTTGATATCATCCTTGATTTGCTATCCTTGGGCAACAAATTGCAAGTGTCTTTCATCTGCTGGAGACATATTTCAAGGTTAATCACAACCACTTGGCCTTTCAAGGTATCAAAACATCATATTCTCTTAGGGAATTTCAAAAAAGAGTACATGTGTTTGCTTTAGCATTGGCAGTGTAGCATGTGTCCTACTTTATTTTTAATCTCAACTTCCCTTAGGCATTTTATACATTAAAGAAAACAATTTATATATTACGTCTTACCATGGCATTCTTTACTAAAAGGAAACGAGCCACAATATGCTCCATAAACCACATACTACAAAAAAGAGTGTTTGATTTTAGAAGATTTATCTCCAACCTGTCATTGTGCCTTTTTTGTCTTACTAAGTTTAAATCAGAAAGAGAATTTTTAACGAGACCTGAAGTTTCAACTGAATCAAAGCATTAATTTAGCTTAAGCAATTATCATCTCATCTGCCAAAGGGTTCCAGCCACATAAGAGCACTTCCAAGAAAATAAATTGCACTCCAGAAGTAATGAAGGAGCAGCAGATAGATATAGCACTTTAGGTTTTCAACCTTCTCAACGGTTTCCCTAGGACACAAAAATACGCAACCATATATCACACAAAAGTATTTACTGTCAAACTTCAAATGAGGGTATAATCTGAAAAACAAGAGAAAAATCTATCTACAATTGACCCTTGAACAATGCAGAGGTTAGGGACACCGACTCTTGCACAACTGAAAATCTGCATGTAATGTTATAGCCAGCCCTCCACATCCACAGCTCCTAAACCACTGACTCAACCTACCTCGGATCATGTAGTTTTGTAATAACGTAATTACTAAAAAAAAAAATCTGTGTATAAGTGGACCCATGCAGTTCAAACCCATGTTGTTCAAAGTTCATCAATTATATTCACAAGTGCTATGGGAAGCTAGCAGAGGAACTACACAGGGAGTTTGGGGTGGGGGTGGCGGTGGTATCCAGTGGTCACACAGAAGGACTTGACTCAGAGCACTCTTGACCACCAAATTTCTATGCAGGAAGGATTCAGGGCAGCAATGTGGATGGAAGTCAGGGTTACAGAGAGTACATTCTGGAAGCTAGCCTTCAAAAGCAATGTCATCATCATCAGACTGATTAAAAGCAAACTTCACTCCCATTAACATGACCCTGTTTCAGAGATACAAAAATCTAGGACTTTTTTCCTAACACTTTATCAACTATTCCAATTATCAGTTATGCATTTACTTAGTTTCTTCATCCCACAAATTAAGCTATGAAACCATCAGCCTGAGAGTTCTAAACACATATTATGACAATTTTTTGTTTTTTTTTTAAATGTCTTATAGAAAAGCTGATGGGCACCATCAATAAATTTGACCTGATTTTTAAAATGTATCAAGACTGCAGCTCACAAGTATACTTCAGACTCTCCTAGTTGCTTCACTCTGCCCCTCAAAAAACAAAATACTTGCCTATACTTTTCAACCACCCACCCTGCTTTGCTGTCCAGTATTTACAAATTCCTTGTTCTCCTGCATGCTTAGCTTCTCACCTACCAGTTCTCACTCCCTAAGTATTTCGACACAGCCTCTCTAGGATCTAGAAGCTGATTCTATTTCATCACCCTTTATTAAATCCTGAAACCTGCTAGAAACTCAAGCTTAACCTCAGCTCTTGCTTCAAAATCTTCAAAATCCAAATGGCTCTTGCACTCTTAAATTAAGAGGACAAGACAATTGGAGTCCTCCTACCAATATGATTCATAAAAATGGAAATACCATGGGAAATTGCAATGGAAAGTTTTTAATACTAAAGCGCATATGTCAGAAAATAGTAAATTTTTGCTTTTTTATTGATTTATAGTCAGTTTACAAAGAAAATAGTAATTTTTAATCATTATATTCACTAAGTCTTCATTAAATTAAGCTGAGAGTATGAAATACTTTTATGTTAGCCACTAATTTCAAAATCAAGCTGAGGCAGAGGTCAACCAACTGGTGTGAAAGAAGCACATGGTCAGTCAGAGAAAGCAGAAAAGGCATAGCTGTGGCAGAGACTGCTACCCATCCTTCAATACCTATGCTTACTTGTATAGTAATAAAATTGTAGCCTGACCAGTTTCACTACCTTTCCTAGCCTCAAGTATGGCTAGGTATGACCAAGTGTGTGGTCAAGTTCTCCCCAGTGGAGTCTGAGCAGACAGGATGTGCCAGTTCCAAGCTGCAACCTGTTTCCTCCACTCTCTTCCCAACCAAAATCAGGTCTTAGCAACAATTCAAATTCAATCATGTGCATGAAGACACTGCTTCTACAACACTGCTGAAGACACAAGATGGCAGGAATCCTAAATGATAGCTTGGAGCAGAAGTGCAAGCCTGGCGCTCCAACCATTACACAAGAAAGAAAAAAACTACCTTGTTCAAACCACTGCATTTTGGGGTCTCCTTGTTGCAGGAGCTAGTACTTCCTTAATAACATAGTGGACCTGAGAGCATCTCCCTTCTGTACTCTTTGTCATTGGAGAAATGATGAAACAATGTCAGAGGGGTTATGCAACTTGACAAAAAGATAATCATCCTAGCAGTCAAGGTGAGAGGGGAGGCTTCCTGACCCCCAACCCAGTGTTTCCCTGGACCATTAGTAACATGAGGCATGACCAGCATGCCCAACTTCCTGCATCATGTCCCAGGAACTTTAAGATCCATAATTCAAGTGCTGAGCAAATTTAGGTGACTATGAGTTCTGATGATCTCACCGATTACAATTTACTAAAATACATCATATTGCAATCAAATTCCTGCCTTTAAATTTTAGTTCTTTCTCAGTCATATCACGTTACTTACTCACAGATTTTGAAATGGGAGTCTAAAATAAGATCAGAGGCAGGAAATTCCAAGTTAGAACTGATTACTGTCCAGGAGACCCAAGCATTAAAGAAACAAAACCACCAACGTGAATAATGTCTGATTTGTTAGAGTATTTTCTCCAATTATTCTTGGATTATCTTTTTAAAGTATATTTTATGTGCACATATTTATATTCTAAATATATAAGGGACTGTGATGAAAAACAGTGATTCTTAAAATTTAATACTGATTTATCTCTAGAACTTTTACAGTATCCAATCTATCCAATCTAAGTCTTCAAAGAAGTCATCATGCTATTTCCAGTGTTACAATTTTTAAATATTTTTGCTCCACCAAAAGAATACTAAAATTTCTCAGTACATTTTTAAATAAATATTTTATCTAGACAGAGAAAAATCCACTTGCATCACTATTCAACTATAGGTTAAATTTAGTAATTTGGTTTAAATAAAAACAGCTAAAACTTCCACTATCCAGAATGAAATAACGGTTAGGAAACTCTGCTATACTGACTTGATGCAATATTATCGATTCACTCAATATCATTACAAAATATATGGTAATGGCAAAAATGCTTATGTTAACATAATCATATAAAAGCAATGATGATAGCTGTATAAAATTAGTACATAAGCCTGGAGTTGAAAGAAATTTTAAAATAATTTTATTTGTGATGGAATTCTGAACATCCTTCTTTACCTTCTTTATTCCTGGATTGATGTTCTTTAATAAAATGTGAATTTAAAAAGTGAAAAAAAGAAAAAAAAAGAAAAAGAATCATTAAATAATATTAACCCAAGTAAAAAATAAATAAATAAATATTTTATCTTGATACAAAATAATATTTATTGTATATTTATAATAAAACTGATGCCCAATCATTTTAAAGCTCTTACACATCAATGTCTAATATGAATAGCTAAAAAATCACCATATTCATATTACTTCAAATGCCAGTGAACTAAAATTTAGTAAAATACCAAAGAATATATTTTATAGGGTTTTTAAATTGGCATTTCCTTCCCTTAAAAAATGACTCAAATTTGGTGCACTTGTTCTCCAAAATAATTTACTTCTTAGCAAATATTAATACGGCAGAAACTGAAGTATACCAGTCTCCCCCCAGGAAGAAAAGAGGAAATGATAAGTAAAAGAAGAACATTTCAGTGTTGATAATGGATGGGTTCACTGGAGTTCACAACAGTATATGTTTACATATGTTTGAAATTTTCCATAATACAGCTTTTGTTTTAAAAAAAAAAAAAAAAAACCCATGCATATGGTTCTCACTAGGGGAGTGGAAAAAACCGACCTGGATACAAATACTGACTCCACCACTAGCCATTAAAATTTAGGTTAATTACTTACTTCCTGGAACCTGTTTCCTCGCTGGTTAAATATAGGGACACCTGCCTCACAAGGTGCTATGAATAACAAAATAAAGCATGCCTGAAAGTCAAGAGGCTCTTGACACAGTAGGTATGTACTCCAAAAATGTGTTTCCTCCCTTCCTTGATATCATGAGGTACAGTCAAGGGAGGTGAATAATGGAAAAGAATTTCAGTTTTAAGGATAAGTAGGGCATCTAATCAAAGACTAGGGTGGGATCTTGTATGTAAGGCACCAGCTAGAGAAATAAGACACCAGCCTCAAGGCTAGGAAATGCATGAGATTTCCATTCAAAATGTAGTTGACTTCTCATTCACCTGGTGAAAACCCTTCAATAGCTCCCCACTGCACTTTGTAATAAAATCCAAACTTCAAACCATGGCCAAAAGGTTATACATGATTTGGTCTCACAACTCTCCCTCAGTCAGAGAGCTTCAGACACAACGCCCTCCAGTTTGTTCTGTGAACCTCCTAAGCTCTTTCCGTGAGCAGGTCTGAAACTCTTAGGCCCTCAGACTCGAGTGTTCATGCCCTTGTTGTTCAAACAGCTGACTCATCTCACCCTTCACATCTTACCTTGAGCCCCCCTCCTCCCCCAGCCCCAAGTAGTTTCCCACCCCCTACACCCAGTGACCCACCATCGTATCCTTCATAGCTTTGATTGCAATCTCAAATGATCATCATTTACTTATTTCTGCTGCCTCTCTCCCTCTAGAAACGCAAATTCTTGAGAGCAGAGACTGGTCTCTCTTTTTGACCACTATACCCCAGCACAGAAAAAGTACTTGCTCAGTAAAGATTCATTGAATGAACACCAAGCATGACACGGGATGCAGAACACCATGTTGGATGAAACAGCCCCAACGTGCCATGCACCCCACAAAACACTTTAAGTAACTAATCCCATTGGATCTTTACAATAACGCTGAGGTAGGTATTACTGACTCCATTTCCCATATGAGAAAATAGGAGCTCAGAAAGGAAGTAATTTGCCTGAGGTTATACAGTGGTTTCAGAAGTCAGGATTTATTGAGAATGTTAGCATGTGCCAGGCAGGCACTGTTGAAGCTCTTTACATGTGTTCTCTCACTCAATATTCAAAACAACCCCATGACACGAGTACTATTATTATTCTCATTTTCATATGAAAACCAAGTGAGGCAAAGAGAGGTCAAAATTAACTGTCTAATTATGTAAGAAGCAGAGCATGGATATGAACCATGCAGCCTATGAATGTGAGTCAAAGCTCACATTCTTAACCACTCCTCTATATAGTTGACACAGAGTTTTTGTAAAATTAAGATAATCTATTAAAGCAGTTCATTCAGAACCAGGCACACAACAAACACTTTTTAAAATGTTAGCTATCATTATTCTAGTCTGAATCCAATACTTTGTATTTCCTATTACATCTTGTTTGTGGCATCCCAGAGACTCAAGCAAATTAAAAAAAAAAAAACAAAAAAACATGGGTTTGAATATACAAAGTTAAATCAAGTTCCAAAGCAGCTCATCAGCACAAACAGCTCTGTACCTCTGTATCTATTGCAATACTAAAAACATGTAATCAAGTCTGACGTGCAAAAGTTACTTATTAAAGGGCCACTCCATGCCAAGCACAAAACACAAAAATTATCTAAATTTAAGCCTAATCCTGTGACACCATCACAAGCAATACATCTCCCACATTTGTGTATGTTCTTTGATTCTCTACTTTTATTTCATCATTGACCGTTCACTTTAAGTCCAATGAGTATCTAATAAAGAATAAATATTGGAAAATTTCATCATGGCAACCGATATCTATCTTTAGTAAGTCCCTACTTCTTGCCATTGATATCAACACTTCCACATTTACATTTTCCATTTTTTTAAAATCAGTAAATATTCATCGAAATAGACAAAAGCAATTATTTGCCCAAGTGACTGCTCAAACACTACCACACAGACACAGATGGCTAACCCGCTGCAAATGAACGCTTGGCTGGCAGGTAGCCCCACCAAGTGACGGTTCAAAACACAGCTCAATGAGACAGGAAAATTTCTCTGTGGACGAGCTCACTTGTAAAGACATACAGGAGTTTGAAATAAGAGTGGAATGTTCTGGAAGAAAGGTCCAGAACCAGGAAGATCAAGAGGAGGCCACTGCAAGTTCTCAGTTCCTGCAGCTCAGAAAACAGGAGCTTGAACTATAACTTGACATCACATTTCATGCAAGGAAATTAAGAGGATATGGTATACATGGGCCATATTGCAGAGCGAGGCTTGGATAATTTCTTATGTATCTTTCAGCTCTGAGAGGACTGCCATAAATCAAAACGTAGACCTTCTCCTCTCACTCTGAAGGGGCTAGCTTCCACCTCTGTGGCGGCTGTACCTGCTCAGACACCAGTGAAAAAGTATCTCAAGCAGGAAGGATTCCTCACTTACCAAGCCAGCTGCATTATTCTCTTGGACTTGTGAGTTACTTGAGGGAAACAGCCGAGCTTTGTTCACTTCCTGCCAGGCCTGGCATGTAATAAGCAGTTAATAAATGTTTTTTGAGTTACTGTGTTTCGGACAGTACCTAATACACAACAGACTTTAAAAAAAGTTATAATGAGAATTCTACTGTTTATTGTGTTTTCAGATCAACTTTCCAAAACAGAAAGAAATAGACAAGAATCCATATCCAAATCTTTCTCACTAATTAAGACTCATGAAACAAAGACCAAAGTAAATTAATAAGAACCAGAAGTGAAAAAATAAATTTGTAAACAACTTTATTTTTAAATTAATACAGTAACCAAATTCAGTTATCAACACATTAAGGGTTTGAAAGTAATTAGTTCTTTTTAGACAGACCGTTTTCTCCCAGCTCATTTTTTTTTTAACTGAGCAAATACTTTTGTATACATAGTTTAAAGATGAACTTCAGCCAAGTCCAAATCCCAAATCAGCGGAATCCAAATTAGTGAGATTTCGTTACACAGTTATTCATTTTGGTACATTTTCTTTAAAAAAATAAAAGGTCAAAGAACACATGTAAAAGCTCACAAGACTGGTTCTTTACTGTTTCCAGCTGAATCTAATTGAGATGGAAAATGGGTCTTTGTTACTTGAATACATCGTAAGTTTTACATGAATGCTTCAGTTGACAGCTATTATTTATCATAGCTATGCTCTTAATCTGCTCTATATTACAACCCTTTAAAAACCCACAGCATCACCTCTGTGTTATTTCCCACTGGGGTAAAAGGCATTTTAAACATATAATTACCTAAAGAAGTAACACTTACTATTTTTCCATTATACAGCTAGTATTATTCACGGCTGTTTTTATTTGTAGGGTGCTTAATAATCAGATATTAGTTAACCTTCACAACCATCCTGGGCAGAAGATCATTAGTAAATCCTTTCACATTAGTATAGACACCAAGCAGCATATTCAAGAAATAGAAAAGATCTTGCAATGAACTGCTGATACCCAGCTGGCAGAGTACAGTGTGCAGAATGTCTTTCAGATAAAGTTAAGAATTACATGAAGAAGAAGGAGAAGGAGGAGAGTAAGGAGAAGAGAAAGAGGAGGAGGAAGGAGAGGGGGTGGGCAGGAGGAGGAACATCTAGCTCCTCGTGAGAACTATTTTTCATTTCACAAGTTTTAAGAACAATACATACAATTTTCACATGTTCAGGTTCAATGGAACTTTTCAGCACTGTGTTGGAAGTAAATGACTGGAACAGTGGTGAGCCAACAAGTCACAATGAAGCCGATGTTCAAAGAGCTTCATTTCAACCTCAAAGACTACTTCTGCCTCTCAGTCCAAAATCAAACCCTATTTCTGAAATTGCTCCCAACCTGGCTTACCTCCAAACTGATATAAAGGTCCTTAAGGCCCAGATCAGCTCCGGAGCAAAGCCACAGAAATAAGGCAGAATCAGCATATTCCCCAGGACCACAAGCGTCTCACCTCCCATTTTGAATGTATAAGAATACAAAAGACTTAAAAGCAAGCATCTTTTGTGTAAAGTTATTCACTGATTGATCTAAAAGGTAAGCTAAATTGGTAAAATATTGATTAGTAACGTAAAACATTTACAAAGAGTTTTAATAATGGAAAGAAATTCTTATACATAATCATAAACACAACCAAGTTTAAACTATAGAAAGACACAGTTAGACATATATATAGAAAGGGGAAAAAAGTGAATATGCAAAAATGTTAGGTTCATTTCTGGTTAATAAGTTGATGACTGATTACATACAATTACACTCACTCCTTAAATTTGCTACATTTAATTTTTCCCTACAATGGGCACATGTTTATTTTTTTACATTAAATAAAAATTATTAATTGTCTTCAAAGAAAAATTTAAGATCAATTTTTAGTCTCAATAAAAAAATTAGTGATCTTATTTATTCTCTTGAAACCATCGTCTTTTATCATTGTCTAAAAAGCAGTTTCACCACAACACATACCAAGATAAAAAAGTCTCACTTGATCCAATTACACTGCTTATTAAGAGCTATTTAATGAGAAAGTCACACCTTTGAGTTATTAGATGCTATAATGGTCCTGCAGAGTTCCAAACAACTAAGCTAACAGAATTACCTTTGATTCTAAGTTGTTTGCCAAGAGATTAATCTATCCGTCCCTGAAAAAAAATTAAGTGTTCCTCTAGTGTCTTCCTCCAATCTCATTTTAACTAAGTATGTTGGCCTCAGTCAACAGAGGGTTTTTTTTTTTAACAGATTTACTGAAGTATAATTGATATACAAAGAAATGCATATATTTAATGGGTGCAATTTGATGAATTTGGACATGTGCAAACACCCATGATACCATCACCACAACCAAGGACACCTTCCAAAGTTTGTTTGTGTCCTTTTTTGGTTTTGTTTTTTTGGAATGCACAGTACCATACTGTTAACAATAGGCACCATGCTGTACAGCAGATCTTTAGAATTTATCCATCTAGCATAACTGAAACTTTATAAAGGATAGTTATTTTTAATTCCTTAAATTATAGTACTAAGAGTTTAATTTTTCTTTAAATTTTTCAAATGCATATATGACATAATACCTAAAAAAAAAAAGTTGCGATCAATAGATAAATTTTAGGGAGGTCTTTATAGGTCTTTTTCTCGTCTGTCAAAGAACAAAGAAGGTCTTTCTGATACAGTGACATCTGGATAAAGACCTGAAGGAAATAATGAGTATTCTAGGCAGAAGGAACACTAAGGGCAATAACTTTGAGGTATGAGCTTGTGTGGCAAGTTCAGGGGAGACCAAGGACACCGGTGTGGTTTGTGCAAGTGAGTAAGCTGAGCAGTGAGAAGGGACAGAGTAAAGCGGGGAGCCAGATGACATAAGCCTCTGTAGACACTGTGGGCTCTGAATGGTCCTGAGTGGGACAGGCAGTCCTAGAGGATTTGGGAGAAGGGGCTGGCATACATGACTGTCATTTTAAAAAGGTCATTCTGGCTTCTCTAGAAATAGACCCTAAGAAGGCAAGGATGGAAAAAGGGAGAAGTTACAGAGCTATGGCAATAATCCAGGAAAGAAACCATGTTGCCTTGGACAAGAAGAGCAGTGGAGATGGTGAGAAGAGGTCAGACTTTACATATCTTTTGACAGAATTTACACATGGATTGGATGTGGGATGTAAGAAGACTGAAGGATGACTCCAAGGTTTCTGGTTCAGTCAGCTGAAAGAAAGATGCAGTCGTACACTGAGATGCAGGAGACCAAAGGAGTCTTTCATTTGTTTCCAAAATAATGCAGCAATGTGCGAGTCTCCTAAATCCATGGGGTGCAATTTACTTTTGTCTATGTCAGCAAGGAAAGGCTACCCGACAAAAGAGTGCCAAGTGCAGAGAGCACAAGTTTCATCTTCTCAATTTTACTCGAAGCCAACCTTTATTATAACACAACAAATGGCAAAAGTTGTATGCTTAGCTCTAGCCTGGATTTACATTCAACTCAAACCCAATACCAATGCTGCCGTCAGCACATGTCCCACTTTCCAAACCCCATGAGGCCTCAGTGGCCTGCTAAACCCTAACTGTCCAACATAGCTTAAAATCTCACAAAGTAAAAAGAGATAGAAAGGAGGGAGGGGAGCCAGGTAAATTACTAGGTAGGTGGGTAGATAATCCTTACCTCCCCAACCCCCCAGCCTTCACTGTCCATTCCACTTCACATCTCCCTCCAAGCTTTATGTTAAATGTTTAATACATGCTGAAGGCATTGTGAATGCGAGCAAATTTTGGATTCAGGGAGCAGGGAGGGGGAAAATTGGTTGTGCAGTGAAACTATAAACAGAAATGAAGAAAATTAAAATGTATTCATTTCTTTAAAAAAAAACTTTAAAGACATGAAGTCACTGTGTTAATATCTAATTGATTTGTGAATGAGTCATCAATTGCTGCTAAAACAACAAGGTTAAGGGATGTTGGGAACTCCAAATTAGAAGGATCAGAATGATCCTAGCCTGAACCCACTGATTCATCTTAGCATCACTAAAAGTGAGAAGACCAGACATTGTGTCCTTATGATGTGATGGAATAAGAAGACATACAGAAAACACTCTTAAGAATATTCTTGCCTGAAAAAATTCAAACCATGTACACACAGCTCTATTTAACTACTAACCTATAGGAAACGAAAGCCATAAAGGAACAAGGCAAACAAAAACACTGGCAGAGTAGTAAGTTCAGAATTTGGGACATTTTATACAACTAGTGACCCTTTTTCTCCAACAAATCAATGGCATGGGAAAACGAAGGGGTAGAGGAACTACTATAGTATGAGGGACTTAAGAGACGTAATAACCAAATACAATTTGGGAACATTAATTGGATTCTGATTACGATAAATCAACTATAATAAGACACTCTTAGCACAACTGAGAAATTCTGAAATATGACTGAGTGTCAGATAATAATAAGGAATCTGTTAATTTTGTTAGGTGTGATAATGACATAGTAACTACATTCAAAATAAAAAGTCCTTATTAATTAAAGATAACTACTTTTTAAAGAAAAAGTCAGAGGAACAAAATGTTAGGAGAGAAAAAAACAAGATCAACAAAATGTTGATTTTAAGTTCATTTACTAATAGTCCCTATTTATGTGTGTATCTGAGATTTTTCACAATAGGATGTTTTTAAAAGCGAAGAATACATCCGTGCCTTTATAGGGGATTACATTGCTAGAGAAGGGAAGACAAGAATAAGCCAAAGTGTAAATGGTACAGCATTGCATAAGCACTACGTACAAAGTAAACCAGGGAAGGGGAATAGATAGTATTAGAAAGGGTTCCAATTTTAAAGAGGATGGTCTAAGAAAGGCTCGCATAGGTGACACATAAGCTAGGACTTAAAGGAGGTGAAGAAGGAATCCATTGACTCAGAGGAGAGGATTCTAGGCAGAAAGAAATACATGGCAAAAGCCATGATGAGAGCAAGCCTGGGAGGTTTAAGGAACAGCATGGAGGTTAATGGGGCAGATTTAGTGAGTGAGGGGGAGAGCAGATGGAAATGAAGCTGGAGAGGCAACAAAGGGGTCGGATGGTGGCAAGCCTCACAGGCCACAGCAAAGACTTGGCCTTTTACTTTGGGTGGCAATGGGAAGCCATCAGAGGGTTCTGGAAGAAGGAAGAAATCTTAACTTATGTTTTCAAAATAATCACTTTGGCTACTCTGCTGACAACATGGTAGAGGACAAAGAGAATTATAGAAAAGACCAGTTAGAAGGCTATGCTAGATTGCAAAAAAAATGGCCCCACTCTTCCCAATTCCTGGATACACATTTCTTTACAAAGTGGCTTTGCTGCTCCTCTCACAAGTAGTCTGTTTCTCCACCCCCTTGGATTTGGGCTATCATTGTGACTGCTCTGACCAAAGGCAGGGAAGTGAAGTTGCGGGAATTCTTAGTGTAGGTCTCAAAAGGCATGCAGCTTCCTCTTGCTCTCCTGTCTCTACTAGACCACCATGTTAAGAAGCAAGGGACAGCTTACTGGACCACGTGGAGCACAGAAAGCCATCCTAGCTGAAGTCTCCAAACCTACCAGTCCCCTTTTGCTACATGACTGAGCCCAGGCAAGACCAGCATAAGAACTGTCCCCTACCCCAATCTCTCCCAGCCCAATCCAAACTGCCAATCCCAGAATCATAAACTAATAAATGTCTGTGTTTTAAGCCACTAAATTCTGGAGGGGTGGGGGGGGTAATGGGTAACTGATTAGAGGCTGTTATAACATCAAGAACATAGACAACGGAGGCTTAGGCTAGGGTGAGAGCAGTGGGTAGTGAGAAGTATTCAGATTCTAGATAGATTTTGAAGATACAGTCAGCAGACTTTCTTACTAGTTTATGTGTGAATTGTGAAAGATAAAGAGAGGATTCAAGGATGACACCCAAGTGTTTGGCCTGAGCCACGGAAAAGATAAATTTCCATTAACTGAGATAGGGAAGATCATAGGTGAAGCAGGGATAGAAAAAAAAAATCAGGAATTGAATTTGAGATTTCTGTTAGTCATCCAAATAGAAATAAGTAGGCATCTGGATATAGAGTCTGGAGTTCAAAGGAAAAGGTCCAGGCAAAAAATATATATATAAATTTGGGGGCCAATAGGGTATTATTAGTATTTAAAGCTAATATTTAAAAACTGAATTATACAATTTAGGGACTATGAGGACTGAGTCAAGGAGCATGCCAATGTTAAGAGGTCAGAAAGATAAGAAAGAACTAGGAAAGGAGTTGAAAAGGAGCAGTTGGGTGGGAGGAAAACCAGGAATTGTAGCATCTTTGATAATGAGGGAAGAAAGTGTTTCAAGAAGCTGAGAGTGATCAACTGTTTCCAAAAATGCTGATAAGAAATGGTAACTTTGTGAGAGGATAGAGGTGGTGGCTAATCGTATGACAGAAATCACATTGCATTTTCTCAAAGTATTAAATCAACATGTTGCACCTTAAACTTACACACTGTTATGCATCAACCGTAGCTCAGTAAAGTTGGGGGGGTAACAATAGGTACAGTAACAGATAAGGATTAAAAACAGAACTCCGGAATTTGCAAAATTAAAGTCACTAGTGACTTTGAGGGAAGCAATTTTTTTTTCTTTTGAATAGGAAGGGAGAAAGCCTAATGAAAGTGAGTTTAAGAAAGGGGGGAAAGTAATTGGGCATATAAGTATAAGCTTTGCCATAAAGGGGAAAAGAAATTATGTGGTGGCATAAGGAGGAAATGGGGTAAAGAAAGAGTAATTATTTTAAGATAGGAGAAATAATGGCATGTTTATATGCTGAAGGGAATAATCCAGTAATGAGAGAAACTGTGATCTTGCAGGAGAGAGATATGTGGGAGCCAAATCTCGGAGGAGGTGAAAGGAATGGGATCTTATGCGTGAGTGAGAAACACGGAGATTATTCCACCAGACTCTAAAATAGTTCCTAAAATAACAGGAGGGAAATCAGAGGTAAATGCAGGTGCGCCCACCTCCCACACCCATGGCAACTGTCATTAGCATCAAGGCATTTTTCACACCTCCAAGACCACAGAATCAACCTTAAAATGTTCAGCATAACCTTCCAGGCATCCTAGTAGAGGAGAGTTGTCACAGGTGATGAAAAGTGTAGACGGCTCTGACAAGGCAGGGGTGGGGTGGGAGTCGGGGCGCTGACTCTCCGTGCAGTGGAAAACTCACACATGACTTTACAGTCAGCCCTCCCTATCCACGGTTCCTTGTCCATGCAGCCAACCAACCATGGATCATGCAGTACTGTAGCACACATTTATTGAAAAAAAAAAAAATACAAGTGTAAGGGGACCCGCTCAGTTCACACCCATGTTGTCCAAGGGTCAACTGTATTTGCCAAAATATTTTGGAAGCCCAAAGGTCAAAAAAGGGGTGCAAAAAGCTTCTCCTTTCTCTGACAAGTAACAAATACTCAATGGAGACATATGTTATTTGTAAAACTGGAATTAGTACTATACCTGCTGTCCTACTGCAGAAATTAGAATGATTTGATGGGTAAAGTTGGTAACAGGGAGCTTCATCAAAACTTAAATCCCAACTACTATTTGTAACTTCAAAGCCAGCCATATGCTTCCAAAAAAAACTCTGTCACCCTTGCAAAGTCTAACTCCTTTCTAAGCTGCCTTCCTCTTCACTACACACTAAATAGCCTCAACCTTTTGGACTCTGACACCATGGTCAGCGAGCTTTCTTATTAGATGCTTCCCCTACCTCCTCAGCCTATGGAAACTGGACTTTTCTTCTCAGCTGGCCACTTCTGTGAAGCTTCATTCTCCCAAGCTTCAAGGCCTAGAGGAATATTTCCATACCATTTACCCCCAGACCTTTGAGGACATGCATCCAAATATCTTCATTTCTCTTATATGCTGGTCACCAACACAGGCAATCTAAAACCTCAGAAAGCATACAAGGCTATATCTCACAGCCTCTCTCTCCATGCTGGGTACACAACCCTCTCACGTCAGTGTCTAGCTGGATGATTCATCCCACACACCACATCATTGTTCTTGAACACCTTCCTATCACCTCCATTCCAGCCATCTACATCCATGGCCAAACCCTACACTCCGTCAGCACCCTAACATCTAAAACTGCAATATTCCACTCTAACTCCAGAGTACTTCTATCCAATCAGCTATCTCCCTTGAACCCACCCACCCTTGTATACCCAGGCTTCTAATTCCTTGAACCAATTATTTTCTCTCAATCTTTCAGCCTTCTCCTGGCCTGGTCCCCACCTCTATCCAGTCTAAACCTCACCTTCCATCACTTCGACCACCATCTTGTCAACACTTAGAAGTCTCTTGCATTCCTACCATAGGTACGAAACAAAGTCTAAATACTGAATCTTTCCAACGATTCATAGTCTCTAGTTCTACTGATTTTGTTACAGAAATTCATACAATTATATGAACTAGTATTATTACAACGAATGCTCCTTGCCTGACTGGTAAACCTTCCCCAAATCTCCAGTCAGCTCTCACTTCCATTCACGACGGCATCTGACAGCTGACCATTCTCTCCTTCTCAAATTCTCCCCCACCTTGCCTTCTAGAGCCCCACTGTCATTAGGCTGTTCTTCTCAGTCTTTTTCATTGGATCATCTTCCTTCTATGGTAGTGCTTCCCCGAGTTTCTCTTCTGCTTTACATTCTTTCTTATTCCACAGACACTCTCTCTCAGGTATCACATCCATTCTTAACACTGTTTTAACTATCACTTATATGCTGATAACATTTTAATCTCTAGATAGCCTAGACTCCCGTTCCTTATCCCCAGACCAATGCAGCCAACTGCCCACTGAACAGCACCAACTGTATGACCTAAAGGCATGATCAAGAAACCAGTTTTATTCTCCTATACACCTGATAATCCTCATGTGATTCTCATCATAGAAAGTCACAAACCTAGGAGGCATCCTTGACTCTACCTTTTCCTCATCCCAGATATCAAACTAGGCACCAACTTCATCCTCTCAGTGTATTTTGAATCCATCCTATTCTCTCAAGCCCCACTGCATACTTTGGAGTTCTATCTCACCTGCACAACTAGCCTTGCTCCACTACAATTCATTCCACACATTGCCACATATAACTAATCTTAACTTTCCTCCACTTAAAATCGTTTCCCCCTTGGACCACCACAGCCTCAAAGATGATATTCTAAATCTTTCAAGTGGTAGGGAAGAGGGTCTTTTATTATTTGGCCTTTGTTTATTTATTAAACCTCATCTCTCTTTTCTATCCTTAATACATTAAGAGTCTGTTTTGTCCCGAACCTGTCCATTTGGCCTTACTTCCTTCTTGTGCCTCCAAAGCCTTGTTCACTATCCTCACAAACTAATTCCTACTTGCTTTCAAAATTCAGTTCAAATGAAAATTCTTCCAGAAAGCCTTCTCTGAATCTTCTAAAATCTCACACTAACATAGTTTTCCTCTGTCCTTCACAGTACTTGATGCATACATCTAATTGTAATATTTATCTCATCATATTTTGGCCTCATCTATCGCTTCCAAGCAATACTATAAATTCCTTAAAGAAAAGTTAGGGCCTTGGGACCACAGTAGATGTTCTACCTTTGCTGAATGAAAAATTAAATAATGAATACAATATCTGCAACATTTAGGACTCTTTAAAAAATTCCATTTACTTAAATGTTTCAACAATTCAAAATAACTTTAATAAGAAGTTTCCTCCACTCCCTCCACGTTTCGTCCTAATCACACATGTTAAAAACTTAAGGTTTGATCACATAATCCAACCTGTTCAATGATTGTCAGAGTAACACTGAAAGTAAATTCTGAAAGGAGCAAGGCCAAAGAAAAAGGTTTGTCATGAGAGGAGAGAAAGGTACACTCTGCCAGCCAGAAAACCTCACAAGAAAACTATAAAGTTCAACATTCACAATTATAACATTTGTTCAACATGCTTATCAGCCAGATTAGCAAGCAGTCACTTATCTGACCAAAAAGAGATCAGAGGATATGTTCTAATACACCAGAAAGAATTGAAATCTTCAGTTTAGAAGCCTGAGGGGAATGCATCATTGTTCTCCAGAGATTGAAATCATAAGTCTTTAAATAAATAATAACAAACTATCTAAGCAGTTTGCATTCTCAACTTCCTTGGGCCTAAAGAAATGTTTTCCCTTCATAAATAATGGAAAATTATAGAGTATTTAATGTCACAGCTTTTAAAATGCGTTCAAAATACATAAAACTAAAACTAACTCAAGCTAACTGAATGAAAGCCAATATAAATTAACAAAATGTAAAAATGATAAATGCAATTTTATTACTTCCAGTGTGGACTGGAATAGATGAAAAAATATGAGGCCAGAAGTACTTTGCAGACCCAATATATAAAAACAAAAATATTCAATCTATTGTTTGAAAATAGATGGGATCTTCCACATAGCTTGAAAAATGTGTTTCAAATAATTTAAATGGGAGAAAACTGACATACATCCCTTGTCCTATTAGCTTAGCAAATTCATTTCCTATATGTGGAAATAGTACATACAACCTCTATCCAATTTACCACTAATTGTTAATCACAGATTTGCATTATATTTATATAATCATACCATATTTCATTATATTACTCATCTCTAGGTCTCAAGTACTTTTTTAAAAATATACAATACTTAACAGATTTCACACTTCCTAAAGAAACATCTATTGCCCACTTGATCAAAGTTTAAACTATCACCCTCAGTTTCTCCTCGGAGGTAAACGAAGCTCATTGTTATAAACCAAGCAATATTAACATCAAGTTTTGCTAAAGACCCATTAATAATCCTGACACTATTATTTCCTTACATTTCTTCCAAATATAGTTATAATTGTATTTTTCATTGTATTTTTCTCCCCAAATTTTAAACTAGAAGACTCCCCTTAGATTTCATGCCTCAGCTCTTGCATTTCTCCTCAGTCTTCCCATCTTGATCTGCTCCATTTCTAGAACTAAAAAGATCTAACAAACGTAAAATTTTGAAAAGTTCTACTTTCTTAAGTTTTCCAAACCCCTAGTAGTGATATAAACAATTTAATTCACCTAATGGTTTGTGAATAATATTCAAAAAGTATCACAAGGCTATGAATATTACGTCTTCAGAAGAACTAGTCTAGAAATTTCACACCTGCAGGAAGGCCAAATGATTTACTTAATAAGTACCATCAATCAATCAACAAAAGAAAAACTACTGTTACATCTCTATGGGCATTTTTATTCTCAAATGATTAATTTTTGGTCACTAGTTCTCAACTGGAGGCAGCAATCAATTAAAATCCAGTAAATTCTAGGTTTACAAAACAAATGTTAACATAGACATGATATTGAAAGACATTAGCCAGGTGATGACAACTACCTACCATTAACCATAAGCAAATAAGCAAGGCACAGGTTTTGGTTATTACTAATCTACTAAAGCAAGTCAAAATGCTTTGAAAATTGCATTCTTATCCAATGTTTTTACATCTTACCTTTAAGTGTAACATTAAAAAGCTCCTGATTATTACACTTCAAATTTTAGATGAGTCATAGTGATTTGGGTGCAGGAACTGGATGTGAATCAAAACTGTAAACATGCACTTTCTTGCTAGTCAAAAAGTGAATATGGACAGATTCAGGAAGAGTAAAACATATCATCTTAAAATATACCCAGGGCTTTTAAAATGGTCACTTCAAATGTTAACATATTTCAGTAAACAAGCCATTTGCCCATGCTGTCCTCGAACATCTCAAAAGTACTGAATACTTCTAACTCTATCCCCTCACTTTCCAGATAGGTACCTGAGACCTAGAGTCTTTAGTGATACTTAGCAAAATTATGCCTCAGGCTTAATTTTGTCTGAGGCTTACCACAGATAAAAGTAAGGAAAACTGAATGAAGTCCCAGAAGAGCTCTCATTCATGACACAGGATCATAAGCTTCTGTACCTCACTCTAGAACCTGAAATTGAACCATCAAATCTAGACAATAAAACTAGCAGATAAACAGGGAGAAAAGGCAGGGAATGCCCATTTCAGTTTATGGCATAAGACCCTGACTATCAAGGAACACATCAAAAAAGTGTGTTGAACAGATGAATGACTGGTTGCATGTTACTTCATCGCATGACTTCATTGATTTTGGAAGCTCAAAATTCAGAAACTAAACTGAGGGATCAGAATGCCATGGCAGAAATCAAAACTCATGGAGATTAGGGGCAACGCAATTGCAAGTCTCTGCAAAGCTGTTACAGACATTTCACAACATACATTCATACATGTATGTGATATACAGATTTACAGAGAGAGAGAGAGAGACATACATTCATACATGTATGTGATATACAGATTTACAGAGAGAGAGAGAGAGAGAGAGAGATACTATTTCTTCAGGTAATTCCTACAAGTGAGGACAGAACTGAGGTCTGGAAACAGGCCCTGCTCACCCAAAAAGCCTTTCCTAATAAGTGGACAGGATATGCGCGAGTCACTGGGAATTAGGAGAAGACAGTCACCCCAGGACACGGCTGGAATCCCCAGTGCTGCCTTCGACTAGGGAATTGGTCAGGGGAGAGTGGGATGCCTGCAACCTGCTGCAGGAAGGTACGCAAGGATCACGCCGACCTGTTTCCGAGTCAGAATCCCGCTGAGCCCCACCTCAGGCACCAAAGCCGGCCCCACCCAGGCCTCCGGGAGTTCTCTAACGCAGAAGGCCTAGTCCTTCCGGAGTTCAGAACGCAGCCAGGACAGGACGAGTGCAAATGGCGAGACCTGTCCCTTTCCTGGACGCCCCACACCGCGACGCGGCCCTGTCACCACATGCTCCACTGCCCCATCTCCCATCAAAGCTCCAGGCCCACAGGGCCTCAGCCCTCCTCCACGCAAGCTGAGTCAGGCCACAGGCGGGTACAATCCGGCGGCCTCTGTGCAGGGGGCAGCGGCCCGCAGCCCGCCGCCTGCCACCCACAAAGCTTACCTCCCTTCTGCCACAAGCTCAGCCCCGCGCCGGCTGCCTGACGTGGCCCGCCCCGCCGTCTCGAACGCCCGGGGGCGGGGACTACAGAGAGACAGCCAATGGACTGCAGACTGCAAGGGCTTGCCCCGCCTCCTCCAACTTCGGCCCGTCCTTCCTCGTTCGCGCGCACGCGCTTCCAAGGCCAAGGCCGCGCACTGCGGCTGGAAGGCTGCGTGGGAGGCTCAGCTCCTCCGCAGCGGACGGGGCAAGAAGGGCCACACGCGCAAGTGCTGGCTGTAGGGCTGCGCCGCAGTCGGGAGTTAGCCCAAGGGAAGGCAGATTAAAGGAATCTGCCTGGAGATGCTACTACATCGTGTCCCTGTGCAGCTTTTGGTGATGCAAAGCAGCTTCTTGGTATTTGGAGATTTTGTTTCCTGGAAAAAAAAAAAGTACATTACATATTATAATAGGATAACATTAGGATTCAGAAAATTTAATACAGACCGCAGACTTGCCTCTTTGTTCTTCTTGTAGCTGCTCTTTGGGGTCCATACTTCACCTGGCCAACACAGAACATTGCAGCTCTTGATGCTACACTGGCATGTCCACCTGTTGGATAGTCATACAGGTTGTTCTAGCCCAGGCATTTCTGCCGATTTAATCTGGGAAGACCTGGCCCACGTAACTGTTACCATTATTGTTGTTATTTTTGTCTAATACTTGAGTGTCCACCCGTGTATGAACATGCATTTTCATGGGAAGGCTATAAGACACCTGGCGCAATGGAACAAAAGCTAAAAGAGGCAGCAGGAAAAAACGAGATTATGAAGGAATGAAATTCTGATTGTGGATAACAGAAACGGAAATTAATATATAAGACGAAATAGTTAAGACAAGTTGCTCTAGAGAACCTGGCTTAGCCGGCAGTTTCTAAAACCTGGTGAACCTTTATAAGCATTTGGGGAGCTTTTTTAAAAGATACTATTGCCTGGGCCCAGTTTCTACAGATTCTGATTTAATAGCTCTGCTGTAGAGCCTTGGCATTCGTGTTTTTCTATATTTCCAAAGTTTTTTTGTAACGTGCTAACAAGAAGTTCCACTTCTCATTTGTAAGAAAGATTTGGGTCCTATACTCCACTTTAGAAAAGTAATTATATACTGCAGACCATCTTGAGTTCTCTCAATAATCTATTATGCATTCACTCTGTAAGAATTTACCTAAATTAATTTTGAACCTATTTATGTATTCAATCTGTTATCCTTTGAGAAAAAGGACTGTTACACGGTTTATAACTGCCTTCTTGATTTTATGGACTTTGATGATATTCTCCTTCAGTCTTAATAATTTCAAATACATCAGCACCTCTTTAGGACCATTTTAATTCTTTTTAAAAATTCTTCTATTCCCATATTTCTTGAGATACATTTCTCAAAACTGTAATTGAACATTTAACTGTGTGAACAGCACCTTTCAATGTATATCAACTCATTTAATCCAACTTTATGAAGCAGGTACAGTTATTACCACATTTTATAAATAAGGAAACAGACACGGGAGTAAAGCAGCATGATCAAGGATATGTACCTAGCTAGTGGCAAAGCCAAAATTTGAATCTAGGCACCCTGGCTCTCAATAAATAAAGGACTGCCTCTGTTATAGAAAGTCTGGTTTTAGGAGTAAATAGGGAAACACACATTTAAAGAATGATGGTGAGTCTGAGATTTTCCACTTTTGACACTTCCCATTGATTCTGTTTTTGCGCAGGATGGAATGACTTAGGCTGTTAAACCAAGAGCCTAAAACTGACTTGACAACTTGCTGCAGATCTTGGGCTAGGCCAGAAGCACAAGGGCTCACCCTCTTCTGGGATATACTCACTCTACTTCTGGGATATACTCCTTCCATACATGACTGTATTTCAGAGAGGATTATTTGACCTTTTAATTTATTTAACCTATTGCTATATCAGGCCCTATGCTAGACAGGAGAGACAGCAAAATGAAATACACAATCCAGAGCCTCAAGGAGCCAGCTCATCCTGGAGGCCAAGTCAGTCGTCAGATTTATTTGGACAAGACTAGAGGTATAGAGTTTTAGAACCAGAAAGTATGGCAGAGGCTGCCAGTCTATGACAAAGTTTTCACTGACAAGGGCTAAAATGATAAATACATACATACATACATACAATGTATTAAGTTTCCATAAAAATAAATTTATTAAATGTAAAGAACCGTTCTTTTTGAGATTATGCTTTGATTTTTTTCTGTTAAGAATGTTCTTTTTTAATAATTAGTAGGTTAAGTTGTTGGGGGTTTTGTTTACTTTAATGACCTTAAGATCCTATGTTGGTTCTTAAATTTTTTTGATGTTTTACTGATTTAGTTTAATTGTCAATTGACAGCAAGGGAAATTAAGATTGCGGAGGAACAAAGTCCAGTTCTCTTTCTACTGCATACCCATTGGAACAGCCCATTTCATGAGCGGGGCTAGAAATGTTTAGAAGTAATAATAACAAATTTAAAAAATAATCAGGATCGTGGTTAGACAGCAAAGATTAGCACTGGTTCTAATAAGCCAGCTGTGTTGGTAGCCAGGAAGAGTAGTCTCCTTCCTGCTTCATTAATCAGATTAGCTAAGAAGCTTGATTTTCTTCTGAGCTGAAAACAGAGAATGGGGCCTGAGGGAATACAGCTACTCTGTGTTACATTTTGATTGAGGTAAGACCTGGGAAAGATCAGTTTGATTGAGTAGGGCACACCCATGTCTGATACACATACATGGAGTCAGCCTGGGGAGAATTTTTGAGAAACAGCACTGAGAGAGTGGACCCCCATGGGGGCAGTGGGAGGAAAATCAACTTCATTCATGTAACCTGCAGAGGATAATCTAGACTTAATACTGAAAGACCCAGCACAGATGGAAATTTCAATTGAAGGATTAAAATGGGCTTTCAATCAGTATATTATTATCTGGATTGGCTTAGATTATACATGCAAATGACTCTTTGCCTTTTAAAAATTCAAGACAAACCACACCGCTTTGCAGAGGTAAGCAGGCAGCCAGCATTTCTCGGTTAAACTCCTTGTATTGTTACCCCTGAAGTAGTTAAGCAGTTAGTTCTCTATTATGCCAGACCCTTTAGATAAGTACACTTTTTGAAGTCAGTATAGAAGGGCCTATTGACTTTAACAACAACAAAAAAAGAAAGAGAATAAGAAAAATGTGTCCACTCCCAAATCATTAACTGAACTGAAAAGAATATGCTAACAAAAAAAGACACTGTAGTCTGAATCCTGCACTGTAAGAGAAGGTCATGTCCCCCACAGCATCAGGAGAGGCACAAAGCCTTGAACTCAGGCCCAGGCATGCTGGGCTAGCTCAACACGCCCACGCATTCATCAGCAGGCATGACTGGGAGGAGAAATTCAGAACTGAGTCACAGAGCTCCACTGTCGACGCGTAACAGAAAGTAGTCTTATTAGATTTAATTAGATGTGAGTACGTGGCTCCAGTGGCTCCCCATTTCTTTTAGAGTAGAAGCCAAAGTCCTTACAAAGATCAACAAGCTATACATGATTTGACTGCCTGCACCATGCACCTCCATCCCCAACACACACACACACACACAGCCTATTCATCTTTGACCTTGCCTTCTACACTCACCCCAGCTCACTCCATTCTGATCACCCTGCCTCCTTGCTGCTGCAGGATCTTGGCACCTCCTCCCATGTGTTATCATGACTCATTCATTGAGTCATTCAAGTCTTTGCCGAGATGTTACCTCCTGGATAAGGCCTACTCTCTCAATCAGGAGCCCAGCAGGAAACAGATGGTACAATCAAATTAGGAAAATTGGAGGAGAGTTTACTAAGGGACTATAAACAAAGGTGTGGGCATGGATAAAGAGATCACAAGGGAGACTCAGGAACATTGGGGCCCCCCAAATCACCTCTGAGCCTAAAGAGACAAGAAGAAGGAGTAGTTACCAAATATGGAGAAGCTTGTGTACATAGGGACTACATGACATGAATTGGGACCTTTGGACAAAGAACAAAACCAGTCCACAGTGACCGGACAGGGAGAAAGCCCAGAAATTAATACCTTGACGTCGCTCATTTTCTTCTGTCTTTCTGATCTTCTGAAACAAGGGAAACCAATGATGCAGTTCACACAGATCAGTTTCTTTGGGCACAGAGAAGAGGCAAAAGGGAGAAATCTCGTCCATTTACCTTGATCACCTACAATAGTTTGTTTTGGCTATGTAACAAATCACCCCAGAACTTAATGGCTTAAAATCACAAACATTTAGATTGCAAAAGCAATCATGTCTAGTCAAGTAAGGGTGGAAAAGACCTAAGGAAAAGAGGGGCCAAGCACCGTGGACAGGTCCAGGGGTCAGGAAGATCATCCAGTGTCTGGCCCAGTGTGGGGACCTTAAATGCATCTCCAGCCTAATCCAGGGGGAGACCAACAGGGTGCTCAAAGTCTTTCTAAAGAACATGATCCAGGATACAGTTACTTATGCAGAGGACTCCAAGCGCAAAACGGTTACAGCCATGGACTTGATCTACAAGCTCAAATGCCAGGGATGTACTCTTTGGCTTTGGTGCCTAAGAATACAGGATCCACTATATCTCAAAACTGAAAAAAAAAAAGGCTCTTTTCAGGGCATCTCACAAAGTCACATAAAAGGCTGTTGTGCGTTGCAGAAACATTAAATCTGAGTAGATAAAATCAAATACCAGTTTGCATAAGGCTGCTGAAAGGTAGATGCATTATTATTTTGCAATGTGATTACATAATTTAATCTTGGAGCATTTTGCCACACTATGGGGTTGGGAATTGAGGAATTTTGGGGTTTTTTTAACAAAGCAAAAGAAGTAGGTCTTTTAAAGGGGGATACAATAAAATGAGCATGAGTAAATGATGCTGATAAAAAGACTAGCTCCCTTTAAAAAAAAATCACAAGCATTTATTTATTCTCTGTATCCTGTGGGTTGCCTAGGCAATTCTTCTGATACAGGCTGGCTTTTGCTGGTCCTTCCTGAATCTACTTATATGTCTGCAGTCAGCTGGCAGCTTGGCTGGTCTAGCATAGCCTCATTCACACGTCAATGTCAGCTGGAGCAATAGGGATGGTACGGCCATGTGTCTGTACTAACTGTAGCCGATCACTCTTCTTACTCAGGAGACACTATCAGATCTTTGCTAATATCAACATACATTATTTTGATGGAATTCCTGTGTTAAAACAATACCAATTTTTATTTGTCCCAACAATGTTCTCATTCCCAGGGGATAGAACACGATTGATCTAAACCAGAGGTCGGCGCATTTTTTTTTCTGTAATGAGCCAGAAAGTAAATATTTTTGATTTGTGAGCCAAGAAGCCAAATTGAGGATATTGTATACAAACTTAAATAAAAAGAAAAAAAATTTCTACAAAATTTTTATTGGTGAACTCCAAAGTGTAATAATAATAATAGAGTACAGTCATCTGTAATACAGGTCTGCTAATGAGAAGAATGGAATTCATTGTTAGAGGATAATACTCAGTTTAACTGGGATTCAAAGTTAGTATTCCCTGTCATCAAAATCAGTTCCAAATATTCATCTGTTAACGCTGATCGATAATGAGGTTTTATGCATTTTGTCGTTGAAAATATCTTTATACAGATAGATATGGCCCAAAACTAATATCAGCCTATGAGAGTATGATTTTAATTGAGCATATTTATCACTTGGAAGTTATTTACAGAATTCTATTAGATTCTTCTCTTGGTACTTGCCAATTACCATGTCATTATATTGCAGATTAATCACTTCCAAGTGAAGGTTAGGTGGAAGATCTTCAACTGTAAAGTTAAATGGATTTTGAAATATGGAAATTTCTTTTCCACTTGCATTGAGATCCAAAAATGCTGTTGGAGCTGCAGTTTGAGCTTAGAAAATATGTCTCCTGCAAATTTCTGTGGGAATGAAGATCTTGCTTCTTTTTAAAACTTTGACAGCACAGGGAGTGTATTAAACAGCTTGACATTACTTGTGATTCAGACAGCATTTGTTGTTGTTAAAATGATTTTTCCACAGCATAACATTTACATGTAAGTACTGTTTGCCTTGCAATTTTATATGGAGAAACACGACCAAGTCTACAGCAAAAGCTAATTTTCAAAACCAATCAGTGGTCAATGAAAGTGATTAAGGGAAGTTCTCATTCCAAAAAAATTCAGTCCCAGGCCTAAATTCAAAAGTTACAATGAAACTTTACCACTGCTAAGCCATCAAACTGCTGTGTGGTAGGACAAGTCAAACTATTCAGCTCCCATTTTTGATGAAAGTTCACAGAAATGATGATTGTTAAGTCTGCCGGAGTAGAAGTTCACCATGAAGACTACTGGTTCAAAAGCACGGTTATTTGAAACACTTTTCTGCAAATGACCCACTGATGAACAGCACATTGATTAACCACAGGTTTCAAATACCTAACTTTTCACAAGCTTTATAAATTTGTCCAAGTTAGACTTGTCTGCTCCACACGTATTTTTATCACCATCAGTTGTAACTCACCTTAGCAGATTCCACTTCAGGTTGTACTGAATTAAAGTTTTCTCAACTTCTTTGAAAATTTTCTCATCTATAGTGTTGCATGCAGACAATTTATAGAGGTTGACTCTTCAGTCACTGCAAATTCATTGACTCCTTAAATAAATAATGTACTGAACAGTATTAGTAACATCTGTCAACTCATCAAGAGCTAAGGAAAACCAGTGGAAATCATTTACTTTGTTTTTTAATTAACTATTGATGTTGCTTTCAGGGTCCACTCTTCAATCACCTGTTCTCAATGAAAGATTACTAGTCTTAAACAAGTTTATTTTCTCCGGAAACATTTCTTTAGCTACTGCAATCAAATATGATTTAACTCACCAGCAGTAAAGCACTTTCCTTGCTTGACTAACAAATGAGACACTCAGAGATTTACTTTGGTTGCAGCTTTTTCATTTTTATTTTTGTGAAAAAATTCTGCTGTAATGAGATACTGCATTTTAAATTTTCTTTTCTTTTTCTTTCTTTCTTTCTTTTTTTTTTGATTATTGATTTCCTGTGAGTTGGGAATGTTGTGATGAATCTGGGAATGTCAACATATAATCTTTTCGCACTGGTATAGTGTCTAATTTAAAGAAGTTGGAAAGCCAGTTTAAAATCTAATCTAATTTAATTTGAAAGCAAAATAATCTGTACTCCATTGTGCCTTTAAAAGCATGACATAAAAGATGAGAGATGTCACTAAAGTGGTGAGGTAGAAGACCTCAGCCTCCCTCCCCTGACAAAGATCAACAATTTAACAGCTATCTGGAAACAAAGACAGCTCTGGGAGAGCTCTGGAGTCCACTCAGACCTTACTTGCCTCACCTCACCCTAGTCTGGCCCTGCTATGGTCCTGGGTGGTGCACAAGGCCCAGGAAGGAAGACACCAAGGAATTAAATGTCCAAGAGCAGGGGAATAGATAGTCTCTTTCTCCTAACCTCCTAGGACTTCCTATTGGCTGAGTCCAAATGGAAGTCAGAGGGCAAGGAATCCCTTTTGGTGCAGACCATGGAGGTCAGCCCAGAGCCCCGTGAAGAGGCTAAGATGGCTTATAGAGGCAAACGGAGATTAGTCAGCACACTACCCAGGTTGGGAACAGGACAGACAGATGATAAAGCTTATCTAGTGTGATTACCACTATGTATGCTACGTGTTTTAGTTTAGTCAAGAAACACTAAGTTACTTTTGAGCTTTGCTACTTCATTTCATGAAGTTAAAAACAAAAATTTTAAGGTTTGTCCAAATGAGTTAGGATTCAGCCTCTTGATAAGCTAATACTCGGTGTAGGGCAGCTCATATGTGGAAGGTGACCTCCTCAGAGACAGCCATTTAGCAGGTTCCTGACAGCTACAATTATGACTAATAGATCTATTCAGTGGCCATCATGCCCTGTAATCACACCAGTTAGGATTTTTACAACATTTATAGCCTATCTTAACTTCTGTCCCTTTCCTCCCCCATATATATATATATATATTTTAATATAGATGTTGCTTTAGATCAGAACATAAAAAATAAGACTATGAAAACAGTAGTTAGCTGTTAGTAATTGCTTCTTATCACTAGGAGTATTTTCTTGCATAGCATAATAATGCTGGCAGAGAATACAACTTTGCTTATATCAATAAACATTTATAGAATGTTTCCTCTTGATTTATATTTCCATCTGAATAGGTTAAGAGGATGTCCTTCATCATGCTTCTCTTTGTATCTAGTTGTTAAAATGAGGTCATTAAAAATCAGATAATTCTGGGGCCATTCCCCCCCAACTTATGACTGAATGTTACAAGTATTCAGTAATGAACTCTCAAAGAAAGGAAAACAAGAGAATTTTGTTATTACAACTTCACATCTCATTCTAAAAAATACTAAAAAGAGATGCAAATAAAAACAAATTTCATCACTACCATAGTAAATAAGAAAATGCATTTATTTACAGGAAACTATGCAATTACATCAAATTTCACTCAGAAATTATTGGAGAGAGGTGGCTCTCCGGGAAGATTAACAGGTGAAAAGGGTGCACTCCCTCTTCCCTGTCTAAACACACTGGAACCTTTTCTAGTGGTATCTACAAATAACTGAAGAAAATGAACAATTTGGCTCCATTGCTGTTATCTACCGCAGAACGATCTCCTTCATAAATACAATGAAGGAAGGATCCAGTCTTTACTATGAAGATGCATAGTTTGTTTTGGGTTTTTTTTTGTTTTTGTTTTGGAGGGTTTTTGGTTTCTTTACCCTTTAGAAGTCCAAGGTTTTCCACACAGAATCTTGCCACAGCCTGACCCTGAATCATCCCTATCACAAGAGTGACCATGTGCAAAAGGTCTTCAGCTCTCAGTTGTAAAGCACCTAAAAGATAATCGGAATTTCTATAGTGGTTTCCTTGGTGATCCCTTTTTGTCTTCTCAGGGATGTTCCTAGACCCCAAGCTAACATCATAGAATTGGAATGAAAGACTCATTGTCAGGGATGTGGCCAAAAGGGTGGGCTTAATTTTGGATGGGGTTAAAAACACTGGAGATGAGCCATTTAGTGTATATTTTACATTTTACAGTTTAAATTCTCCATTATAACATTATATAGCACACATTTAGTCTCTTCCTTCTGGGTTAATAAATTATAGACATTCCTTAAACTTTAAGGGCCTGTCAATGAGAATTAGACAATCTCAAATGAAAGAGTGAATGATTTTTAGCTTTTCCTAAAGGATATAGCCTAAGATTATTTATCAGAATATTTTGAATGGTATGGAAAATTTAATTTTTAATTAATCAAGATGACAGCATAACATAGCACATGCATTTCACATGAGCATGTTTTCAGTGACTGTATAGGATGGACAAAGAAAGAGAAGCTAATTAGTGGTAGATTCTCAAGTTCATTCACATATAATTACCAGCAGCTTTAGAGAACAGTGCAGGAAACAACTATCAAATTTTCCTAAATATAAAGTGACCTCAAATTTAACTCAGTTCCTTGTTTTCCTAAGGAGAAGATGCAAAAATGGTGAGTTTTTTTTTTACATACTAGAATATATAATATTTTAGAAAACTTGAAGCCATAGTAAAAAGTAATTTAATAATTTATTTACATATACATATAAAATATTTATAATACCATGTTGTCTAATACTATTTAGACATTATATATTACAAAGATTATTATAATCATATATATTACTCATATATTCATTAAACAATTTTATTCAAACTCTTCACAGGCATCTCCATCATCAGTATTTTTGTCGCTAACAAAGCCACATTTTAAATCATCATAATTTTCTAGCACACCATGTTTTTGTGTATGTGTGCAGAACTTTGTGTTTTAATCAAATAAAATGTACTCAAATTAATCTGGCCATAGAGACACAAAATAATAAAACAAAAGCAACCTTAGAGATCATCCAGTGCAGTTTTTTCTTTTTCTTTTTCTTTTTTAATTGAAGTATAGTCTACAATGCATCAATTATTTCTGGTCTAGCACACCATCTTAACTTCCACTCAAGTTGTTAAGACTAAGTATTTATTGAATCTATATGTGAGCTCTAATTGGAAATTTTATTCTGAGTCATAAGTACCTATTTAAGGAAGATTAAGGAAGTTACTTTTATTCATATTGTATGTAATATTCACCAAATAACCACTTAATAGAATGCTTAATAATATGGGTAAATAACTTAAACAATCAGAGGGTACAACAAGATTTTTAACAACAACAACAACAAAACCCAATAGTCTTCTGATGTATCCTCCTCACCCCCAATTCCAGATTTCTAGTGGCCACTACTTTCAAGTCTAAGGGTTTTTTTTTTCTCTTAGTATTTAACCTTCCTATTTCTAAGGTTATTCTAGTATTTCTTGATTTTTGGAAAAAAGTTTTATGTAATATCTATTGAGTTCCTACTGTGAAAGATGAGGATTTAATTGCTCTTACATATGTCTCACCCTGCAAATCCACCCCCCCATCTGTTTAATGTATCACAATTTGGAGTTCAGTCAATATTCAAAGTTTACATTATTATGCTTATGTTAATATTTACAACCAAGCCACCTTGCGTGCTATAATAAATTCTCATTATTGTACAATATTTTTTGTTTTTCTTTCCTAGCATTAATTATTACCTCATTTGTTTTCATTTGCTTTGTCTTTTCTATGTATCAATTACTAATTCATCCTCAAACTTTCAAAGAAAACTGTAAATCTTTGTTCAATATGTCCAAACACGTCAGGTAACCTGTATGTTTCATTTTTATGGGGAAGAATCCCTCCTGAATCTCTTTGTCTTTCTGTGCCGTCCTGGGACCTCCTGTCACCACCACCATCATCATCACCATCATTAAAATTCTCTTCACCTCTTTCCTCTGGTTGATCTCCTTTTCTCTTGCCCTCTGTAACTTGACATCTTTGTGGCAATGACACTGTTGACCATATTCCTCTCCTCTTGATCTTCATTCTATCATTCTGACCAAACGGTTGCTGTCTGCCTTGGATCTTCTTTTTCTGCTAACCCCCTACATATTGGTTGGGTATACCTTCAGATTTTATCCTTAGGTCTTCTCACTCTTATGGAGACCTCGGTAATGGAATCTCAATATTCTTCCATAATTTTAACTACTAACTATTTGAAAAGGTAAGTCATCTAGTTACATGTTCTAAAACCAGACTTCATGGGTCCATAGCCTGGTTCTACCACTTCTTAGTTGACAGTAATATTGATCAATTTCCCTGTGCCTCTGTTTCTCATGTTTAAAATGAGGTAGCAATAGTATCTACACCATAGCATCATTGTAAGAATGTGTGGGTTAATATATCTAAAGTTTTTAGAACATTGCCTGGTAGATAGCAAGCCCTAGGTTAAGTGTTAATCATAATTAATATTATTGCTATTATTATATTATTATTATTCACAAATTATCATCTCTAGCCCCTACTTATCTTCTCACCTCCACATTTAGACATTTAGCTACCACTGGACCTGAGAAATGTCCCACAGTCACCTCAATAAAACATCTCCAAAGCTGAACTCATTGTCCTTATAATAAAACCCAATTTTCTTCCTGTATTCCTTAACTTTATTTGATGGCATATTATTCACCAAAACATTCAAACTAGAGATTTGTTATCAACTTCTTTGCTCCATCTCCATTTATTTTTACCTTTGAAATATCTCTCAGATCTTATTTCACCATTTCCGTTGTCACTGCCTCGGTCAAGTCTTTACCATCTCTTGCCTAGATGGATGCAGTAGCCTAATTGACCTCCCCGCCTCTGCCTCCCTGCTTTCCAATTCTTTTTCCACAGTGCCATCAAAATGACTGCTTTCTTATATAGAATCCTTCAGTGATCTTCATCACTGTATTAGCTTGCTAAGGCTGCCATAATAAAATACCATAAACTAAGTGGCTTAAACAGAAATTATTTTCTCACAGTTCTAGAGGCTGGAAGTCTAAGTGTTGGCAGGTCTAATTTCTTCTGAGGCCTCTCTCAACTTGAAGATGACTGCCTTCTCCTGATGTCCTAATATGGGCTTTCCCCTGTGCACACACATCCCTGACATCACTTTGTGTGTCTAAATTTCCTCTTCTTACAAGTTAGTCACCTCTTTAAAGTTCCTAACTTCAAATACAGTTACACTCTAAGGTACTGGGGGTTAGGGTTTCAATATATTAGTTTAGGGGGACACAGTTCAGCTCCTACAATAATCATGTACAATTAAGGGTGGGGTTAGTGTTGATAACATGGAAACGCACTTATAGTCTGGCCTTTTCAACTCTCCAACTTCATCCCTTGTCATTTCCCTGTCAGTTTGAATTCCAGGAATTCCAAATGGTGCATAGTTCCTCAAACATCCCATCTGTTTGGGGCTTCTGCGTCACCTACTCCTTTTAACTAGACCGCCACCCTACTCCCATCCTTGTCACTGGGAAACTGCTAATTGTCCTGCAAACCTATACTGAGACTTTTCTGAAATCCCCAAATCCATATATTAGCAATGATTTATTGTTATTGTGTTGGTTTGATGGAATTTCATTACATTTTCTAGAGTAAAGGTAGAACTAGGCTCCAAATAAGTTGGGCCTACATACAAAGGAAGCCTATATACAAACTCTTGCCCGGGACCTGGGAAGAGAGAGGAAGAGATTCAGCTCAGGAAGTAAAGGACTGTACCTCTCACCACTCCAGGCAGGGAGAGGGTGAAGAAGTAAGCGGGCCTGGTCCCAGCGCACCTTGCCTCCTGGCAGAAACTGGATCTTGCCTTGTCCATTCAAAAGAAGGCCAGGCAGATGTCTGCCAGGACATCAGAGCACCTGCAAAGCAGGGCCAGGTCCTACTGCCTTACGCTGCCTTTGAGAGACAGCCATTGGCCCTTCTTAGCCTATGCAGCCGAAGGAGGAGCCAAGCCTGCACCAAGAGAAAGCAGGCATTCAGGAGCTGAGCCACCCCTCGTTGCTTTCAAAATGCTTTCAACCACACCTTCATTTTTCAAACATTGCACTTGCGGGTGAATTCCAACCATTGCATTACAATCAAGTTGTCCCATCCAGCTTGAGATTCAAGGCCTACTGTTTCAAATCACTTAGAAAACAGTGTGAAGTCCAAAGAAAGAGAGCCTTGCTAGAAAATACATTGGTTTCATGTGGACCTAGGCCCCAGAAGGGATTAACTTCGGGACCTCCACAGTCCTGAAATCTCCACTTCTCACTTACTGGTATCGTTAGTAACCCACAAGTCAAACACAGTTTTACCTCCATCTAGAAAAGTACCCAATTAAATTCAAACACATTAATCTTCAAGGTCTTTAGTTCTTGTAAATGTAGCCATGTTTCATTGCCTTGTCATTACTAAAAGATTTAGCCATGCTTAAATTTCAAAAAAAAATTTTTGTCACCAGTATGAGTTGCTCTTACACTGCTCTATAATTCTCAGGTACAGGAGAACTTCTTTTATTTTTCTAAATTGAAGTAAATCAGGGGTGATCACAGTCACCTTTTGAGACACCTCTCTTTCCTAAACTCTCAGGCCAGGGTCACTGAGTGATGACTTCCTCTTTGCCATGTGATGCTGTCTAAAGCCCTGCCCTGCTCCCCTTAGGAAAAGGCAGCCAGGTGGTACTTGCTCCCTCTAGGGATGTGTGCCACAGGCTGCCGACCCGGCAGGAGACCTTCATGGAGCAGCCCCAGGCCATGCCACCAGTGGCTTGATTCCATATGCATACAGGCACCCCCTGTCCTCTCTGTATCTATACCCCAGCTATGCTGTTCCCTTTTGTAGAAGCACAGAATACAAATAGCTTTTGTGAATCTTCTTAGAGATAATTCATACAGATAAAGACAATTTACATGTATTTCTTCTCGCATTTTTACACAGATAGCACACTACAAACACTGCAGCTTGCTTTTTCTGAACAGTATTAGATCATGGAGCTCATTCATATCCACAAAGGGCATCTTCACAGCTGCTATAGCCCAATATAGGAATGTAACATCATGTACACCCTCTCCTGATGAAATCTTTTGGTCTTACAAATAATGTTGTAATGAACAATCTATTTCATACATCATTTCATACATGAGCGAATAAACTCTGGGATAAATTCCCAGAAGAAGACCTGTTGGGTTGCATTGTTAATTCTGTGAGATAGTGCCAAATTGCCAATTTATATTCAACTAACAACGTATGAGAGCAAAAAATCTAACCTATGTATATTACGTATATATATATATATGTTTAAAGAGAGGTTAAATATGGTTGGTATGTAATTTTTTCTTCTACCTTTTTTATATTGTGATATTAATGCAATTTTCTCTTCATAAATAATGTGTAAGATTTTTTTCTATGTTCTGCAACATTTTGTATAACAATAGAGATGTCTTTTCATCAAGAATTTGGCAGAATTCTCTTGTAAAACCATCCCAGCCTTGTGATTTGCAAGAGTAGGGGGGATAGTTGATAATTTTCTCAATTTGTATAGATTTTAAAAATCTCCTCTGGGCTTAGATATAGTAAAATATATTTTCCTATTAAGTTATCCATTTCATCCAGATTCCTAAATATATTGCTCTACTGGGGTAGATTGTTACACTAATGGCCCCAGCGAATCTACCTTCTGGAATCCATGCCCTTGTTTACTCGCTCCCACACTGACTAGACTTGGTCATGTGGTTGATTTGGTGACTGGGACCTCAGCAAATGCAACAAAAACAGAGGTTTGTCAAACACTTCACGCTGGGGCTCGCCCTGTTGGAACACTGCCTCTGGCAGGTGAGGAAGCATGGTGAGCCTCCTTGAGGAGCAAAGACGTTGTGGAAAGAGAGGTCCAGTCATCCCAGCTGTCCTGGGTAAGCCAAGCCCTCAGGTGACTCTCTGAATGCCGCGGCATGAGTAAACCCAGTCATGAGCAGAAAAATATCCTCTAGCAAACCCCCAGAACTATAATAAACAGTCATTATTTTAAACCACTGACTATTTGGAGTGGTATGCCATGCAGCAGTAGATTACTGGAG
The DNA here is from genome assembly GCF_048564905.1 of Vicugna pacos. NCBI lineage: Eukaryota > Metazoa > Chordata > Mammalia > Artiodactyla > Camelidae > Vicugna > Vicugna pacos. The sequence goes on from NC_132990.1 coordinate 20,442,672, forward strand.
CACTTCCATAAATTAAAACACCTCATATACTCTGATCATTCATTGTGTATCAAGTAAAATTTAAATAGCTAATGAAATCATTAATGATCTCTTAAAGAGAGATTGTATCTTATTTGGGCCAAATTGATAATGACCAAAATTAATTTTCACATTATGGCTATGAAATAGCTAGGGCAAGGTGAGACAATAATAACACATCTCAGGTCTATAGTTGCTTGTGGATTATAAAATCTTTTCGCATGTATTATTTAACTCACCAGATCCCACCACAATCCTGAATTAGGAATCTTAGGGACAAAGAGACTCAATTGCAAAGCAAGGTTTAGAACATAAATCTACAGGCATCCATTCCAGCACTTTTTCTAATTATTATGCCACATTCTGGCCTCTATTTTGTTCTTATAGATGAAGAATAATAACAGAAAAATGTTTTACTTTGGAAACAAAACAAATAGGTCAAGGATGAAAGAGATTTGAAAATTAAACTCTCTTATAAGACACAGTTGATATTTTCTAGAGTGTTCACAATTGAGGTTCACTGCCTTCTGTGCCCAGCAGACAGTGTAACCTACCACTCTTCCTTGCAGTTAAAGCAATGAGTTCCTTATCTCTAGAGCTGAATCTGGAGATGTAAAGTAGGATCTGCTCTGGGGGAACAGACTTGTGAATCAACTGTGTACAAGTGATAATCAAAGTCATAGGATTAGATGAGATAATCCAGAAAAAAACATGCTCTTGAAAGAGAACAGAAATAAACCAAGGATGAAAGCCTGGATAAAACCAATTAGAAGGTAGGTAGAAGAAGAAAAGTCTAAAACGGAGAATGAATAGAAACAGCAAAAGTGAAAAGAGAAAACTGCAAGAAAAATGTGTTCTTGAAACAAACACAGGGAGCAGAGAACATCAAGAGGTTGTCAACAGCAAAGTCTTTAGCAAAGAAAGTAATTATAAAGATTGAAAATATCCATTGGACGCCACAGGCAAATTTGGCAGGAACAACATCATTGGAGGTAGTTGTCTATTGTGTGCCCAGCAAGCCTTTTCCCCGTTTATCTGGCAACAAATCTGCTTCTCTGTCCCCAGGGGCAGGCACGTGACTCAGACTGTGCCAATCATAGCAGCTCATCCCCGGCTGTAAGAGGTAGGCATATGTTCAATAGTTGCCTTATGACCTCGTGAGCCATTCTGAACCTTTGCTTGGGATCTCACTATCTGAAACCGGGGAGGAAAACACCCTCTTCTCTTTTGGATAATAAAAACATTCGAATGAAGTAAAGATTCAGAGATGTGTAGAGAAGAGAGATGAGCAACGTGACAGACTCCGTGAAAGACTCATCTGTGTTTCAACCAATGGACCCAGTCATCCCTGATGTCAGCCCTGTCTCCTTTTCCCGAAATTTAATTCTCTTCTCTTAATTCTGTGAGCTTCCTCAATGCCCTTCCAATAATTTCCACTGCTCTCCCTTTTTTTTAGTTACAAAGAATTAAGATTAATAGGTGGAAGTCACATTGTAATTGGTTTAAATATGAGTGATTTAAAATACCTCGGAATAACCATAATAAGAAATGGACAGGAACGATATAAATAAAACTACAAAATTTTACTGAAGAACATAAAAGAAGATGTGAATAAATGGGAAGTCCTACCATGTTCCTGGGTAACAATGACTATTATAAAGATGTCAGTTCTTCTCAAATTAATTTATAGGTTTAATGCAACTCCAATCAAAATCCAAATAGGATATCTTTTGGAGCTTGAAACGGTGATTCTAAAGTTGATTAGCTAGAAAAAATAGAGAAGAGCCAAGCCATTTTGAAAAAAGACAATTGATGAAGGGAACAGTGAACACCTACTGGGTGCCCTCCTTGACTTAAAAGAATTCAATAGTTACAGCCTCTGTAACTGTCTCTGCTATTTAAAGTGATCTTTGCCTCCGGGCACAGTTTATTGGTCCCTGGATATACTCCCTTTTGCTTAAGGTAACTTTAATAAATTTTTGTTACTTGTAACCAAAAAACTCTTACTACAGGAACTTTCCCTACAATGTACTGAAATATATTAAAACAGTACATAAAACAGTACAAATATGTATCTTTGGGGCAGAATAGCCATAAATAGGTACTATTACTTATAAAAATGATGTTAATAAAGTTATCACATTGTAATGTATAAAAGAAAAATTATTCAATAAGTTGGCTTGCTGTGATAAGTTAAACTGTCAATTTACAACATATATTAAAATAAATTCCAGGTGTTAAATGTGCAAAGTGTTCAATGTAAACAAACAAAGAAATATTAAAACATGTGCCTGAAACATAAAATCAATGTTTGCCAAAGTCTGGTTTAAAAGCTAAAAGAATACTCAGGGAATTGTTTAAACTATTTACTTGTTCTTGAGCTGAACAAAGACTTGTCTAAGCACAAAATCAATGGGCTAAATCACAAGGGAATCAGAATCAAAGATTTGACTACATGAAAAATTTAAAAGAAACCGTCAAATGTTGAAAAGTAAATTACAAAACAAAAATGTCAGACAAAAAGTGATTCGCAGGTTAAATCAAAAAGGAAAACACTGAAGCTTCAATGGAAAAAGATGCAACAACAATGTACAGACAAATCTCAGATACGGAAATATAAATGACCCAGAAATATGTGAAACAATTCACTATTAGTAGTTACAAAATAAGACATCAGACATGTCATTCTATTCTACCAAAAAACAAAGACTCTATAAAATGTATAAAATTAAAGGCTGATGAAATTACTTCAAAAATAAGCAGTCATACGAGAAATTGACACAACATTGTAAACTGATTCTACTTCAATAATAATAAAATAAATAAATAAATAAATAAATAAATAAATAAATAAATAAATAAATAAGCAAGCGAGCAGTCATGCCCTCCTATTGAGAGTCTAAATTGGTATTTTTTTTCCAAAGTGCTTGGCAACATATATCAAGAACTTTATGAAAGGTCCATATTCCTTTTCCCAAATTCTTCTTCTAGGAACCTAACCTACCATGATTATTAAAAGCACAAAATGTAGCTCTTGCCCTCAACAGCATAACTATGAATGAAAACATAAAGCTGACAGCCAGAGGGAGAAGGGAGGGAGGACGAGAGAGGGGAGGCCTTAAGCCCCTGGTTCTAATCCTGGAGGCTCCTAGAACAGCTCTGGTTCCTCAGAATCAGTGAGATATCTCAGGACACTTCCAATGAATCCTTCCCTCACTTTCCTTAATTTCTGTCCCTTGCACAAGGACACTGTTAACTAACAACCCCTCTGGCCTGAAATAGCTATCATTTCCTTCTGCTGGATTAATATACCATATAATCTTTGGTAAGAGGCACTGATTGCTTTGAGTCATGGTAGCTGGTTGTAGCCCAAGCTTTATTAGTTTGGAATATTATGATCCAATACTGGCACCTTCCACGGTGTCTACCTAAACACAATATTAAATTGCCAAAATCTTTCATGGATGAGAAGCATTGGTGAGATTTTTATCAAAGACAAGGCAATGTTTACTAGACTAAGTAGAACAGAAGCAAAAATTAGAAGAAACTTACTGGACTTAGTCCCAATTAATGAGATTAAATTGGCTCATGTGGTGCTGTGAGTAAGTGATTTCATAAAATTGATCAAAACACAATGAAATTCAACATCCGGACTGAATGCCCTTGAATCCTTTCCTTGCTTGATGGATCAAAGCCTTTGGCACAGTTGACCGCTGCTCTCTTGTCTCTCTCCTCAGCCTTCACAATTCCACACACCACTAGTATTTCTCATTTTTTACCTTCTCCTCTGGTTTTAAACAATAGTTGGATTAGTTCAAATAAGGGATAGACTGCTGTAACAAAAGACAAAAAATACTTACACAATTATTTCTCTTGTAATATTTTATGTTTGTGGTCCATGAATAATAAAGTGGCCCACCGGTTTGCAGAACCTGTGATCCTTTTAACTTACATCTCTTTGGTATGGCCATTCATGTGGTCTGAGTTACTTCACTACCATGTCTGTATTCAGGTCCACGGGAAAGGGGGGACATGCTTCTTTTCTGTAATGGGCATGACCTAGAAATTGCAGACATCTTTTCTGCTAAATCCCATAGGCCAGAATCTAGTCATGGGCCACAACTAACTACAAGGAGCCTGGGAAATATAGGTCTCTATCAGGGGAGCTGTATACCCTGCTAAACCTCTGTTTCATAGAAAAGTAGCACTCTCTAACCCACCTTCTATATATACTGATGTTTACTAAATATATTTCTTTAGCCCAGATTTCTCTTCTGAAATTCAGAACTATTTACTCAACCATTTACTGAGCATTTATTTATTCAACAAATATTTAACTGAGCATCTGTGTTATCAGTCACAAGAATAGAGGCTTCTTCAATTTAGATGTTATTCAGAACCCTAAGATGTTCAAAACTGACCATGTCGTGTTTCCCAAACCCTCCTTCTTCCTATTTCAGTCATTTGCACCATCATTCAACCAGCTGCCCAACTCAGAAATGAGTGTCTCTTACTTACATTCTCTCCCTAACTCATCCAGTCACCAGGCCAAGTCAAATTTACCACCAAAACATATCTCCATTCGAGTCACTCTTCTCCACACTTCTTTACTCTGTATCTAAAACTCTGTCTCTCCACCTCTGTCTTTACCTTTATCTTATCTCTCTTTTAAACAGAGGTATAACATAGATGCAGTGAAGTATGTAAATATACTAATAGACACGTAAAACTTAACAAATTTTACATATGTACACACCCATTTAACTGCCATGCAGATCAAGATACCCTTCAAAGTTCTCTGTGTCCTTTCCCTGTCAAGCATTAGTTCTCTTAGATAACAGTACCAGCCTTTTCAATGATGGAGTGTATTGCAATAAACTCACTCATCATCTTTCAGTTTCTTTCTCGTCTTTGTCTCTCTGTTGCTGTCTCTCTCTCTCTTTTTTTCCTTGCCTCGGGGGCTTCACTTCACCTCTATTCTCCCTTTCCCCCTTTTGCCTGACTAATCCTACTGTGATTCAGATCTCTGTTTAGACATCACTTTTTATCGAGAAGTCCTGTTAATGCTGGCATGAGGATTTGCCTAAATAATTTTGTTATGGTTATCTTAGCTTGGGAAAAGGGAAAAGAAAATTCACACTGAATATGTTTTGATTTGGAACATACTATTTTCGGTCAGTGGATTAGAGATATTTTACTGCTCAGCAAGACCAGGTCACAAAAATATTTTCATTCCTAACATTAGTTTAAACATTGCTACTGTAAGTTAGCTATAGCAGCAAATCAGTGACATTTAGGCCCTAGCTCCTCTGAGTGGTTCTCAGGATGAAATGTTCAATTGAAAAGTAAGCTCATATTTATTTTTAGTTAACTAATTTTTTAACCAATTACATACAGTAAAGTACACACATTTTGGTGTAGTGTACAGTTTATGAATTTTAACAATTGGGAAACTAACACCCCACTTGAGATGTAGAATTTTCCCATTTCCCCAGATGGTTCCTTTGTGCCTTTTTAGTCAATCCCTCCACCAGGCAGCTGCTGTTCTGATTTCTATCACAATCCATTAGCTTCATATGTCCTTAAATGGCAAAGAAGTAGAATCATATAGCATGTACTCTTAGATGCTGGACTTCTTTGGCCCAACCCATGTTTTTGAGATTCATCCATGTTGTTGTATATATGAATAGTTCATCATTTTTTCTTACCAGTTTTCCAGTGCAGCGTATATACAACTGGTTTATCCAGTTTATCAGTTTTCATGTTGGTAGATTTATGGGCTGTTTCCTGTTTACAGCTGTTATAAACATTCTTTCAAAAGTCTTTTTGTAAACATATGTCTTCATGTTTCAAATTTAATTAAAAGCCTAGAAGTTGAATAGCTGAATCATAGAATAAGATATTTTTATCTTTGTTGGAAACTGCTAAACAGTTTTCCAAAGTGTTCGTACCATTTCACACCCTAACTACAAATGTATGCAAGCTCTAGTTACTCCACATCCATATCAAAATCTGATGTTGTTTGTCTCTTTAATGTTTGCCATTTTAGAACTATGAAATGACATCTCATTGCAGTTTTAATTTATGTTGTCCTGAAGACTAAGGATGTTGAGCACCTTTTCTAGGTTCCTCTTCTGGAATTCCTAGGGTATGGCGTTCCTTTTCATTCTTACAAAATGGCTGCTGGAGCTCTAACTGTCACTCTGAATTGTAGGCAGAAGAAAGAACCAAAGGATCCAGGTCCTGAAGTCATGCATCTGTTGAGTCTTTTGCAGAAACCCTGGTTACTGGTTTCTGCTTATATCTCATTGGTCAGAGTTATGTCACATGGTCACTCCAGTATGCAAGGAAGGTTGGGAAATGTAGTTTTTTAAATTGGTATTCTGGGTATCTCTTGGTGGGCCAGAAAGCAACTCAAAACTTAGTGACTTAAAATGAAACGTGTTTTTTCTAACAAATATACCATTTAGGCAAAACCCAGCAGAAATGGCCTGTCTGTGCTCCACTCATCATCAACACAACAGTAGTTGTTACTGGCTTCTGGCCAAGAAGACTCACACAGTTGGAACTGTGGTTAGAACACCTACACACGACCTTTTCATGTGGCTGCTTGGCTTCCCACACCGTAATGGCTGAGTCCCAAGGGTGAGGGTCCCAAGAGAGACTTAGGTGGAAACCATATCACCTTTTATGACTTAGGCCTGGAAGTCACACAGCATCACCTGTGCTGTACTCAATTCACTGTGGCAAACACAACAGGCTGCTCAGGTTAAAGGCGAGAGGGAACAGATTTTACCTCTTAACATGGGACTGGCAGGTTCTGGAAGAGAATATAAGATCGAAATATTGACATGGCCATTTGAGGGAAGTATAATCTGTTACAATTGGGCATGTTACTTGCCTCGAACCGAAGTGGGGTTCTCTTAACAGGAAAGATGTGGTAAATAGATATCGGGTAGGCAAAGTGAGTCTCTATCACATTCTTTACACACCACATTATAGTTTTTGGCTTTGCCACTAGACTATGATCTTCATGAGGGCAGCAGCCAGGTTTGTCTGTCTTATCAATTATCGGTTCCTTAGGGCTTAAGGGAAAAAAAAGAGGCATTTCAAAAATATTTGTCAGTGAATGATTATTAAACCAAATAAAAATATAGAGAGATTATCTGTTTCAAAAAATAAACTGTGATGTAAGCATTAGGAAGGAATAAAAAAGTTGAAAATTTTGAAGTCAATAAACTTCAAGAGTCTAATAAACATATATACTAAGGATTAAAACAAATTGCCTCATTCCACCTTTTAAAACAGATCACAAAATAAAATATTACCTTCTTGATTAGAAATCTGTGCATGAATAAATGGTTGTCTAATTAGTATATGGAAAGAAATATTTCTTAAAAAGGCTAACGCATGCTTCAGTGCGGTGATCAAGGACCTCTGGCCAATCCCCGTGATTTTTGTATATATTTTTTCAGATTGATTTAGAATACCCAACCATCGACCATTGCTTGCTACTGCTGGGGACGGTTTGGAAACTGCAACATCCCTAATCCTTCCTGGATTAGTAGTGAGGTCAAGTACTTGCTCATTTGTTAAGTTTTCTCTTCCTCCTCCTTAAATACATTGTTGGTTCAAGTGGCTTAAAATCTTTTCTGACATTATCTTTGATATGTTTAAAACTTTTTATTGTTTTTGTTAGTTTTATAAGCCCTTTCCAGGAGATCTTCAAAGTTTTTTTTCTCAGTCCATTTAATAACTAGTTTACCATTTACCATGTTTTTGCATGGGACATTCCTAAAGACTGTGTGACATTCTTGTATCGTGGTCATTTTAACTTGCAAATCTAATCATGTTACTCCTCTGCTCAAATTATTTCAGCAGCTTCCCGTCAGCACAGAAAAATCTGAACTTCTTAGCATGACATACAAGGCCCTCCTGGAGCTGCTTCCTCATCTCCCACCCAACTCCTTCCCTCGGGCTGCTGAGCGCACTGTGTGCTTCCTCTGGTCTCTGTGCCTCCCCACCCCACCCCTGCCTAGTGTCTTTCCAGGTTGAGGGAAAACGATCTGTTCAGTGTTTCCTCCAATTTCCCTCCCCCTGGTCCACAGGAAAACCCCTTACCTTTTGGTCTCATCTCAAGCACTAACTCCTTGTTGCCCCCGTTCCTGATCTCCCCTCACAGCTTGGGTGCATCTTCTTTGTCTTGGTTTACATATCTAAATCTGAATTAAATTAAAAAAGAATTTTTTTCTTCATAGTGAGCAATTTTACACATAATCTTGGTGGAAGAAACCAAGCACCACAGTTTCTTTAAATGGCATTTATTATTCTTTCCTCTTCCCACATCGTTTTTGTAGGAGCAGTAGGGAGGTACCAGGGGAGAAAGGCATCCTACTCCCCATGTTGGCTCTTTTCGTACTTAGTATTGTCCAGAGAAGGAGCAGATAGGTGGAGAATGGAGATGCTCCTCCAGGAAGGCCAAAGTGGAAGAGGCCACACTCCTTCTTGGAGTGTCTTCTGAAAGATTTACCCACTCATCTGGGTGCAGGTGTGATTTGGGAGGTGACTGAAGAAGCTTGGACTCAGGCCCTGCTGATACCGCTCCACCTGGCTTCCCATCGACTACCTTCTTCCTTCAGCAGCTTTTAGGGTATCTTTCCCCATCTGCCCAGCGGACAACCACCCATCCTCTCTGTCCTCTGGGCCTCCTGCCCTGGCAGAGATTCCTTTTCAATGTGGCACTGTCAGACAAAGCTGCTATGATGATTGAAGGGTAAAGAAACCAACAGACAAAGACAGCAGATAGCTTCTTTAACATCCGTGGACACAGACACTTACAGAAACAGTCAGACAAAGCCAGAAACAGCACAGGGTGCTCCCGGTTGGATTTGCAGACCTTTCAAGCTCCCCATAGCGCCCATTTGGGAAGAGTGAGACATCTCTGCCATTTTCACAGGGGATTTCCCATCTTCCCTTTGCCTGATTTTCTGGAGACTCTGCAATTGATATGTCTGCTCTCTAGCTGCAGGCAATTGATGTAAATTAAACTTAGCACATTCTGGAGTGTTTATTGGGAGACTAGGTGAGCTGAAAGGAATTTTCCCAGTAAAGCATCTTGTAAGAGGCCCAGGTTTCAGGGTTGCTTTTGTTTGCTCCATTTCCATGCATGGTGTTTCCACACTTATTAGGGTTATCTCTGTATGATTGTGAGAGACACAGCATGTCAGCAGCATGGAGTCTAGAGTCAGATTGCCAGGGTATGAATTTTAGGGTGACCACTCATGCTGGTTTCCTCAAGACTGAAGAGTTCAAGGGGGATGCAGGACTTGTCAGTGGACACTTCTGGGCAAAGCAGACAGTGGGTCACCCTAGACCTTTGTTACATACTAGCTGTGTGAACTAACTTCCCCAAAGCATTTAACCTCACAGTGCCTCTGATTGTTCAAGGCTAGAATGGTGGTAATAATAAAATCCTAACATCAGGAAAGTATTAACGGGGTTTAAAAAGTTAATATTTGCAAAGTGCTTAAAACGGTGTCTGGCATATATAAGTGTTTGTTAAATTAAAAAATGAAGGAAGACCTAATTTCCCCTGGGGTATAATCTCAGTGTCCACGCAATGCTTGCATTTTCTGCCATTATTTTAGAGATTTGCAAAAGTGGGTTTCTCATTTCTCTACGAATTTTTATATACACATGGAAAAATTCTGACTAATCAAGTTTTTACCGTCTGATTTGAACGTATAACAATACATACTCAAAAACATTTCCATAGTAATGTTGAATGACGAAATAGTATTTTGTAAAGTGATGTGAATAATAAAGAAGGACCTCTGATTGTGAGGAATGTCCTCCAAACCTCTGACCTTCTTTCCTTTCTACTTTCATGCTATTTTGAACAAAGCGTCATCATAGTAATTATTGTATTGTATTAGAAGGAAGGATGAACAAGGGGTAGGATGTGAATACAAAGGGAGAGCCTGCGCTGCAGCTGACAGCAGGGAGGGGAAAGGCAGCATGGACCGGGGGCTGTTGGCATGTGGATTCTTACACCAGAAATGAGACCCAGTGAGTCACACCCCACCTATCAGATTAGCCACTCCTCCTCTCATGGAGGGGAGTGGCTAATCTAATCATATATAAAGCAATAAAAAGTGTTAATCCCACAGTCTACGGAAAAAATGGATGGATTAGGGGTTTTTCTCCCCAACTACAGCCTTTTGATGAAAAGACCCCTTCCTTTAAAATACTTGTTAAGGTTTTGAAGTTTTAACCCTTAGGGCTCAAATCTAGAGCAGTGCTCTTGACAAAGTGAAGTCCATGCCAACCTAAACATTTAAAAATAACAAGATCTTTAGGTTTTTCGTGAACCCCATGAAAAGGACCCAGAGATCCCCAATACTTCTTTAAAAATTTTGTTTTAATTAAAGTATAGTCAGTTTACAATGTTGCATCAATTTCTGGTGTGCAGCATAGTGTTTCAGTCATATGTATGCATGCATATATTCCTTTTCATATTCTTTTTCATTATAGGTTACTATAAGATATTGAATATAGTTCCCTGTGCTATACAGTAGAGATTTGTTGTGTATCCCCAATACTTCTTTTTTTCCCTTTCTCTTTTTTTTAATTGTAGTATAGTCAGTTTACAAGATTGTGTCAATTTCTGATGTACAGCACCCAATACTTCTAAAAATCCTCCCTTTCTTCTCCCACTGATACTCTATTCAGCCAGGCAGCCCAGCCCTCATCTCCCTGGAGTCCACCCCCCGGTTCTTCCCTCCACTATTTTCACTCTCAATCCTAGAGGCATTGGTTCTTCTTCCACTTTATTATACAATTGACTTAAATGCTTGGCTACAGTGTTGACTAAGAATATTTTTATGTTCTAAATCTATACTGTCCTTCCAATTTGCTAGCACCATTGTGGCTACTGAACACTTGAGATGTGGCTAATCCAACTTGACAAATATTGCAAGTGTGTGTATACACACTGAATTTCATAGACTTAGTATGAAACAAAAAGATAAAATAACTCATGAATAATCTTTACATTGATTGCATATTAAAGTGATAATATTTTGGGTTAAATAAAATAGATTATTAAAATTAATTTCATGCTTCTTTTCCTTTTTAAAAAATGTATCTATTAGAACACTCAAAATTCTGTATGTGGCTCACATTACATTTCTATTCGACAGTATGGTTTCAGGTGAGGGGTTAGCAAACCTTTCCTGTAAAGGGCCAAATGGAAAATACTGAAGACTTTGTGGGCTATATGGTCTCTGTCACAACTTTTCCATTCCAACCTCATTGCACAAAAGCAGCCATAGATAATACATAAATGAGAGCTTTAGTGTTTCAATAAAACTTTATTTATAGACATTGAAATTTGAATTTCAAAAACTTTTCACATGTCATGGAATATTCTTTAACATATTTTATTTAAGTATTTAAAGATATAAAAGCTTTTTTTTTCTCTTTTTTTCCAAAAGGCTTGCAGCCTAGTTGGTCCTCCTGGCTGTAGCTTGTCCACCGTAGATTACCCACAACTGTTCTATACGTTCTATACCAACAATGGGATCCCAGGGATAAGATTATCTTTCCTACCACAAAAAAGGTCTCCAGGACTAGGCTGGTTGAATAAATGAGGGAAATGCAGAGAGCAGAACTGTAGGTAATGGGAGGAGGGTAACCGAGCCTAATGGCGCAGCCTGGACTCAGTGTCAACTGAGTTGCCATTCAGATAAGTGAGCCTTGAGTCTCCAGACCTTCTGACTTTTTATTTCTAGGAGAAGCAGGGAATTCAAATCTTATGTAGATTACAAATTTCTTTTCTCCTCACTTCCTATGATTCCCCCATCATGATTTTATTCTTTGTGAAAATATATTCTTTCCTGAAAATGGATTTTAAGTGACTAGTATATGAGAACTGCCATGACTCAAACAAGGCCCAGTTTTTATTTTAGTTTTACTATGGTTGTTTCACGAAAAATGAGTACTTAGAAAACTGTGTGTGTTCATTGAAAGAAAATAAAAACCAACATGAAAGCTGACTTAGGGGTTTTAAAAGTACTGCTTTCATCTTTGGTTTAACAGTTATGTGGGGGCCATCTTTATTTCTAGTTTAAATAAATTTTACACTATTAGCTTAAAGAAAAGTTATTCTGAAATGATTTTTTTCTGTTGCTACAATAGAATAAGATGTCTCAAATTTGCTATTTTGGGAAAGTCTGCTGTTCCTGAGCTCTGCCAATTGGAGACAACTTCTTGATGTCAAAGAACTTCCTTTTTGAGAAATGTGCTTGGCTCAGAACTACTTCTGCTCCTCAGTTTTGCCAAGTGAGCTTGCTTATACCCAAGAGTTAAATCATTTTGTCTTTGACATTAAGGAGTAGTTTGGCCAACTTATATTTAGGTCAATACTGTTAAAAGGAAAAAAATCTTCTAAGATTGATTTAATTCTGTTTTGTAGCATTTTAAAGTATATTCCTATGAGTGATTTCATGTATATTCCTGTTCTTGACTCCAAACACGTAAAATTAAATAATGAAGCCTCTGCAATTACTTTCAGACTTAATTTTTCAAGGTTTCTACCCATGAAACCCAAAGTAGCTTTTCAAAATTTGATCAAATACTAGAGTAGGGGAAGAAGAGTGACATTAAAAACTGCTGCTACAATAAAACCAGAACCAGGACTATTTTAATTTATCCTACTTGGAAGAATGAAGTTGGGTGCACCTTACCCTTGACGGTATTTGTTGAGAAAGACAGAATCTTGCGTGGGGATAAATGCCCTTGCTTCTCCATTTCCAAATTGTAAATACTTATAAAATTTCAACATTGCCTTTTAGCAGATGTTATTTCTCTACATAGTTCCAAGTATTTCTTTCCTGTACCTTCTCTCTTTTTTTCTCTTCTTTAAACATCACTCCTCCCAAAGTGCCATTCCCACTGAATTCTATCTAGAACTGCAATATTTAATTCTGTGTGTGCTTTACATATGATAGATATATAATAAATATTTGTTAAACAAAGATATTAGGGAAACTGGTTATTCTTTTTTGTGACTTATTTTTCTAATCCATTCCAACGGTTTTACAGATTGAAATCCAGTAGCAGAAGCAATTTCATTCACTTATATCTTAAGTGCAAGTTTTACTTATAATTAGGATTAGAGGAATCACAATTTCTTCTCATTCTTCCCCCGAAAATAAAACAACCAAAATCAAAGCCTTGAGTGTCTGACAGTGAAAACATTTGTACCAAGTTGGTGAGTCAAGGAAGACAAAACCATTTGGGATATTTTGTGCTGTGACCTGGAAACTCTCTTTATATCTTTTTCCTGCCAAAGGCAAATGATCCCTGCCTTCAGGCTCAACTGAAGTTTTGGCTTACTTGTTTTAGCTCACAAATCAAAACGTCAGGAGTATGATGGAATCAGTACACAGTTTTAAGTGTGTATTGACATGAGAGAATTTAAAGTCTTGACTGAAGGAAAAGCTAAGAGATATGACAGCTCTGATGGACCCCTGGTGCCTTTTGTTTACAGGGTAACCACAATTTGGGTAAGAACCACAGTATAACAACTAATTAATTGAGAAACTATATGGAGTATTCCTATGCAGTTGGCGTTACTGAAAGAAAATCAAAACCTATCTCTAAAACTTTGCCCTTAGAGTAGAAAGAATTTTTCCACAACATAGTTTGGATTTTATTTTTCCCTTAAAGTGGTTTGGATTTATCTTGTTTACTTGTTCTTTATTTGGAGTCTAACTTTTTTTCCTCCACTTATTTCACTCACTGACCTTCTCTGCTCTGACAGACATTTTAAGGAATGAGTGGTGCCTCCTCTCTCAAGTTTGGAAAGGAAACCCAGAGCCCTCTACCTTGTTCCTAATTTGTCTACTCTTGCCCCATTCCTCCATGGTACATGGTTGACAAGAAGTTCCCCATAAGGATCCTGGCCCTAAAAATGAGAGCTGGAAGAGCAATCTGTTCATCTATTATTTGTTCAAAACTGCCGGCCAATCTTTAGACATTGCCATTGCCTGTACTAGATCAAGAAAAGGTCCTATTCCTGATTCTGAGAAGCGCTAACCTGACAGGTGTCAGAGGTAGGTGACCTTTAAAGAAAATATTAACTGAGAATAAAAGCATTAGATGGTTTCTAAATGAGCCAAGGCTACTCATCCAGCTGCCCTTGAGCCATAAAAAAGGAAAGTCACTACATTATACACCGGGTCAGTGATAAAAGCCATGAAAAAAAATAATCTTTCTAAGTTAGACAATGCTGATATTGGCAGACCTTGAACGCTATTAAAACACACATACACACAGTTCTTTTTGAGAAATGTTTAATGGCACACAATTAAGCGGTCTGTAGAATTAAATGACCTTTAAATTGTTGTAATCTCACGAGGGAAACCTTTCACACACAGCATCTACTTTTGAAAGAACATTCATATGAAAATATTGTCACTAATTCAGTAGGGCATGCCAAACCCATGTCATGTGCCTTGCTCCCATTTGGAGTTCTTCATCGCCAGAGAAAGGCTGAGATCACTAAAGAGGCTGACCTCAAACATGTCAGTCAACCAAAAGCCATCACACTATTATAATTCAAAAACAAATTTGGTGGTGAGCAGAAAGGGGAGAGTAGAAAGCCTTAAAGGGCAAAACAAATAAAAAATCTAACCCTTCATCTTTTCTTTCAAATAAAATCCTTTAGATTATATTTTCTCTCATTTTCCCTACTTTTGTCCCTGTTAAGCATTTTTTTTTAAGGAAACAAGAAGATATTCTATTGAAAAAACATATACTGAACTGTGAATTCAGAAATTAGTTCTGAATCTTAAGGATCATTTTCCCCCTAAAACTTGTATTTTGGGGGAAAAAAAATCCAAAGTAGTACAACGATCACTTGTATTCCTTTGCAGTATGTCTCTCACTCTCAGTGTAAAACTATATATAACTTTATGTATTTGTTATTTTGATTGATCTACTTGAAAGTAAGTTATAAGTTATAGACATCATGACACTTTCCTAAACTCTTCAGCATGTATTTCCTAAGAACTAAGAGGGTCTTCTATATAATTACAAAGCAATTAGAACATTCACTTCATTTAACCGTAATACCATCAATATAGAGTACGTATTCAAATTTCCTCAACTACTCCAGAAATTTCCTTAGATTGTTTTCTTTGTTTGTTTATATGTTCATTTTTGGATCTAGAATATAGTCAACTACTAAGCACTGTATTCAGTTGTCATGTTTCTTTGATTGCCCTTAGTCTGGAACACTTCCTCATTTTTTTTTAAAGGAGATACGTTACCTATGATATTGATTTTTCAAGAATCCAGGCCAGTTATCTTGTAAAATGTCCCACATGAGCTGGATTTGTCTAATTTCTTCCTCACAGTTATTTGCAAACACTTCCGGTGGGAATAATACATAGGTGATGCTACGTGATTTTTACCACATCACATCAAGGGGCACACAATGTCAGCTCTTCTCATTATTGGTAATAAGTTTGATCACTTGGTTAAGTCATGTCCATCAGATTTCTCCACCCTAAAACCTTTTTGTCCCTTTGCAATTAATATTGTAATCTGCGGAATGATACAATAAGGCATTGTATCATTGTGAATAATACATTCTTCAAAAATCTTTCACTTCATACTTGCAACATATATTGATGAGCCTCGACTAATCTGTTACTGCATTGGTTGCTGCAAAATAATGACTTCTTACTCTATCATTCCTCTTACATATATAAATTAGCTAGTATTTTATTTTTACCTGCTTGTTAATTTGTTAGAAGTATCATTACAAACTCATAGATTCTTCTTGAGACTCAAATTGTCAAACTGACCAGTTGAAATCCTTAAAAATGAAATTTTGATTTGCAAATACTCTCAGTGCTTGTCTGTGACCTTGGTAAATATTTCAACCATCTTTCTTTTATTTTCTTTTTCTTTCTTTCTCTCTCTCTCTCTTTCTTTCTTTCTTGGTAAGGATTACTGCCAATGCCATGGCTAAATCTTTTTTCTTTCTTAAATAGAGATGCAAGTGAAAAACAAGGGTTTATTGTTAAGTGCTTAATAACATCTTTCATTTTTGGTAACAACCTATCAACTCTAAGGCAATAATTATGAAATGCCTTAAAATAAATGATAGTGTAAAAGGCAACCTATACTTGTATCCTGATTTTTCAAAGGACTAAGAAGAGTGGCTGACCTTCAATGGACAGCCAATAAAAGTTAACTGAATGCACTGAATTAATAATAAAACCAAAATGTCAAAGTCGTGAAAAATAAGCCAAAAGATTGAAGTAATATATAGTAAGTGTCTAATTGTATAGAAATAAGTGAAGTTATTTGCTATTCATAAGTGACTTTTATCCCTTTGTTACAATGTGAAATTCCCCCCAAATTGCTACCACTACAGTTCAGAAGGTAGTCTTTCCCAGAGAAAGATAAATACTGTATGTTATCACTTACATATAGAATCTAAAAAATAGAACAATTGGGTGGGAAGGGATAGATTGGGAGTTTGAGATTTGCAGATACTAACTAATATACAAAAAATAGATAAACAACAAGTTTATACTGTATAGCACAGGGAACTATATTCACTATCTTTTAGTAACTTACAATGAAAAAGAATATGGAAACAAATACATGTATATTCCTATATGACTGAAGTATTGTGCTATATACCAGAAATTGACATAAAATTGTAAACTGACTATTCTTCAATAAAAATATGTTGAAAAATAAATAAAAATAAAAAAATAGAACAAATGAATGAATACAATAACACAGAAACAGATGCATATATAGAAAACAAACTAGTGGTTACCAGTAGGGAAAGGAGTGAGGGAGGGGCAAGATCAGAGCAGGGAATTAGAAGGTACAAACCACTAAATAAAAAACAAATAAGATACAAGCATATATTGCATAGCACAGAAAATATAGCCAATATTTTATAATAACTTTAAATGCAGGTTAACCTATGAAAACATTGAGTCACTATGGTTGTACATCTGAAACCAAGATAATATTGTAAACTATACTTAAAAAAAGAAAAAAAAGAAGATCGTCCTTCCCTAATTTTCTCTTACTTGACTTTTTGGAGAATAGAAAGTAGAGCTATATAATTAGTACTAGTCTTTAGGAGTTCTTTGATTCAGCACACTGGTTAATAAATATTCTTTCTTTTCTATCAATTTGTATTGCTTCCTAGATCAATAGTTTTTTGTTTGTTTGTTTTTTTGCCAAATCCCTCTATCTTAGGAATTACAAATTGCTTACAAGTTAGAAAGTGAGGTCCAAAAGATATTATAGGGACTAACATACAAATTTTTCTGTGAGAAAAATTATAAATGGAAACTGACAGAGGCAGTCTTGTACATTTTGTATAGTTAAAAAAATAAAAAAACCCTGGCTCTAACATAAATTCACATTAAAAAAAAACTCCCACACATAAATTGTGTCATTGTAGATTATCTACAAAGTGGATAATATGCTCATGGATTATTCAGAGCTGACTGTAAATAGTTTAACTCAACCAGGATACTTGATCCTACCAGAAAGTAGTAAATCACTCACTGCTTAGAGGCTTAGTATTATTTTCAAACCACTCTCAGACCATTTAATACACGGAAGGGAGTCATTTCTTCTTCCTAAATTTCTTTTACAGTTTTAATTGAAGTTTGACCTGTCAACATTAGTTCACAGGCCCAATATGTTATTTTTCCATTTTTATCAAATAAGGCAAAATATAGTTTATGATTTTATGATAAAGTGATTATTTTAACTTTCCATTCTTAATGTGTGAATGGGAGAGATGAAATCATATATAAAAACAGAATTTCCTCCTTGAAAAATCAAGGAGGTCAAATCATTATGTAAAGAAAGATAGGAAATTCAGCAATAGCCTTTGAAGAGATGCCAGAAATATATAAAGATATGGTAAAATGGTCTACTTTTTAGATAGATTGTTTTACAGCAAGTAGTTTCAATTTAATATGTATTTTACCTATAAATATTCCACTGGGATTCTTGTATGTACTAGGAAGACATTTTCAATCACACTATATCAACTGACCTCCAATATTTATCTTATTTCATACTGTTGGTCTTACATAACATCCTTGACTAATTTGCAGGCCTTGAGGTGCTATTTATTAAATTAGGGATGCAGCCCACTAAATTAATAAATTATTACTGTGGAGGCACTCTTGTCTTCTGAATGTATAAGTGCATTGCTTAAATTACTCTCAGGGAATAATTTACACATGAAGAGGCTCTGGTGTTAAAAAAGCTTTGTCTTTTTCTTATCTCTGGAAATAGTCCTGGACTAGATGCTTAAGTGGGTATCAAAGCAATTGTTTTTTCAAAGTGGTAATGACTTGTACTATTCACAGGTTCCCAATACACTATCCTGGAATCGTGAATGAAATATAATGTTTAAAATCTAACACTTTTGAACCAAAAATTTCCATAAGAAACAGAGAGACTGTCTCAAATGAGAAAATATGCTCATGATCTTGAAAAGGCTTAGTAAGCTTCCTTTCATTGTAAGATTTTTTTTTTTCCTTAAAAGAGGCTGCAATAAGGTGAACATAGAAAACGCTTCAGATCAAGGAAAAAGAAATTAGGACCTGGCTACTGTTGCAAAAAACATATTACTCCCCTCTCATCATTTTTTAAGTATTAAAAGGTGGAATTGATAGCAGTGCCTCCTGGCTTCTAATCTTGTGCCACTGTTTCTTGTCCTTGGGCAGGTCATGTCAAATTTGCATGCTGCTCGCTTATGTGTAACACACATCTCTACCCCAAATTTAGGTATTATAAAATTTTTAAAAAAGAAATGGTTTTGGTAAAACTTCTCCCTTGGGCCATAAATTCTGACAGTAGGAACCCTGTCACTCTTATATTCTTAGAGCCTAACTTGTACCTGGCACGTAAAGTGGGAGAAATACCATTTTGTTAAGTAAACATGTGGGTGAAGTAGCCAGAGAAAATGCACTATTATGAAAAAAATTCTTATTTATTCTGAGTCTAATATTTGCCAGATTTATGGTTATGTTTCTCCCATTATCCTTCTTTGCTCGATACATCTTCTTTTCCCCCCCAAATCCATACAACAAAGAATGAGCAATGGTTAATTTTTACTGCTTTGATTATTTGATTATTACATCAATAATCTGTCATAACAAATAGGTAAAATTCTATGAAGAAGCAACCACTGCTCCTTGACACCCTAATTACTCTTTAAAGAAGTTGTGTTGTGCTGGAAACCATCCAAACTGGGCTGAACTTCTAAACGAAACAAAGCAATTGCAAATAAAAGGGCTGGAGCCAAAATGATGGTGGTAGGGCAGTGGCAATGATGGGCAGTGATCAGGAGTTAAGATCTGTCCCAGACACTGGGTCTTCTTTTAGTTTTCATCAAGCATTTTATTTGATATGATGAAGTCAGTTGCTTTTCTTTTCTGCTCCTCAAAACTAACCCTATGGTGCTTCGCACTGTGCAAAGTACTACAGTATGAATTTTGGTAAGATAATGGCTTTTTGGAGAAATAAATGGTTTTATCCTTTATCGCTTGCATTTAATTCTTTTTTGTATTTAGAGCTGAAAAAAGTTGTCTCAAAATGTCTTTGCAAAATATTTTCTCTAATTTTCTGTAATTATAGTGTCAAGTATCCAAAAGGTTGTTTCACATTTGTACCTCACTTAAGGTGCAAAGATTTTCAGATATGATGGCTACAAAAATTCATCTGCTGTTATTTCTGTTTTGATTGCTTTTAATTAATAGACAGCTTGTTAGAATGGGTTATAAATAATCTGTTCAAAGACTGGCATAAATTCCTTTGCCCAGAAGTTGAATCTAGAGTATTCAGGGTTTTGTTTCCTTTTCTTTCTTCCCCTCTCCTGGTCTTTTTGTTGCAGAGAGGTCACATAAGGACGTCAGTGGAAGAGCTCCGTGCGCCATCTACTGACGGAATCTATATTTCCAATGTCAGGAGAAAGAATTATCCCTAAGGTTTTTAAAGCATTCTTTGAGAAAGGAAGAATATGGGAAAAGACCCTCTCTGACTCTGTGGCTTTTTGGTGGCTCCTGGAATAAATATGAATGCAGCAAACACGAAATTCAGACAGGAAACATCAGTCTCTCAGCGCAAGTACAAGTCACAGAGAGAATCCTAAGACAGCCCAGTTGGCATTGTTAAGAAGTTAAGCCAAACCCTGAAGTCAACTCAAACGGAGAAAAGGATTGTTGTTTTTTTACCTGCGTCCTAAGCTAGCCTTGCTGCCTATTAGTTACCAACTTATAGGAAATGGCTTTACTAATGGAACATCCAGATAACCATCAGTTTCCAATCTAATTATTCCAAAGGACCTCTCTCCAGTTCGATTATTTAATTTAAAAAATTAATAATGCATAGCAGGTAGATCCACCCTTCACGGAGATCCTAACATATAGTTTGTCTATGTGTATGTAAACTTAGTCCTTATACACACATACAAACACAAATACACATACATCTACAAGATGATATGCATCTATGTACGTGTGGGTCAGTTGAGAAATCTAAACTTCGGGCTTGGATTAAAATACTTCTATCCTCAGCCGTTCTCTCAGTTATTTACTAAATCCAATAGAAGGGTAGAGGAATTGGGGTCCTCAGGCAGAAGAAAATTTTTGGTTGTAAATTGGGGAGAGCAGAGTATCAGTTTTAGGAGTTCAAACCATTCGAGTTGGAGGCTTGGATTGGAAATTAAAATTGGCACGAAGCGGTCGGATCTGATTCGGGTTATCTACCTGTGAGCAGCTGGGAGAACTGAAAAATTAACATCGAGGACTCCTAATGCCCCAACTAACCTCCTTGCCCCTATACCGCTCCCTTTAGTCCCTTTAGTCCAAGGGCCTAGACAATTTGCTTTCGTGGTTTTAAGAAAGAAAAAAGGAAAAGAAGAAAGGAAGAAAGTGGAGCCAAAAAACAGAAGCGAGGCAAGTAAAGATGGAAGGTAGGGAGAAGAGAATGCAGTCAAAGGAAAGATTCAGAAAGCAGTTGAGAGGTGAGGGAAAGGGGGCAGAAAAGAAAGATTAAGAGAGCAAAAAAGGAATGAGGGCTAGGAAGATGTAAGAATCTTTCTTTAACGAACCAAAGTTACACCCATCTTTCACTTTCAAATCAATTGTCTAGATCTTATCCGTTTCCTTTGTAAAGGTTGTCTGCGTTGCTAAAGGAAGCTAGTTAGTACTCCGACCCCGTCCCACGTGTGGCTGCGCTGCTCCGTCCCCCGCCACGGAGACCAAGTACAACTCGAGTGGGAACCGTTGTAGAAGAGCGACTCTGGGAACACTTCTGCGCCTGGTTGTCATCCGGGGAGCCTAACAGGATTAATACCCAGAGATGGATTACGTTGGCTGTCACCAATACGCCTAAAGATTATAATCCAATTTATACACATTACAGTCAGTATTAACTTTATCTGCTATTTTAAGATTCCCAGTTGCCCCGCGCGTCCTCAGAGGACAGTCTTCCACGTTCTGATGCAACCCAGCAGGTTGTCAGGAGAGGAAACCTCCCCAAGAAAACAACTCCGAGCCTGGTCCCCGAGGGTCTGCACCCAGCACTCCCAGGTATCTCGCTCTCACCTGGGCACCGCTTTATAGTGCCTCCCAGCCGGTGATTACCAATGCGGGAGGCGTTCCCTGGGAAGGAAATAGGCTTCTTGTTTCTCTCTCGTTCATTTCATTTAAAAATTTTCTGTGGCGGTGGCAGAAGGGCGGGGGTGAGCGGATGGGGAAGGGGGCCAGGGAATTGTTGCCGGTTATAACTGTCTCAGCAATTGCTTTTAGATACATGTTTGTAGGGTGACATTTCTCTCGCTCTGTCTTTAAATAAGTTTGTTTGGGTGTGAGTTCTTGCCTTTTCAGCACAAAACCATAAAAAGACGTGGTGGAAAGTAAAAGAAAGCTGCCCCCCTCCCCCGAGCGTGCTAACTAATGCCAAAGACTTGATTTAACACCCCTTCTCCGGCGGCTGGGGGCTCTAAGGCAGTGGCTACATTCCAGCAGTTTTAATCCTTTTTTTATTGTAGGGCGAGAGGAGTTTACACAGGGGCTGGGATGGCTCCCCAGCTGGCCTCTCTCCCCATTCCGGCGCCCCCTCCCCGCCGTTCTCCCCACCTCCCCCCCACCCCCCAGCAGGAACCTGTTACTTTAAGCGAGGCGTTCAGTGTGGCGGTGCTGGCCGCCGGGGTTTCGGGAGGCGGCTGGTGATTGGTTCTTTCGAGCTCCCCCTGGCTCACTCGCTCGGCCTCCCCGCGCGCTCCGCCCCTCCCGCGCGCCCTCCCTCCGCCCCGTGAGGCTCGGAGCCCCGGTGTCAGGCGCAACGGCGCATGCTCCGGAATCTCATCCTCTGGCCCTGGAGCTGCTGCTGCTGCTGCTGCTTTTGCTTTTGGGGCTGAGTTTAATAAGCGAGCGAGCGAGCGAGCAAGCGGGCGAGCAAGCGAACGCGGGGGGAAAAAGGCAGAGAATGTCCGCCATCTACCCTCCGCTCCTGGGCGCGCTCTCATTCATAGCAGCCTCTTCATGAATTACAGCTGAGGGGGGCGGGGGAGGGGGGTACCACACAACACCCCAGCAAACCTCCGGGCCCCCAGGCATGGCTAGCTCGGTAAGTACATGCAAAAAAAATAAATAAATAAAAGACCCCCCTTCCCCGCCTTTCCTCCCTCGCCCTGCGCCGCCGCCGCCGCCGCAGCCCAGACAGCGCCAGCGCTCCGCGGTTCCAATTAGAGAAAGGTTGGTACGGCTTGCAGGGAGCTGCTGCCTCTCCCTCAGCCTCCGCTCCCCTCCCTCCCCAACACCCCCCCCCCGCCCCGCGCGCGCACACACACACATACACACTCACTAACACACACTCGCCCCTCCACCCCCCGCGCCTCCCTCCCTCCTCGCCTCTCTTTGCAATCGCAAGAAGCGCACTCTCGCTCACACGCGCGCACTCACACACACACACTCACACACGGTGGAAGGAGGCGAATAATAACTCAGCCATATTTCAGCCGCCGCCGCCGCCGCCGGGAGCCGCGGGCACAGTCCGGGGACGCGGCGAGCAGCCTCGGCGGCCGCTACGATGGTGCGTTCTCCGCGGCGCGCGAGTGTGAGCCGGAGTGTGCGGGCTGACAGCGGCGGGGCGGCACGCAACTTTGCCCCCGCGCCGGGCTGTGCGCAGTTGGGGCTCGGCGACTGTCCGCTCGCCGCCCTGCCTTTTTGAATTTCATTTTTAGGGGGAGGTGGAAGGTACTTTGGGGCCACTTTGGCTCTTGGAAGTGTGTTGCGGGGGCTCTTTTCGGCTGGCCTTGACGATTGCTTGGGGCTTTTCGCTGGGGGGTGCGGGGTGCCTTAAGTTACGGGTGCCTCGGCGTGTTTTCCTGCGGGCGGGCGTGTGTGTGTGTGTGTGACGATGTCTCATTTTTGCTGTGCACGAACCCCGTGGTAAAAGCACGGGAGTTTGTGCCATCGGCAGAGGCTGCTTGTAGTTTCCATTCCGCCTGGCACAGCGCTCCACACGAACGCACACACACACGTACACAAAGACTTGCTCGGCGTGTGCCTGTCGCCGCGGTACTTTCGGGGTGGGGGCTGGCCAGAACCCCCCTCGGGGGTCCCAGCTACCTCCCCTCCCACGCCGGGAAACCGCCCCGGCATCGCCTCCTAATTGTCTTCTAATTTGTTTCTGATGCATTTGTTGTAGTGCTTGTAGTGGCGGAGCGCGCTCGCCCCTCTTCCCCTCGATCCCCGGACCCCCTTCCCGATCGGGGGTAACATTCCGTTACAATCCTGGCCGATGTGAATGCGGTCCCGGGGGCGCCAGGGGCCGGGCCGGCCCGGTGGGGTGTATTTGGGGGTGTGGGGTGTGCGCGCCCACGCGCGTGAAACGTGGATGCAGAGGGCACCGCAGTTTCCTTTTATGTGCGTTTCAAGAAGGAGGAAAAAAATGTCAGGCGTAATGTTCAGTGTCGAACGGTCGCCTTCCTGTTGTTCACGGCTGTCTCTCCTCCCCCCTGCCCGCAGTGTGCCGTGCAGGTGAAGCTGGAGCTGGGGCACCGCGCCCAGGTGAGGAAAAAACCCACCGTGGAGGGCTTCACCCACGACTGGATGGTGTTCGTGCGCGGCCCGGAGCACAGTAACATACAGCACTTTGTGGAGAAAGTCGTCTTCCACTTGCACGAAAGCTTCCCTAGGCCAAAAAGAGGTAGGGCTCGAATACAAAAGGAGCTTGATAAAAAATGTCTTTGCTCGCGGAGGAAACAATCGCTTGGCCGGGGCGGTCCCCCTGCCCCTCTCCCCGCCCCCCCGCGTCGCGCTCGCCGGCGTAGCTCGGGACCGGGGTGCGCGGCGCCGCGCTGGCCAGGTCCCCGCTCCCGCCCGCGCGCGCGCCACTTCGGCTCCGTGAAAGTCACCGCAGAGAAAGGACCGTCAGGTGTCGAGTGTTTATTCATCCCAAGGCAGCTCTCACCGGTCCTCTGGGGTTAGCCGCGGGTTCTGCGGGGAAGGTGCAATTAGTTGTTGGGCTTGGAGTCGTGGGGAGTGGGGCTGGAGGAAATACACAGCCTGTGCCCCTCTCCTTAACCTAGAGAAATTGAGATTTACCTCTGTTGTTAGCAGAGGATGCATGGATGTAGTTATTGTTCCGACCTGAGAAGTCACCTCTCATTAGGGTCTTCTCTGCCTTCCTGCCGGTGTTTGAGGCATTAGGAGCCGGTTGTCATAGACTTCTTTTTGTGGGTTAGCCACCTCTACCCCCCACTGTCAGGATTTTCTCTTTAGTTGAGGGGGGACGCTTACTGGTCCCTAGCCCCCTATGGCACTTGATGGCTCATTCGATTTTGAGCAGCGTTCTGAAGTGTCTGCCCGATGCGATCTGCAGGGAAGACGGTTCCTGCAAAGGTCGAAGCTAAGTTTCAGAGCCACAGTGTTGCCTTGCCTTCTACTTCAGTCCTTCCCCACCATGGTGTTTAGCCTTGGTGTCTGGTTTGCATAATCCTGCTCAGCCTCTGCGGTCCCAAACATCTTCCATAAAGGACAGGGCAGTTTTGGGGGCGGGGAGGGGGGGAAGGAACGGAGTATTATTTTATAGGAAATTTAAAGAAGGTTTAGAGAAATCCCAACTTCTATTCCCTTCAGCCTCTGAAAAGCTACTGTCTGGTTGTTTTAGTTGGATTAGTGGAGGTAACAGTACAAATACAATAAGGTGCTTTGTTTGTGAGCAGGTTTATTTATCTAAGTCGACACAATGGTTGGTAGTTATCTTCCATTTGATCCGTAATCTTTATTGGCATCTAGAACTCCTGCAGTTTCTTAGCGTAACATCATAATAAATCCATTCTGCTTACAGCTACGTTGAAATTATTGAACATTCAGGGGCTTGAATAAAGAAAGGAGAAATGCTGTGTGCCTTAGAGGTGGCAGAGATTTGTGTTGATGCTTATTTTTGTTTCCAGAGCTCATGTACTGGTACGTAGGATTGTATGTTTTGCTTATAGTGATTTATTTTACAGCTGCTCTTGAAAACTTGAACAGTTGCATTTGATGGGCTTTGCTGGATGGTTAATAAATGAATCCAGCTTCTAAGAGAGGGTATGAGATATGCATAGCCTATAGGAATTAACATTTAGATTTTGTTAGCTTTTTATATCAGAACAGAGCCATAGGTACACTTCCTTTTTTCCTCAAAACTGGTAGATGAGGCTGGGTCTGGTGACTCTTGGAATCTTGCTCTCCCTTTTCCAAATGTGTCCGCAGAACCACTGTAAGGAGTTTAAACAAAAGAAACCACCTTGGTACACACTATTACGACTACTTGGCTGCTGTTCACTTAGAGGTGAAATACCCTTTTAAAAAAAGGAATATTTATTATATTAGGAAAACTAAGCTGGTTGGCAGAAGATGTAACTCTTAAGATAACTTTGTTTAGGTGCCTTAACTGTCAACAAATTGGCATTATGAAATTAAGGATGATCAGTCTCTCTGTGTATTTCACCACTGTTCCTCTGCAGCAGTGGGTGTGTTGTGACATTCCCCTTTATTTCCCATACTTAATGATTTTCTGTCCTGCCTGAGGGGATGTGAGAGTGCTACCTGCACAACCCACACCTGGGAGTTTTGTTGCTAGGCGTGGTAAGTGACTTGGTAACACTGATGTCTTCTTAGACGCCTCTAGTGAGAGGTATCTGCTTGTTGGTTGGGCTCTTCAATTTTTATCCTCAGCTGTGGTGTTTCTTTATGTAGTCTATAAGCCATTGTTTAAAAATGTTTATTTTTGGATTTTTATTTGTATGTGTGCTTCCCATGATGTGACAAGTCCTGGGAAAAATGCCAGCTTGCATAGCCCAGGAGAGACCTTGTCATACTGTAATTACACATGATTCAGATTGCAAGAGAAGTTCTCTGTGTTCATTGGGAATAGTTAGTTGTAAATTCAAGTAACACCAAACATGCCACTTAATCCTGAGACTAATTTTTTGGCTTCGAAGGTCTTTCAAAATGATAAGAATAAATACAGAGTATGAATGCCAGGCATTTCTAAGTCTACTTCTGTACCTTTTAAAGGTGTTGTATTTTTGATCTTACAGATTTATAAATAACAGGATTGGAAATGGGAAAAACTGCAAAAATGGCTTTGTGAAAGATCTAAGTTATAAGATATTTAAAAGAAAGGCACATACTCTAAACTGTAAATGGCTATTATATAATGACAATTTAAATCTGTTTCACTATATACAGTAGCTGATAAACAGAAGGGGAATTAGAAATGAGGATACACTGCTTAGCTACAAAGATGAATGAGTTCTTAGTTTGATAAATCTTTGGTTTGGAAAGGTAAATTGATTTTCAAGTTGATTTCCTTTATTCAACAGTAATATTAGGATAATTTGTAGAGTAAGAAATTATAGTATATTCAACTTGTTGCCCAGTGAGAATTATATATATTGTTTCAGAATTGAGCTAATTGGACTTGAATTAATGAGGTTTTACTCTGTCCCAAGGACGTGTTGGAGACTTTCAATTTAAAACTACAAGCAAAGTCCTAGAAAGGAGATTTTGTTGTAAGAGTGAAGCCCGGAATGTCCATTAGCCATAAGAGACTAGGCAAGTTAGAGTATAGTGCATTTTAAAACTATCTACTTGCAAAAAAAGAGACTGTAACTTATTTATTAGTATCAAAGATTTTTTATAGTGTGATATGACTGAAATGAATAGTCACATTCAAAACATTTCATTTAAAATATTTTTTCATTTTTAGTGTGATGTGAATTTGAGTGAACTTTCTTTCCAATTACTGCCATCCTACTATTTCTGTCTGTTCCATTGACATTTATGATATGAAATCTGTTGCTTATTATTTTGTGTAAGCTAATTTGGCCACTGGTGTGATTTGATAGCTTTTTATTTGTAGCCTTAGTCCTTTGAGTGGGCAGATAAAGCATAATAAATCTACGCTTATAGCTTTCCTTTAGGTATTTGAGCCCAGCTTTACTATGTAGTTTTGATTTGTGTTAGAGAGTTTTCTGAAATAATTTGGATAACTTTTTATCAGGGTATCTAAAATTTGAGGGCTCACTAGTTGAAGATCTTGTGTGCACCTGGTGTATTTTCTCTCCTAAGGTTTGTAAAAGGTTTATAGAAGAAACAAAGATGGGTGACTATACTGATAGACTCAGTGAGTGTTACACGATTTTTGTAGAGTTCTGAATGGAATTAAGATGACCAGTGAGAACAGTTTTACAACTTGACATTTTGAAGCAACATAAAGTATAATTTACCAAGGCACTTAAAAAGTTGAATTGCTGAAGGAAATCTCATATGCTGTTAGTGAAAATGTAAATTGGACACGGACATTTTGGAGGGCATTTGGCAAAATCTGTTAAGGTTTTAAATATTTATACACGTTGACCCAGCAATTTTACTTCTAGGAATTTTCCGACAGATAGGGTTTCACGACTTGACAAAGATACGGCATATTTTTTGTGAAGAAGGCCATGAGGGCCATAGAGAGGACCTCAGTTGGGTACAGATAGGTGATGGTTATCTATTAAAAAAGAGGGTGAATCTATTTGTAGCGGCAGGAAGATGTTCAAGAGATACTATGTGAAATAAGACAAATAACTAAATCAGTGTGATCCCATTTAAAAATGTGTTTATACAGATAAAAAGTATATGTGTGTATGTGTATAAATAAATAAATTCTGGATGAATGGGCACCGAACATTTACTAATAATTTTCTTAAGTGGATGCTTATGGTATTGATAATGATGAGAGGTTATTTTTGTAATGTTTGATGTTTTAAAAAATAAAGGTTAATTCTGTATATTTAAGGCAGTCCAATGAGCACTAATTAGTTTTTAAGACGAAAAGACAGCAAGTAAAGACCCAATATAGAATATTGCCTTTCAGACAGAGATTAGCATGTAGCTCTCTAAAAGGGATCTTGAACTATCTTGGGTAGATGTTATTGTTCATTTGTGAGGAGGAGTTAGGTTGGGAATTTCTGTGTAAGTTATATCTATGAATGTTGACTGTATTTGAAATTAAGCCAGAGATATTTTAAACAAATTACTTATAAATTTGTTTAAAGATAGCAATAATCAACCCATTAGGTTAACACATAAATACTATTTTAATGGAAAATTATTTTCCAAAACAAAAAGAAAAGTGAGAAGAATGGCATCACTTAATTTTGTTTGTGTGCATGTGAATCTCTTTAACATTTTGTTTAATAGAAGACAGCTGGGTCTACTTCGGTGCTTCTGTATTCAGTCTGTTGGGTTATCACCCATGTAGCCTATGGAAAACTCTGCTATACACTCATGAGAGAATGAGAGTGAAAATGGCAGATAATGTCTTAGAGTTGTCATGAAAATAGTTTTAATTTTGCCAGTCCCTGGAAAAGGTTTTGAGGATCCTGGGGTCCCCAGACTTAACACTTGAAGAACCTCTGACATAAAATATTCAGCATACAACCTGGCACAGATAAACTGCCCTAATAATATGTGGAAGCTGGTTTTCTCTGTAAACATTATTATTGTTGCTAATAAAAATACCTCATTTAATGGGAAGAGAAAAGATAAATCTTCCAAGGTACTTGCATGGTTAAGTTTCAGGGCAACACTTAATCAACAATTATTTTCCAAGAAGAAAAATTCAGACTTGGGTTTTACCTGGTATAAACCATTTTATGTCCATTTTATTGTGTATCATCTGTGTCATGCAGAAGCCTTCTACATCTAATATAGTAAGTGACCCTCTGCAGAAGTATCTCTAGGAGGTAGACAGGGCAGGGGGATCAGTTGGTTTGATAATTTTTCTTTAAAGATTTTTTGTTGCTTCTCTTGGTGCTTTGAAGTTCCCTTCTAATGGTCTTCCATGGGCCAACCTTAGCCATTTAGCTCTTTTCCTGGTCATCTATTACAGATGATCCCTACTACTTAACACAGCTTTTACAATTCTAAGATGTGGAACTTTTTTTGTTTTATATCTCTTAGTGACTTAAATCTTCAAAAGAGAACTTGGAAAGTTAAGATACTTGGGAATGGGAGGAAATGTTAAACACAATTATAGCAATTATGTAGTTAAGCAAGGACTCTCTGTATTACTGAACTTACTGGACTTTAATCTTTATTGACCAGATTTTAGGGTATTTTTTATTCTCAAGCAATGCTTTACACTGTCCTAATGGAAATAATATAGAATTCTCTAGTTTTTTCCCTTGGCTTTTATACTTTCTTTCTGATTTTATGTTTTCATTCCTTAAAGAAGCAGCTGACTTGTAGAAGGAGAAATTCTCTTGTCTCAGTAATACAAATTAATACTCTTTTAAAACATTCTATTTTGCACGTGTGTGGCCAGAGTCTCTCTACTTCATCCTCTTCCTCATAACATATATTTTAATGTTTTAATCTTCTATTGTCTTGTATATTGTGGTGTTCCTTATTGTTTGCAGTGCTGTGTTCATTTTTGAGACTATAATTTGTTTGAAAAGAGCTTTTGGATAAATACTTCCTCATTGATGGTATTACAGGTAATTCACAAGTTTTTGTTAGCTTGTTATAGACCATAGAAGAAATTACATGGCACAATTGTACAGTTCAGCTTTTATGAAGGACCTATATATTAATTTTTTACATACAAATAAAAATTGTATTTTCTAATTTATACCTATGTTTTTTATAGAAAAATCAAACCACAGAAATATTAAGAAAGGAGTTACCTGAACATTCTTCATAGGTAACCATAATTAATAGTTTGGTAGGCATCTTTTTATATTTATATACACACACATAAATAGAAATTAACTACAAATTAACATTAATTCATTCAACAGGTGGTTTTTGGAACTCCTATTATGTGCCTAGAATACTTCTAAGAGTTAAGGATAAAACAGATAAACATTTCTACCCTCATGGTATAAGGTGAGATATCTTTTGAAGCTGAATTTTATATTATATTGGATGTAGATTATCTGGACATTTTTATTATTCTCAGTTTTAACTTGTTACGAATAATGCTATCGTTAACATCCTTGACATTCATTTTTATAGTTTTTCCAATAATTTCTTTATATGGAAAGAAAATTTTGATATTCATCACCAAACTTCCCTCCAAAAAGATTGTGCCAGTTTATACTTCCCTAGGGGTTGGGAGACTGCCTATTTCCCCACGTGGTTGCCAATACTGGGGATTAAAAGATTTTTTTTATATTTGCCAATCTGCTGCATGAAATGATACCTCATTTTCATTTGCATTTATTTGATTAGTAAGGCCACATATCCTTTTATGTGTGTATATATTTACCATTTGTTGTCTGTGATATACTTGTTTTGTGCCCTTTTTGCATTTCTCAAAAAAAAAAAAAAAGGTACAGGAAAATAAAAAGGAAAGAATAACAGACATTCAAATTGCCACTACCAGGAATGAACAAATGTTTACATTTTATCATATTTGATTCCTATTTATTTATTTTTAGCGGATTAAGTATTACAGCTGTAGCTTAAGTTTTTAAATGCTTTCCAACCTTTTCTTACAAGTCTTCAGCCATTCCTCCATCTATTTGTGTACATTTGCACATTTCTTTCATTTGAGATATAATTCTGACACCATAGAATTCACCCCTTTAAAATGTAAAATTCAGTGTTTTTTAATATAGTCACAAGATTGTGCAACAATGACCACTACTTAATTTCAGAACATTTCCACAAGTGAATCATTTTGTGTTTTGCTTTTTCGTCCCGCTCAATATGTTTTTGAACCTTTCCCCATTTCATCTAGAGAGCCAAGTCATTCCCTTTAATTCTTTTGCTTAGTATTTAGTTGTAAAAATATATTCTGTGCTTACTTTCCTGTTCTATGAGGAAAATAAGTACTGCTTTTTCTACGTCTTTGCCAATGTTGGATAATTAAAAATTTGTTATTTTTCATATTAGTTGAAATATGGTATCTGTTTTCATTGGCATTTCTCTGCTGCCTAATAGGGTTAAGCATTTTCTATGCGTTTACTGACCATTTAGATTTCCTCTTTATTGCCTTCTTTTTATATCCTTTGTCTTAAAAAAGAAGATTGGGATGTTTGTCTTTTTCTTATCTGTAGGATGGTAATCCTTTGTTATTTGTGTGGAAGATATTTTGTTCCATTTTTGTTTCTGTTTCTTGTAGCCTAATGTATGGTGTCTTTTTGTCACACACAAGTTTTTAATTTTGTCAAATTGATCTGTTTTATTTTGTTTTCCTGTCTGGTTTTGGGGTTTTGTTAAAGAATATAATTTGTGGGCATGGTAATGTGCTTAAGCAGCGGACTTTATATATGCAGGATACAGTGATAGGACTGGAGGAGATGTAAATAAGAGAAAGAGGAGGTCCCTGCCTTCAATGTGCTTGTATCTTTTAGAGCTGGAAAGGACACTTGAGATTCTTCATCTTTGTTTACCCTATCATTTTACTTTTAATCAGAAGCCTAGAAATGTGGAGTGATCTTGCACATAGACACAATGAGTCACAAGTGTGCTGGTGCAAAGATAACTAGTAATAAATGGTGATAAATGTTTACTTTTAAAACATTGAGTGATTGTTCACTTATATTGGCAGACAAATGTTCAGCCATAACAACTTTTGTAGGCATGATCTAGCACTTAATTAAGTGATGGTAACCGTGGTAGATGCTGTTTAAAAGGAAAAAGTTCTCTAGCTACTTTCAGGCAAAATCAAATTCCTTTTATGCATTAATTTAAGGTTTGCCTTTGAGATTAAATCATTAGGAAAAATTGTGATGGAATGGTAGGTATTCCCTGATATTTTGCACCCCTGTCCCCTCCATGGTAGGACTGCAGTTCCTTGAAGGATGCAGAACATTGTTTTAAGAAATAATGTTGCATGACCTAATCCTTAAGTGTGTTAAGTTTATAGTTATTGAAGCCTGAAGAAGGCGTTTATCATTGAATTTCTAAAAAGATAAGGCTAGCATTCGGGTGTGATTTAGTTGGTATGTGGTAGTTAACAATTAACTTTTTGGGTGAAATCAGTGCGCCATCATTTTTTTATTAAAGAAAATTAGAGCTTATCTTGAACTTAATTCTGAGGTCCATTTATTGAAAATAATATTCAGAAGTGATTATAAAGATGATCTGTTGAATTTAATTAGAGTTATTAGCCATCTTAGAAGATTGATATTCTCAGAGCCAAATACATTTTAATATATTTAATTTGGCCAATCGTAGATTTTTTTCTTTGTTCCTTTCCAGCAGAAATCATTAGTTAGTTATTTTCCCATCAATACTAGGCCAGACGCTGTGTATATGTATTGATTTTTAAAAGCAAAATATACATTAACAATTTCCTAAAATATTAATAACAGTAGCAGCAGCCTAGAGAGAGGGAGATTTACTTTCCTCTTAATGTTTCTAGATATAAATTTAATCTGCTTTATGCCTTTGCTCTTTGTAGCTAGGTTTTTTTCCCTTTCCCTCTCAGGATGGTGTTGGGGAAGGTTTGTGTCAGGTTATGCCAGATGTCTATTTATTTTGATAAACACTTACAGGATTTTGAATGTTTAAAAACAAGGTTCATTGTAGACCTCATGCCATCCGTACCTTTTGCCCAAAACACTCCATTAATACGAGTTGCTGAATAGTGAAAGCTTTCTTTGTATTGAAGAAATATTCTTCTATTTTACAAAATATTTTTCTCCATTGATTTCTTTCCTTGTTCCTGTAATATAAGCAGCTGTTTTGAAGCGACTGTTACTGAAAAAGAGAGATTTCAGGCTGTTGGGATTTAACTGCTTTTAGTGGGACAGGTTATGCCAAATGCCGACAGACCTGCAGATCGTCTTACCGGAGCTGCTTGTTGTATGACTTTTCCTACCTGTGCCCAGAAATAGTACAGAGCAGCAGGAGGCTGCTTTCCTCATCGCGTGGAGCACTGAGCATGCGTTACGTGTTTCAGCCAGCCCAGCGCTCACCTCTCCCGTGTGTATGTACCTGCCATCCCTCCTGGGTTGCATTAGACTTACACATCCGATGAGATGGGACCTATGTTATCCCGTAGGTAGTACTCATACCTTCGACCAGTGTAGTCTAGACATTGGACTTTTGAGGAGGGGCACAATATAACTTCAAAGCAGATAATCGCAAGTCAGAAAAAGAGTTTTAGAATCCTGACTTTAACATCCACTTCTCTAAGTGGTACATGATTACTCAGCCTTCTGAAACTTACTTCTTCTGTACCTCTAATAATTGACTTTGTGTAAACAGAATCACCACTTGAATTTAGCAGGAAACATTGCGTCTGCTGAGAATCACATTTTCTGGAATGTGTTTTAGCTTATGTTATGGGCGAAAAAGTGAATTTTTCTCCTTTTCTATGTTTTCTCCCTTTTTCTTTCTTCACCTTCTTCAAATGCCTTTTTTTAAAGCTAGACACAAATTTGAGAGACTTGGCCAGGTCTATCTTTTTTTTTTTCTTTTTTTTTTTTCACTACTTAATCCATGAAATACAACTAGCCTTTTAGCTTTAAAAATAGGAGTCAGATGTATTCCAGTAACTGGTGGGAGCAGTATTTAGTAATGCAGGAGGGAAGGCCCTGGCCTGGGAGGTAAAAGGGATGTGTTTGGACTGAGTAAGCTCTGTGCACTTTTCCAGCCTCGAAATATTATTTTTCCTTAGTTTTTAAAAAAGGCTAAATTCTGAGTTTGTCATTGATCTAGCATTTTTGTAAAGATGAAATAACTACCATTTATTATATATCAACTGTATGTATGTTGGTTATCTTGCTAGACAGTAGACATGTGCTGATGTATTTAATTTCAAACTTTTCTTCAGTGTAGTAGTTTGGAGAATGATTTTTTTGAAAAAACAAAATATTGATATGAACTTGAGTGTATTGGAATTTTACCTTTTTTAAATGAGTGTATGAACAGTGGAATGGATAAAAGACTTGCTGAATAATAGGGAAGCAGAAAATAACATAGGTAATTCACCAAATACGTGGTTAACTTGTAGTTATGAAAAGTTACCTTCTGATTATTCTGGTGCCATTTACACCAACCATCAACTGCTACTTGTAGGCTGGAGCAGTCTAGGAACTCAGGAGACTGTCTGAAACTTCACCCTCAAATATGGTTCTTGACTAAGTCATTAGATCACTGGGTTTTTTTTTTTTTTTGTAGTGAAAGTTGGCTGATATTTTAAAAAATTTCATATAACATAGGCCAGACCTTGACATTTTGTCACTTTGCTTTTCTGAAGTATCATGTTTCAGATAACTATTTGCATTTCTGTTGTCAATAGAATAATAACTGGGCACTTGGACTTACATCCAAGAAAGTGTGTCAGATCTTTGATCACTCAACATACTTGCAGGGTTTTCTGTTTAATAATTTAGATGCTTCATTGCAGTTGTCTTGAAAAGCAAGTTCCCTTTCGCTCTTGACTTGCAACATGCTGCATAACTTTTAAGTTAAAGAAAAAATAATTCTAGCTTTACCATTCCTACTTTGAAGGGAATTGTCCAATGACTGACGAGAGCCAAAGATTTAATTCATACAAAAATACACAAGTGCAGACATTTTAAAGAGAGTGGCAAATAAATGAGAATTGTCTTATGTTGTAAGGCTACACAGCAGCTTGTAGTTAGTGCTACTTGGTGTCTTTCTGTGGAATGTCTTTTTTCAGTTTCTCATGATCACTCATTTCAGTATGATTCAGTCCATTTTCTTTATATCAGGATGGCCAGAATTGTTTATCTTTACCCACATTTAGCGAATTGTATGGCAGATAAAAATACATCAGTGAAAACATGGGAAGAAAATACTTAGCAACATGTTAACAGAAGTTATCTCTGGAAGGTGGGATATCAGGAAATTCTTGTCATTGGTAAAATTTGTGAGATTTTTCAAGCTTTCTTGAATGATGCATATTAGTTAGTGAAAGTAAAAGTAGATACTTAAATGTACATGTGAATATGTTTACAATAAATGTTTTAGTTTTTTTTTTTTTAAGTAATCTCATTTGGAACACAAACAGGAATGTCTTCCCCAAGGAATGTTTTCATATTTTGTTATTTGAAATTTAACCACCTTGCCATTCTGAGTGTTTTCTTTTAATATTACTATGAATATATACATAAATACTTTGTTGATTGTAACCTTTAAAGAGAGACATGTAGATCATGTTCTTACCTTTCTTAACAATTAATACTGTGTTGAAGGTATAAAATTAATCAGATTAACCTGATTTATATAAATTATTCTTTGTAACAGAAAGACCACTGTTAAATATTTCAGTACAGTATACATTTTTGGAGTACTTACAGAAGTTTTGATCTTTTTTACCTGTGGAGTTTTGATAAGTGTAACTTTGTTGATTAATGTGTTTATTTTGATGGGTAGCGGTAGAAAAATTTCCAGGGCCTATGTCTGACTTTAAAAACTGTCTACAAATGAAAGGACTCTCTTTATGTTTTGATATATGGTGATACTGCTAAAAATAAAAGGGGTCTGTAGTTGGAAATAAAGACCCACTTCTAGTTTGTGTCTTTTTGTATGTAATCTGGAAGTTAAACATTAAATTATTAGAAGTAAAAAGTACAAAAACAACTACTAAAACCAAGGCAAGAATAATATTTGGAGCAGGGAAAGAAGTCCTTTTTGGGTGGAGAATTGATGCATGATTGCATAAACAAACAGTATTTTACTATTAAAGTGGCTTCAGTAATATTTCATAAACAGGCTACAAAAATAACCAGAAATTTTAAAAAATTAAAATTAAAATGTAACTGTGTTTTATATACAATGCAAATTGATATGAATGTTTCTTAAATACAACTAAAAGAAATGATTTCTGCAAAATAAGGGAGTTAAATTTAGTTGTCTTGGAAGGTCTCTATGCAATCTAAAACTTACCTGATTAATTCCATGTTATTATGATTAATGGGAAATCATCTTTAATATTAAAAGAAAACTACAAGTATACTGGGCTCAAATGCATAGCAAAGCTATGTGTCAAATAAAAACAAATTCCTTTTCCCTTTAGTGTTAGATGCTTTTACAAGATTCATAAATTATAGTTAGCCAGATTAACTCCAGTTTAGAATGTAAAATATAGAAATTGGTGTTTGTCATCTGAGCATTTCTTTGTTAGCTGCTTGAATAAAATTGCCACTTTAAGTTCTATTTGCTAACATTTGGAATGACATTACATTTTCACGGGTTTTAATTTGGTTCTGCTGATAAAATTTTTATTTTACTATTTCTCTTCCTTTTGAGAGAATTCTGAATGGGATTCATAGTGGCCTGGATTCCTTTCTTCAGGATTAAGGTGTGGTTGAGAATGAGGAAGATACACTCTTTGGCACCTTGATTACAGCTCACTGTATTTACTTGCTACTGTTCTTATTAATCTATGGAGATGTCTTAACTGAAAATACAAAAAATAAAGGAATTGTTTTAAAACCTATTTTAAATGAATATTCAGGGGACCAAGCCAAAACTTGAGAGTTTGAACATTGTGAAGACTTGGTTTGAAAATTGCAGATTGTTAGAGATTCCCGATTTGGCACTAAATGAAATAAATATACTCATAGAATTTTATTATAGGACAGACAAAGCGATGGTAGACCAAGATAATGTGTGCCTGGCTCTTATTGGGAGCATATAGAGTGGGAGCATATTTTGCAGTGAAAGGGGAGCAAAAGGACAAGGTGTTCTCTACTTGTAAAGACTGCAGAGTTT
The DNA here is from genome assembly GCF_048564905.1 of Vicugna pacos. Classification (NCBI taxonomy): domain Eukaryota; kingdom Metazoa; phylum Chordata; class Mammalia; order Artiodactyla; family Camelidae; genus Vicugna; species Vicugna pacos. Next base: position 20,480,000 of record NC_132990.1, read on the forward strand.
TCTTTATGTTATTGTAGAAGGACATTATTTTTGCTTTGGTGTGCTTAAAACTAAAGGGCAAATGATCCAAAAGAATAATCTTGAAATTCAATAGCAAGAAAACTACTTGACATTGTGGGCTGGAGGCCAGCAAACGTGTTGCTTTCATTGAATGCGTGGGAAATGGGGCAGGCCTGGAATTTAAAGAGACAGGGTGCAGTACCCTAGAAAAGAAAAGCTCTCCTGTATGATTTGCTTACTTGGGGGAAAAAAAGAGACTTAAAGTTTTCTCTAAAGGATCTTTATTGGATCAACTGTTTAAGGCATTGAAAGACACTGAGTGAATTTTTCCTAACTCCACCTCCCATCTCCCTAGCCATCTTCTCTTGTCTGAAATCAGTGCTGAGTAAAACTGTTTATAACAGAGGAGAAGCAGCTTTTCAAATAGAAGTACTTTGTAGCCTGTTCAAATGGAGTATAATGTAATTCTCTCTGAAATCGAGCACTTATTACTTTGTTTATGTAGCTGTTTAAAAAGGGGGGAGGGGAGGGCTTCAGGAACCTCTGCTTTAGAAATGACTGTTTTTTTCTATGTCTGAGTTTTCCTCCCCCATCCACTCATGAATCCCCCTTCTCTCCCTCCCTTACCTCCCACAATCCCTCAATAAAATAGTATTTAAAGGACTTGAATAACCAGTCCTATGTACCAGCTTCTTGCTCGAGGCAATAATGTTGTACTATTTTCAATGGGTGGTCTTGAATCTCCATGGGAGATTTTTACAGGCAGTGGGCTCCAAGACCCACTAAATGTATTATTATATTGAACGTAATCAGTTAAATTCCCAAGCCAGAGAGAGTATACAGAGATAGTTTTACATTATTGAAGTCTCATCATTAATTACTTGGAAACCAATTTATTTAATTTTATTTGAAGAATTTATGACTTAAATCCCTAAATGGGATGCATATTAACCCAGTATTTGAGGTTTACTGTTTGAAACAAGTAAGACATTCATACATATGTCAATTCAAGAATACTCTTTGGTGTGTATATTTTAGTTCATAGGTGTTTTTTGTTAGTTTAATTCTCCTTTAGGAAACCAACACCACATAGCTGTTTTCAAATCTTAAGAAATTGAAGACATATTTCTCATAATTGAGATAGTGTAAAATGATAGGATCTGTTATAATTGGGAAGTGTATCAGATATTTTTATAATCATTATCTTTTAGCAGTGGCATGTAGCATAAATGTATACTAGCCTGAAATTTAAAATTGCTTTGGATCAAACCTTTGTCGAAGTACACAGAAGTGGAATTATAAATTAAATACTGGATTAAGATTGCTCTCTAGAAAGAAAACAAATTTGCAAATTTGCATAAAACAATATGTTATACATTGTAAGTATTGAAATGGGGAATGTTGTAGCCGTGCCTGCTCCTACATAACTTAGTTTAAAATCATCTTGGAGTTTCTAATGTGACCCTGTGGTTATTAACCAGAATGATAACATAACTTTGTTGGGTCATTGATTTGATTACTTTCTGTCCCTTATTCACATTCTTCAAAAAATTAACTTATGGAGAATGTTGAATTTTTGTTTAAAATAAATTTCTGAGTCTTAATTAGCTAGGAGTCTGAAATACCTGTTTCATAGGCTAAGTAGAGAATCGAGGAGATGGCATCTCAGATATATTGATAAATAGTTGGATGATGACATATGATGAGAATGCTTTTTGTTTTAAACAATGTAAGTAGTTTTAGGTGGAAAATTGTATTCCTTGGGGAATTGTATTTGTTTCCTTTATAAAATTTAATACACACTTGTTTTAGGGCATATAAAAATGGTATGAATTCTGCAGTTTTCTCCGCTTATAGACCGTGAGCTCTGTGGCTCCGCAGTTTATAGCAATGATGAAATGTTTGCCTTTTTTTTTTTTTTAGCTCAGTACTAGTCCTTGAATAGCTAAAAAAGTTTTTCAGTAGTTTTTACAAGTGGGGTTGAAGAAGTGATAGCCATCTGAAGTTTATCTTGTGTAGCCAGTATTTAAAAGTTATTAAGGTTGTCCACACACACAAAAAAGAAACAGCACTTATGGCTTATACATGTGAATAAAAGTTAAAGGTTGGTAAAAATTAGCTTGTCAAGTAAGCTAACTGACTGAAGAATAATTTTGTTTTCATTATCCATTCCCCTGGCTGAAAATGAAATAGAAACGATCTGGTTACTAAAGACCAGCGCTGTATTGGATCACTTCCTTAAGCTTTTGCTATGATCGTTAAAGGCAAAGTTAGACAGCTGTTGCAGATTTTGCCAGTGGCCTCACAAAAGAAATTGTTTAACCCTGTTAGTTTCAGACACCATCATTTCTGCTTTGCAGATCTACTCACTGTATTCGATGTGAGTGATATACTTACTGTGTTAGATATGAATCTGTATGATTACGATTTGAACTTCTGATTTATGGGAAGGTAGTGTCGCAGAAAATGAGTAACTTTAGCACTCTACTGCAATACGGTTTCATGTCTTGAAATATGACAAATCTCAACATTTTTGCTTATATTCAAACAGACTTTAAAACTTCAGCTTAGACTTTTCAGAGTTAGGTTTTGCATATGTATCTGAAGACCTTTAGGGAATTCTGAAAGATTGTGAAAATTGAGTTTGACTTAAAATCCATTATAATTGAATATTTAAATGTCCTTTGGGGGACTTGATGTTCATAGGAAATACTAAATCATACATAGACTTTAAAATCTCATTTTGGGTAAGTGTAAAATTAGAACAATGCAATCGACTCCCGAAATTGATGTCATAATGTTAAAAATCCCAGCGATGATGGGTTCCTCTTGTATAATGTGTTTGCATTATTGCTATAGGTTTAAAGGGCAGGGAAATACTTTATCGTTAAGGCTGAAGAGGGCAAAATTTTGAAACCTACTGCTATGTGATTAAACCAGTGTGTTTGCCCTGAGGCTTCAGCCATTCAATCTGAATTCATAGCCTGAAATTTTGGATTCCTTCTCTGTTTGAAAATAATACTTCTTAAAAATTTTAAGACTGCTTTTTGCCTTACTCACGTGAAAACTATTGAGGCAAATGATCAGGGTTAAGATTTTCATGTAATCAAGACTGGAGATACATTTCAGTATTTTAAAGAGAAAGGTTCACAACCATTTTACATAAAATTTTACTGGGCTTTTCATTAATCTAAAATAACTGGTCTATAAGTACTTTATCAGTGAAAACTGCTCAGCATGTAAAACGAGGAGCAGAAGAGCACAAAGGCTTCCTGCAAATTAAGGGCACAATGAGCACTAACGGACTTTCCAGCCATCTCCAGCTGTGAGATTATTATAGTTTTTGCAAACCCTTTTCTCTCAAAACTAAATCAAGAATGGTAGAGTCCTGATAAAAAGAAGTGTAGAAAAGCCTAACTAATCCTTAGATGAGTTACTTCAAACGTGCCAAAATAGAATAAAATCAGTTAATAGCATGGATTAAAGGTTACTTTTAATGCATTTTTATCACTCACACTGAGAATTTTGTTGTATGTGAATGCATTTGGCCTGGGTTAAAAAAAAAAAATCCAGAGGAAAAAATGTAATTAAATTTGAGAGATGACATAATCACGTTGTTATGGGGAAATTGAGTACCAATGTTAGGTGCCAGATTTGACCTAAGAGATAAAAGCTATGTACTTGAGATCAGAGTTGTAAACAGGTGTCTCTTATTTTGAGAACTTTTTGGGTTATAATGAGAGGGCTCACGTACATAGTAGTAAGAGTTGATTTATTTTGTAGATTTAAAAATGCAACATGGCTCTGTGGTCTTTGGATAAATACGTACAAGTGTTCCCTTGGATAAGATCATGGAAGGGTGCTAAAATCAGATCACGATTTAATATTTTAAAAATGCTTGATTCCTACAAGTGGTGAAGAGAAGGAGAAGTAAGAAGTAGGCTTTGGGTGTGAAGGTAGTCTTGACTGTTTATGCTTTGTATCCAAAATATACAGAGGGAGACTTATCTATACTTTTAATTCAGAATCATGTTTTTCCAACTACTTAATTTGTGAAATACTTTTTCCATTTAACTGGCATATTATGACAGAGCTGCCAAAAATACTGGGTTAAGGAAAAACTGATTTGGCATGCTGCCATTGGTAGGAAGAATTGGGGGGAAAAAAGTAATGTCTTTTCTTTTTGGTGCAGGTATGTAGGTGTAGGTATAGATATAGATATAGATATAGATATAAGAGTGTGTGTGTATGAGTGTGTTTGTATCAACCTTAACAACATTTTATTATGTGAACCTGGATGGTGGGAGATTTTATAATCACGTCACATTTGCCACTCCTCTAAGATGCCAAATTTTAAGTTTCTCTAATGAGACTTAACATTTATTTCTTTGTGATAGATGTACGTATTGCTTTTGCTGTGGCTTAATAGGAAATAGCCTGACTGGTACTCCGAGCACACATGTGTGCTCTATATGTTAGGTATTTGTGTATGCCGTCCTACTTAGAATGTAGTTATTTTTCATAAGCCATGTGATAATAAAGTCCTATTAATTTATAGTCAGAGCATACAGTCGCCCATAAATTTCCTCTACTTGGTATTCCGACCAGATTTAACCTTACACAAAGCTTCTAGCTTGAATGCGTTTTGCAACATTGAATAAATAAAGCGCTGTATAGTTATTTATGTGCTCAAGAGGCTGAACTTTCATTCCATCCCAGTGTGTTCCCGTGGGATATGTTATTCTAGTAAATCAGAAAATTTCCCTGAAAGCAAAGCAATTCTTAATTTTTGGAGGCTTCAAAATCGGGAAATGCCACATGCACGAGGGGAAGAAATTCTGGTTGACCCCCATGGCTGAAAACCAGTTCAGAGGACTTGGCCATCTTGAATCCTCTTGGAGGGGAAGAAACCCCCAGCACAATGCTGCTGAATTGTTTGACTTCTGTAGCTATGTCTTTGTGTGTTTATAGGAGTGGGAACATTTTATCTACTCTGTTTCTGTTGAGGTTGTTTTTCTGCAGTGCCCCCAGAAAAGTCCAGGAGGCTAGCTTTGAAGCCTTGTGGACAAGCTGGATATCAAAGAGCCAGAGGAATTCGGCAGTAATTGTTTTATGGCTGGCCAGAAATCAGACCTATTTGTATAGGTAGCACACAAAATAGCTGTGATTTGACAATTTGGTGCTATTTATACCTACCATAAAAAGAGAAAAGAAAAAGTTAAAGGGGCATTTTGGAAACAGGAACTGAGCTGTAAATGCAAATTGCTTCACCATTTTCTCAAAGGAACAAAAAAGGAAAGGGTTTAGGAAGTTTTTATTGAAGCTACGTTATTGAGGAACTGTCTGCTTTCAGGACATTTAATATTGTACTCACACCGAAATTACAGGGCTTTCTGTTTGCAGTTTTTTACCCCCTCGCCCATTCCCGTCTGATTAAACTTATTTTTGTGGAGCAAAAGAAACTCTCCGGAGGAAGGATAGTGAAAATCACAAAGTTTTCAACTCTGTCTTAATAGACCTTAACATTTCATCTTGCTGTTGTTGTTTGGCTTGGGATAAGAACCGTTTGCTCTTGCTAGAGTGAATTTTTTTTTCTTTCCAAATAAAAGTTGTGTTTTCAACGAGCAGTCACAGGTTGTTTACTGTGGTGGTGGGCAAGGATTTGCCAGGTTAGTGTTCATTGCTTTTAGGAAATATGCAGAACTTTTAAATGACTATTCTCAATTTATCAGCTTAGAGAGATCTTTTTGAATACAAAGTGCCTAAATTGTGACACTCACCTGGAGTATATTCCAAGCTCAAGGTAGGCAGTGCATCATGATCTGCCTGTACTTCAGTGAGATGCCCAAAGTGAAGTTTGTTTCCATAATGTCACTCAGACTTTTTGAGATTGTCAAATGCTTCATTGTTTTGCCTTGAAACCCCCAGACCCTGAGAGCAGTCTGAGTCTGGAGGCAATGGTGCAGAGAAAAAGCAAACACGTCTGTGATTGACTACACTTTTTTTTTTTTCCAAGAAACCCTAGAAATGCCTTGGGGACCCCTGGGGTTTTGTCACAATTTAAAACCATTTTACCCTTGAAGGCATTTCAGTGCTGTGGAATTGGGACTGTATTAATTTGCCTAATTTTTTTTTTCCCATTGGATTCTGATCCTCCAATAATAAGTAGAGTGATCTTTGTCAAGTGTACCTTAACTTCTGGGAGGATGGCCCTGTAGTTTTGATTGGATGAAGAGAGCTCACTGAGGGCAGGGAAAAAGAAGTGAAAACGGGTGGAGATAAATCTGGTATTGGGTAAGTCAGTTTTGTCTTTAATGAAGAGTTAGAGTTTAATAAATGGTGTGAAGGATCAGGAGCATCTGAATAAAATTTTAAAATGGGAACTTTCTAAGAATTAAGAATTGGATTCAAGGTGGATTCCCTTTAGAGAAATAGATGAAAGCACTCTATAGAGAAGAAACATTCTGGGCTGTGGGTGCTACTCATGAGTATAAAAACTCAGATAGGGAAAGATAAGGACACAGGTAATTTCAGATCAGATCATCTTTATGGGTTGAGGAAATACAGTGAGGTTAGGGCTGACCAGTGAAGGGTTGTATTTCTTAAGTAGCGATCATTTATTCAACCAACATTGAGTACCTACTGTGTGATGGGAACTGCTCTAAACATTGAAGGTAACAACAGGACCAGAAACATTTCTTGTCTTCTAGGGGCACTTAGTCAGACATCAGTCGTGTCCAAAAAAAAAAAAAAAATCACCATACAATAAGATGAGTGCTTTTATGAAGCTATGAAAATCAAAGCTCTGGAAACAGAGTCCCAAGAGATTAGTTCTGCCTGGGTATCAGAATTTGAATTAAGTTTTTTTTTTTTTTTAAATTGCAAGTGGCAAGTCTAATTAAAAAAAAAGAAAGAATTATGTGGGTTAAAAAAATTATCCTGAATTGCTCAAGGATGGATTTTCATCTCTTTGATGTTCCCCTCCATAAAGCTCTGTGAGTTTTTGGAGTGTCTGAGCTCTCTGGATTAGCATCCCAGAATGTAGGGCTTTATAGCTGAAAGGGGTAGGAAAACAGTTCACAGTTACTGAAGGTTTAGTTCTGTACCCTGGTATTCACATTTTACAGATGTAGGTCCAAGGCTCAATATTAAGTAACTTGCCCAGGGCCCATATGGCTTGAGTATAGTGACCGTATGTCCTGTTTGCTGGAGATAATCCCAGTTTTTGCCTGTTGTCCTGTGTCACTCTGAAAACTGGTGCTTTTGGGGTAATAGGTTGTGTGGTCACTGTTTTTGAGTGGCACAACTGAAGTTTAAACTCAGGTCTTTTTGATTCCAAGTCATAAGCTCACCACTGTTTTACTCTGTTTATACTCTGCTTCTAGGTCATAGCTCTGTTTCCAGGTTGGTGTGGTGAGAAGGATTCTGAGGCACACGACTAGCTCAGGACAGTACTCAGTATTTGATTGGTGATGCTTATCATGGGTGACGGAGAGACACATGGTAACTTTCGTCTCCCCTGCCTTTTAAACATCCTCTTACTAAAATATTTTGCATTGTAATTTAATTTTCCTTCAGAAGTTTCAAAGGCATTTGAAGAACTTTGTGTCTTAGGAACGTATTTGTAAATATCAGTTATCGTGGCATGGTATTCATCAAGAAAATTCTGGTGATTTGAGTCTTCTGGATAAACGGAAAGTTGGTGCATCTCTTGATCACTGAACATGTTGCTCTTCCCTTTAATTTTTGTTTCCCTTTCCCCACCTAATCAGAAGCCTGGAGAAGCAGAACAGGGTTTGAAGAAAGTAACTCCAATTTGGAAAAGAAAATTGGAAACGTATGTTCTGATTTGCTCTGATTGGTTAGCTTTTCCACCAGGTTTGCTGGACAAATACTGAGAGTATCACTTTCATTTGGTCCCATTTAAATGGCTCAGCACATCAGAAGGGTGAAGTTTTAGAGGCATACTATCTATCACGTTGGTTAGCTAAAATTTAAATAAAATAGATTTAATTTACTAGTAATCAGTTCTGATAACTAAAGAACTTTGTTTTGTGTTGTTTCACTTACATGCTGTATGCCATCAGAAGATGGTGTGATTTGAGCAGTTGTCCTCACTTAAATACTAATGTCAGCTTTTTGTTGTCCTTTGAGTCAAATAGAGGGGTAGAAGCAAAATAAAGCCTTTTTTGAAAAACTTCTGGGTTAGGTTACACTGGGATGGGAGTGGAAAGGCTTCTAGTTGCTCATCTTACTTGCCCAAATTTACAGTTCTGTTGAGCAATATGGCTTCTCTGCCCTTGAAAAGCTCAGAGACTTAGGATGGGGGCGGGAGATGGACTTGTAAGCAGACACATTTCAGTACAACTTAAGTATGAATTATAGTTGATGCAAGAATGGAGTTTTGTGGGCACATAAATGGGCAAGTTGAGATTGAAGATGAGCACAGTTGTGTTTCCATTTATGTCGCACATGTTTCAACCTGAGTCTCTTTTCATCTTTTATACCATTTTTGATTTATAAGACATTTTATGTTGTTTTGCCTTTTTCCCCCCAGTGACTGTTTATGACCCAACTTGAACAAAGCAATGAAATTCTTCTTTACCTCTAGCTGCTGTGAAGCCAAAAATAGATCTGGGCTGAGATTGGACTTTGTCGTGCAAATTGTGGTTTGTAGGTTGACTGTTGTTGTTCCAACAAATAACTGTAACTTAAAGTAAAGCAAATGTTGCGGAGACAAAAGGGGACCTGGCTGATTTTTAAATGGTGCTTTAGAACACTAAGGAGATGGCTAAGTATAAAGGGCTGTTTGGAGTGAAATTATTTTAGTTAAAAAATGCTAATACGTTTCTACAGAATAGTAGGATAGGAGACTTAAGTCCTGAATTACCTGTTGTAATTCCTCTCTCCTTTCTCTGCCTCCCCATTTCTCTGTTTCCCTTCTCTGGAAATTCAAAAGTAGGTTTCAAAGAAGTAAAAAACAAAGATAGTAATTACAAGACACTAAAACCTTCAGTCCCATTGATCAAGGGCAGTGCAGGAGCATTACTTTGCAACGATACTGTGTTCAGAAGCAGTATGGAAGAGTCTAGTAATAAGCATTGCCAGGGTAGGCGGGGGTTAAACCTCATTTGCGTGGCTCAAAAGTAAATGGCTTTCAGAGGCTCTTAATTAAAGAGTATATGAAGGCAGACTTGTTGCAAAAGATAGCTTATTTGAACGTTTTATTTGATATCTGTACCGGTCACTTGAGGGACAAGTAGGATCTATTTCTGCTCTAAGGCTGCTAGTTCCATATGGATAGAATTTTTCATCACTGTATCACTCACACTTTTGCACATAGAAAGTGTTGAATAAACATTTTATTGTAAGATTCTTTTGTTAAGCACTTGATATATAAAAGTACTTTAGTAGTAATAGCTGGCATTTAATACCTACTGTGTGCCAGGCCGAATACTTGAGTACTCTGCAAGAATCACCTAATTAGTCTAATGGTCACCCCATGAATTGGCATACTACCAATACTACCCCCATAATAAGTGAATTCATCAAGGTTGCAGGACACAAGATCAGCATACAAAAATCAGTAGTATTTCTATACACTTGCAATGAACAATCCAAAATGAAATAAAGGAACCAATTCATTTATAATAACATCAAAAGTATAAAATACTTAGTAATCCACTTAGAAAAAGAAGTATAAAACTTATACTCTGAAACTACAAAACAGTGTTGAAAGAAATTAAAGAATATAAAAATGAAAAATATCCCTTTGTTCATCAATTGAGAGATTTAATATTGTTAAGATGGCAGTGCTCTCCAAATTGATCCACAGGTTCAGTGCAGTCCCTGTCAGAATCCTAACTGGTATCTTTGTAGAAATTGATAAACTGATTTAAAATTTATGTGAAATTGTAAGGGACCCAGAATTGCCAAAATAATCTTGAAAAAGAACAAAAAGTTGGAGTACTCATACTTCCTGGTTTCACAACTTACTGTAAAAAAACATTAATGAAGATGGTGTGGTACTGATACGAGGATAGACATGTAGATCAATGGACTAGAATTGAGAATCCAGAACTAAACCCCTGTGCCTCAGATCAACAAGGATGTCAGGACCATTCATAGGGAAGCAATAGTCTTTTTCAATAATTGGTGCTGGGTGCACAGGCTGTCCACATGCAAAATAACGAAGTTGGACCCTTACCTCCTACCATACACAAAGCTTAAAATGAATTAAAAAAATGCAAGCTATAACTATAAAACTCTTAGAATAAAGCATAGGGATTAATCTTTATGACCTTGGGTTTGGCAGGGAATGGATTCTTAAATATGACACCAAAAGTATAAACAACAAAAGAAAAGATAGATAAATTGGATTTTATAAAAATTAAAAACTTTTGTGCTTCAAATGACACTTTCAAGAAAGTGAAAAGATAGCCCACAGAATAGGAGAATGTATTTCAAATCATATATCTTATAATGGCTTATATCCACAATACACATACACAGCTCAGTAACATGACAACCCAATTAAAAATGGACAAAAAAATCTGAATAGATATTTCTTCAAAGAAGAAAAACAAATGGCCAATAAGCATGAGAAAAGATGCTCAACATTGTTAGTTAACAGACAAATGCAAATCAAAACCACAATGAGATACCATGTTGTATCTACTAGGATGAGCGTGATAAAAAAAATCAGTAACAGCATTGGCAAGGATGTGGAGGAATCAGAAGCCTTCACAGACTACTGGAGGGGAGGTAAAATGATACATCCGCTTTAGAAAACAGTCCGGCAGTTCCTTAAACAGTTAAACATAGAGTTATTGTATGACCCAGCAATTCTACTCCTTGATATCTGCTGAAGAGAAATGAGAACATATATCCACACAAAAACTTGCACCTGAATGCTTACAGTAGCATTACTCATAGTAGCCAAAAGTTGGAAACAACTCATATGTCCATCAAATAATGAATGGATAAACAAAATGTGGTGAATTCATACAATGGAATGTCATTTGGCTATATAAAAGAATGAAATACTGATTCATGCTGTAACATGAATGAACCTTGAAAACACTGTGCCAAGTGAAAAAAGCCAGTCACAAATTATATGATTCTATTCATATTAAAGGCCCAGAATAGATTAGTGATTGCTTAGGGCTGAAAGGTTTTAGGGGAAAGGGAAGCTGATAGCTAAGTGGCGCAGCTTTTTTTTTTTTTTTTTTGAGATGATGAAAATATTGTGGAATCGATGGTGGTGATGGTTGCACATGTCTGAATATACTAAAACCATTGAATCTCATGTTTTAAATAGGTGAATATATGGTATGTGAATTTTATCTCTAAAACTGGTATTTTAAAAAAGTGTCCCTAACTTTCATTCGTAAAAATGTTGACACCAAACAGTACCTTCATATTTATATATTAGAGAAATAATTAAACCTTGATGGCATATCTTTTCTCTTACATAAGGCACGTGTCAACATTCCAGGGTCTTTGGTTGCCCCAGTATGGTTTATTAAAGGAGCATTGTTAGGGGATGGTGAGTGAGTATGACTCAAGTGGTAGAGCACATGCTTAGCCTGCACATGGTCCTGGGTTCAATCCCCAGTACTGCCTCTAAAACTAAATAAATAAACCTAATCACCTCCCCCAAATCAATTAGTCAATCAATAACTAAATAAATAAATAAAGCAAGCATTGTTTCCTGGGTTAGACTAGACCTAATAAAAAATATACATCTTGCTGCTTTGGTAACTTTATGTTACTTTGTGTGTGTGTTTTGTTCACATTCATCAAAAATACAGGCTCTTAGTTTATAGAGCAACTAATATTCATTGAATTTTTATCATGTGTAGATACTATTCTGTGTGATTTTAATGTGTTATATTCAGTACATCTCACAATTCTATAAAGTTAAGTATAGCAATCTGCATTTAATGGTGTGGAAACTGAGGCACAGTGTTTAGGTAACTTACTCGAAGTCAAATAGTAGGTGACAGAATGTGGTAGTAGGTAGCAGCAATGTTTTGTATTCTGGGCTAGGCATATATTACAGTATACAATAGATGTTTCTGGCAGTGTGTGTTTAAAGTAACTTTTTGTAAATGAAACCATATTTTTAGTGTTCTGAAGGAGCCTATTATTTTAAATGAAATATGCAAATAAGTCAGTTCCTTTTTATCAGTCTTGACAATTGTGACATCTTAAATCAGGGCACTCCTATACATTTGATTGAATGCAGTCATTTCTCTGATAATTCTATTGATCTGGGATAAGTTTAAACCTTTATTAGTTTCATTCTGTAAACTTTTATTGAGGACCTATTTTTTTGTAGTAAAGAAAAAGTGCTCTAAGGAAGTCCAAAGGAGGCAATCCCTGATCTAGATAGAATTAGCTGGTGATTAAAGCTTATAAAATAGTTTTCTCTGAAACCTGTCCTTGATTTAAGCTTGTAAATTATATTGCCTTTCATGTCTAGGTTTTGTACTCTACAGCTGCACTGTCCAAAACAATAGTCACTAGACATGTGTGGCTATTTAAACTTAAATGTAAATTAATTAGAATTAAATACAGTTAAAAATTCATTTCTTGAGTCATTAGCTACATTTGAAGTGCTGTTGCATGTAGCTAGTGGCTGCCATGCTGGACAGAACTGGACTAGAGGAACAGTACCATCCTCAGAACTTCTTTTTACAGTGGAATTATGGTGGCATATGTGCTTTTGTGGAGAATGAAAAGTAGAGGAAAAGGATCTTATGCGACTTGTTATATAAAATTATATGTTACTTTTTTTTTAAACAGGGGGAAAGTGTACAAATTTGTTTTATGTGACATGGGAGCCTTCATAAGGAAATGAAGAACCAAAGAAACAGAGCTGTGTATTTTTATGTTAGGTTTGTTGAAGAGTGGGCAGTCATGGAGAAATAGGATAGGCTGAAGAGTATGAAGTTACTGTAGGAAACCAGGAGAAACTCAGCAAGGCCTGTTTTTAGGGTTCTTCTCGGCTGTCCTGTTGTCTTCAGAGAGAAGGATGCTCCTTCTCTCTGGGTAGGTGGAGGGCACCTCTCCCATTAGGTTTTTATGACCTTTCTAAGTTTTTTGTCTCTCATTAGTTACCTTTTTGCCAGCTCAATTAAAAAACAAATGGGGGGGAGGGAGAGGTAATTAGTTTATTTATTTATTTATTTATTTAATTAATTTATTTATTTATTTATTTATTTATTTATTTTTAATGGAGGGACTGGGGATTAAACCCAGGACCTTGTCTGTGCCAAGCAAGCACTCTGCCACTGAGCTGTACCCACCCCCTGTGCCAGTTCAATTTTTTATAACTTTTTTCCCCCCTTTTTTTTTATTGGCTGTTTTCACAGGGGTGTCGATCAGTGTATCTAGTCTACCATGTAGATTGCCAGTTTATCGTAAGAGATATAATTTAGGAACAGTCAGATGGAAGAGATGCATAGGACAAGGCATGGGGAAAAGGCATGGAGCTTCTTCCCTGCTCCCTTCAAGTGTGCCACTCTCCCCGAATTGCCAGGTGTTAACCAACCAGGAAGCAATATGTGTTGCATTTTTTAAAACCTTGGAGGATCTTCACAATGTCCCTCCCAAACTAAAAAATATGGGTAACTGAAATGTTGGTAAAGAATGTTTTAAAGTATTAATTATGTTGCTTGTTAAGTGGCATTGTGTGCTTTAAAAAAAAAAAATTCCCCTAAATGCTCGTAAGAATTTAGTAAGATGATGAATTCATTAAATGTAAAAGGAAATGTGAAGGTTTTGGTAATACATGCTTTCCTAACTTTTACTTATTCCCCAAAAAATTTATGTTGAGAGAAAAAATGCAGCAAATGTTCAAATGCCACCATTTATTAACATGTAAGCATATTTGGTGTGTGTGTTTCATTTAAAAGTGAGTTGCAGTCACCATATGTGAGCCTTTAATACTTAGGGCATCCCTTAAGACTCAGGATGTTGTTCTGTATCACAATATTATCATTATCACTCAAGGAAGAAATGATCAATTTGTGATAACATAATGTCAGGCCTATTTAAACATCCAGTTGTCTCCCAAGTATCTTTTGGTTCATTTTTCCCTAACTAGGATCCCATCAAGTTATATGTAAGTCTTTAGGCTTGAGCAGTCCCCACACTGATTTTGTTTTTGTTTTTTCTTTTTAAAATTTCATGAAGTGACACTCTCCTCAATTTTATTTTGAAGAATTTGAAACCTACAATAAAGTTGAAAAAATAGTACAAGGAATGCCCAGATTCATCAATTGTTGATGCTTTGCTTCATGTACTTTATCTCTTTGTTTAGATTTATACCTTTCATTCATTTGAAAGGATGTTGCAGATATCTTGGCCTCTCACCCCGTAAGTACTTAACAGTGTGTTTACTAAGAACAATAATCTTCTCCTATAAACAGCAAAACCATTGATCACATCTAAGATTTAATGTTAGCCTTAGGATGTAATATCTCTTTGGTATCCTTTAATCTAGGACATTCCCCGCCTCCACTCCCCACCTCACCCCTGCCTCTGATCTTGACATTGACATCTTTTAGAAGGCTAGGCCAGTTGTCTTACAGAACTGCCTACAGTCTGGATTTGTCTGATGATTTCTTCATAGAGTCATTTAACTTGAAGTCTCTTGTGAATTGGAGTTAGATCTATAAACTTTGTTCCATTTAGGTGAAGTATTTTTAGCAAGACACTTCTACAGGTATTTTGTGTTGCACTTCACATCAGGAGGCGCCTAGTGTTGATTATCCCAATATTACTGATACTGAGTTTTATCACTCAGAAGTGGCGAAAGCTACTGAAAAGATATACTCTTCCCCCTTGGAATTACAAAGTGGCCGTGTGATGATGCTTTGTATTTTTCAAATGTCATGTTCCACTGTGGTCTTTCATGTAATGGTTTTAGCATCTACTGATGATCCTTTGTGGGTGAACCTGAATTAGCTGTTTCACTGGGATTGCACACTGGTTATTTTCCTAGTTTGGTAGTACTTATATTTAAAAGGATAAGTATAGGATCTAGTCCTATTTTTATCCATTACTATACGGTTTTTGAAACAGTTTACATCATGGCAAATGGTTTCTGTGCCCGATTTTATGGGTAATTTAGTGAAATATGTGATAACATAAAATTCTCTAATCTAATTTATCCAACACTGAAAAAATTTTTTTAATATTTTCTTTTTTTAAACTTTTTTTTACCTAATTTTTTTGGGGAGGGGGAGTTAATTAGATTTATTTATTTATATTTATTTGCTTATTTTAATGGAGATTCTGGGGATTTAACCCAGGACCTTATGCATGCTAAGCACACGCTGTACCACTGAGCTATACTCTCCCCTTTCTCCAAAAATTTTTAAATGTTGAGAACTAATGGAGGTAGGTCTAGGGGTAGAAAACTGATTCTATTCAAATGTTTATGGTCACTTAAATTTACAATATTGAAGCTCCTATTTCTTACTTTTAAATATGCTTGTGGCTTCTGAAGAGTCATGCTGGTTCAGAAGAAATTCCTGCCTCTATAGATTTAGCTACAGTTCAGGAAAATTTTGTGAGCTTTTATTAAGTTCTGGGTATGGATATCAAGAATGCCATCATACACTTCACAGCTTTGGAACCAAGTGTTGGAATGTAACTGTATAAACTTTTTTTTTTCTCCTTTTGCTTTCCCTTTCATTGCTCTTTGGTTTTATCACTGGGGATGGGTGTGAAAGCAGCTTGTCTGAAATTTTGTTGCCCTAAAGGAGTGACTTAAAATTCCCAGGATAGTTTTAGAGCTGATTTTTGATCTTGGAATGATGGAACAGACCTCCTGGTAATCCTCTCCCTGTAGGGAACATGGATTCTAGGAGGGGTCTGGCTAGTCCTGAGTATAATGGTTGGGTTTTTTTTGTTTTTCCTCTTGCTGATGAGCTTTACTAAGGAAATTTTCAAACTTTTTGAAGTATTATTTAAATTAAAAAATATATATAGCTAGCTATAGCATCATGGGTTGAATTGCGTCTCTTTTGCCCTTGACATAATTTTATATTAAAGGTGCAACCCCCAGCATTTTAGAATTTGACTGTACTTGAAGACTGAATCCTTAAAGAGATTATTAAGATTAAATGAGGTTATTAGGGTGGCCCCTAAACCAGTATGACTGATGTCCTTATACAAGAGGAAATTAGGAAACAGGCATAAAGAGAAAAGACCCTGTGAAGGCACAGGGAGAAGATGGCCCTCCACACACCAAGGAGAAGAGGCCTCCGGAGAAATCAGTGTGGCTGATACCTTGATCTTGGGCTTTTAGCCTTCAAAGCTGTGAGAAAAATAAGTCTCTGTTGTTTAAGCATTTGGTCTATGGTACTGTATTATGGCAGCCAAGCAGACTAATACACTGTGTGGGTCCAGCAATGGCACTAAATATTTATACATACATATTAAATACATTTAATAAGTTTAGTATGTAATTATTGTGATGTTTATCTGAAGCTACACATAAGGCAGGAAAGGGGCAATGCAGATGAGGAATAACCAAATGCTAGGGTTAAGTAAGAGTGGACTCATCTCCAGTTTCACGGTAGTGAGATACGTGACTGGAATAGGTAAAATATCCACCTGTGAGCTTGCCCTGTTTTCTCTCTGATAGAAGCCTTTCTCAGTTTCACTTGGGAGTGACACTATGTTAATGGGATTGGTTGCTTACCAGTTCCTGTTCAATTTCTTTAGTATCTCTTCAGAAACACTCTTCCTTTCTTTTCTATTTGAGAAACTCATCTTCCCGAGAGACCATCCTTCACATTTAATACATACCCAGTCATTCATTGCCCTGCTTAAACACTTTTGTCTTAAAATCCTTTTTCTGTAAAAAATTTCACGAGCAAGATATTCCTCAAAGGCTGAGTCCACCATTTGGATATAGATTAATTTCCAGTTAATTCTTTATTCCCCAAACATTCCATGATTCCACGCCTTTGTACAAGTTGTCCCCCAAGTCTGGAATGCCATTGGTGCCCCACCTGGAGTCAGTTCCTTCTTTGTGGCCTTCAGCCCTCATAGGTTGTTTTAAAATGTTTATAAATTTGTCCTGGAGGCCAGGGTGAGTCCTTTTGTGGCAGCATTTGCTGGACGCACTTGTCAGATCATTTAAAAAATGCTGCTTCCTGGACATTCTTGCAGTCTTACTGACTTGGAACCTTTTTGAGTGAAATCTAGGAATCTTTAAGCAAGTTCCCTCCTGATTCTGAATCAGAGCACCTCTGCTGTGGAGTTGGGGAGGCAGCTGAACTCATCTTCTTTGGAGTCCCTGCCCATAGTTAGAAAAAATATAACCGGGTAAATTAGGAAGAATGGTGAACTAGATTTTAAAATAGAGGTCCAGGATGGGTGGGCATAGCTCAGTGGTACAGTATGTGTGTAGCATGCATGAAGTCCTGGGTTCAATCCCCAGTACCTCCATTAAAAAATAGGTAGATAAATAAATCTAATTACCTTCCCTCACAGAAAAATCACCAACAACAAAACAAAAACAAAACATACATATATATATATTAAAAAATAAATAAATAAAGTAGAGGTCCAACAAGTTCAAAAATGCCACTAAATTTACTAAAATGCCAACATTATTTGAAAGTAATATGGATTTGAAAATTCTCTGAAACTCAGGCCTTCAAAATGTTGATATTATTATCTATTACTCTGGAATAGGTATATTTGGAGGGGGATTAATATAATTAAATGTCCCTTGTGTTATTTTTTAAAAATATCAGGCTGGCAAAAAAGTGTAGGAACTTAGCTACTCAGCACTAATGTAAAAGGGGACTGTAAATCTCTAGGAGGGCACAACTGCCATTTTCCTCTACCCTGGCTTCTTGGATGTTTAGAAGCTTGAAGGGAGTTGTCGCCCACTGAAATGGATGTAACAGCCTTGGAGGCTTAAGGTGGAGTGCTTGGTGGAGGGGGAGGTAGACAAAGGTTTTCCAGCTTCTCACAACTGGCAAAGATGACTTTGTAAACAGGCTCTTCACTACCTGCAGAATGTCTTATCCTGGCAGATAGCTTTATAGTGTAGAGGGCTGCCTAGAAATCAGCCATTAACACCATGTTCTGGGGCACTGGTGCCTTTATTGAGGGAACTCAAGAGGTAAAAAGCTTATGAACACAATCCTCAAATTCTTTATTTTTTTTAAAGGATTTCTTAGTGTACTCCAAAACTACATTATGGATTTCTTTCTTTGTGTCTTATAATCTAGGCTTTATTGTATTATTGCAAAGTGGAAAAAGTGGGGAACTCCTTTGTCTTAGAGGTGGAGTCCTAGATTTGAATTCTGGCTTGGCTATGTGCTAAAGGCCATGTAGTGAGAAAGTTTCCCTCATCTCCAAGAGACTCTGCTTTCTCTTACGTAAAATGAGGATAGACAGCTTAACTTCCTCCACTCAATAGTTCTAATGGGATTGAGTGAAATTATGTATGAGAATGTTTTGTAAATGATAAGATGCTAATGAATTAGTGATTTTAAGAAATTTATTAGTACCTACCATTACCAGAAGAATGAAGCTTTGAGTAAATAGTCCGATTTATAGCTCATCACTGCTTAACATTTTAACCATGAATAAAAATCATTTTTATCTGTTTTGTGTCTTATTGGTTTTTTTTTGAGTTCCCTTTGCAGATATGAGACTATTGGGAAATAATTTGCTCCAGTTGCGTATCTCTTGGAAATATGCAAAAATTAAAATATCAACTTTTGTTTAAAATACTTAAGAAAAATTAGTCTATTAACATTATTTTAAATTACAGAATCATGCCTTTTATTTTGTACTTGCTGTTTATCAAATACAAAATTGGCTGGCTGCTGCTACCTGGAAAAGTTTGGAGGAAATTAATCAGATTCACTACTCAGGAAAGAATCATGCTTTTGGTTTAAAAACAGACTGGAGGTTTCATTTCAAACTTAAAAAAAATCTAAATAAAGGAGGTAGAGTATAGATAAGAAAAAAGAATATTATACTGGGAATGGTTCTTTCCTATTCTCATATAGTTTTGCTTTTTTTCCCCCCTCCTCCTCCCCCCACACCCCCACCACCCCTTAGAGGAATGGGCAACTATGTCCCCTCCTCTCCTAACCAGCAAGGCCCACTGCTTCACTACTTTTTCTCCCTTCCTTCCTCTTCTTCCTTGGAAGGAAAGTAGTAAAAAGAAAAAAAATAAAATCTCTTTGAGGCTTATTAGGGGCTTTAAAAATGAGTTTGATTTGTGACCTGTCATAGTTTGTATAATTTGCTTCCATGGTATTTTGCTTATCTCAGCTTCCCAGCTGCATGCCCAACTTCTGCCTCTTCTCTTTCTTGGCTGGTTACTTTAGCTTATTTTTAAGGAGTAGAACCAATTGTCTGCTCCCCCTCCCACCCCTCAACCTGCTTCCAGTGATTTTCCAGGGGAATTGGGGTTAAACAACTCAATTCCCTTTCCCTTTTTTTTTTTTTTCATCCCTGAGTAGCCTTGACTTCTTGATCATGGCAGTATCCATCCATATTATATTTATTCTTTTTGAAAGGCTTTGGGATTTAAAAGTTAGCTTCCAGTGAGGAAGAGATCATGCACACAGGTCTGTAACCGGTCAATCCAATAAGAGTGAGGCTGACCATCGGTGATTCTCCGTCAGTGTCCCCCACCTTCTCCAACTGTGTATCTGTCCATTTAATGTTTCTCAAACTTGAGTGCATTAGAATTAGTACTGGATGGGGCCCAGTATTCTATATCTCTGACAGGCAGCCCAAGTGATCCCACTCTAAGGTGGCCATGGGACCACTCTTTGCAAAGCACAATTTAAGAATAGTAAAACGAGTATTTTGCAGACACCTCACCAAAGAAAATACACAGATGGCAAATAAGCATGTGAAAAGATGCTCAACATCATATATCATTTAAAACTTACAAATTAAAACAACCTGAGATACTACTACCTACCTGATAGGATGGCTAAGATCTAACACACTAACACCACCAAATGCCAGCAGTAGGATGTGGAGCAGTAGGAGCCCTCATTCATTGCTGGCGCAAAATGTTGCACACATTGTGGAAGACAGTTTGGTTATTTCTTACAAAGCTAAACATACTCCTACCATACTATGTGCTGAATGTTTATATCCTCCTCAGATTCATATATTGAAGTCCTACCCCTGATGTGACTGTATTTGGAGATAGAGCCTTTATGGGGTAATTAAGGCTAAATGATGTAATAAGGGTGAGACCTTGAGATCATAGCATTAATGACCTTATAAGGAGAGACTAGGGTAGTGGAGAGACCCCTCTCCTCCCTGTCCCTTCCACCTCTCAGCCATGTGAGGCCCTAGTAGCCACCTACCAGCCAGAAAGAGATCTCTCACTAGAAACTGAATGAGCTGGCACCTTGATCTTGGACTTCTTATCCTCTAGAATGGTGAGAAATAAATTTCTGTTGTTTCAGTCACCCAGTTGTAGTATTTTGATACGGCAGCCTGAGCAGACTAACATATCATACAATCCAGCAATCACGCTCCTAAGTATTTACTCAGATGAGTTGAAAACTTAGGTCTACACAAAAAAACCTATGCATGAATGTTTATAATAGCCTTTATTCATAATTGTCCCAAGTTGGAAGCCACCAAGATGCTGCAAATTGGAAGCAACCAAGATGTTATTCAGTAGGTGAATGGGTAAACAAACAGTGGTACATCATACAATCGAATATTATTCAGCATGAATAAGAAATGAACTATCAAACTACAAAAAGATATGGGAGAACCTTAAATGGATATTGCTAAGTGACAGTAGCCAGTCTGAAAAGCATACGTATACGACATTCTAGAAAAGGCAAAACTTTGGAGGGAGTGAAAAGTTCGGTGGTTGGCAGGGGTTTTGTGGGGAAGGAGGGAAAGATGAATGGGTTGAGCCCAGGGAACTTATAGGGCAGTGAAACTGTTCCATGTGATACTGTAATGGTGGATACAAGAATTATGCATTTTCCAAAACCTATGGTATTGTGACACTAATATAAACTATAAATTTTTGTTAATAAAAATATCAATATTGGTGCATCGATTGTAACAAAAATGTCTCGCACCAGTGCAAGATGTTAATAATAGGGATGTGGTAGGATGGGTTGAGGTGAATCTGAGTAAGGGAATATATGGGAACTTTCTGTATTTTCTGCTCCTTTTTTTCTGTAAACCTAAAATTTCCCTAAAATATACAGTTTATTAATTTTAAAGGGCATTTTGGGTTCAATCTTGTTTCACAAGGGAGAGGACTGAAAAGAAGATAATTTAAAAATGCAAAAAATTTTTTTCTTGAATTGAGCATCAGATGCAAGACTTTGTTGTGTAAAAAAATGAGAGAAAAACAAGAGAGATAAATGGAGACATCTTCAAACTGGAGAGGGGAGGTTACTGTCCTTAAGCAGTGATAGACACCCTCAAGTGCTTTTCTCTTGTTTATCATTTAGAGAAAGAACCAAAGGTGATGGTATTTCTCTTAGCAAATTGAAAGGTGAGGTCTATGAAGAAATGTCAGATGTGAGATGGTCTCCTGGTACCTAATAAAATGGCGTAGTGTTTCCTGGTCACCGAACGTGTAGCAGATTAGGTTAAGGAGCTTCGCTGACTGAGGATGGATGGAATCCTCTTCAGCATCCCTCATTGGTGGCCAGGGGCCTAACAGCTTGAGATTTTAATCATCTGTCCTTGTTTCTGAACCCTGGTTTGTGACCTGCCTTGTTAGAATAGGAGCCAACTATCCAAAGACTTGAAGGTGGACTGCATAGTTCTTAGAGTTTAAAAAAAAAAAACCCCAAAAAATTCCTAGTGAATTTTCAGTGTGAGTTAGAGAAGACTTATTCAGGCTGCCCTTTTAATCATTAAAGTGGCCCCTTAAAACTCCTGATTTAATGAAATGATAAAAATGTTTTGTAATTAGCAGATCAAAGCACGACTGTGGCTGCTGTTTACATTGTCAGTATGTAAATGGAATTTCTAAAGGGAGTAAAAAGAATTTAACACCTTTAATTTTGTTTATGTAATTCCTTTGCTTAAAAATCTACCCCCACACCCACTTCACATTGATAATGCTAAGGTAAACATTAACTTACCCCTACCCCCCACCCCCAATATCCACGCACTTGAGAAACAGCAATGTCCGAATTGTCTAGGTTTCCTATATCTGAGTCAGAGACCAAGTGCAACCAGCCTCTGAAATGAGACATGATCTTGAAAGGTTCATCAACCCTAGGCCACGAGTGAATCTATTGATAACCTGAATTTAAAGAAGCACCAAAAAGTATTGGCTGCATCCATGGTTGTCTTGAATTGGAATTTGGCACTATCCTTTTGTGTGAGTTAACAGGCACAGTGTAGCTTAGCTTGCATTACTTGTTTGGAATAGACTGCATATTTAAAAATAAAATCTGTTGACAGAAGCTTTTCTGTTTAGGTGGTTAGGCAGGTTAGCCCTGTGTTAATTGCTATAGTTCCAGTCTAATCCCTCAAACTGGAGAGTGGGGTACCTCCTCTCCTTCGGTGCTCTAGTCTGATATGATTAGAATGTCGGGTGTGATATGGCAACTGTTTTAAATAAAAATGAACATTGACTCTTTATTTCAAGGCTCTACCTGGGCATGTTTGGGGAGGGGGTGCATAACGGGAACATTGTTAAGCCTTGCCCGTCTAAAAGGACAGGCATCCTTGGATTCAACCAACCACAGATTGTGATATTGAAAAATATCTGGTATAAGTGGACCCACATAATTCAAACCTGCTTGTTCAAGGGTCAGCTGGTACTTTGTATTTCAGGTCATTCCCTGATTGCTTTTTGGTTAGCAGCCTTGGTTTTCTCTAGGACTAGCCATTATGTACAGAGTGTCCTGGGTAAAACTACTCAAAGCAAATAGAATAAAAAGCTGTCCTAAGAGAGCTCAAGAGCTTGTCTTATGAAAGTTCGTAGCTTTTCCAGTGGTGCGTCCCAATTTGAATTCATTTAGAACTGAAAAGAGTGACTGTATGTCTGAGAAAGAGTATTTGTCAAGAGATTGAATTTCCAAATTGAGCTGGTGGGGAGGAGTCATGTTAACTAAAGACAAGATATTAGAGGTAACTCTTGTCACTGTCTAGTAACAGCAATGGATTTGCTTTAGTTCATTTCCATAGATGGAGAGGGGAGGTTTGACCTTTTTGTGTTAAGGAGTTATGCTTATGAAGTGCTCACAGGAAAGAAAGAGAGCAAAGAAGGAAGTGGGTGGCATTTGTCTTTCCGACCAACAGCGAGGCTGGAGCTGTGCGCCCGCTAATGACTAGGAGGGGTCGTTTGTCTATGTTGTGAGACTGTGGTAGCTAAGCCAGAGCACTCGGGTCCCACTAAGGTGACAACGAGTGAGCGCTTGCTTTTTTGGGCCTCATTAGTATAACTGGGAGAGGACCGAGGTGCTCCCTATTTACCTCACGTGAGTCTGGTGAGATTTAATTAGTTGTACTTAACAAAAAGCTACCTGGGGCCTCCAGGTAGGATGAATGCACCCTGTACCTGCCCCTTCCCTGAAGAAAACACCACCAGTGGCTCTTTCTCTTCCTGTCCCAGGTAATCCACACTGACCTCTGTGGGTCCCCAGGCTGGAGGCCTGTGACCATGTCCTG
The DNA here is from genome assembly GCF_048564905.1 of Vicugna pacos. Lineage (NCBI taxonomy): Eukaryota > Metazoa > Chordata > Mammalia > Artiodactyla > Camelidae > Vicugna > Vicugna pacos. The sequence continues at coordinate 20,503,679 of NC_132990.1, forward strand.
TCTAGTCTTTCCTATGTGTCCCTGACTTGATTTGGACTTAGTAGTGAGTATAAAGGGTAAGGTGAGCAAAAAGAGCTCTTTCACTCTAACCACAAGGCTACATTTCCTCATACCTTTCATACTTTGCTCTTTTGTAGATTATTAACTTTGTGTACCCCTATAGTGGCTCTCATCAGCTTCCTGCTAAACTCTTTTAAAAAAATGATTTATTTATATGCGTTCATTCATAGGTCAGGATTCTTGTGAGTAAACTATTAGAGTACTTAGAAGTCTGATTTGGAGAGATGCTTTTCAAATCTCTTCATGGCTCTTTATAGAAGTGTGTTTCCCTGTGTTTCTCCATGATGCTAATTTGATTTATACTTATTCTTAACCCTGCTTTCAAAACTGTTAAATGTTTTATATCCCTAAAGGTAGCACTGCCCAATAGAAATATAAGGCAAGCAAGCCATGGTTGTGATGTTAAGTTTTCTAGTAGCTATATTTTAAAATGTAAGAAGAAACAGCTAAAGTTAATTTTAACAATATAATTTGTTTGACCTAATAAATCCAAAATATTATCATTCAATATGTAATCAATATAAACAATTATTAAGATATTTTACATTTTTTCATACTGAGTCTTCAAAGTCTGGCACTGTGTTTAGATTTCATAAAATGTACAGTTGAAAAGGTAGGTTCATAGACTCGGATTGTTCCAACTGTATTCAAGCTTTTTGGTAAAATGCAGTTCCTCAGTTGTGCTTGTCACATTTCAAGTGCTCAGTAGCCATGTATGGCTGGCGGCTGCTGTTCTGGACAGCATAGTGTTCTTTATCTGTCATTCTTCCTTTGATAGGTTTCCCATTTCCAGATAATGAATCTGAGGCCCAGATTGTTAATCAGCCACTCTTTTTCATTATGCTTTTGTAATATTTAGAACAAACCCTAATTCAGAGTGATTAAAAAATTTTGAGCACACATTTTGTACTAGATATGACCAGGGAAGGGATGATTTACCTAGATTTATTTTTAATTCATCTAGCAATTCTTGAATTCCTATTTAGTAAAGGTCAATGGATGAGTCTAGAATAGAATCCAGATCTTCCAGATTGTTGTCTGTCTCTCCCATTGTGCTAGATTCTAATTGTTCCCCTTGCCATGGAGTATTTACTAGTGTTAAGAAGTTAAAAGGAGTTCTTTTCTTTTTAGTGGCATTCACCTGTTGAAACCTGTTGAACCCACACCATTCTAGCCAGCTTTAGCAGGGAGGGATTTGGTAAAAGGAAATTAGGTCCTTCATTTATCTTGGAGGAGCTGGAAGAGCAGGCTCTGGGTTGACTTTCTAAGAATGACTCCCAGAAAAACACTGTAGAACTGGCTAGCCAGGGAAACTGATAACCATGCTGTAATTAAAAAAAATGAAACAAAAAACTTGAGCAATCAAGTAACCTCCCATATTACGGCAGCCGGGGTCAGGACCTCATAGCCTAGCTGGCAGAATGGTGTGGCTGTTGGCTGTTGGCGCTTCACCTTTGAAGCTAGGGAGCCTGGACGGCAGCCTCAGAAGCACACCCCTGCCTTACAGCGTTACCCCCATTCACATCTGCCAGGCTGCACCTGGCAGAAGCTCTGGCAACGTGCTCTTTCTTCCCTTGTTGTCCTCTGTTGTGCAGTCAGGGGACAAGAATATATTTGATTGAACTAGTCTGCAGTAATTGCCCAAGTGGTTAGCCTATGGGTGTGGAAGTCAAAGATGGGCCAGTGGAATCTCAGCTGAACCTGGGGCTGTTTGTCTTGCTGAGATAATTTCACCGAGATGTTGCGGAGGTACAGGAGCTGAGAGAACAGGTACTAGGAAAGTTGTGTTTTTCTCTCTTGAGGGCATTTCTATAGGGCAGTAACTTCTATGAAGATGAGGACAAGTGGTAATACTCCTGGACCAAACGTGATTATTCTGTAATTTGAAAATCTAAGAGTTCAACTCTACATGCATATATCAATGTTGTTTAAATATTTAGGTTAATGTTCTGTCCTACTTGGTGATGTGTTCGTGTGTCTGAACATTCAGGGTCTTTAAAATGTGGCAGAGGGGAGATTGCATTGAAATTTTTGCCTTACTGTTGTTCTAGCTAGGGTTATTAAATACATCAAATGTGGAAATAAATCACTACAAAGAGCAGAATGTAATTTTGGAACAGACAAGTAGAAAGAGTTATGTTTCTTGGAACTGTTGTGGGTCAAGATAATAGACATTGGGCAGTGTTACAGAATTAATCCTGGTTGGAAATATACTACTTTATACCATAGTGACTTCTCACCGAACTGTTGTTCTTCAAAATGTGTTTAAATCAAATAATTTGAAAATTCAGTCACTGGAGATAGGTTCAGTTGAACCCAATTTAGCATTCTTTTCTTGCATCTCTAAGTGTTTAGCGCATCTCATTATGATTAGGATAAGCAGTGGGTCTCTAAATGGGGTCCCCAGCAGCAGTAGCAGCGGCAGCCCCTGGGAACTTGTTAGAAATGCAAATTCTTGGGCTCCACCTTGAATCGGGGACCCTGGGGGAGGTGCTCAGCACACCCGTGTCTGCAGTTTAACAACCCCTCCAGGTGATTTTGATTTTCAATTTAAGAAGACTGACAGTAAATGAACCAGTATTCATCTTTAAAGGGATTACCAGCCATTTCTGTCAAGAAACAAAAAAGCAAGAAAAATCTGTCCTTGGGCAGGTAACTTAACTTCTCTGTATCTCAGTTTCTCTTCTGTGAAATGGGAAGATTTATAGTTTTGGGTTTTCATGAGGATTAAATGAGAGAGATACTTGGTGTCATGTGCATAGAATACTTCAATGACTAATCAATCTAAATATTATTGGTATTATATTCCAGTTTTTCAAAAACGCTTTTGGATTTAATAGCTTGATTCCAGTTTGCCAAGTGGAGACTTAAGATGGACATAGACCTAACCTGTTTGGTTTAGTCCTCCTCAGTTGTATCAGATTCTGTAATTTGTATTTCAGATAGCATTTAGCTTATTATAGCTTTATTTTTATCCACTTCAAAAATTAACTTTATTTGAATTTCTTCTGACTTCTTTTCTAGGTCTTTTTCTATTTATTTCCATTTTAGTGCTGTTATATGTCTCAGTGGTTTTTTTTTAACTTTTTTTTTTCTACTTTGACCTAGTTTTCGAACTTGGTGGGCAACCTGAAAAGAACTGGAGAACAAACCAAAGGATTTCTTTAGGTTGCTTTAGGCAGTAGCCTGGAGGTACTTCTTTTTATATGCAAGTGTATACTTTTTTAAAGGAGAGGCAGTGGCTATTCATGGAAAAGCATTTAGAGCAAGAAGAGGTTTTTCTCATTTTAATTTCCCTTTGGATAATAAAAAGGCAGGTCAGAAATTTTCTTTATTCCTGAAGTTAACAAGTGGAATGAGCTGGGTTCAAACCCCAGTACCTCCATTATAAACAAACAAATAAACCTAATCTCCCCTCCCAAGCAAACAAAAAAAAATTAAAAATATTTCTTTATAAAGTTAGATAGCACTCTATGAAAATACTTCTTTGCTGGTCCTTGTTTTGTTTTTGTGTCCCTGATCATGTTTCTGTACTACAAAGACATGTCTTCTGTTTTCGGTGAGCAGTTTTACTCGCAGCTTCTTTGTATGAAATACAGTCTAGCAATTGTGTAGTTAGTTTACAAAGTCTGTGTATGACTCATCTTCAGCCTGTGGTTTTTTCAAGTTACACGTAAAGGTCAGAGTCTATTTAGTCCTTAACCCTGCCTTTTCTAAGTGGGAAGTCAGATTCTAAAGGAGTAAAAAGTAGGGAATTTGTTGGATCTTGATTGAGACCAATAGGATTTTTGGGGGGAAGGGGTTGCTTTTTAAAGGAGGACAACCAATATTGCTAGGAATTCCCAGAATTGCCAACCAGTATGCGACTTAATCTTTTTTTTTCTTTTTAACAGTGTTGTTCTTTAAAGTGGACCTCTGGATTTTCATTTTTGTTTAAATGTTTAATTTCTGTATCACATTGAAAAAACAACAAACTAAGAAATTCTTAAAGGTTCAGAATCCCTCTTTCCCCTTGTGTCATAAATATGCATACATCTAAATCTGTTTTGCTCTCATGGACATTCCAAAAATCTTATTTAAACAAAAATAGTTTGAGGTATTATCTTGAAAAATTATTAAAACTGTGATAGATGTAGGAGAAATAACTTTTTATATTTTAGTTTGAAAATAGTGTTTAGCCTTATTCATCTGACTTTGATTTATATTAAGCATTAGTGAATAACAAAATACAAAATTGAAACAACAAAGTACTGTGAGTCCTCAGTTGCTTTTTATGACTACCAAGCTAATAAGGCAGGAAAAGCTAGTAAGGAAGAAAATTAAGGTTCTGTGACTTGATTCTTTGGAATTCTGACTGTTGTCACTGTATAAACAAATAAAACAATTTCTGGCTGCTCACAGAGTTTTTGAGACAGATATAATGTCCTGGCATTTTTCATATTCTAGTATCAAAGCCAAGGTCTAGAATTTTAAGTGGGAAGTTGGCTCTGAAATAATCAAATGCCAAACAAAGCCCATCTGAAAGTCCAATAAAGTAAAATCATAGTATTGCAAAATAAGAGAGTTACTGAACTAAATCCCCACAATTTGAGGATCTTTACTATAAAGATGTTATTGTGTTATGAGAGGGGAGGGGCAGTAGTTTGGGCCAGCTGGGGGCATTACTTTGATCCACAAACGGGGAGCTGAAGGTTCATTTTCCCCTTGGGGTTACTGAAGAGGAAGAATGCTGGCTGGTGCCGACTGCAGCGCATTATGTGGGGATGAAGCCTTTACTGAACTTCTGCTTCGTGTTGAGAGCCAAGCACTGAGTTAGGTGCTTTACATATAAATAGGTATTGTTAACGCCACTAATAGGGACCAGAAGTGAGATTGGAAGTGGCTAAATGATGACATGCCTAGGGTCAGGGAACTTGTAAACCGAGAAGCTGGGATTTGAAATTGTCTCTTTGCTCCAAACCTCTTTCTGAGACTCGGGTGTTCTGAATACTGAGGATCCAACTGAGTTTCCCATAGCACTGGTTGGCTGAAGTTTCATTATAGGCTGTGGTCATTGGCTGGTGTATGTTTCATAATATCCAAGTACAGTTTTAAATATGTTGTAGGAAATCCCTTCCATAATTTCCCTAACACCTCTAGACTTTGAAAAGTCTTAAGATATGTTGGTGACTGTTTTGTTTGGGTGTTAATTTGGGAGCATAGATGCTCACTATTCAGGGTGGACTTAGAATTGTTTTATTGAGGGAGTGAGCCTCTTTTTCAGAGAATGTGTGTCCTGTTGTGTGCAGTAGCCAGCCTTTGGGGGCTTTTGGGGTCTAAAAGGCAGTTTTTGTTTAGCTGTTACCTTGAGCAAGTTACCTGGCTTCTCTGAGTTTCACTTTTTGTAAAACGGGAGTGACGGTGGTCCTTTAGGAGGGTTTGTGAATAACACAGTTCTAAGCACACAAGCATTCCGCAGATGCCTGCTGCTCTGGTTAATCTTACTGTACTTGATGGAACTCTTCATTCTTGATATATTCCTTTTACAATAATTTCTCCCCCCTTGGTCTTGAGGATGGGCAGAAGGAATGTAAATGCTACCCTTACATTGGATTGGGTTGCAATCTCCCAGGCTCAGAGTCGTTTGACTTTGGGAATTTTTTGAAGTAGATTAATTTCTCTTTTCTCTCCTGTTTTTCTCTCAGACATCCCAAAGACAAAGATGTGATCACATTGTTGGTTGGAATCCCTACTCCAACTCCAGTCTGTTTAAACTACCTAAATCTTAGTTTCTTCGTTTCTGAAACAGGCATAATACTTGTACTTCCTCTTAGGGTTATTATGAGGATTAGATGAGAGTACAGCCAGGTTATTTGTACATAGCAAGAGCTCAGTCAACTTTAGCTAAAAGGGAAAATAAACCTTTTTAAACAGATGATACTGCCCTTCAGGAAAAGGAATTAATTTGTTTTACTTTCTATTGGGATATTTGTGTCAGATTCTTTTCATTCTGTACTTGTTACATCCTTCCTTGAAACTTTGTTTATGTGGATTTCTGGGTGTGTGTGCCTCAGGGCACAATGGTTTTCTCTTAAATTTGGATCTTGCTACAGCTTGGTTTGCTGTGACAGGCGTGGCTTCTAAAGGTATCCAGATAAGACCATCATTCCTCACCAGAAATGTTTTAGCAATCATCATCATGCTAATAGTACATATTTACTTTCTGAACACAAAACTGATATTATTTTGTTGAAAAAGCTCACTGAAGAAAATAAAATTATCCAGCTTCCCTCCACTGAGGGGTCATTAGTATTGGCATTTTACTGTTTATACATACTTTCATGCCCCCCACCCCGCTTTTTTATTATGGAAATTTAAAGATATTACAAAAAGCAGAGAGAATAGTATGTTGATAATATTTGCTACTTAGCCTCAACAATTATTAACTCACAGTCTTGTGTCATCAGTACCATCATTGGGCCTCCCCTCACTCCCCCACCCCCCGTCTCTCTGAATGAATTTATTTTGAAGTCAGCCCTAGACTTCTCATTATTTAAGCTATAAATACCTCAGGGGCATATGCTTTTAAAATTTTATCTATCATAGTTTCTAACCTCCCATTCCCACTCCATCCCGGTGTACCTCTTGTTCTCTCGGGTATGTTCAAGTATCTACTTCTGGTCACTGTAATTCTTAACTTAGGGGTTCCATTAGTTGATATTTCATTAATTTGGAATTGTTGAATAGCTGCAGAACCAGGATTCCAAGTCGACATCTTGTTTGTCCTGGAAGGCAGCTCCAGGTAGAGAATGGAGGTAGGAGATTTTCATGGGTGGGGTTGAGGGGTGTGGGGATGGAAGATGGACCTGTTTCAGGAACATGTATGTTACTATTGGACGTGAACCCAATGTCCTGGTCACTGGGCCCATTCTGTAAATCTAGGTAATGATGATAATGTGGTCAGGGCTATTTTATTGACCAAGTTGTGTAATGTTTCCTGTGTCAAATGAATTCTTAAAGCTAGATTCTCTGGAAGCCTGACAAGGAGAAGGTGAACCTGTAAAGATGGATTAATTCTAACTTCATTGCTCTAATATGAAGATTTGCTAAAATAGTTTGACATAGAATAGTTTCCTTTGCCATGTTTTGTTTAAGGTCATTACTGTTTTGGGTGGCTCTCAGGTGGTGGCTTTGATAATTTGAGATTGCAACTAGCAAGGCTGTTAACCTTTTTTAAAAAAGTTAAGGAAGGTTAAATGGTTTGTACTATTACACTGAATCATATATTAGTTGGTTAAATAATTTAGTACCACTTCCAGCTCTTTTGGTTATGGAAGCCCATAAGTTTAGATGCTTGGAGAAAAGAGACGCCCACTCATTTTAATGTTGGATCCCTATGTTTTAACATCTAAATAGCTTTTTCTTGGCATTTGAATGATAACACTTTCTTTTGTTCTTGTAGGTGCTTCTGAAATTCCTCCTTTTTCCCCTAAGAAGTTTACACATTTTCAAACACGTTTGAGACACAGTTTGTAACCCATGGACGTCCTATTCATAGGACAAATTGATGCCTTGAGAACCCTCCGGTGGCTGGGTGGCGTCTTTGAGGCAGTAGGACTTGAGATCAGGGGCAGAGCAGCCTTCCAGAATCCTGAGGGAAATCTCCTTCTTAGCTCAGTTGCTTTGGATATGTTTCACAAAAGAAATCTAGATGTGCTTCTGTGCCTCAGTCTCCCAGTGATGGCTAACCATCGGTCGTGTGGAGCTGTAGGTTCGGATGGTATCTGTTCCTTTCCCCCTTCCAAATCTCACATGGATATAGGCACATGTAAGGATGCTGACATCTGCTTCCTCTTGCCCCTGGAGCCCCCATCAGGGCTCTTGTGGATTCCTGCTCCTCTGTTGCTTTAACTCTTTAACCATTGGTTGATTAAATATTTATTGAGCACCGAGTACAGAGGTGAATAGGGTAGTTCTTGCTCTCATGGAGGGCAGAGTCTGTTAGATGTGACAATGTGACAGACCTATAGACTGATAAGCCTGTACATGTTTAAGTATAGAAACAGGACTGGAAGGATACATGTCAAATGGTTAGCAGGGGTTGGAGGGAGGAGAGAGTGGACCTGTTTTTATTGTAGATGTTTAGATAATGTTTAAACCTGTTATAAGCATGTGTTGTTTAGGCAATTAAAGAGAAGATGCATTGTGATAGGTATAAGAAACAAACAAAAAATACAGTGGGAGGGTGATGGGTTCCATGGAGAGCAGGGGCCAAGGAACATTTTTGAGAAGATTTTTCCCCCCTGGGGAGGAAAGGGGAAATGCAGGGATAGGAGAAGCCTTTTTATGCAGGAGAGGCTAGAATGTGCCGAAGACTGACAAAGCAACTTGTTTTGTTTGGAGTCTCAGTAGTGACCAGCTCATACCAGGTCTCTGGACACTGCAGCTTTTCCTTCCTAGGGGAAGTGGAGAGGTAGCATGCCATTATATTTTCTTTTGGGACTTGGAATATATTTGCTTGAATGTATCTTAAATATATTGAGTATTTTTGAAACGGTGCCATAATTGGTGATTAGGTTTATTAAAACGCATGATTAGAGGTGAACTACAGAACTGGACTGTGGTTAACTTGGTTTCAGTAGGACTATAACATTGAGCTGGAGATTAATAGCTGTGTGTGACAGACTGGGAGGCTGGTCGGCTTTATGGTAGTTGTCCTATAAAGAAAGCCAACAGGTTTTTGGTCATCTGGGGCACTCTGGAAGCTTCCCTTCTGGGCAGTGAATCAGTACGTTAATTCTCAATTCTTGTTTCCCCACCAAGGACAGTTTTTACAACTCACTCTGGTGTTTTTTTTTTTTTGTTTGTTTGTTTTTTTAAAACTCATCTCTCTCTGCTCCTGAGCCTGAATTTTTCTAAGTACGGCTGATAACCCATTGGAACTGATATTTGATCATTGTGCAGTATGACCGGCAGCACACTTACAGAAGATAATCTTGTCAGTTGGGAACACATACTCAAGAGGGTATCCTTTTATCCTTCCAGTTGATGGGAGAAAACGACATACCAAGAAGGAAAAAAAAACAACAACAACAACACATGATCAGTCAATAAACCAGAGATCTTACCTAATTTACGTGGAATGAAGCATTTAATTCTTTGATTCTCTGTACACTTCAGAACTGTAGTGATATCATTTCTGGACGTTTCCAGGGTGTTTTCATTCTTTAGCCATAGATAAATGGTAGGCATGTAAGCTGTGTTTAGTGTAGAAAGCAGTCATATTAAATGCCTACACATACTGTGTGGTATTTCTTCCCCTTCCTACAAAACATTTGCCTTTTGGAAGAATGGATGGCTCAAGGGATTAGTGATGGGGAAGTGGAGGCTTTCACATTGGTTCAGATTTGACCTTGGTCAGTGATGCTTGAAAATCAGCACTATTTAATAGGCATTAAGAGAGCCCACTTTTTGATCCACATCCAATGGATAAATATCCATAGTTCTTTAATGCCATAGTTGCGGAACTAATTGGCAGAATTAAATGATTTAAGAACTTTACTCCCCCTTTGCCCTCAGAAAATAGTTGGTTGTTGTTTAAATCAGAATTGGAGCCGGCCTGAGTCATTTCTGAGGACTGGAGGCTGTAGCTGGCTTTGCAGCTCTTACTGTATTGGGAAGCTAATGTGCTTTGCATTGCTCTTAGTAGGGGGTATTGGGGAGGAGGGCTGTTCTTCCTTTCAGTTTGCGATTTTCCCAAATTCCAGGCTGCTCATCCTACCCGAGACACACTTAAAAAAAATACTGGAGTCATTCATCGGCCAAGATTCCTTCTTCTTTTCTCCATGATGAAATAAAGAGAGTGTAAACATAATCTATTTTCCCTCTCCTTGTTTTCTCTCCTCTGCAAGAATTTCAGTGCATAAAGCTTTGCCTAACACCCTGCTTCTGATTGATGCTCTGGACTTCTGCGTGTGGCTCCAGGGAAGTTACTAGTATTTCATGTTTTAAGCTCAGTAACTGCCAGTCATGATCACTCTGTATTTATAGAGCTTCCAGGGAAGGGTGCGCACTCAGTAATGATAATTACCTGCTAATTTGTTTGCTGAAAGATGGACCCATATATTTAGAATGATGACAGATCAGAAGATTTGGCTAAGTGTATCAGTCAGTGTCTCATTTTTCAAAACATGAAAACCCCAACATGCAACTGTAAAAAATGTGGTGCTGTGGATAAGGTTTTCCTTGCTAAGTGAACCTCTCTCCTGGCTAGATTCTTTTACTTACTTGTTTATTTTGAAAAGTCATCTTTTTTGGTTATATCCTAACTTGGGTGACAAGGACTTCTGGCTGGTTCCTTTTCTTTCTTTCTTTCTTTTTTTGTAGGTTCTGTTTGTCATTTCTGCAACTCATATTCCTATTTCTGACTGCAGTATCTGACACCAACATCTTTACCACGTAAAGAAGGTCAAGTGCAGAAATCTATAGGTCTGACTACCCTTTGTTCTCTCTGTCTGTAGCCAAGAGGTGTAGACAAGGCCTTCACTAGAGGGGAAGGGGAAAAAGAACAATGGGCTTTCTAATCCAGCTGAGAAGCTTTAGGCTGTGGGAGGAGCTCGACTTGCCATTGGGAAGGCCGAAAAGCAGTGGTTACTCTTTTTATTTTAAATTTATTTTATCATTTCATTTAAGCAACTATTTTATTTTATTTTGGGGTTATTTGGGGGGAGGTGAGTAATTAGGTTTACTTATTTATTTTTAAATGGAGGTACTGGGAGTTGAACCCAAGATCTTGTGTGTGCTAAGTACACGCTCTTCCACTGAGCTGTACCCTCCCCCCAAGTTACTCTTGAGTAGGTAGAAATGCCGCATATTCGAGACACCCTTGTGGACTTTCATTGCGCTTTTTCTCTCCCTCACACAGAAATGTATTTAGGATGGCTTATCTGAGCAAACTGTCAACCAAAAGAAAAGAAAAGGAAAAGGCTGTCTTCAACTATTAGCTGCCAAATATGTGATGCCGCCCCCCCCACCTCAATAGGGACCTGGCTTGGGGACAGCAAGATTAGATAGTGAATGAATAAAAGGTATTCTGTATGTACTTCACCTCTATGTAGAAAGTGATCTCTCTCTCTCTCTCTCTTTTTTAAAGTGTACAGATGTTTAGAAATAAGCAGATTGAATTCCAGGTAAATCCATTAATGCTGTTACCCGGTGACATGTTACTGATTTTCCCAGGACTATACTTGTAATCTGTATGTTTTAAACGTATTTAAATTTGGAGGTGATCATAGCTGAAGAGATAAAGTTTCTCCCTTGAACCCTGCCTAGTTTGCTTCTTGGAAACGTTTACCAGGCTTCCCGATGGCTCTGACAGGTTGCCAGGTTGCCGTGCCCCTCCGCCCCAGGTGCTTGGGATCCTGGCTCTCACACCCGCAGGGCTCTGCTGTGACTTGGTGGCAGTGGGATGGAGTGTTGCTGGAAGGTGCTGGGTTGTGTACAGTATAAGTAAAAGGAAGACAAAATAGCAGGAATGCTTCTGTGACCCAGTGTTTTTGAAATCCCACAACTCTCATTAGTTATGACTCAAAGCCAGCCCTTCCGAGGAGAACCTACAGCATCACATCAACTGGTCTATCACATCAACTGGTAGGGAAACGCTTTCAAGACTCCAGTCCCACCAAGTGGAAAGATAGGCGGGGCTTTGGAGGCTGTTATTCTTAAGAATACTGTCTTCTCTTAGGAAATCAAAATTATACCCAATCACTCCCTAAATACACTTTCTATATAAAATCACTTGTATATCCAGGAGAGGTGATTCTTCTTCCTTTAAAAATATTCACTCCTTTTTTTTCTTGCAACTCTTCATTTGCATTTTCTTTTATTAGGTTTCTAGATCCGTTGAGCCACATTGTCTTTGAAATTGTCTTTGCTGGTGCTAAGAGTCTTTTGGTTGGCTGTTTATATTTGTGAAGCAGTTTCTTAAATCCTGTTAGTGTCAGATCACATTTTAAATCCCCTTACTATTTTAAAGATGCCTCTTGCTTTTGAACGTGTAAATTATTTTTATACTTTTATTTTGTAAATGATGGGGGAGGAGGGGAAAGGGGGACTAGTGGCAGGATTGGAAGCAGGGATAGCAAATTTTAAACACATTTTAAAGTGCTTAATTTCATTTGCCATGCCATATTTTTGCTATTGGTTCTTTGTAGCCACCAGGTGGGGAATTATACTGATTATGAAACTGGTTTTATTCTGGAAATGACAGTCATTTAGCATAAAGGCAGAGGCCTTTTCACCAGCAGAACTCTTCTGCAATACGCTGTAATTATTGACATGCATGGCTTTATATATTTCCTCTATAGTAAATGTGATTAAATAAAGCACATATTACGTATAAAATTTTCGTAGAAAGAGAATATTGGAATTCTTGTGTCTGAGATTACTTAGTATTCTCCCCAACTCCCAGGGGTGATCCTCCTCACTTCTTGTCTCTAATCACCTCCCTCCCCCAACAGACAAACACAAAACAAAACTCTCAATTCTTCAAAAGGATCCACGAGAGTTAATTACAGTGATAACGCAGCAAGTAGGACAATTGTAGCTGTTGGTCTGTCCCAAAGACTGCAGAAGGTTCTTATTTCATAAGCAGAGATAATTTGTTTTTCTCTGTGTGCCATATGGTTTTGCAACTGCAGAGATCAAACAGATTTGTGGATGTAAACTTCAGTTCTGTACTTAAAAAATTTTTGAGTCGTGTGGAGATTTTCATAATGTGCTTGAATCATTGATGCCAAGCAGGTCTGTTGGAGTAAAGGATCCCTTGTCAGTTCTGTAAGCAACTCTGTATGGTGGTTTTTGTTTGCCTTGGACTTTAAAGACGACTTTGGAAAGGGAAACTTGGAACACAAATTGTCAACTGGAATGCAATGATTATTTGTTTTTCATAAAGACGATGATTAAAACCAGGAATCATTAACATAGAAGAATAATAGTTCCGAGGCTGCCCAGGTGGTCTCTGGAAAAGATTGGAGTTTTCTCTTAATTATTTAATCTGAAACTAATTTATTTTCAAATTAATTGTTTTGAGGGTAGTCTTCAGGATTAAGAGTTTGAGTTTCTTGATATTTTTCAAAGGGCAGAAAGAATTGTATGTGTGCCAATGATTTCCCCTTTGTTGTTAACAACTCTCTATATATGTGTCTATATGTATCTGTCCTTCTGGTTATGATGAGTATAATTTTTAATATAGTGTTTGGTTTATCTCAAGTAGATGCATAATCCCTGCTCCCTGTGGTTTCCAATAATTAAACTTTACAGTGAATCCAAATTGTCTAAACAGTCCCCATTTATAGACAATTTTTTTTTTAAAGTAAAGTAGCCCTCATAAATAGGGTTAAATCTGGAGGGCAGGGCAGGGATTGGAACTTGGCCCTGTAGTCATAAAATTTGATCGATTCTAAGTTATCCTCTGGGTTTGGCGTGTTCTCTCCTGTTAGTATGCAGTATCGCCACAATCCCTCACATCTTAGATAAGTTATTATTCCCTGAGGAAGTTCTTCAGGACTCTCAGACTCAGCTTCTTCCACTATTAGATTTTCTGGGCACACCCTTGACATTCTTCTCTGATGCAACCGCCACCACGTTTGCAGTAATTAATTCTTTACTTTTTGTTAACCTGGCTCGCCTGCTATTTTTCTGGCTCCAAAAACCAGGAACTGTTTCTGTCTTATTTTCTGCTTTTTTCCCCCAGCTTTTGGCTCATAATGTGTGCTCAGTAAACATTTGTTGAGTTAGTGATGGTATAGTTAGTGTAAATCATCCTTACTTAGTTTGTGTAAATATAACTTTCCCTTTTGCTGATTTGCAGATAGAGCATCTTTCAAAATAGCAGTTGTGACTTTTGTTGTTGTTGTTATTTTAAATGGCTGCACACCTTCTGCTTGCACATACTCAAAAAGATCTGGTGCCTGGGTATCCAGATGTTACTGTTGGTTTTTTTTTTTTTTTTACACTTCAACTTGTGCATGGCAGCTATTATTTTGCTCTTTCCCAGGCTTATAATTCCAGAACCCACAGCAGGAATAAGCAGACTTGTAAAGAACTTGTCCATAAATCTTACAATATGTTTCATCTTTGCTGGTACAGAGAGCAAGACCTGAAACTTCTTGAGAAGTACAGCCTTGTGGAGTGAGAGCTCTCAGAAGTCAGGTCTTCCAACTCTCCCCCATTTTATATCTGATGAAGCCAAGGGCACAGGGAGTTTAACTGGCTTTGCCCAAAGTAGAATGACCAGTGAGCTTGGGTAGTATATGAGTAGAGTTAGGAACCCAGTCACCTGAGTCCACGTTGGTATTCTTTCTGCTATGAAACTTTGTATTTGGCAGAAAGTCAATTTTTCTCTTTGCCACAACTTCTTGAGGAAGTTAGTGCGTATCAGACATTCATGAATGACTGCCCCATAAATATGTGTTTATACTCCTTCAGGCACTGGTAATAACAGATACCCATAATTTGATAGCGTGAGGTACTTTATCCTACATAAATCAGGTGGAGAAGACACTCAGATTGAAGGACACAATGTGACTCATTTCAAAGGTACAGAGTGATTTGGCAAAAGGTTTTGTAATTGTCAGGTTTCTTCTGTCGGGACCTGTCACCATGCCTCTTTGCCACCCCTCTAAGAGACTTGGAAACAAATATCCCCCATCATGTAAAGCCAGCAATTTATTTGAAGGGGAAAAGGTGGGATGCCAAAATAAAGAGGATTTTTGCCCTACAAAGGACAGATTGTGCTTCTTCCTGTCCCCTGCTCTGATGTAGAAACGGCCTCCAAGACATTTTTTCATAAAAGCAGCTTGGAAATGGAAATACCAACTTGACTACCACACACTTCAACCAGTTAACCAGAACTTGATTTATTTTCTGTTGCTTTTTCAGAACAGAGGTTAAAAGAGTGCCACATCTTAAAAGTACTCAAGCATCCGTCTTCAAGGAGTAAGAGCCAGCATCCTTTACTGCTTGCTTTAGGAACACAAATATTTCAGAATTCTTGTATTTATATCAGTTTTAAACAATGGAATCAAATTATGAGTAAAGTGTAAGAACTTTATACTTTGATATTAAACTTACTTATAATAGACACCAATTAGGGAAACTGCCCAACCAACAGTGATTCTCCAGGGGCCACATCTGCGTGAAATCCCCTTTTTCTGCCACAGGGATCCTGGCCAAATGGTGGACTCAGAGCAGGAGAAACCAACTCAATGTCTCTACCCAATTTCACCCTTCAGACTTTTAGCAGGAAGACAAGCAGTGGCCCCATCATCCAAGCCAGGCTTGGATGGGACTCTTCACCAGGATGGTGCCGCCTGCAGCTCTGAGAATGATGCTCTCCGCTTCCCCTGTGTTTGCAGGGCTGGAAAGTTTTCAGCCCAAAGCAGTTGACAGTCCTGGCTCCAGCCTTGTGGAGCCAGAGCTCACTGATGGAAATGACACCTCCATGTCTGAGTTTCTCAGAGTGAGCCTGGGAATGTGCATTGCATTTACTGAGTGATATTCCAAGGATGTCCTTCAGGCCGTGGCTGTAAAGCCGTAGAGTATTTAGGACTTCTCTGGGAGTGTGTTTGAAAAAATGCAGATTCTTGAGCTCAGTATGCCACAGACTGGGCCAGACTGGCTGGGGATCCAGGAATCTGTACTTCGGACCAACAGCCCAGCTGTTTGTCATACTCATGTGCGTGGTTGAATTGATAAGAGCCTGTTTTTCCACCTGGCAGCTGAGGATGTCGGTTTGCATTAGGTGCAAGTTACGTTTACGTTTATTGCAATTAATAAGTTAGGTTTATGACGATTAGGTTTAGAAAGGTGCTTCCTCAGGGCCAAATACAGGGTCATGGCTATTATAGCTAAACCGTTCTTTCCTAAAGATGTGATTTTGGGGGAGTAGGGGTTGTGGTGCTCTAGTCAGTGAAATCCAGTGTTCTGTACCAGTGGACCTGCAGCCCGTGTTCTCCAGGGCTGCTGTCGTGGTCCTCTGTTTGGCTTCCTTTCTGCAGCTCCCTTTTCTTTTTACAGCCAACTCTGGGCCAGAATGATTGGCGAGGAGCAGGCAGCGATGCCTGTGTCAGTTTAAAGAGTGGAGTGCGTCCAGTTCTATTTTGGTTTTCCTTAGTCACAAAGATTATCCCCCTACCCCAGTTATTTTCCACTAATTGTCTCTTGACGCAAGATGAGGAATGGAAAGAAGTCCTGAGGATAGAAAGTGTGACTTCTCCCAGGTGTTTCTTCTCAGGACTCTTTCTCTTTCTATTTCTTGTTATAGATTTTTCTGTCCTTGAAACACAAAGGCTGAAACTGAAAGTCCGGGGTGTGGGGATTTTTTGTTCATTGTAATAGCCTTGCTAGTGTTTCTGTCTCTCAACATGAGTTGATTGATGTAGAGTTTTCATGGACTCTGTGGTTCTCACTAGCCATCTTTCTCCACAAGGGGACAGATGTGGTGGAACATGTTCTTGTCTGTTCCTTCCTACTAAATGGTAACCTGACATAGGGAATGGGAAGCCGCTATTTGTAAAGATGGGGGCTTAAGCCTATATAATAAAAATCTGGGCTACGGTGGGATTATAGTAGTTTAGTAATGATTGTGATAGTGCCAATATTGATGCCGATGTAGCAAAAAACTATCTGTCCAGCAGTATTTTAAGGGTTTTGTATGCAATAACTCATTCAGTTTTTACAAAACCCCAAATAGGTAATGTTGATTATAATCTGCATTTGCAAGATGCGGAAACTGGACCGTAGAGAGATTAAGTGACTGGCTGAAGTTAGTAAGTGACTGAGCCAGCCTTTGAGACCATCTCACCTGTCTCCAGATTCCATGCTGTCGATCCCACCATGTTACTCTGCCCTCTTACCAAATAAGCAGTTCACAGCACCTGGCCGGAAGCTGATCTTTCCAGGAGAATGGCAGGATTTGGAGGAGGGCTGAGTCTGTCTTCCTAGCAGTCTGCTCAAGAGCTTAGAGGTGGGGAAGTGCGGAAGGCCGCGGAGGAAATGTTTTTGGGACTCCAGCTGCAGGTAAGAGCTAACTTAGCTATTGTTAGTTGAAGACAGAAAGGTAGCTGGACCTATTCCTCTGAATGAGAGTCCTTGGATGCCAGCAGGTTGTACCGATGTAGCTCTGTGGTCTTCAAATTTGTGCTGATATATAAACTTTCATCATAAACTCAGCTTGGGTCAGAAGATATAATTTCAGGCATATTGTAAAAATTCACATTTAAAAATAAACCTGTTACATGATACCCTTAAATATAGTCCATGAAAATCTGATATTTTCATATCAGCCACTATTCATTAAAAAAAAAAGTGAGCAAGCTCTTTAATTGAAAACTTACCTTTCCCTGTTAATTTTTAATTCTTCTTTATCCTACTTCCCACCCAGTTTTTATTCTAATATAATACATGTTCATGTTTCATAGTCTTTTGTTGATTATCATGTCATACTTATAAAAATGTATAAAACTTTCTAGTGTCTTGTGCTTGTAGGAATTACTCAAACAAGAAGTAATTGTTTGAACATTTCAATTGTTTGTAGAACAGAGTTGACCAAAATAACATGATTATATTACAAACTCTGATAAATGGTCAGTAAAAGTAAAAAGTGAAAATGTATCTCTTTTAAAAATGATCTCTTAAAAGTATGTGGGTGCTTTTTTCTTGCCATATTCATTTTTTAGTAGATGATGAAAGATTGGATATCACTTTATTTTCTGTTTTTCTTTTTTATATATGCAGGCTGTTAAAAAAACTTGTTCCCAAAAATGAAAAAGGAAAGAGTATTGTAGCAAAGACAGCCAGTTCTTTGGACACAAAAATTATTTTTAATGATTGGCTGTTGGCTCAAAGACTGGATCCTCTAGTTTTGTTGGAAGCAGTCTGACTTGTGAAAGTATTTGCTTCCCTGCCTTTAGATGCCTTTATTTCTTACACATTTCTTTGCACCCAGACCAGCTTGTATCTAGTGGCTCTCCTCTCTCTGTGCTGGCCTGGAAGTTTTATGCACTGGGTGAGATGTCTGAGAAGTGTCTTCACTTGAGCAGGTGCAGAAAGGGCAGTCAGGAAAGAGATGGTGATGTTACGAGGCATAACATTTTTAGGACAAAGGACACAAGGAAATTGAAGATGGAAAATTGATGTCTTTCCTTCAGAACATGTCCTCTAAAAGGCATTCATAGCCCAGTTTGAAGACCATTGTTATAGGATAAAGTATACCAGTGAGGTTTAAAATTTTTTTATTTCCTCAGTGTTGTGTATTCAGGAATTCAGTTTTAGCTTCTAAAAGTGTCTCTTGGATTCTTATGTACAGGAAACTGATTTTTAAACCAAAATGCTATTTCTAGCATGAAAATCAACCCTAGAATCCAGTTTAAGTTTAGATTGAGAAGATGATTTGTGGGGTCAGTTAGATGACCTTCAGGAGAGGCCCCATGGGAGAGGGGAGATGATGGGAGTGGCCACCACCGTATTCTTTATCCTTGTCCAGTTCCGAGAAACCCTCTGTTCAATGTGAGCTGACTACTTGGCCTGGTTCTAGTTAGTTTTTTAATTAGTTAGAAAGGAATAATTAAAATATATACATTTATCTTAGGCATTTTAACTGAATACATGTACTCGGTTCTCCAGGATCCTGAGGAAAGATCATTTAGAAAAATATAAACGTGTGTGTGTGTGTGTGTGTGTATCCACTGATTGGAGTTTTGAGTGGTTTTTCTTGTATTAACCACACCCTGATAAATCATCCACTTAAAAAGTGGAGCAAGAATTTGAGACTCAATAATCCGAGGTTAGAATCTTTCCAGATTAAAATTATTTTTTTCTTCTGGTCTTAAATTCTCTTTCCAAAGTTGAGGGGGCATACTAGTTTATGTGCTCCCGTTCATTGAGTATGTGCAAAGCCTGTGCATTAGTTTTTCAAAAGTAGTGCTTTTCACCCTCATTTCATTGGTTTACAAGACAAGAAATTACATAATTATGATTGCAAATGGTCAAACTCCCTACTGCACCCCTCCCCCAAATAAAAACCAAACCAAACTAGATTTAGGAATAAACAAAATGCCTGTTGTAAGCACATTATTATGCAAGAGATATTTTTAGTAGCTGTAAGCATCTACTGTTTGGAGGACATCACCTGTGTATTTTAAGAGGGAAAGTAGGTACCCTTATCAGAGTGAGGGAACTAAAGTTAGTTAAGAGTTTAAAATACAAGGAGGGTAGGGTAAAGCTCAAGTGGTAGAGTGCATGCTTAGCATGCAGGAGGTCCTGGGTTCAGATCCCCAGTACCTCTTCCAAAAATAAATAAATAACCTCCACCCCCTGAAGACTTTAAAAAATTAAATAAAATAAAAAGAAAACAAAATAAGCAGCATTATTAAAAGATAAAATAAAATACATATAATTAGTTTTGTTTTGCTGGTCTGTTTGATTGAGTTTAATCCAATAAATAAGAATCTTTCTCTCATTGATTTTCTTTCCTATTGCAAGTAATACTGCCTTTTAGAATGTTCCATGAACATATTTTATTCATATCACCCATTTTTGGTATTCAGTAATTTATAAAATGAGTTTTAAGGAGGAACAGTTGCTTGAATGTGGAACTCTGTTTTTATGACTTTATTAGAAGCTTTCTTCTGTCAGAAAATAGTAACAGAACCTGTAACAACTTGTATTGGTTTATATTCATCCAGGCTATGAATTTTCTTAAATAATAGGGAACAGAGGTCTTTAAAAAATTGTGAACTGAGATTTTTTTTTTCCAAAGGTGAAATGAAAGCGGTACTGTACAGGAAATTAAATTTTTGGGTAAGGAAGTGAAATTGGTCTGATTGAAATCATTAATGTCTCCTAAATGAGGAGCAGTATGAAAAATGTTAGGCAAAAAGTGTGATGCCAGTTAAAAATCATAAATGTGAAATTTATTTAGTTTGAACAAACAGTATTTGGAATTGAACACGGAGGAAAAGGAACGTTTTTATATGGAAGGAATTAGTTGTCATTCTCAAGGGTATGGAAAGCTGTGGGACCATTATAATTGATTTGCTTTTTTCTGAAGAGAAATACTTGAGTCAGAGATTTGTGATACTAGTTTCTTAAAATTCACCCAAATCAGTATTTAATATTCTGGGGACATTTTCCTTTGCTAGCAGTGTTGTGAATGTCTATGTTTGCATATTGTAAATTAAAAAAAAAAGTTTGTGTCCTGTCTTCTACAAGTTAAGAAAGCATCTAACGTAGTTCTAAAAACTTAGTTACATACTCGAGTTCCTATTTGTTTCCTTTGTTCTAGATCTGTAAGATAGGAGTGTTTAAAGTTCAAGTAATTTGATCAGCTTCATTGAGAAAGCCCCAGTGAATGCTAGCATTAATATTTGGAGTTGACTATTCCATCGTAGATGAGGGGTAGACCCTACTCCAATAGGGGGGCAAGAAAATGAGCAGGATGCTAAACGTGTAGGCACAATGTTCATGCAAACCACAGTGGCTGGCTTAGCAGGTGCTCGGTATACGTTGGTGAGCGGGTGTCATGGATGAGTTGAGATCAGCTGGGGTTGGTGAGCTTCCGGTACAGGGATTCTCCGACTCGCATGACGTTCCGAGACCTAACACCATGTCCTTCGAAAGGTGTTCAGCTGTCCTTTGTTGTGAATGAGGCGTGTTCGGGCACCGGGACTGCCATCTCCTTGTGGATAGGAATATAAACTTTTTTAAGTATTTTGGAAGAAGAAATAACCAAACCAACAGCCTCCTCTCTTTTTCCTTTATGAAGCCATTTTCTACAGAGTTACACTTAGTGTTGAGAATTGAGGGCTTTTTTGTTTTCAGTGGCATTTAAAACTATTCTGAGGTTCATGGAGTTAAAGTATAAAAGTGTGACCATAGAACAAGGACTTACTTCTGGATTCTGACCTCTGGTGGTGAAGAATAAACACCCATTACTCATAATAAAAGGTCAGATTCTCAGATTTTCTCTGGTACTTTCTGGATGTCCAATACAAAGAAAGTCTTTGTTAGAAAAATGTTTTAGTGTGTGTTTTTTCCATTTTTGTTTAAAAAAAAACCTTTATTTTTCAGCATAGGCTTTTTAATAAACCTATAATAACATTTAGGATGTACTTTTATAAGGTTCATTACTAAAACTGGTTTTGTCGTTGGGACCTTGCCAGATGAGAAAACAAGAGCCTACGTGAATTTTTATTATCTGATGCAGTCTTGAATTTGACTTTTTAAACTTTCTATTAAAATGATTTTTCTAGTAAATCTGAGGTTTATTTGGATAACAATTGCATTATCACCCAATATATACATGAATATATTCCTTGTGAAGAGCACCAAGGTGGATTGTTTTGGGTCCTTAAAAACAGTAGCTTACAGAAACTCAAAGCTAAACCCCTAATTTTGTACCAGCTACTGGCCCTGTAGGTTCTGTTCTCATCCCTTTAACTCTCAAAACTCTCAAAAAAAAAAAAAAGTTCCCCTTTTAACCTCCATTAAAACTGGAGCAGGAGACATCTAGAGGTAATGAGGTGGTTGTAATATAAAGGTTTCTCTGCTTCATGTGAGTAATGTCGGCTGTAATAAAAAAAAATTTTTTTTTAAGTTTTGGTAGCTCAGGAAATTAAAAGGATAATTTTTAAAGGCACCACTTGCTACCGGGCACCTGAACTCTACTTTGGATCTACTGGGTGGGCTTCTGCAACTTGCTTAACCTGATTTTTTCTGGGTTAAATAGGATTA
This sequence comes from Vicugna pacos, assembly GCF_048564905.1. Lineage (NCBI taxonomy): Eukaryota > Metazoa > Chordata > Mammalia > Artiodactyla > Camelidae > Vicugna > Vicugna pacos. The sequence goes on from NC_132990.1 coordinate 20,525,510, forward strand.
AGAACGCTTACTTTTTGAGAGTGTTGTGTGAAGACTCTGATATGATTGTAAAGTTCTTCACCAACAGGACTCCAAGTAATAAGGAAAAATCTTGAAACTCCTTTGCTTCTGTTGCTTACTATCCTCCCCCTATACACTTCTGAGAATTGCTCAGAGTTCTGTAAAAGGAAAGTGGTTACAGTGTGTCAGGAAAAATACATGAGAAATAAGTAATCCATAAACTTTACAGTCATAAGGGGATCCAGGTGGGTGGATCTGATGACTTGGCAACTAAGAAGGGGAAGCAAGTGTAATTGTTGATTTTATCAGAGCAGTTTTGTGTACTTCTATGTGCACATAGTGGGATGGGGATCGAACACAGACTTAACGATTAACATTAATTTCAGAAGGTTACAAAAGTCTACTGCTCCCTAAGTCCTTGGCAGTATTACTGTGTCTGTAGGGTGTGGTATTAATGCTCAATAAAAAACGGTATCAAGTTCTGTCAAAATAGAGCTTGTGATATATAAGCGGTTTGCTTCCTTTCATAGAATTTGTGTTTTCGGGCTTCCAAGTAAATTGTGTTATCACTGGGAGTTTATGAAAGTTGATTTTAGTATAATTAACTGTGATAAGTACTGAAATCAGAAACGGTATCATTTGGTCACTCAGCACAAGTTATTTTCTGTCTGATTCTGGAATTTCAGCACTTTTAGCTTTGAAGGTTGCTTTGGGTTTGTTTTTGAATTGAATATATCACAGGAAAGGATGGTTGTTAAATTCATGACCAATCAGGAGAATTTATAGAGCTTGGAATGTTTGGTAAATTCCTTTAATTAGAAGATATTTCCTCTGGACTTTTCCCAGGGAATGCAATTCCATGTAATAATTTACCAAAAGGGAATTGAAAAAAGGAAATATCACCTTTGGGGCAGGAGGCTGAGGGGGGTGGTTGGGGAGAGTGCTTTAAAAGCAGCCTTGGCTTTTTGTAGAGTTCTTTGGTTTAAAGAGTTGCTTGGGCCACAAAAAGCAGCTGTCATTACCAAGTGTGGGTGTACCCTAGAAGTTAGTCCAGGTATGTTGTTACTCTTGGGGGCCTAAAAATAAGTTCAAGAATTGGGGGTGTTTCTCTTTACCCTCATGTCTGCTGGCTGCTAAGGCCATTTGGAAGTTTTAGCTAAGATGTTGGTTTATATTTCTTTATGTATTAAATTTTCCTGATGGGTATTTTTATTCTCAACAGAATTAGTCTTTCATAGACTCTTAAATATATTAAACAAGCTTTACCATGTTAAATCAATTTTATATGTGTGTGTGTGTGTATGTGTGTGTGTGTGTTGTCAAACCAGTGGCACCAAGGAAGAAATGTAAGTGGAGGAAGAGAGTTATGTAGTAAGAAGAACAAGCAGGGTAGAAAGCCATGGTTGAATGAAATGTTATCTCTTATTTAGGAAAGGCCGCATATGTAGGTCCTTCTTTCTCTTTCTTCCATTTGGGTGTCTCCCTCCTAATGTGCTTTGGGCTTTTGGGGCAGATATGAGGAGTGAAACTTGAAATAGTCAGTTGGCAATTCATTATCAGTCCTCTATATAGAAAAGTATGGGATTGGAACTATTTATAAAGTGGCATTGTGAGTTTTTGAACTCAGTGTGCAATTCATGTCCCCATTACTAAAAGTGATTTGTGATATTGGGAGCAAGTACCTGGTTCGCGGGTCTTGTAGATCACTGATAAGCCACAGGATTTCTCTTGGAATCAACTTCCAGTTGTATGCAATCCCTGAGGGTCGAGAGGGCAGTGGGAAAGGAACTCCCTAATTTGATTATATTGACAACATTCTGGAGCCAGATTTCCTACGTATGTATCCTAGGAAAAGAGGCAAAGGTTACCATGGAAAGATCATTGGGCATCTTTGGTGGGCAAGGTTGGGAAGAAGTATCACGTATTTATATTTCTGTCAGGTCTAAGTAGTCAGTGGTCTTACAGTTCTTCTCAAACCAGCCGTGGCAAATTTGATAGTCTAGGCTGGGCATTATTATAGTGGTTAAAATCATGTCCTATGGAGTCAGACTGTTCGGGCTGAAATCTCAGGTGGTGTTCTGCCAGTTACCTAGGTGACCTTTGTTCCTTCAACTGCTCCTTCCTGACTTTCTTCATCTTCAAAATGGGGATCATAAAGTATTTATAGAGTTAGAGTGCAGATTAAACATTATATATAAAATATGTACTACAGGCGTAGAACAGTTCCTGGCACAGAGTGACACACATGTGTTTGCTATTATTATTAGTAGTAGTATTATTACTAGAGACTATTTAAGAGTTAGTCATTGATATTATAAACCATGTTGGGTTGGTAACAGAGACGATGTTTCTTTGTAGAGAAAACAAAGCCTGTTGTCAACTTTATTTTTCAGTCCCTTGTTTGGGTTCACACACATTATAGCTACTCGCCTTTTTTCTTTTGGGAAGTTTCCAAGGAACCTCCTGTAATTTATGGCGATTTGAGTGGTTTATGCCTTGTCAAATGAAGGCATAATATTCATAACACCTTATTTAATTTTATTATTTTTTGTTAATGTCTTTGAGTAAAATGAGTGTGTTGGTCAGTTTGAGCAGACTGAAGTTCCCAACAATGAATACCATCCATGAGTAACTTTCAGAGGCATTCGGGTGTATTGCTTGTCCCTTTGCAGCTCTTTGTTGCCCTGGGATCAGCCTGCTGCCCAGAGCTCTCAGGAGATTACACCTGAGACAGGAGATGACTTCTTTTGAATCTCACTCTTGATAGGACCGTTCCAAATGGATGTTTAGGGCAATTTCACATAATTAGGGCAAACATATTTTACCTGAGGTGTTTCCAACAATTAATTATTACAATTAAAATCCATTTACTATAAGTACACCAATGGGATATCAGTGCTAATCTGCACTTAGCACCCCCTCTGGATGACTTACACTTTCTTCATTTACTGTTTTTCAAACTTCAAATGCTGACTGCTTTCCAGAAAACAAAAATAGCTTCCTTGGGGAGGAGGACCTGCTTGGCTAATCTGGGACTGTACCAATTAGATGCCGTGAGAGCAATCATAAACACATGTTGTAAAACTAGAGGAGAGTTGAAGACTGGTGAAATTGATGCCTTTTCATGGTCCTGTTAGAAATGCTTGCTGTCCAATATGGTAGTCAGTAGCCACTGGTGACTGTTGAGTACTTGAAGTGGGGCTTAGACTGAAGAACTGAATTTTAAATTTTATTTAATTTTAATTAAATTAAAATTTAAACCAGAAACTTGATTCACTTATTGGAAAATTATAAGTATGTTTGGAACAACTTGGGCATGTGAATCTACTTTTTCAATGATAAATTTTTTGAAATCTGGATTCTTATCAAGTAGTTCTGTGAAAGTTAGCATCTAAATTGAGATGTGTTGTAAGTATAAAATTTACACTAGATGTTGAAGACTTAGTATGAATGAAAGAATATAAAATAGTGCAATAATTTTGTTATGTTGATTACATTGAAAATAATTTAGATATATTAGGCTAACTAAAATAAAATACTAATATTAATTTCTTTACTTTTGAAAAATTGTGGCATTTAGAAAACTTTAAATTGCATGTGTAGCTCGCGTTCTTTTTCTTTTTCTTTTTTTTTTTTTTTTTTGATGGTGTTCTTTTTCTATTGGGCAGCCCTGTATTAGGCTGTTTTTCCCTGATATGAGTCTTTGGAATCCTTTTAATATACTCATATGTTCTTGTGTTTCGGGAGATCATGTTCTGGAAGACTTCATGAGAAATAAAAATCATCTGGAAATAAAACAATGTGCTCACTATTTATTGAATATGAAAAACAATTGCAACCCTATCCCTTTTATGATTTCAAATGAGTGTTTTACAGGTAGATTTGCTGCTGTGGTTGATTTAAATCTAATAGGGTTAAAGAGGCATGACTAAAATATGAGGTCATTAAATAAGACTTATTAGGTATAGGTAATATATGCCTGTTGTATATTCCTGTTTTTGGCCACAAAAAATACATGACAAAATTCATCCTCCCAACAATTTCCAAATGTACAGTACAATGTTGTCAACCACATGTACACTGTGTAACGTATCTCCAGAACCACCCCCACCAATCCTGCGTAACTGAAACCCTGCACTCACCTAGCAACTTCTCCCATCCCCGTCCCCCAGCCCTTGGCAACCACCATTCTACTTTCTGGTTCCATGAGTTTGACTGCTTTAAATACCTCATATGAGTGTAATCATGGAGTATTTGTCTTCCTGTGACTAGCTTATTTCACTTTGAATAGTGTGCTGGAGGTTTATTCCTGTTGTACAGTATGACAGTATTTCTCTTTTAAGGATGAATAGTATTCTTTTGTATGAATATACCATATTTTCTTTATCCATTCATCCGCCCATATACATTCAGGTTGCTCCACCTGTTGGCTCTTGTAAATAATGCTGGAATGAACACAGGTGTGCAAATATCTCTTCAAGATCGTGTTTTCAGTTCTTTTAGGTATATATACCCCAAGTAGAATTGCTACCATATGGTAGTTCTATATTAATTTTTTGAGGAACCTCTAGGCTGTTTTCCATATTTACGTTCCTATCAGTAGTGTATACAAGGGTTCCAATTTCTCCTTATCCTCATCAACATTTATCATTTTCTATTTTTCTGATAGTGGCCATTTTAACAGGTATAAGATGACGTTTCATTGTGGTTTTGATTTGTGTTTTTCTGATGATTAGTGATGTTGAGCATCTTCTCATATGCTTCTTGGCCATTTATATATCTTCTTTGAGAAATGTCTATTTAAATCCTTTGCCCATATATAAATTTGTTATTGAGTTGTTGGAGTTCTTTAAATATTCTCGATATTAACTCCTTATCAGATGCATGGTTTGTAAATATTTGTTTCCCATTCTGTAGATTGCATCTTCACGCTATTGTTTCCTTTGTTGTACAGAAGTTTTCAAATTTGATGTAGTTCAGTTTGTCCGTTTTTCTTTTTTTACTGCCTGTGCTTTTGGTGACACATCTAAGAAATTCTTATCAAGTTCAGTATCATGAAGCTTTCCCCCTTGTTTTCTTCTAGGAGTTTTACAGTTTCAGGTCTTAAGGTTTAGACCTTTAATTCATTTTGAGTTAATTTTTTGTGTAGGATATAAGATAAAGTCCAAAGTCCTTCTTTCGCATGTGGATATCTAGTTTTCCCAACACCATTTGTTGAAGAGACTGTCCTTTCTCCACTGAGTAGTCTTTACATCTTTGTCAGAGATCATTTGACCATACACTCGAGAGTTTATTCTTGGGCTTTTTATTGTTCTATATGTCTTTATGTCTATATGTCTTTATGCCAGTACCATACTGTTTTGATTACACTGTTACAGTAATTTTTAAAAGCATTTTTTCATGTTTTTAAGGGTCTGGTTAGGATTGTTTAGAAAATTATTGGTAATGCCTTCTCTAATTCTTTATAATTTATAACTTTTTGCATTTTAGTATCCAGTATCACTTTCCCAGGAATATAAGGAATTTTGTTTCTTCTCTTTTTCCCCTTTCACCTCAAGCGTGTTTGGAACAACTTGGGTACATAAATCTGCTTATTCAAAACGAATGGCAGATGGTGTGAATTCGGTTAGGAATATTTGCCTCCTCGGGTATTCTTGATCTTCAGATGGAGGTGAGAAGGCAGGGAGGAAGGTTGGGATTGTTTAATATGGTGTACGCTGGAAATGTAGTAAAAAGATTAAGACTCTGGAACTAGACTGCCTGGCTTTGAATCTCAACTGTGTCACTTGGCTGAAAATTTTGGGCAGATAACTTGACATCTCTGATTTAGTTTCCTCATCTGTAAAATGAAGTTAATGTTAGAAGCTACCTCACAGAAATGTTTAGAGGGCTAAGTGAATTAAATATAGTGCCTGTCATATATTAAGTGCTGTATAACTATGTGTGTTTTATTACTTTGCCTATTAAAAATAAAAACGAGAATACTTGCTAAATTCTGGGATGAGGTGGCCAACCTTTCTAGTTCCACCAGAAATAATGAGCAAATGGGCCACACATTATTTTTGTTCTTGAGAACTCTTAACACCCAGATGGTGTAATAGGAGATTGTACATTCTTAGGTCAGTGGAGGTTTGCAAATCTTTTAATGATTATATGAACATTATATTTATATTAAGGGATATTATAAATGCTGCCATGTAGTTTGTCATTTGTCTTCTGGTTTGTAATTAGTTTTTTTTAATGTATGTGTAAAACCTAGGGTAAGATGAAGATTAATGTATTTGAACAGCATAAACCATGATGACGCTTTGGTATTGGAGTGCTTATGTATGCCATATCTGTCAAATAAATTTTGCAACTCAGACTTTATTTTCACATTGCAATAAATCATCTGAAGGATCTAAAGTTTTTAAATTTAATGATAGTGCTTTTAAATTTCATTTTCTTGGTGTTTTAATTACATTTAACTTTTATAGCTTGCGTTGCTTTATATTTGAATTATCCTAATATTGGAAAAATAAACAATGAAAGTTCATATTGGAACCAGGGATTTGTTTGAGATGTTTATATCAAGGGGCAGGACTCCTTTACTCTCCTTCATTCTCTTTTTTTTTTTAAATCTTTTTTAGGGTGTAGATGAATAAAAAGTCTCAATTGTTCTTTTATTGGGAAAATCCTGGACTAGAACTTATGATTCAGGATGTTTGTGAATGGTGAGATGATCATCTCTATGGAAGTAAAAACATTCTTCACATAAGAAAGTGTATAAAAGTGTATATAAAATATCTTTTCTAGTACAAAAGGAATGTTACACGTATTTCCATCTCCATTTTAAATTTCTCTAGCATTTTAAAAATCACTCCATCCCTCACCCCAGACAAAGAGAATATTTTCACTTTTGCAGCTTACGTCTTTGGCATCAAGAGAGACACACCTGTGTATAGCACCAGTCCTTTTTGGTGGTATACACTGATTGAGGCTTAACAGTTTCTTGCCCAGCTGTAATAACACGGAGCTTGTCTGTTTTTTTCCAGACCATTTTGGAATGTGTAATATTTTTAATATCTGCAATTAACTGAAAGGTAAGTGTCCATGAATGCGTATGTTGAACACCTCATATATGGCCTTAAATAATTGGCTACTTAGTGGCTTCCCATCCATAGCTTGACAGCGGGCAGTGCAGGGCACCTCGGTTTCATGCTCCCGGATGTTTGTGTGGCTGAAACCCTGGTTATAAGTGAAGAACCAGATGGTTGTTTTTCATTTGGGCTGCTGATCTTAGATATTCTACAAAGCTGCTCCTGTCTATAAATGTAGCACTTACATTTTCTGCACAGTATGTGCCTGTTGGCAGTGTTTTTGTTTTTCTAGTTAAACAGCCACTACCTGCAGGAGGAGTCACATACCGGAGCCGAGAAGAAATAGCCTTGGCTGGAGAGTTGGCAATAATTTTGTAATTAAAAAAAAGGCGCACAGTAGATTTTATTAAAACAAAACAGGCCTGTCTACAAAAGGTTACCCTTCAGAAATACTCGTCAGCATTCAAGAACAAATTTGAATCGGAGGGACACTGATTAAAGTGTTGTGCAACCAGGAAGTAGGGTTTCTTTGTCTCGCCTATGGTATTACCATCTCCTTCTCTCAGCTTCTCCTTCTAAGTTAATTATGGCTCATTAGATGATAACAAAACAGCTGTAGAAATACAGCATTGTAAATATACCACATGGGTTTTATGAAATTCTCACGGTGAAGGGGGTTGAGGATAAAAGCAGTGTATTCTTCCTCCCTAAACCCAGAATCAAAAATGACTTTTTCATGATGACATGCTTTCTTTGGTCAGTGTGTCTGCTGCCAAAGCTTGGGACACTTGCTCGTGCCCAAGGACATGGTGTGAACCAGAAGTATGAGCTCTGCCCCAGTTGTAGGATAAATATTACAAAGGCATTTTCCACTTTCTGTTCTGCTATCCATTTGTCCACCGCTATCCAGCTTTAAAAAAAAAAAAGATGCCAGTAGGATTGCTTTTTGCATGGCTGAATTAATGACAAAGCATAGATTTCTGTCTCTTTGATTTCTCTAATGGATTGATTGGCTTTTTGCCTGCTTGACTACATTAAGGAAAAAAAAATCCCCCTTTAAAAATTACTTAGAAATACACCTGTGATGGACTTTTAAAAGCTGTTTTACATTTAATAAGTGCAGGAGGTCCTTAGAAGTTTGAGGCATTCTCCCCTCACTGCCACAAACCCCTGTTTAGTAATAGAATCACATAGCCCTGTCTGCCTCTTGACGAATTAAAAAGACAACCTCATTGAGCCTAGTCTGTGCCTTGCTTGGGCATTTCTAGCTGAAATGTGGGTGGGCATCCTCTCACTGCTGTCCGTTTTTCACATTTGCCAGTATCAAACAGTTCTGAGCACGTGATGGTGTCTTTGGAATGTGGGGCATAAAGGAGTTGAGATGACGAGCTAATCAGATCTCGTGGACTGTTCTTAATTGTGGGGAAACATCTCTGTTTCTCCAGGACCCCGCTGCTTCAGCGCCTGACACCCTGTACCTGTTATCATCCCAAATGTGCTCCTTGCCGTGTCTGTTCCTGCCCAGTGAATGCAGTTTTCTTTCAGGAACCATTTTGTCTCTCATTACTCAAATATTTTCTGATTGATTTTTTTGGATGTGCATTTCCTTCCTTCCTCTCGGTTTCTATTAAAAGTGCATTGTGTCTCAAAAAGCATCGCAAGCTCTGGCCTCTTTGGCACCAGAGCTTTCTGGGGTCGACCTGATTAACCGCGCTGTGGCTGAACGTCATTCCTAGTGTTTATGTGCCTGTGGAAGACTTGTATTTCAGAATGCTCATTCTTGTTTGTGTAGAACGTGATCAGTGTTGGGTTTCAAAATTTTTTTTCTGGTTTTATGAGTGCTTGTAGGTTTAGTATGCTTACTGAGGGGGCTCTGCCGAAAGCAGCCTGTTTTTAATTCAAACTCATTTTCTGTTCATCCAGGTAGGACAAGGCGAGGTAAAAATGAAGGGCAATGCTACCAAAGCTCACAACTTTTCACATGATTCTGTCAATTCATAACTAACTTTAAACTTTTAAATTATTTGCAATTACCTGCTGGGTTACTTATATATAGAGAGCTGAAGCACAAACAAAGGTTCACTCTCTCAGTTGCACCTTTCCCCAACTTTCTGAGACGCAGAAAACTCTAAAGATGAATCGATAATGAAGATTGCCCCCTCATCGTTGCCATTGCTGTTTGCTTTATTTGCTTTTTAAAAGTTGGAGCAATTCCTCTACAAAAGCAGTTTCCAAAGATGTGTCTTACAGAAATTTCACAAGTACACTTGCTAAATATTTCTCCTTTGAAAATCTGCATTTTGTATAGTCACTGATAAATTTTTTGGCAGTAGGTGTCGGCCATTAAGATGACATGTTCTTAGAGATTCTGATGATGTGGGGCAAAGTTTATGATCTAAGTTGAAAAACTAGGCCCAAATTATATACCACATGACCTCAATGGTGTTAGTTTTCACATACGTGGACACATAATATTTTGGTGCCTTTTTCTGCTCTCTAAATGTTAACAGTGGTTAGTCCTGGTTAGTAGTTTTATGAGTGATTTTTAACTTTTATATATATTTCTACATTTTCTAGGTTTATCATACTGTATACCTAGCAACCAGAATAATGACAGGAAACTCTGAAATGTTGCTAGTGAATCGTTTTAAAGGATCAGCAGTATTTTCTAGATTATTGCAAAGACTTTATCAGATACTTGAGTATCTTAATTTTACAGATTAAATAAAGGCCATAAGGTTTAATCTTTTGCTTGAAGTCATGACATTTAGGGACCAATACCAAATCTGTAATTGAACATAGCTATGAAAACAACTCTGAGATTAATTTAATTTGGACATTTTTGTGGGATTTGCAATAGTGCTGCCTATCACTATATTAACAAGTAGTGGATGTTGTGTAAATATTTTAGTTATTTAGTATAAACTAAAATTGACTTTTTTAGCTGTCCTGTAAATCAGTAGTTTATACAGACTGTTAAACAGATAAGATTGGAAGGCTGGGACTATGAGAGGAGACATCAAGCCAACCTTTTCCTCAGAGATTTTTAAAGTTTGTTTTTAATTACTGCTTTGTACATTTTTTATTTTGAAAATGACAGGGAATCAACAGTTTCTTAGTCTACTATAAAATGTAGTTACACATTTAGTGTCATACTTCCTGTCTTAGAAATTGATTGAAATTAATATTGCTAGTGAAAGTGAGAAAAAAACATTTAGGGAAGATAAAGGAGACATGAAACTGGGTTCTCAATGAGGAGTCTATAGAATCAGAGTGGCCGCCAGCAGGATGAAATCCTAATTAAGTACTTGACAATGAATTAAAATAAAGAAAAGCAATGCTTTAAAAAAAGATAAAAAGAAAACGAATACAGCGTTGAAAGGAAAATGTATTTGAAAAAACAACGGTGCAATTGGATAGTGGGGGAAACAAGGGGTACTCTGTCATGATAAAAGCTAAAAGCAAAACTAGGTTAGCAGAAGTTGGATTTTTCTTTTGGAGGGAAAAAACGAGGTATCAAAGAATATAAGTAGATGTATTAAAATAAATTTAGGTAAAAAGAAGTATGTTGCAAATAAAAAAAGATATAATCCATAATTCATTCAAAATGTGTCAGCAGTTTACAAGGACTTTCAGACTGCAGCTGACTGAATACTGGTTTATACCCAGTAATTGTTTTTGGGAAGATACCTACCAGAGAACATGACATGTAAAGCAGGTGTGGTTTTCTGAAGAACATTTTTCAGACTTTAAAAGAAAGTTGTTATATAAATTCCCCTTTATGTCATCTAGGAACTGACACCTTAACCTCTACATCTTGGCTGATTTACACTCTGAAAATTTTGATGGGTGAGTTGGGCAGACTGTTTCCTAAGGGACTTTGAAGTGCTCATTCCACTGGGCATACATTTTGCCTTCATTGTATAAAAATGAAATGCGTATCTCAAATCAAAAGTTTAGTGACTCTTTCTTAAAGTTTTCATATTAAAACGTGTGTATTCAAGTCTAGGTAATTTTTCACTCATAATGAGAAGCAGGGGTAATATTGGAGATCTAACCTTTTGTATTAGTTCCTGATCTGATCCTCCTTTGTGAAATTAGTACTTCTTTTTTGCTGACTGTTTTTTGCTGACTTTGCAGTTATTTATCGTACAGATGGACAAAATAAAAATGATATTGCTAAGCAAAGTTAACAAACACTAACATTATATGCCCAACCTTTGACATTTATAGGTTTCCCTTCTTTATTATTTTATTAAAATAAGAAGCATTTCAAAAACTACATGTTTAGACACAGAATCGACTGACTGTTCAGTTTCCCTTGTCTTTCTCCGAGATGGAGGTGGTAAAAAAAAATCCCTAGGTAACTGGATGAAAGAACAGCTCCAGAAGAAGAAAGAGGAATCAAAGACATAGACATTAAATGATCAGTTTGGATAATTAGCCTGGGTGACAGAAAATTGGATTTATCCTATTGAAATCTTGAGCGTCCTTGCCTATGCTTTAATAATGGTCCTCCATATAAAAATAAAATTGTGAAACAGTAGGCATAATTCTAAAATGGTCTCAATATAACACGAATATTTCCTTGAGTTACTTGTTCTAAGCAAGCATCGTTTGATACTGTTAGAGCAGTGCCAATTAAGTGCACACACTTGAGATCCCCTGTAATGAAACCAGACATTTATTTTGTACTACTTCTTGGTTGGCCATCCTGTTCACATATTCTGATTTGGCTAAGAGTTATAGACTTAAGTCTTCGGAACTTCTGATCTCAACATATTTTCAAATTAAATTAAGAACATGATTATTAAAGGTATTCTTTCTCCCTAAGGATAAAAGTGGTTCCGTTAAATTGGTTATAAAAACATAACAAATATTTCCTTGTATAATTAAGATTTCCACCCCATTTTGTCTTTTCAGCTAGAGATGGTGGTTTTTAAACCTCGGTTGCATATTTGAATCACTTGAGTTTAGAAAAAAGACAAGGAAACAAACAAAAACCCGCAAACCTGGGCTGTAACACAGACTCTAATTTCAGTGGTCTCAGGTAGGGCCCTCGCATCAGTGTTTGTGAAATGTTCCCAGGTGACTTAATGTTTAGCCAGAGCTGATAACCCTGTGCCAGACGCTTGTTTCTGATGGACATTTATAGTATGACACTGTTAGTCTTTGATTTTTCTTGATATTGTACTTCAGTGTACCCTGAACTTTCACGCAGTGCAGATCCAAATTCCCTACATTACCTTTCCTGCACTTGGGGCTTTGATACACTAATTGATGAGTACTGTGGACAACCCTACATTAGGCTACTGCAGTGGGCAGAGGGGTGGCCTGGGGATACGTCCGTGTCGTAATCCCTAGAATTGATAAATCTTACCTTATTTGGAAAATAAGTATTTTGCAAATATGATTAAGTAAAGACCCTAAGACAGGGAAAGAAGGAGGAAATTTGACAGTTACACACAGAAGACAATGTTAAGACTGAGGCATGGGTAGGAGTGATGGGGCCAAAAGGCAAGGGATGCCTGCAGCCCCCCAGAAGCTGGCAGAGGCAAGGAGTAGATTCTCGTGCAGAACCTCTGGAGGGAGCACAGCCCTGCTGACACCCTAAGTTCTGCTCAGAGAAACTGATTTTGGAATTCTGGACTCCAGAACTGGGAGAGAATAAATTTGTGGTTAAAGCCACCAGGTTTGTGGCTAGTTGTTAACAGCAGTCAGAGGAAGCTAATATAGTTGCCTTTAGCTAGCAGGTGGGTTTTGGTGGCCTGCTGTCTGTGTCTGCACAGCAGTATGTATTTGTGTAATAGAATAAACATCTAATGGCATCACTCCATTTTATAAAAAGAAGTTGAAATCACAGAAGGCTTTTATGTATATATGTGAACATACATGTGTATATATTTATACACACACACAGTGGTATAGCCTGTAATCTTAATGTGATTGAGATAAAGATGGAAATCATTAGGATGGGTCTTTAACCTCAATTAGATGCTCATTAGATTTAAGCTGTGTTTAATGATGAAGCAAAAGAACACAATTAATGAACATGCACCGAATGCTAGAACTGTTTTGTTGAAGATTGTTTCTCAAAACGTGAGAGGTAATTAGGGATTTTAATAAACTTCTGTTGCACTGGGAATAGATCATTTCTTATAACATTTACTCTGCTTCTTTGATTTTAAGGTGTGCTACTGTCCTCATTTATGAAATTGGTATCTCTTACAGTAAATGTCTTGTTTAATGTCTTTTCCCCTCACCCAGAGATGTTAAGAGTTGATGATGTTGTTCTGAAACAAAGATGTCTTAGAACTGTGGCAATCCCACAGGTTTGTTGTTTGACTTTTCAGATTTGACTCTTGGATATTCGGTTTGAGCACACTTCTGAAATGCATTTTGTTAGAAGGAGAGCAGCACCTGGATGATGTTCTGAAGCTTCTAATGTCCTAATTTAATTACTGATTTTGGCTTCATTTCCCAGGAGGTACTGTAGTAGAAACTAAATCTTATAATAACTTTGTTTATTGAGATGTAGGATATTTAGTGAAAAAAATCATAGGTTTTAGATGTAGGCAGACCTTTTTCATATGCGTGTACCATGTTTGTACCAAATAGATTTAAAGGTTCTACCCAAGTACTTGTATCCAGAATATATAAAGGAGTTGGCCAAATCAATACCGAAAAGACAGCCAACCCAATAGAAAAAGTAGATAAAAGACCTCAACAGACACTTTAGAAGAGTATCCAATATGGACGACAAACATATGGAAGTTGCCTAACCTCATTAGTCCTTAGGGAAATGCAAATTCAACCACAGTGTAATTTCTCCACACACCCACCCAAATGGCTAAAGTTAAGAAAGACAGTAAAGTGTTGACAGGAATGTAGAACAGTTGAAACTCTCACACTTTGCTGGTAGGAATGTAAATTGATGCAAGCGTTTTGGAAAACTGCCAGTAAACATTTAAGACGCATTCAATGATCCAGATACTCTACTGCTAGGAGTGTGTGTGTGTGTGTGGGCACATGTACAAGACTATTCACAGCGAAACTCCTCCTAATAACTTAAAACTGTCCGTCAACTCTAGAACGGATAAATGCATTGTGGAATATTCCTACAGTGGAATAATAACAATTCTATACATTAGTGAGAATGAACTAACTACTGCTTTACTCAGTAACACAAATGAATCTCACAAACATAACATTCGCATAAGGGGCCAGACACAACAGAATATATATTCTGTGCTTCTGTTAATATAAAGTTCAAATAAAGTCCTATGCTACTTTGGGGTATTGGTTGGGTTTGGAGGAGCATAGTACTGGTAGGAGGCACTGGATCAGGCTTCTGAGAAGCTTCTAATGTATTTCTTGAACTGGGTGATGGTTACTCTTTTGATTTAGTGAGAAGTTCATCAGGGTGTATACTTATGACTCGTTGCACATTTTTCTGTGCATGTGCACTAAACTTCAGTAAGTTTACAAAAAGTTCATCATTGTCAGTTAGCAGACTGCTTGGCAGCTCATGGATGCTTAATTGCCTAATAAACATTTGTTGGTTTTACTTCATTTTTATATTCCTAGTACTTTATGAAATTTTTCACATAACATACTATAGTGCTTTCTAATCTTAAACAATACATATCTTCTCCACAGCAACCCTCCCCCTTACCTCCCGCCCACTTTGTCGACCTCCAAGCCTTTTTTAGCCGTGGCCAAAATTACAAAAGATATTGCTTATTTGGTCTCAGTACAAAATCCTTGCTATGATTTTTAATAAATGCCTTCAAAGAATGTTACAACATGTAAATTTAGAGGATCAGGCTTCAAGCTAAACTACTATGGGTCTTGTGAGACCAGTTATGAGTAATAGTTTGATGAAAGGTATTAAAAGCCTGGACTGACACATTAAAAGAGCTAAAAAAAAATCTTACAGCAACGAGGTTGTATCCCAAACCTATTAAATGGAGAAGCATGTGTGCCCAGTGACCTTGAGATTGACTAGACCTGCATTTGAGAGTTGACAGGAATGGTTTACAGATGAATGAAATAAGAAGCATGTGTAGTGGGGATACTGTTACACTTGATAGGAGGAATGAAAACAAGAGCTTTAAATTTCGTTTAAAACCTTGGTACTTAAAACACATACACACACACACACACACACACACACACACAAACCCCTGAGAACTGAATTTGTCTTTTTGTCGGTAGAACTGATGTAAGTTAAGGAACTAGGTGCTCTTCTCACTGCTCCTTTCTGTCTAGTCCTGCTTCTTAGTTCTTTACTTTCTTGTTCACATCCTCTCCCCTATCTCCTCACCTCTCTTTCCTCTTCCTCTGATTCCCTCTTCTCCTTCCTCTTCCGAGTGGGTAGGTGGCCTCCAGACTGTTGAGGATGCCCTGGTTCCCTCTGCAGCCTGAGGGGTCCCTTTTCCTTCTGACTGAAGCAGCTCTCAAGGATCTATCTTTTGTTTTCTTCCTTTTGGAAGGAAAAGTTTAAATTTCTTTCTTTTTTAGGGGGTGGTAATTAGGTTCACTTATTTATTTATTTATATTTAGAGGGTACCAGGGATTGAACCCAGGACCTTGTGCATTTGAGGCATGCGCTCTGCCACTTGAGCTATATCCTCTCCCCACCGCTCCCCAGAAAAGTTTTAATTTCTTGACTCCCTTTAGGAGTATATCTAAAAAAGTAAGCAGGGGGTGGGGGCAGCGGAGTTGGGGGATTGTCACTGCCCACCAGGAGCCTCATTCAGAGATTCCCTGGACTCCTGTGAATGGGAGGGGAAGCAAGCGTGAGTGCTAATCACACCTGAGACCATGGCTAAAACTTGTGGCAAGCCATTCATGATAGCTACCCACTCTGCACCCCAGTCATTTTCTTTACTGTTTTTACTTAAAGATGTTTCTAGTTAGTCATAGTTACTCTGTTTCTCTGCTTTAGAAAGTAGAGAGAGCATTTTTATTTTATATAGTAAATTTCATCAGGCAGAAATAATTCATAATTTCATTATACCATGGACCAGTTTTATAGAAGTTTAAATGGAGATTGTCATATAAGAACCAGGAATAAGTATAGTATTAATTCTGTGTCTTGATACAAATAGTATTTTCAGAGACAAATCACTTACTTGTATTTATTTTTGTTTTCTTCCTTATTCTTATGCTTCACTGCAGATGATTGTGTCCCCTCAGAAGCACATACCAGGCAGGAACTTCCCCGGATATTTGAAACAAGAGGGAGTGAATGTCACGTGCCCCTCAAAATTTGACACTGGAAAAACAGAACCACCTTAAAGTATTAAAAAAAAATTAGTAGGCAATGATTGTATCTTCAAAGGAGTAATGACTTTATACTGTGGTCCAGAATGGTTCTATCAATATTTTGGAGAGGAAAGCTAATTTTAAAATGTGCCATTGCTTTTCTCCAAATAATATTTAAGTTTAATATCCAATTTATCTATTCCTAAGTGCAATACAGGGTTATTTAAATTTTTTAAATTAATGCTTTTTTTGAGGAGTGGTTTTCAAAGCTGAAAGAGATGACTTCGGTGGTCTTTTTGAGATGTGAATCATCAAAGAGGTTTCTATATACAACTCGTTCCTCTACTTCAGTGATAACTTTAAAAAACATGAACAGTTTCAGGGTGATTTTACGGGAGTTTTTCTAAAAATTTTTTGTGTGTGTTTCAAAATTTGATTCTCGGTTCTAGGAATAAATGTGTTTTACACTTTTATTTGGTTTATTTGGTTTTATTTGGTTCAATGGGCACACTTCTCACAGCTTGATTTCAAGGGTATTCAAAAACTTGTGACAGAATTAGATGATAATTTCCCATTAATATCAGATGGCATCTTTCTCCCTTTAGTTCCCATGCATTTTTTCATTCGTTTTTTATGTCTCTCTTTTTAGATTGCTGTTAACTCTTGAATACCAAGCTGCATTGTATAAATAGAATGAGAATATTATGGCAATTTTTTTCAGCAATTAATGAGTTCTAGCTGGTCTTAATTGCTTGTGGAATCATGAACAATAAGGGATTTCCCTTCGTTAAATCTAAGATTCAGTACTGATTTAAAGAACAGAAGCCACTGAGTTGTCTTTTTCATACATTACTTGAGGACACATTTTCCTGCATTTTCTTCCTGTTTGGAGCATGTACATTTAAAATTGAAATCTTCCTTTTATGGTAGTGTTACTGTAATGTGGTATTGAACTACGAGTCTCTATAGAGACTTGGGTTTGAGTTAGAATTAAATATTCCTTCTTTTATCATCTTGGGAGTTTTGAGCTTATTTCCCATCCATTGTCTCTCATTTAAACACACACACACACACACACACACACACACTCACTCACTCACTCACTCACTCACTCACTCACTCACTGCTTCTCTGGCTTTTTGTGTAGCGGAGTGCTGTGGCCATGGGCCAGCATTTTCACTCCTGACATTTTGCCATTTTCAAATGCGCCTTGGATTGCCCTGTCGCTGTACCTTTGAGACATTATCCCCTTTTCTCCAAATATCCTGTCTTCATTCTGACTGGTGAATTCTGGTCTTCATTCCAGGCTTATTTCAACCATCACCTTCTTTAGGAAAGAAACAGTCTGTTCTGTGTACTGGGTTAGCAGTCATCCCTTCTTTCTGGGTGCCTAACTGTGCCTTTCTATTGTACTTGACTTACGTTACCTGAAAGAAATTGGAATCCACAGCACTTGGGATGGGACTTGGCTGGTACAAATTAAACTCAAAAGAAGTCCTTTTTAATTAATAATTGATAGGATTTGTGAGCCCAATAGGTGACTGTAGCTTAGCTTATTCCAGTTGAGACTTAATGATACTCTGAGTTTACTGTGTATAGATCATGAGATATGTACGTGTATGTGAAGAAAAATATATATGCCGTATAGTCAGATGAGCCAGTGTGGCTTAACACAGTGACACACTCCTATCCAGGACTCGCTTATATAGCTGAAAGTGATAACACATACATATTTAATAAACTTTTTATTTTGGAATAAATTTAGATTTACAGAAAAGTTGCAAAGGTAGTACAGAGAGTTCCTATGTACCTGTCACCCAGTTTCCCCTGTTGTTAAAGTCCTACATTAGCATGATATTTCTGTAGAAACTTCAGAACTACCACTGGCACATCACTATTTACTAAACTTCAGACTTTATTCAGATTTCTTCAGTTTTTCCACTGATATCTTTTTCGGTGTTTCAAATCCAGTCTAGATACCTCGTTGTATTTAGAAAACATTTATTTTAGAAGCTATACTTTAAATACTAACTTAAATTTCTTCTAGTTAACAAGCATTTCTAACTTTTTCCCCTGTTTAGTTTTTAAAGAGCATTGTCCTTCCTTTTCTCTGTGTTAGTCACGAAGGAAAATAGAACTATTAATTAACTGGATCATTAATTACAAGTGTTACAGGGTCAGGAAAATCAAAATAGTTCCTCCCCCTTTTAAATTCAAAATAGTGATCCATCTAAACCTTTATTGAGAATTATTAGCTTTTTTTATTTTGTGAATTTAGTTTATTTTCCCTCCTACTCCTGTCTTCTTTTTATGTACTATAAACTTTCATAATGTTCTATTTATTTTTCAGTTTTTGTCAAGTTTGTATCTAGTAATTTTTTATTGCTATTGCAGTTGGGATCATTTTTTCTGTTGCATTTCCACAACTTTTATTTTGAGATAATTATAGACTTAATAAAGATTTGCAAAAATAGAAGAAAGTTTCTGTACATGCTTTCACCCCGCTTCTTTTTATGTTAACGTTTTAAATAACATAGAACAATCATGGTACGGTACAGAATGTATTCAAATTTCACTGGTTCTTCTAGCATCCTTATTTCTGTTCCGAGATCCAGCCTAGCACCCCACGTTGCGCTTAGTTGTCATGTTTCTTTAGTCTTCAATCTGTGACCATTTCTCAGTCTTTCATTGTTTCTCATGACCTTGATATTTTTGAAGAGTACTGGCTGGGTATTTTGTAGGATGCCGCTCAGTTTGGGGTTCATCTGATGTTTTCTTATGATTAGATTGAGGTTATGTGTTATTGGGAAAGACACCACAGCTTTGATGAGCCCCTGTCAGTGCGTCATACCAGGGACTGCATGATGGCAATATTTATTACTTTGTTCACTTGGTTAATGGGGTGTCTGCTTGGATTCTCCACTATAAAATTATGTTTTTTTTTCTTTGTGGTTATTAAATATTTTGGGAGAGATACTTTGAGAGTGCATGATGTTTTGTTTCTGCTTAAACATTTGCCCACTTTCTTTGGCATCCATCCGTGAATTTTGCCTGCAGCAGTTAGCACTATGGTGTTCTAAATAAGTTTCACTTATTTCTTCTCATTTGCTAACTGAAATTCTTCCAGCAGGAAAAGTTGTCCATTCTCCCTGTTTGTTTATTTGTTTGTTTGTATCAGTATGCCGTATGGACATTTATTTTGGTTATACCATTGTTGGGTATTTTGTTATTCAGATTGTTCCAGCTTTGGCCAGTGGGAATTCCTGCAGGTTGCCTCCTGCGCCTTTAGACATGCTTCTGTCTTCACTTCTTCATTTTCTGACCCTGTGAGACTTTCCAAATACATCTTTTATTTTCACTGCCCCAGCCCTGGGTTCAACCAATTTTCCCACGTACCTTGGTACCTTTTATTGGGGACTAGTATTTAGAAACCAAGATCTGGGCACTCTTTGTGATCATTGCTCCTGGGTGCCACTGCTTCTGGTCCCTCTCAGTGGTTAGTGCTGTGTGAGATTCTTTTTTGATGTTGTTTTTACAGCCCTCTACAGTAGGTAGTGACTATTAGCCCATTAAAAAGAAAATCCCAGTGTAGACTTTAGCACCAGTCTGTGTCATGAAGGATATTTGTCTAAAATTCTAATGACACTGTAAGAGTCAATAAGCATTATATAACACTAGACTATGAGCTCTTTAAAGTCTGAAAAAATCTGTACGAGCACATGGACAGTAAATAAATGTTTATTAACAAATTGAATTAGACTAGTTTGAAAAATACAAATACCATGTAAGTATAATTATTTCTTATAGTTAATTAATTAAGTGGAATATATATCCTTAAACTGGCTAGTAATTCCCAGCATATTCCTGAAAATTTAGTAGGTGCTTAAAGTGTGTGTGTCAAGTTTATTAGAACACATTTTCAATTATCTCATAATATTATAAAAGTAATATATACTTAGGAAAGATTTTACCTTTTAGTCTTCTCTTGAACTTGCTAAAAAGATACTTGAAAATACAGTTCGGGTGAAATCTGGTGCCAATTCCAGATTCCCACATAATCTTTCTACATTATTGCAACTACTTGATACCCTTTTAGGAGAAACAGATTTTTTTTTTTTTGGGTTCAAGTGTATCTGGAAATGATTCTACACACTCTGTAGGCGATAGAGTATTATAATAGGTTTTGACAAAAAAGAAGTAGATGTTTCTGCTCAGCGTAGCAAATAAACTTTTATAGTAGTATGTGCCTCTTGGCATGACAATTATTTAATAAAATAACATTCCAGAGACACAGAAAGTGAGAAATAACAGGGGACCTGATAGGTAATGAAAGCGTTGGAGGTAAGCCAGAGAATGAGGACAGGAAGACTTCGGAGGCTCTCTGATTAACTGTAATTGAAACTGTTTGGGCGTGTACACATTTAGAGTTCTGTGCTTTTCTATATATTTTTGCGAGGCTACCTATCAGACTGAACTGTGATTTTTAAAAAGTTACGGTTAACTAGACTTATTGTGGCGATCATTTTGCAGTATTTACAAATATCAAATCATGTTGTGTATCTGAAACTAATAGAAAGTTATATGTCAGTTCTACATCAGTTTTTAAAAAGTTGCTGTATCTTTTATATACATACAAAGAAGGCCTGGTTGTGATCAGAAGAGCTGTTTGGTGTAAACATTGGTTTCCAAGCTTTTGTGATGAAGCTACTTTCATTTGAATGAAAAGGTGGGGTTGGTGAAGTCTTGCAGGAATCAGGAGATGAGATCGTAGGCAGGGCTAATGTTCACAGCTGTAAAGACCTGGAGCTGGGTCTGGGGTCTTTAGCTGACATCTCCTGGGTATTTTTCTTAGTGACTTTGCTTCCATTTTGTATTTTTTTGTCATTATGTATTATGTTCCTGCGGTACCTAGTACAACGTATCTCATGACATTTGCTTGTTCATCATTTTCTTATGTGAAGACCTTTACAGAATCCATGTTGCTCTGATTCAGAACATACATCGTTTTTCTTTCGATGTATGCTCAACCAAAAGAACCTTTATATCCGGGGATCTGTGCATGAATTTGACGGGTGGGACACAAGCCTCTTGAAGTGGTATGGGATTTTTTTTAAGTGTGGGAACATTTTTTTGCAGTTGTGTTTTTGGGTGGATGATCTGAAGGTTTCATCACGGTTTCAGAAGTAGTTCAGACCCTCTGCAGTCTCACTGCTCACCGAGGCACAGCTCTAAGTAGGACCATCAAACTGAAATCTCTGTGAATGGTGTTATGACTCAAAGCACCAGATGCACCCGCTAGTTCCCTAGCAAGTTGGTGCCACACCCTCTGAAGTCTTCCCTCTGCTTTGCTTGGGGTTTGGTGTTGGTGGAGATGACAATCTTTTCTTCTATTGTGCTTCTGCAACTTTTGTTTTCTCTCTGGTGCCCGCTATGGAGGGGAGCACCTCTCTGTAGCCCCTTGTATATTGTATAACACTTAGTATATAAGGATGTGTATCGTTCCTCCTGAGTCAGACTATGCCAGGCTGCTGTAACAGAGACCTGAGGATGCAGAGGCTTACCTAACTAAGATGTTTTCCTCATTTATCCAAGTCCTGATAGGCATGATCCAGGTTTGGGGACCTGTGTTTATTCAGAGATCCAGATTCCTTTCAAATCTTTTTTGCCTCCATCCCCAACACATTGTTGTCACTTTCCTGACTGAAGCCCTGTGGCCACCAGGTTCAGGTGTCTGGGGGCAGGACAGAAGGAGAAGCGTATCTGATGTTTATGAAGTCTAAGATGTCTAAAGTCATATATCACTTCTCACATTCTGTTGGTAAGAACTATTCATACAGCTACTCTACTGCAAAGGGAGCTGGGAGATGTGTAGCATGAAGGGGGACGAACAGATTTTGGTGGAGAGCTAGGAATCTCTGCCACATTCTGCATGGTATCCTCCAACTAGTTTGTAAATTTGTTGAAGTCAGGGCCTTACATGCTGTTCTTCATATGGTGTCTTATGTATAGTGGATGTTAGATCATCTGTGTTTGTTGAATTGTCCTATACGGTGGAGTATGTGTGTATGTATTTAAGTAAAATCATTTTACAGCTGGTGATGTAAAAAAGGCAAGTGCCATAAACAGCAGGAATTCTAGCCAAAAGGCAGACTCTGCAAACTACATCCTTAGTACGGGGAGGGATTGGTCATGTATTACACTTTGTCTGTGCCAGTTTTGGTGATGGCCAGAGCTATTTTAGTAATCTTGGTTACCAACTTCTAGGAACAAAGTTTCTTGAAAACCAAATCAGCTGTGTTAAAACAACAACAACAACCACCACCAAAACAACAAATGAACTTTACATAATGATGTTGTTACATGTTATGCTATTGAAATAGCATTATTACTTTTTTTTAACATTTTTTATTGAGTTATAGTCATTTTACAATGTTGTGTCAAATTCCAGCGTAGAGTACAATTTTTCAGTTATACGTGATCTTACATATCTTCATTGTCACATTTT
This sequence comes from Vicugna pacos, assembly GCF_048564905.1. Classification (NCBI taxonomy): domain Eukaryota; kingdom Metazoa; phylum Chordata; class Mammalia; order Artiodactyla; family Camelidae; genus Vicugna; species Vicugna pacos. The sequence goes on from NC_132990.1 coordinate 20,548,364, forward strand.
TTTCGCTGTGAGCTACCACAAGATCCTGTATATATTTCCCTGTGCTATACAGTATAATCTTGTTTATCTATTCTGCATATGCCTGTCAGTATCTACAAATTTTGAAATCCCAATCTGTCCCTTCCCACCCACCACCCCTTAGCACTATTACTCTTAACCTTTGCAGGCGTGCAGGATAAAAACCTCTGTACTCATAGATGCTGTTTTTACATGGCTAGTTTCAGGTGGTGGTTCTGAAACTTTAGTGGGTATCAGAATCAGAACAAGCTGCCAAGCTTGTTAAAAAAAAATGAGCTGGATTCCTCCCCGCAGAGTTTCTGATTCATTCATCTTGGGGTGAGGCCTGATCATTTGCATTTCCAGCAAGTTCCCAGGTGGTGTTGATGCTGCTAGTCTTGAGGTGACGATTTGAGAACCGCTGGTTTTAAGGTAAGGAGAACACAACAACCTCTCAAAATCGCGAGTATCTGGTATTACCAGTTCATGCTGGTATGCTGTTGCCTTGTCAGACTTCTAAGGAAAATTGATCATGGAATGGAAACATATATGTTAATGGCATTTCACATCAGCCTTCGGATAGGAGGCATGTATTGTTCCCCAGTCCCTAAAACTACATCACTGTAGCCTTTCTTGGAGGCAGACCAAGAAGGAGTATTTTAGTAGTAGTTATTGAAGGAATACTTTTGAAAACTTCCTCTTGATTGGCTTAGGGTTAGAAAGGGTAGGCAGAGGCATGCATCTCATCCTTGGTTCAGACTTGGAAACCTTTTTCCTCCAGCAAGGTCAGCTAGGCTGTGTGCCCTTCTGAGCTGATAGGTTTCTCCTGCCCTGCGACTCTGAGGTGGAAGTGGAATTCTGAGGCTGCTCTCAGCTCCACAGAGTGGAGTGCATGATTGATTATTAATGTCTGCTGTGGCTGCTCTGGCCATCCCCTGCCCTCAACCTCAGCAGAAGGTGCCTTCTTCTAACCTTCGCCTTTCCTTCCCCTTCAGTAATAGAGGAGTGTGTGTGGTGGGGGTGAGCATCTGCAGTATCTATGCATCTATAAATGATGTATTTCTTGATGTTTCATGGGTTAACTTCTTCTACTTGTTGCTTTTACTTCTGGGAGTTGTTTGGGACAAGGAATTGTGAGACAGTATATTATAAAGCACCCAGCATATAACTCACTGTGCTATAACTTTCTTGGTAGATTTATTTTTTTCCTACTTGAAAAAAAGATATGGCAATATTGCCTTATTTATTTTTTGTTACATATTTGCATATATTCTTTCTAAAATTTAGTTTGATTAGTTTCTTTTGGTCTTAATTACTTATTTTTTCTTGAAAAAATTTTAAAATTATGAAACATAATACATTTATAATACATTTAATTTTCACAAGTCAGTCATCCCAGGAATTAATAAACATCCCTCCATACGCATGTGTGCACATAACCACACACAGCCCTGCAGTATCAACTTTTCATGATGCCAGTGTTAACATTATATGTTTCTGCCACATCTTTCACATGTGGTCAATGAAATAGTCATATGTAAAAACTTACATAAAAACAAAACTAGGTAATAGCATTTACATGATTCTGCAACTTGAATTTTTCAGTTAAACATATACATATCTTTGGACGTATTTCAAGATCAATAGATGCAGAGATGAAGAATTCATTATTTTTATTGGATAAATATTCTGTAGAAAGAATCAGCTGTGATTAATTCAGCGTTTCTGCTGTTCATGACAACTACATTTGCAGTTTTTGTTCTTCTAGGTAGTAATGAAAATATCCTTGAGAATGTATCTTTAAATACTTGTACTTTTAGTTCAGTTGAATATGTACAAAAAGGGGGATTCCTTGATTGAAGGATATATGACTTTTAAAATTTAAATAATAACACTTTACCATGTATCTTTCCAGAAGATTGTGTACTTTCATGCTTACTCCCTCCCCCAAAGTATATAAGAATGCCCATTTGGGGCAAAATTGATCTTACTTGCATTTCTCTGCCTACCAGTGAGATTGAGCACCTTTCCACAAATTTTTCATTTATTTGCATTTTTTCTATTTCTTGTTCATTTTTTTCTCTTGGGTTCTTTTGCTTATCAAATTTTTGGAGTTCTTTAGAGGTATTAATCCTTTGTCAGATGTGTTGTGAATATATTCTAGTTTATCATTGGTGTTTTGCCATACAGAATTATTAATGTTTATGTAATTTGACCTGACAGTTCTTTCATTTATGGTTTTATGTTGGATGTTAGGGTATGTAAAACATTTTCACATTTGATTCTCATAACTTATCTGAGATAAACAGGATGTAATGTTGATACTCTCATCTTTACATGAAGACTCTGATCTTCAATGAAGCCAAGTGGCCTGCCCAGGTTTGTAAGCGGTTCATATCAAATTCAAATTAATTTGTTTTTTAAAATACTGTACCCTGGCCATTGCAGTGTATTCTGATTGATAGTTTTTTTTTTTTACATAAAAATTACTTAAGTGACTTAGCAGAATATAAAACTAAAGTCTTTGGTATTAGTGAAACCACTGTAATCTGTTTTCAAAGATGTATGTGATATATAAGGTACAAGTTATTTTGTTAGTGAATGATGCACTGATACGTACGTAACAGAAGTGATTTGAGCTGTGGTATAATTAGAGTCTTGCAGTAGTGAGCTGTGTTTAACATGGTATGACTCAGTATTTCAACTATTTATGCTTAAAAACAACCAAAAATCTCAAATGTGGATAGTTAATGAATACTTATCTCAGGAGAGAAAGCAAGGTAGAAGAGAAACCACCCTCCAACAAAGATGTTTTAATGAGTCAGACCGTGCACTGCCTGAGAGCAGTAACCACTTTTATCTGGAGATAAAGAAGAATTATAAAGAATACAGTAAACATTTCTTCCTGTTATATTCATCTGAAATTTGAACCTAGTAAATATACCTTTCAGCACACATTTTAATGAGGTTCTGCCCATAGTGAACACACGCAAAAAAAAGATCACCCATAGGTGGGCTTCAGTTACTGTGCTACAAGTTGTAAAGGGGTCTCAGCCTGGACTCTGAGAGTTTGAAGAGCCCAAGCAGACCTGGTGCTCGTTTAGATCTTCTCAAAGTGTAAACTGTGGGCACTGTGCAGGCTTAGAAAAATATGGAGCCTAATACAATAGGTATCTCTTTGGCAGGAAAAGAGCAGAGCCCCAGTTCTGTTTCCCGCTGGCTTCCTTTGGTTTGTAATGCCTCGTCATGTCTTCGTCACCCTTCTTCAAACACAAAATCACCTGACTTTTAAAATGGAACGGTTTGAAATGAAATCATGTACCGCATTCTTTTGGTTACTAGCTCCTTGAGGCTGTAGAGACGACAGGTGTATGAATGAGTGAGGCCATAAACTAGAAATGGTTTGAATTCAGTAAAATTGGGATCCTCAGCCACGCTTTGTTTTTTTAAGCTGGGCCTTTGGGGTCTATATACTTATTTTAGTGAACATGCCAAATACAGTTTGCCATCTGGGTTTAAAACATTTTTTTGGACTACTTTTTGCTCAGTTCTTTTTAATTCAAGAGGCTGGTCTCTATAAACTTGAATTGTCTGAAGTCCGACTTGTAAAGCAGTTTGTGCTTATCTGTCTAATCCTTTCTTGTAGCCTGAATCTTTAACTCTGTTTTGTCTTCTTCATTCTCTACCTGCAAGATTTACTTTCAGTTCCTCACTAAAGCTATGACTGGGGTTTTGTGGACTAGAATTTCTTCTCTTCAGGTCTCTAGATCCTGGGGAGATAGTGCTGGCTCGGGGTGGTGTCCTCCCCTATCTCTTTCTGCCATCTGTAAACACTTTCATTCTGCCTTTAGTGGGTGGGCCTCCCGAGGATACATGAAGCAGAGTGTTTGTGAAAGGAAACTGATAAGACTAAAGACATTTTCCTTTATAAAAGAGGAAGGGCGGAATGTGGGGGAAAGGTAAAGGAATAGATCTGTTGTTGTTATTACTTACGCATTTCAGGCATTTGGTGGGTTTTTCATTTACCTGCGATTTTCTGAGACCAGTACAAATGGACTTCAGGACAGAAAAGTTGCAAATATTTTAAATTTACAGCAGTCTCAAAAGCATGGTATTGTGTGTGATTCTGGTCAGTAGTGGGCCCTAAAATATTTTATTGTGACAACATTGAAATAGAGCCTCCCTTTTTGTGTTAAGCAGCAGCAAATGTAAATTTGAATGTCTTAATTTTTCTAAGTAATTTTCAGCTTTAATGCCTACTTCAACCCTCATATAAGCTGCTTTATTTTATTTAATTTATTTTTAATGTGGTATAGTTTAACGCTTAGCCTAGATAGGGCATACTTCATTTGGATTGATGATATAGTCTTAGTATAAGATGCACTTTTTCTGTACTTTTTATTTTATCACGATTTTAACATTTGAAATGTTCAGCCTGTTGATTTATCTATTGTTCTGACTTGGGGATCCCCCCCCACCTCATTTTGGGAATAGGCTGCATGGTGTTATATGATTGGTTAATAGTCTTCTAATACTGCAGCTCTGCCTTTGAAGAAGACAATGAACTTGCTATAGTTAGTAAGCAAAATCTTGCATGCACGGGCAGGAGGAAATTGGGTAATCCTGAGAAATCATATGCTAGCTTTGAACATGGGATTAATTTTGGTTTTGATTACTGTGTTATCCCAGAGGTTTGAGAGGGAAGGAGGAAACTAACAAGGGTCTGGTTGTTAAGGCCAGCTTTTGAAAAGTTATATAAAATTTGATCTTGCTGTGAACATCTTTTTGTAGAGATACCGTGGTCATCTTTAAAAAACGATAGAAGTTTTGAGCATAGGCCCTGGTTACTCGGAGCAGGCAATTTTAGGCTTAAGAAATAGTCTGTCAGCTTTTTGGAAAATGCTGATACTCTTCCAGTACCTTGTAAGGTAGGAACTAGATTGCTCAAGATGCTCAACTAACAGATTATATGAGTTTGTAGATTGTTTATGCATGAAAATTGAGAGTTAGATATGGGTGGAAAACTTGACCTGGATTCAGCTTGTCCGCTTCCCTCTTAAAAGATCAGTTAGCTGCTAAAGTGATGTTTTAAGGAACAGTATTTTTTGCCAAAAGTAGACATTGTCTTTAAAATGTACTGCTCACTCTAGCATTAAGCTAGGACCTACTTATTGAAGATTTGAGGGTTGCCTTACATTCTTGCTACCGCCAATTGAATAGTTAAGTGTTGATTTGGAACAAAGAGAATTCATTTTATGTGTTTGAGAAGGATTCACTTTTAAGTGATATTCGCCCCCCTCCTTTCTCAAATAGCAAGTGATTAACTACTAGTTTAATTTTCAATTAATCAAATTAGGTTTCTACTGGTAGATTTTGATTACATGCAGTTCTAACAGCTTCCAGATACACTTCTCTTTCCCATATGCTTACCATATGCTGAGTAAAACCAATGTAGAATAAATTAGTGTAAAAGTAAGAACACTTAGTTCTTTTGTAGAGTTCATCTTGAATGACAGAAGACAGCTCGGAATCATTTTAGCTATGAGGCACCTTTTGAAAAGTGATATGGAAAAATAACCCATTTGTGTGTGCCAATGTCTGTTTTCATAAATGTAAATTTGAAAGTTCATTAAAATTTTGGCATGTGATATGGAATGCATAATAACTGGATGTGATTCAAAGCCAGAAATCTGTATCCTTATACCAACAACATGTTTCACTGAAGACTGGCTTTGTGTGGTTGTTTAATATTTAAAAGGTAAAAAAAAAAAATAGTATTTACTCAATGGTTATGGCTGTGGAGACTGTGTTGAGGATGGAGAGGCTGCCGAGGCCGGGAGAGCCAGCAGGCTGACCAGTGGCCCCAGGATGCCCACCGGCCTCTTGTTCTGGGTAAGCAGGGTAGATGACTCTGGAGCACTGACCCCTGTCAGTGACCACTGTCCCTTGTTTTTCAGAGTTGACAAAACAGAAATGCATGTTTTCCTTGCTGTGTTTGGGAATGTGAAGATGGACCGTGAAGGACTTTCTGCTCACATAAAAAGAGCTGAAAAGTGGCCGGGGTGAGTCCGGCAGAGGGGATATCTAGTGCTGGTAGCTAATACGAACAGTTAGTGCTTGGAGGTAGTCTAATGTTACGTGCCAGGGCTCCTGCTAACCCGTAATAGAAGCCTTCCAAAGTGAGGATAGAGAGGCAAAGGGGGAGAGAAAAAACCCACCTGCTGATGGTGCGAACAAGCCCGTTTCTTGTCTATAAGAAGTGAAGCGCCTGCTACTCTGGTCCTTTTAGACATCTTCAGGTGAGGCGTGGGAAGCAGTGCTGCAGCTGAGGTAAGAGTGGGTGAGGAATTACTGCGACAGAAATGGTTTTCTTTTTTCTTTTCTTTTCTTTTCTTTTCTTTTCTTTTCTCTTCTCTTCTCTTCTCTTCTCTTCTCTTCTCTTCTCTTCTCTTCTCTTCTCTTCTCTTCTCTTCTCTTTTCTTTTCTTTTCTTTACGGAGGTACTGGGGGTCGCACCCAGGACCTAGTGCATGCTAAGCATGCGCTCTGCCGCTAAGCTGTTCCCCTCTCCTCAGGGCCTTTTTTTGTTTTAGAGCTTACAGGCTAACCTCTTCCAATTTTTTATCCTCTGCCAGTTGTTATTTTTGCTGTTACATGTATGTACTTTGTATGGATTCCATTTTTATTCTGTTACTCCTCTTTTTGACTTTGTTTTTAAAGTTTCTTGTTCGCTGACATCTCAGGACCTCTGGTGTCTACCTTCCGATTTTGTCGTTTATCGGGCGAATAAGATGATCACCAGGATGAAAAGTTACCCTCCTCGAGTTTGTGATTATGTGCTTAGCTCGTATTCTGTCACTTAGTGTGCCGTTTAGTGATGTTGTTCTTCAATTAATCGAGCTTCCTGCAGAAAGTAAGTTTAAAATCACTGTCGTCTTGGTTTATTTCCTCTCTCAGCCTTTGATCTGTTTGGCTTTGACACATGCTTCTCACCGACTTCTGTAGGTGCTTATTCTGACAGGCTACTTTGATCCCCACCCCACCCTGCCCCCTCGCCCCAGCCCCTGTTCAAGGTATCAGTCACCAGATTGGCTGTTCTTGTATCTGTTTTGTTCATTCCATCTCTGGGCCCTTTTTCCCTTTCACCTGAACTTAGTAGTTTTTCCTACTTCCAGGCTCCCTTCCCACAAACCATTTTCCATATTGTGGCCAATTTACCTTTCTCAAAATGTGGGTCTCCTCAAGTTTTTCTAACCTCTTTAAAGTACCTGGTGGCTGTCTGTTGCCTATAGAATTCCACTCCTTACGATACCATGTAAGGAGCATCACAGACTGGTCCTTGCCTCCGTTTCTAGCCTCATGGTTGGTCACAAACAGTCAGGTACCTGTAGTATAACGAGAGAGAGAAGTTCACTTGTGGTTCCTTATTGAGCCATGCATCCTCTACACTCTGGGCTTCGTGCTTATGTTTTCTCTTTGCCTACCATGAGCGCCCTTCACTGTCTTCTTGTCAAGTACTTCCCTACTTTTCCTTTAAGGTAATCTCTTTTGTGTATGGTTTTACCCAAGTCTCTTCGGCCTTCAGGAAGGTTTGCCTGTGGTAAAGTGGTATGGTGGTTGTTGGTAAATGTGCCTTCCCGGTTAGATGCCTCACCATATAAGAGGGAAGAGACCATGCCTTCCTTATCTCTGTGACCCAGCACATGGCAGAAGGCCTGGCATGCTGTTGGTGTTCCATAAATATTTATTGTATGGAATTTAGTTTATTTTCCATTAAATTTTGTAGAGCAGGAGGGAATCTTGAAATAAATGAGGTGCCTAAAACTGGTATATTCGAATGAAGATTTGTGATTTATCATGACTTATGGAAGTAGAAAGGGAAATATGACAGTTCCTTGGCACTTAGAGTAGTGGATAGATATCATGAACCATAATTGGTGAATTATCCAAAAAACATTGACATTTGTTTGGCTAAAGAAAGTGTTGTGTGTGTGTGTGTGTGTGTGTGTGTGTGTGTGTGTGTTTTACAATGAGAGATTAACTTCAAGCCAATGAAAGAATGATTTGAAACTGTGATTATAAACAGTTCTTAATAATTATTGGTAGGGCTAGGGTGGAACTTAGGTTTCTGGCCTTCATCATAAGGAGAAGGTTGGAGTGGAAGGAGTTGGTAATCACAGAGAGTTAAGAGATTGCCACCAGTTTCTCTGTATGACTTTGGCTAAAGAATTTTTCTGAGTCTACTTTTTATAACACAAGACACTTGGAGGACCTACGTCACTAGTGTGTGCTAGACTGTAGGAGTCAAGATGGAAAACAATATTGGCAGCAACATGAATGTGAAAAAAAACTGAGCCCTAAGATTTTGGTACATACCTTGACCTTGGCCTTTAATGTGAATGGAGCATTTCACCGTTCCCATAGCCCCAGGGAGACATAGGGTATGTTCTGGGCAAATTGTATTTTCCAAAGATTTCTACAACATTATCTCCCATCTGACGTGTTCTTCTTACAATTTCATTCTGACACTTCTGTCAAGGTAGGGTCAATGTCTCTTCCCTCTGAAGCTAAGTGGGCTTTTATGACTGTTTCAGCCAACAGAGCACTGCAGAAATGATGCTACGTGATTTCTGAACTTAGATCATAAAAGGCAATGTAGCTTTCTCTTTGTTTGTTGGAAAGCAAGGCTCAGTTGTGAAACCTGCAGCCACTGTGTAAGCAGTCCACTTGTCCTGAGGCCATCCTGTTGTGAGGTGACACCACAGGGAAAGGCCCTCAGCCTCCCCGGACCCCTGCTGCTTCAGCTCCAGCCACCTAACTGCAGCCAAGTGAGAAACTCTGAGCCAGAACTGCCCAGCCATATCTTCCTGAAGTTTTGACTGAAAGATAGTAAAGTGGCTATTGTTTTAAACTAAGTTTAGGGTGATTTATTACACAAAAATTAGTAATTAGAACATGTTTCTTTGGAGAAGCTTGTTTTATTTTCTTCTAGGTGGCACTGAAGGAAGACAGGACTGGATTAGAAGTATATCCTAGTGCAGACAGAGAGTTGTCACTGCACTAACCCTGTTCCCCCAAACTTTCATACCTTAGTTGGGGGAAGATCAAAGGGAAGAGGTAAAAGAGACCATCATGCAACAATTTTTTTTCCCTCTTCATGTGTCTTTACCTAATAGTTGGTTCAGAGGGGCTAGCCCAGGGCAGATGCTTAAAGTAAACTGACTGTATTCAAGAAACCCGTCTGTTTGGGGAAGTAAGACCATGGGCAAGAAATTCTGCAAATGAGCTTGCGGTTGTCTCTATGGAAACAGTGAATGAGGCAAAAACAGACTGTTGTCAAGAAGGCTAGAACTTATGTTGAATAATTTATCCTTCAGTGTGCTCTTTTAATATTAAAATCTGAGTGCCTGCTATGCATTGAATTATGTACCCCCTCAAAACATATGATGAGAGTCTAACCCCCGTACCTGTGAATGTGACCTTATTTGGAAATAGGGTCTTTGCAGATGTAATCAAGTTAAGATGTGATCTAGTGGACTAGTGTGGTCCCTAAGTCCAATGACTGATGTCTTTATTAGGAGGAAATGTGATGGTACAGACACCCAGAGAAAAATACTCTGAGAAGACAGACACAGGTTGGAGTTAGGCTGCCATAGCTAAGGAATTCCAAAGATTGCCAGCAACCACCAGAAGCTAGAAGAGTCAAAGGGGGGTTCTTCCCTAGAGCTTTCAGAGGGAGCACTACCCTGCTGACACCTTGATCACCTTGATTTCAGACTTCTGGTTTAAGAGATTAAGTGTCTGTTGTTTTAAGCCACCCAGTTTATAGTACTTTGTTACTGCAGTCCTTGTGCCTAAAGTAGTGAATATGAAAAAATTTTTCCTTTCAAAAGTTATGAAAATGAAAAGGTAAGCCCCAGACTAGGAGGAAATATTTGCTAAACATGTGTCTGACAAAATGTCTTAAGTCTAGAATATTTAAAGAATTTATGATTCAGTAATAACAAGACAACCAAATTAAAAAGAAATTGGTAAAGTATTTGAACAGATACTTTATCAGAGGTGATAGATGGATGTCAAATAAGCACATGAAATGATGCTTGGTATCATGCATCATTAGGAAAATGCAAATTAAAACTACCGTGAGATGTCATTACACTATCACTAGGATGGCTAAAATGAAAAAGACTGATGATACCAACTGTTGATGAGGTTGCAGAGCAACTGGAACTCTCATACATTGCTGATTCATGCTTAAAATGGTATAATCATTTTGGAAGACAGTTTTTCGGTGTCTTAAAACATTAAGCATACACCTACCTGGTTGTTTTTGTCATAGGTATTTACCCAAGAGGCTTGAAAGCAAGTGTCCATGCAAAGACGTTTACACCAATGTTCATAAGAGCTTTAATTGTAATAACCTCAAACTGGGAGCAACTCAAATGTCTACCAGTAAGTGAATGGGTAAATACATTGTGGTATATCCACAGTACAAAGCAATAAAAAAAAACCAACTATTGATACACATAATAACATGAATGAATCACAATATAATTAAATAATTATATTGCATGAAAGAAACTAGGACCCCTTCTCAAGAAAGAGTATATATTGTATGGTTCCATACACACACACACACACACATATATAAATGTATACATATGTGTGTGTGTGTGTGTGTATATATATAAAATCCTGGAAAATGCAATGTAATTATTATAGTGACAGAGTGTAGATCACTGGTTGTCTAGAGATGGGAGGTTGGGGAGGGCAGGGAGGGGAAAGGATTTTAAAGAGAGGTGAGAAAGCTTTTAGGGTTGATGGATGTGATCATTATCTTTATTGTGGTGATAGTTTCCTAAGTGTATATTTATGTTATAACATATCAAATTATGCATTTTAAACATGTGATTTCTTACATGTCAATTATGTCTCAATAAAGCTAGAACAAAAAGAAAAAAATTATGTGGGAAAAATGGAGGGTTAAGTGGGGAGCTTAAATCCCAGGCCCTATCCTACCACCTGTCAGCTGAGCATCAGCAAGTAGAGTTTGTTTGGCCATTTACTGTTGAATACATCATGTCTTTAACAACAAGAGATCATTAAATCTAGAGCCAACAAGTAAACCAAGCCTTGGGGTTTAATCATGGAAGAAGACTATGATTGATCATGGAGTAAGCAATTTATTATAGAAATTAAACCTTAAATATTTATGGTAGGAGCTTGGGAAGTGAAGGCCCAGGAGGCAAATTGGAGCATCAATGGAGCCCGCAGTTAGTCAGTCTGAGAAGCCAAGCCTAAGACAAGGGTCACGTGGGAGGGTCTGTAGAAGGCTGTGCCTCCATGTCGTTACCACCACTATGGGTCTGTTGGTGGACCTGGAGTTGCTGTTGACCTGCAGGGCCAGCTTGGGAAATTGGAGCGGTATCTGAGAAGAGCAAAAATAAGCTTGGATCCACCCACGTAGCCATGTCTGGTCACTCTACTAACTATGACAACCTTCAGAGAGGAATGGCTTCCACATCCATGCAGATCCTTTCTTCTAAGTCTGTGGAAATTCTGCTTTTGGTCAACTTTAACCTGAAGCTATACAGAGAAGATTCCAAGAAATGTAGTTTCTGCTTAATGAAGTTGACATAGCACAAATCATCACAACTTGCTCATTAATGAGGTTGGTAATTGTAGTACTGACTATGCACCTAAGCTTCCTTGTTCACGTGTGATGAGACAATTATGCTAAACAAACACAGGATATCTTTGAGAGTGATCTAATTGGGACAGAATGGAGTGAGAATTAGTCCAGGCATGAGGACTAAGGGTAGATCTTTTCAGAATCAAGGCTGATTACAATGTAAACAATGGGGAGACTCTGCATCCCCGCTTACAAGGAAGGTGTTTATAGCAACATAAACACCTTTTCAACGCAGTTAACATAAACAGTTTCTCAAGGAAACATTCTCTGGCATTCAGGAAATGTTTCTTTCTTTACAAACAAAAAAGTGTGTTTTTCTAAAGATTCAATTTACTTAAGGGCTCTGTTTAGAACAAGGCTATGATTGTAGAGGGATAAAGTTATTCCCAGAGCACTTTTGTGGTAGGCTGTAGTTGAAGTCCTTATAGAAACATCTTGTTTAAAAATCTGTAGACGGAGCATGGGTCAATACAGGTGTACCATGTTACATACTGGATACACTTGTGGAAAGTTATATAAATTATACTTTTGTATTATGAATTCCCAGCAGCCTACAATTTGATATTTTCTTATGAAAGCTCTTCTTGAAAGTGTGAGAACCCTTTGTTACAGGGACCTACTGTGAGACCAGGGACTCTGACAGAGGCTATATATTAGCCTCAAACATGCATACGTAATTCATTGTAAGGTGAATTAAACTGGTTCCTAAAATTGGTCGATTCTGATTTTTCTACTAAGCTTCCTTAAAACATTTTTAACTTGGAACAATTAAAAATAGATTTCATCCACAAGACCCATTCTGGGTTTGAAAAGGAGAGGAAATATTTTAGCAAGAATGCTTTCTAATAGAGAATGGAGAACAGATGTACCTATTTTCAGCATGTTATTAAAAAATATCTAGTTCTGGTAGAGCAGCAACAGTCCTGTTAATAGGCACAAAGCATCAGTTGCTTGCATGTTATTTATCTTTGCGAAAGACCTGATTTAATTAAAAGATTTACCAACAGTCTCTCGGAATGATTTATTCATTGCCAGCTGTAGATTTTCTGCAGCCTTCCACAACAACTTAGAACGTGCAAGCGAGAGACGGTTTATCATGCTGCTCCCTTGTACCTTAACCTCCAGATGAGTGCTTCTCACACTTTCATGTGCAGACCGATGACCTGGGTATTTTGGTAAATGCAGATTGTGATTCAGTAGTCTGGAGCAGGGTCTCAGATTTTTAGTTTTGACAAGCTCCTAGGTGATGTTGATGTCACTGATTTGGGGACCACACTCTGGAAAGCAAGGGAGTAGGCATGTTTGAGGGTAATTTTCGGTGTGGTTGACCATAGTATTCAACATTTCACAGCAAATATAGTGGTAACAAAGAAAATGATTGTTTTTACGTATACCCAGTTTTTGTCTTGAGGACAAAAAGAGAGTGGTGGATGATTCCCTTTAATTAAGTAGTTTGCTGATAGTTTGGCAGGAATAAAGTACAGGCATTTCCCATCTCAACTAGCTATAAAGATGTTACATTTTAAAATTTATGAAAGTGGGCCAGTTTAAAAACCAACCTCTCATTGAGATGCAGATTACCATGGGAGGGAAAAAAATCATTTTGTACACATGTAGAGTACAACTGTGGGCTTACTTCTTTCCCCTGGAAAGATCCCTTTGGTATATATAAAACTAACAAAATACTTTTATCTTTGAGTGTCAACATATGTAAAATTAAATGAGTTTTTGTGGGTATTAAACTCAGGTCTAACTTGGCTGTTAATGAGAAACAGTTCAATATTGAAAAAAACTGTTCATGGTGGGGAAACTTGTTTGAAGGATGAAAATGGGAAACTAATTTGAAAATGCTTTTCAACTGTCTTTTTTTTTTTTTTTTGACCTTTTAAGATAGGCAGCCTGAAAATGTTGGTAAAATTGCACCAAGTACTATTCAAATGTATTGATTTTGAAGATGTTCAGAGAGAACTTTAGGCACTTGTATTTACCTGGGAAACATCATTGAAATGTGAGTTTGGGGTTGAGAAAAAAAAATCTGGAGAGAGATAAGATCAAATCCTTCAAGAAATTATTTGCTTATTTCTTAAAATAACCTAGTTTTTCTTAATTTTAGGTTGAACTTTTATAGGATAATTGAAGATTAAAAACGAAAGAGAGCAGAGTATATAGCTCAGTGGTAGATCACATGCTTAACATGCACAAGTTCCTGGGTTCAATCCCCTTTATCTCCATTAAAAATAAATAGATAAATAAATAAATAAATATCTAATTACCTCCCCCCTGCTTAAAAAGAAATTAAAAACAAAAAACAAAAAAGAGCAAATGAACATCTTTAAAGCCTTCCAGATTAGTACATACATTTGATTTTCCCTGGTGAGTGGGAAAAGGTATGTCTGCAGGTGATGCAATGGATCATAGAAATCATTCAGCAGCAGTGTTCCTTAGTTCCTTAGGATCCTGGCACATGTGGGAAAAAGAATTCCCAGGGATCCTGGAAGTCAAATTGTGTTTATCTGCTGAAATGATCATTGTTAGCCAAATTATTTTTAGCTATGATACTTTAATAGTCTTCAGATAATAAATAAACGCTTTTCCAAGTGTGTCTTCCAAAAGATAGAGGCTGTTAGTTTCTATCTGAAAATTTTTTCATCTGTGTTTCAGATGCTTGAATGTGTTGGAAGTGTGCCTTCTGGAAAAGTAAGCAAGGAGGTGTTGCTCCATGGGGACTAAGTGTTAAATGATGGCTGCGTACTTTAAAATATGAGCAGAAGGAATATCACTGTGGTGTTACAGATAAAATTATACATGTACAGTGTATACCGTTTGGGAAAAAATAGTTAAAAAATACCGAGTTTACATTCTAATATTCTTTCTACATAGTTTAAAAAAACTAATTGTTATTTTCTTCACACTTCCTGTAACATAAGCTGTTTCCCATTTGATTGCACATTTTTGAGGGGTGAGTGTGATTTTTTATGGCTGCATATTATTCCATTTATAAAAGGAGTACTGCTTAGGTAGTCATTCCTTCTTATCTGATATTTAAGTAGATTTGTATGTTTTTCCAAGACGAATAATACTGCAGTGAACACCTGTGTATGATGCTATTCTTTGATCAGAATTTTCTCCTTAGTTCAGATTTCCAGAACTGAAATTCATATTCTTATAGGAAACCTTTCCTTAAAAGCTGGTCTGTGAAGTTGAGGGACTGTTTACAAAGAAATACTAACCCTTCCTGAGTGTTAAAAGATAAGAATGTTATGACAAGGTGTTAAAAGCTAAGCTGGACTTGGACAGGTCAGATTAACCTGGTTCTATTCATGACGCCTATTTTTAACATGTTGAAATGGGGACAAAAATAAGGCTAGAAACTAGTCCTTTGATAAGTTTTGTTAGGTAGGATATTTTCTGAAGAAATGAGTTGTTTACATGACAAATGCCTTAAAATATTTTGCTAATAAATAGGAGTAAGAGGGCACCTGAAGATAACGTTTCTAATAATAACAAGCTTGTAATGTTTAACTCCTAACCCTTTGAACTTTAGGGCCAACGTATTGAGGTAGTTGTGATTCACTAATCAAACAGAAAAAAAAAATTGGAGACGAGAGTAATACCTGTAGCAGAAAAAAAAAAAAAGAAAGAAAGAAACCAGCTCACAACTCAGACTATTAAGTGATTTGTAATATTCATTCTTAGCCAGTTTTTTAGAGGTAAGACAATCAGTTGGATAGGTAGGTCATGAATCCATCCTAGTTACTCCCTAAAGTTAAAAACAACCTCCCACTTCTGATTAGCCAGCAGCATTTTAGTTGCGCTATGCTCTTCTACAGTAGATTTATAGTCAGAACAAAAGGTTTCCAAGATCAGATCTAAGCTTTATTTTCTGTGTCTATTTTACCCAGGTCCTCAATTCGGAAATTTTTGTTTTTAGGTGGATTTAAATTTTTCTGGATCTTAACTATTTCTTGCTCTTCTGTGTAGTTAAAATGCCTATAAGGAATGTTTTTTCTATTAATTCCAAGGCAATAATGTCTATATGTATATAGATAGTAATGAAGTACTATTTTCATAATTTTATTTTATGTTTGTGACTACATTTTGAAGAAATCATATCACTCGTTCAGTTAATTTTTTTAACTATGTAACACTTGGTATATATAGGAGACTACATAATGTGTAAGTTACAAGGCAAGATAATAAAATGAACATCCATGAAGCTACCATATCCAGCTTAAGAACTAGAACATGACCAAGTTAACTCTGAGCTCCTTTTCTAGCCTGTTCAACTTGGCAGAGTATACAGGTTAAAAAGATCTTGGTGCCTGCTTCTCTAAATTATATTGGTATGCAACTAGCCTTTTAAAAAAATCTGAACAGATATGTGCAATTTACATTAGGAGCACCTGCAAATTAATGATGGATGTCAATGCATATACATCATTAATTATAACAAAGACATTTAAAAATAGGACATTAGCATTGAAAATGTTAACTGTGGCTAGATATATAATTTTTCTTATGTATTTCTTAGACTAGAAATTGTTTTTCTTTTTTTTCTAAATAGGCTGTTTAAAAAATCTTTCATTTCTGAACCTGAAAACAACATGAGTACATTATACATACATAAAAGACCAAACAGGTGTTCATTTAACAACGTAAATTCACATTAGCTGTTGAGAATCCAAGGTTGGTTTATTTGAGAGGAAACGTTTTATCCCATCAGCCAAAGACCTTTTGTGTTCCCAGATCTTTGCCCCGCACTCTGGGAATCAAGACTTGAAAGTTCAAAGTCAAGTAAGAAAACATCATCACTGGGAAAAGTGCTATTGATGCATAAAATTCAAGGTATATATGTGCTTATTTAAAGGTTTTCTCCACATTTCCTTTCGAAATATTTGTACTTTGGTTAGTTTCTTTTTTGGAGTGTAACAGTTGTTGATTTCTGAATTGATTTTTGAGTGAACCTCAAAGAACTGAAAACCAAATTCTTTTTAAAAACTTTATTGCCTTTACCAGCAACACTTTGAGGATTAGTAAATAAATTTCATTCATCTCATATAGCCATTTGCATGTGACTGTGTCTGTTAGCCTTTCTCACAAATTAAATATTAAATTTCATTTTTGGCTTGTATTTTTCCCCCTGATTTTCTTTCTGTATTATCATTGCCATTATCTGGAATTTTCTACTTTCTTGAGAAGGAGTGTGAGCATCTGAATAGTATGGTACTCATCATGCTGGTCCTCCTTTTTCTTTTTCTTTAAAAAGTCTCTCATTTGGCTCTTCTAATCACTTTAACTTTTCTCTTCTTATACTACTGTATTTAAAATACATTTATCGAGTAAGAGTAAGCAGAAAACTGAATTTATATTAGATTTAACCTGTTATTGACTTAATATCTACCTTGATTTTTTCAAGGTATAAGAGGAAGTATATAGTTACATAGATTTGACTTTATTTTTAGCAATGTAGTCCTTTCTGTCAGGTTGACTGTATACATTGTGGCCTGAAGACGTTAACTATTTTATTTAAGGTTTCTTCTTACTTTTTGACCTTTAAAAAGAAGTCACTTGTTGAGTGAAATCTTGTAATCTTCAAGTTGAATTTTTGATCTCATGTTATATATAAGTGTTACGAGTCAATTAGTTTTCTTGAATATATGTAAACCCACTCTGGTCATGAGTAATTCCTGTTCATAAACAGGTCATTTAACACCTCTGTTTTCAGTTTCCTCATCTGTAAAACAGAAGGTGATAACTTTTCAGGGTTGTTGGGAGAATTAAATGAGTTGTTACATCCAAGCATTTCCGCGTTAAGTGCTTACATTAGTTTTCTATTGCTGCCATAAGTTAACACAAATTTAGCTGCTTAAAACAACACAAATTAATTATCTCATGGTTCTGTAGGTCAGAAGCTGGGATTGGCTCACCTAGTTTGTCTGCTTTAGGTTTCATGAGCCTGAAATCTGGGTGTTGATCAGCTGGCCTGTCACTGGAAAGCTCAGGGAAGAATTTGCCCCCAGCCTCACTCAACTTGTCTGCAGAATTCTGTTCCTTGTGGTTGTAGGACTGAGGTCTCTGTTTCTTTGTGAACTCTAGCTGGGACAGCCCTTAGCTCCTAGAGGCTTCTCTCCAGGTCTTGCTCATGGACCCCTACGTTTCAGAGCCAGCAAGGGCATGACAGATCCTTCTCATGCTGGGAAATCTCTTTGACTTCTCCTTCTGCTGCATCTCTCCTTGTCCTCTTGTACCACATCCCTCTGATTACAGCTGGAGAAATTCCCTGCTTAACTGTTTCACGTGACTAGCTTGGGACCATCTGGATAATACAGATAATCTCCATAGCCTTGGTCAGTTGATTAATATCCTTAATTACAACTGCAGAATCTCTTCACAGCAGTATCTAGATTAGTATTTCATTGAATAACCAGAGGACAGGAATCCTGAGGGACAGCTTTGGAATTCTGCCTATCATGGTGCTCAAAAATGAAAGTGAGGAATAGTGTTGGAGGTGACCGATGGTGACAAAAGAAATCATATCTTCACCTGAGGAACACAGAGACAATTGTAAATTCCTCGTAGGTAGGCATTCTTTCTTTTTTATATCCTTAGGACCCTAGAGTTTGTCATATATTTAAATGCCTGCCAATGGTGGATAGCTTGAATATAATTTCTCTTGTGATTTTACTCATTTTCTTTCTCTGAATCAGTAAAAGTAGTGTGAAAGTTTTGTTTAATATCTCTGGTACCTCCCTGGAAAGATTAATCATGACATTTAGTTTCCCCTCACCCTTTTTCCCACTTTTGATTTTCATCAAGTCACAAAGATAAAATAGCTTGTCCTTGTACAGGAAACTGCCACGACTGACCTTCTGTCATTGGAGCACAAATTTGCATTTCTTGACCTTGTGCTTTTTGAGGAGTTGTTGGTCTTTTATGTGCTCTTAGCCATGTCTTTGTAACTTGTATTTGAAGATGGTTTGGAAGTACAGCACATTGTTGATAGTTGAGTGTAAAGTTGACCGCCTGCCCCAGCGGAAGGGGGCACCCTATTGCCCTGTTTAAGGTGGCATCCTTAACTACTGAACCTATGACTACACACATCGATATGCCCTGTTCCTCTTACCATTATTGGATGCTTTCCTGATGAACAAATCTAAATCTTCGTTTAATGATTTTGTTAGACTTATTGGAGAGCTGCCAAGAAGGAAGGGTATAAATCTTTACCTTTAAGATGCCAAGATCTTTGGAAAGGGGTTAAGCCTTCTAATGACGGTGTTTATAGGGCACTTACATAGGCCTTTCTTGGTAGATATGAAAACCTATTTGTCTCAGGGACCCTACTCGTTAAAATTAAGAAAAATTATTTTCTTATACTCTTTTCACTAAATTGGCTCGCTCAGCCCTCCACCTCCTACAACCTCTACCCCCATAATCCTTTGTTAGGCTAAGAGAAATGAGGAGTTTAATGTACTTTTGTGGAATAGTATTTGCTTTGTTACTTTCATTCCTGAATGATGTCTTGTAATCTTTCTTGTTTTTTTTTTTTGACTCTTAGATATTGTCTATCCTCCCCATCTAGAAAAATGCATAACATAAAAGAACTCCTTTATGCCAAAAAGTTTAAACATCTTTTGCCAAAGTACCTTGCTTACCTTCCTGCCTTTCAATTTCAGCACAAGGGCTGGCTGGACGTTCATATGGCTAGTTCGTTCAAAAATGCCTTTCTGTCTAAATCTAAGATCAACAGTGTCCATTCACTGTTTCTTTGATCTTTCTGTATGTTTTGCAGACTCATCTGACCATCCAGTTTCTCTTATGGAAAACTGGGCATTTACTCCTTTACTTCAAGTACTTTTAAACTGATTTTGAGCCTTTTCTTAAACCAAATTTCCTTTCAGGAGAATAAATCTTTTAGAAGCTCTTTGAAAGAATCAGATTCTCTGTATTGCTTTTTCTTGACTGTTTTTGAAAAGCTATCATGTTATCAGAATAAGTTAAAAGTGTATTTGTTAAATTTGTTGAGGAAGTTGTCATTCTTTCTGAGGTCATTAGTTTATAATCAGGGAAGTGATTAGCACTTTGTAGCTAAGTCTTCTAAAGTAGTGACAACTTTTCAGTCTTTTTCTATTGCGGTACATCGTTCAGCTTGTCTTATGAGTCACCGGTTTGATTGCTAAATTTTAAAAAACTTTGGCAAAATAGGCATAAAATAAAATTTACCACTTTCACCATTTTAAAGTGTACAGTTCTGTAGCATTAAGTACATTTGCCTTGTTCACCTGTTACTGGTAACTCTCCATCTCCAGAACTTTTTCATCATCCTAAATTGAACATTTGTACCCATTAATCACGAACTCCCCATGCCCTCCTTCCCACTTCTCTTGGCAACCACCATTCTACTTTCTTTCATGATGAATTTGACTTAATTGATTTGTTTTTGCAATGTTCACCCTAAAAAGCATTTATCCTTCAAGGCCTGAGTTGGTGGGGGCGGGGGCAGGCTGGGGATAGGGAGGAAGGCTTGAGTACATGTGTCAGATTTAAGTTACTGCCTAAGGAATTAATAAGTAGCCTTTACTTGCCTCGTGTATTTTGATTACTTTTCATCTGCAGGATTTGAACACTGAGAATATATGAATATAACTTGCCTTAAAAATAGAGTGTCCTTGAAGGAAAAAAGTAAAGCTTTGAACTTGGAGTTATGGGTTTTACCAATATTCATATCTTTCAAATATATATATATATATTTTTTTTCAGTTTGGCTCTTCTTCGGGTCATTTGACTTTCCATCTTGAATGGTTAATGTCTACTAGTATTTAATGATAGTAATTCCTTGTTTTCTAAGACAGTTAATGCCTTGATTTTTGACATAGATGTGTCTCTTATGCCACAGGTTGTTTTGAAATTAGTTTAATAAGGGTGATATGTTCATAAATTATACTGTTTAGATTGTGGGTACTTTGCCTGATAACCAAATTATTAGTAGAGACTGACTGTTCTAGAATGAGGACAAATCATCCTTTTTCTCATTGAAGGGAAGTGGAAGTCTTACTGAATAGTACCAATTAGAGACTGTAAAACCGTTTTCTGGTTTTGGGCATAGGAAAGCAAGGCTTGAATAGAAAACGGGTTAGGTTGTCTTCTGGGGAGTGGCTGTAAGATTCTCCAAGTGCAGGATTATAGCTGCATTCGTTCCTTCATTTTGTAAACAACTGAATGATATGTTGAGCTTGAATAGAATTGCATTCCAGTGGCTAACGTCCTATGATTTTGCCAGGTAGCAGCAAGATTTTGGCCTTGAATAGTCAGAATTCCAGGTAAACAGGGACCATGGCTTCACAGAAAGCACTTTTACCCTTCTCTCCTCCTTATGCCTAGTAGACGAAGAAAGCAAATGAAAGATGAGATGAGGGACCTTTTTAGTATTAACTAGTTCTGTCTTGCAACCTTTCTGTACCAGCTTCAGAAACTTAATAGTCTTTCTGCCATGATTTCAGGTGATAAACATAGATGATTATGTATATAAATAATTTGTTTTTCACAGTCTTATTAAGTAATTCTGTTTTAGAATCTTGACACACAACAATTGATAATCATAAATATATTTCTAAAACATTCTAGAAGTGGTTTTGTTGTTGCAAAATGCCATGGGTAGGTAAGTGGGTTTTTATTTCCTCACAGATTCCTCTCTACTGCAATTTTCTATTGATTCACAAGTGCTGATACAAAGATGGTGAAACTTACGTGCCTTGCCTTTGAGGAATAGACCAGCTGATGGCAGCTCTTAGACATCTGTGGAGAAGACGGAGTGTCTGGGGCTGCAGGAGTGCTGTGGGAGCACCTCTGCCCGACAGTTTAAACTTTCATGAGCTGCCTTGAAGAATGGGTAGAAACATTTATTGCTATGTGTCTGATACCGAGTGGTGTTGTATGTGACCATAACTTATTTTAAATTCTTTGCCAGCCTTTGGGAACAATTATCTTTTGCATTTTTTGATGCCAGCAGGGTGAATATCCTTTTATCTATTTAATAGCTGCTCATTGGAGAGATGGCAGTTAGTATGCGTCCTCCTTTTCTCTCATTCATTGTCAAGACCACTTGATGTTAATGTTGGTCCATAGGGGATAGGATGTTTGTTGGAATTCTGTTAAAGTTACGGATTGACTTTTGGGAAATTAATCTTTTTCTAATAGTCCATCTTTCCAGTCTAAAATTATGCTATATCTTTTAATTTGTTTATTTTATAGCTTGTTCATTAAAGTTATTAACTTTATTTATAGGTAATCTGTGTTTCTTGAGTTCATTCAGTTTTTGTTCCTTTTTAAAATGGAACCCTTTGTTTTATTATATTTTGAAAGTAATTATCCTAGAAGGTAGTTATTGCTGCCATGGAGGAAAGTGACATATTATTGTATATTACCTTGTTTCTGGAAATCTTTTGATTCTAATACTTTTTCAATAGACCTTCTTTGTTTTTCTTTGTTTTTCTTCCAGTTTTATTGAGATATAATTGATATTCAGCCCTGTATACTTTTTTGGTGAGGGACATGGTAATTAGGTTTATTTACTCATTTATTTTCTTAATGGAGGTACTGGAGACTGAACCCAGGACCTCGTGCTTGCTAGGCACACGCTCTACCACTGAGCTATTCCCTCCTCCCTGACTTTCTTTGCTTTTCTGAATAGACAGTAATCTTCTACAAGTAAATATGTTTGGCTCTTGGGTTTTTTTTTTTTTTAAGTCTTGATTATATTCACTAGGATTTTCAAAGTAATTTTGAATTATGGTGGTATTAGTGGTCATTCTTGTTGAAGACATACAAGACTTCAGTGATAACATTTGGCAAACATAAAAAAGCAGAGCTCAGCACTTGACTATAACTGATGACAGAAATACATTTCAGGAAATGTATGACTTGAGCATAACTTGGCACGTGAGGCAAGTGTTACTTTATGGCCGAAAATAATATGATATGTGCATGTGGATGCAGACATTCATTCTTAGAATTTTATCATCATTTTGACAACTGATCACGAAGTGCTGTACATTTATAGTGCAAATTTTAGACCAAGTGGAATCTGCTCAGCCCTATTGCAATTAATGGCACTGATTTATTTATCATTTTAGAACCGTAAAAACCTATTCGTATTCCCCAATCCCACTCCCAGAGAGATCTCACTATTAAGTTTATTTTGTAGCCTTCCAGTCTTTTCTGTATGTATTTAATCACTCCATACACATACACACAAACACACTTACATACATACATGTATATTTGTGTCTTTGTGTTTACCTGTCTTCTACAAAATGGGATAATTTAAAGCAGAAAGTGTGGTAACTTTTTAAAAACTTTGCAATAATATATATATCTCTTCCTGTTTAATGTGATTTTAAATATCTTGGCTTAGTGTTCTGCACTGTATTATTCAGGTGGTAACATTTCATAGGTTTTTATGTTTACAGCATATGAGAAATAAACAATGTCTTTTTTGAAAATAAGGTAAATTGTTTAGATTTTCACACATACAGAAATCAATTATTCTAGGAGCCAGTTAGCTAAAAACTGCCTTACAATCATTTGTGGGATTTATATTTCCCTAAGAGAATTTCACCAATTAAAAGAAATTTAAATGCAACATATTTTATATGTAAAATCAAACCATTAACCGAGTCTTGAATATGTTCTTGCTTTAAAAATCTGGTTAAGAAAAATAACTAGATTTTGCAGCAGGGAATCTGTGTAAGTTTGATTCATATTTTCAGAGACCTTTACCACACTCCTTATCTTTTGAAAATATTTAACTACGTTCAAGATGTGGGTGCAATTATATAATTATTGTTCTCTGGGTCATAGTGTTCTTATGTTCACAATTTGTTTTCAGTGTTTTATCAAATGTTTTGAATACTTTGGTTAAACACCATACTAGGCCCTGGTAATCCCAAGTGAAATAAAAGGAAAAAAAGAAAAAAAGAATGATTCTTCTCATAGATTTTACAGGTTACAAAGGAGGGCACAGAGAAGCAAATTTCAGGTTCAGTAAAATGAGGATAAGTATCTCATTTAGGGTTCTGGAGGAGAAACTAGTTGTTTGGGGAGTTTGAAGAGGAAGAGGCCAGGAAAATCTTAATGTGGAGGGCAGGGAAGAAGAGCAGTTTGGGGGTTGAGTTTTGAAAGGTGAGTAGGTTTTTTCCAGGTGAATGGGTAGTAGGGACGGAACTAGTGCTGAGAGCATAAAGGCTAGAAGGATAGAAACCTTCGTGGTTCTAGAAACTGCAGGCAGTTGAGTGTGTTGATTGAGGAAATAGCAAGCAAAGGAGAAATTCCTCCATCCCAGCAGCATAGGGTAATGATAGTAGAATGACTGGTATGTCAGGAAAGAGGAGCAAAGACTTCAAGGAATGACCTGGAGAGCATGCATTAGAGTTCTCCTATAATACCGTTTTCATCAAAATTTCAAATAGGCCCTAAGTGGAAAACACAGTGGTAACAGAAGGAAAATAAAGTGTATTTGATAAGATTTCACTTCCTGATCTACTTTGCTGAGTTACCCCTCTGAGCACATTTTCTTTAGCCAGTTCTCTTATTATGTGTTCATGTACCCACAAATAAAATAGTCAAGTGTAATTATCTCACTACTGTACTTCATAGATTGTGAGATCTACATTTTAACATCTCTCATAGTGGGGTATGCCTACTATTTAGTACTAAGTTGGAGTTTTGCTGGCTGTATTTTCTTCTTAGTGCAGCATAAAGGAATGTTGTGCTGTTTATAGTCAGTGGCATCTTTTGAGATATGGTGTTAATGTTTTGCTGGTCTGTTATTAAAAAAAAAGCATATCCATGTGTATTTTCTACTTTTAAAAATTATAATTATTTTCAGGGATGTGCTGAGTATCCATGATGGTATGGCACTGAGCATTTCTCATTAGTTTCCTTGATAAAGATTCCTGGGTATGGGACTGCCCATCCCATACCTTAGAAAGAAATGCTGTGTTTAAGGATTCTGAAATGATTTGCAGTTGTTGTCCTCTAGTTGTCTTTTAATTTTTCACAACTTTTTTGCACCTGAAGATGCCAGCACAACTTGTCATTTGTCAGTTCCAATTCTTAGAATCTGAACAGTCAGGTACAATTGTGATATCAACAAAGACAATTGTAGATGGAGTGAGTTAAGAGGGTAACCCTTTAAATCATTGACTTTTGGAAGATCTGTTTTTAGGATATAAACAATGACCTGACAGGTTATGGGATAATGCATAAAACTCATGATTTGTGTAAGAAAAACAACAAGGAGTGAGTAATTGGCAAGGACAGATGTGTGGTGTCCCCTATCATTAAAGGGGTTCATTATCTGAGAAATAAATGTATACTTGTTTGAACATTTCTTAGATTAAAAAAATAATAATAAAATGAAACTAGTCCTTTAATGCCTCTTATACTAATTAGTCGCTGGGCATTCTCTTCTTTAAGACTTATTAGAACTCTCTATTTTTATAATAATCCTCCTGACTAGCAGTAGGTGGAGATTCCTAAGAGTGTATATTGTCATATATTTATGAGATAACACCATTCAGATGTGACTGAGATAGAAAAATAGAGGCTGTGATGAAGAGCCTAGTTGTTAACAGGCTTTCTTGGATTGGAGGCACTGTCTAAACATGACTGCATTTGGAGCACATTTCTTCCAGGTGTGCAGTGTGGAGGGTTCGGATGTCAGGTGGGGTGTGCATTGAGACCGTATAGACTTAACTGAACAAGAAGGTAGGCACAAAGCCCTCTGGGCGTCGGAAGCTTTAGCTTCAGGAGAAATGGGGAGTTGTCTACTCTAGTTGGTAAAAAGTTGAGAGAGGCTCATGGGCCTGGCATGCTAATAAGATACAGTTAAAAGATGAAATTTCAAAAAGCACAGTTTACCAAAGTCTTTCTCATTGAACAGCTAAGAAAGTTGGTTTCTCATTTGTGTAATACAGTGGAGAGCTAATAGTTGGAACTTATCTAAGTCAAAGTTAGTACTTCAATTTCTAAGGAAAAAATATCTAAAATAGTAACAAGCTGTATTTTTGCCAAAAACTGTAGGAAAAAATGAAACATAATTTCTTGATTTGGAGGTGAAAAGAGCTAGAAATACATAGACTGCTTTAAAATTGTAGAATATATAGCTTGAAATGATGAATAAGAATAAGCTACAGCAGGAGGGACTTAGGTGAGAAGTCAGTAAATATTTCCTGAAATACTGGACACGATAAATGGATGTCAGTCAAGTTAGGCATTTAAAAATGCCCCTTCTGGATAATTTTAAGAAGCTATTAAGTTTTTATTTCTTTGGGATGGTTTTAAGATGTGGTCATTTTGAGTTAGAGGTGTTTTGAATGACCTCTCTATTCCTTCTGAGCCTAGAATTTAATATTATTTTGAAAGACAGTTTGCCAGTTTGATTCTAGTGGTGAAATCATAGGAAAGTCAACCAGATGAGGCTGTGGCTGAAATAACATGTAGTGAGGATTTGGCCCCCCATGGTTATTTTAACGAACAGCCAACTCTCTCTCCATTCCATCTGCTCCGTAGTATCCATAATCTCTCTCTCCCTCTCTCTTTTTTTTTGAGTCATGTCCTCATGTGGGTAATAGACTCTTTAAATTATTGACTTTTGTGTTTATGTGCTCTGGCTCAATAGGAAACAACCCACCATCCTTACAGTGACAGGAAGAAGTTAAGACTTGTTTTTCTGAAGTTGTCATTGCTCAGGTAACCATCAGTGTGATTTTTTCCCAAAGCAATGGCAATGCTTTACTGCTAAGGAAGGAATTTTTCTTTTATTTGACTTTTCGGAAAATACTGTTTTAGCTTTTCAGACACAATCTTGACTTTGATAAGTAGCTTGTAACCTGTTCCAAGTATATGTGAAATAATTGAATTTTTTCCAATGCTCCATGCCTAAGAAGTAGAAGAGATTTTTAACTGGTGATAGATTACTGAGAGACGGATCTACATTAGGGGATTGGGTGTGGGTATAGAACAGTTTGAATCCTAATTCCCAGTGACATTAAGGGTGATAAAGTCAGATGATCAAGGAATTTGAGGCTATCTGTTTAGATGACTCTGTTTTAAAAAATTGAAGTATAGTCAGTTCATAACATTGTATTAATTTCTGGTGTACAGCAAGTGATTCAGATATATATATGTGTGTGTATATATATATATATAAAATATTTAGTAGTTAGTATCTGCAGATCCTAGTTTATCCCGCCACCCCCACTTTCCTCCCCCTGGTTAACATAAGTTTGTTTTCTATGTCTGTGAGTTTGTTTCTGTTTTGTAAATAAGATGATTTGTGTAATTTTTCTAGATTCCACATATAAGTGATGTTATATGGTATTTTTCTTTCTCTTCCTAGCTTACTTTACTTAGTATGACAATCTCTAGGTCCATCCATGTTGCTGCAGATGTCATTGTTTCATTCTTTTTATGGCTGAGTAATATTCCATTGTAAATAGATACCACAGCTTCTTTATCCAGTCATCTGTTGTTGGACATTTAGGTTCCTTCCATGTCTTGGCTATTGTAAATAATGCTGTGAACACTGGGGTGCGTGTATATCTTTTCAAGTTTCTGGATATATGCCCAAGAGTAGGATTGTTGGACCATAAGGTAAGTCTATTTTTAGTTTTTTAAGGAATCTCCCTACTGTTTTTTCATAGTGGCTCTTAAATTAAATTGTTCTGGGTCTCTGAGGTCCTTCAGATTCCTGAGGAAAATAGGAAAATGTTGGCTCCTGTGACACCAATTGGTGAATTAAATCAAGAATTGGCCAAGAATCTTAATGAGAGATTTAAAAACTCTGAGCTGTCTGACTGAAGTATGTAGGTTCGTCATTAGGAAAAATATGTTAATCTTCCAGTTCCCCAAAACTACTCTTAGAGAATCCATTAAGGAAAGCTTGGCTTCGGTAGGATGACTGGCAAGAGTTTGCTCATTCTCATTCTCTCTTCTTAGTTCAGGTTCTTGAATCATAAGTTTTTACTGGTAATACTTATTTTTCAAGGCTTAGCTTTAGGGCTATCTCTTTAATTCCTCCTATGAAACCTACACTGACCCTTTGATTTTTTTGTGCTGCCCCCATCCCTCAGCAGGACTTCTAATACTGCAATTCTGACATTATAATAGTTTATTTTTATAGGTTTGCTTCTTGTTCTTCTTTGAACAGGGTCTTTCTGCTATAGCAACCTTTGTAGCAGTTAGTATGTAATAGATGGTCAGTAGAGAACTAATTGAGCACCTGCTGTGTACCCATCATTACATGAGGCACTCTGAGATTTTAAAATAAGTCGGTTCTTAGTGGATGGCCCTGTCTTGTTTCCCAGAGGGTAGGAAGGCTTGTTCAGTGAGTTAGTGCATGAGTGTTCTGTGAATTAATTGGGTTATGATTTGACTCCACTGGACTGTACAGAAACATGCTTGTGTCTTAAAGAGCAAAATTGCTGGGAGGTGCCCAGCCAGAAGAGCGAGGCTGTGTCTCCAACATATGGAGGAAAAGGAATCCTGACCCTCTTTGCAGAGGCAGCTTTAAAATAGGCCAGCAGCGGGCTGGCTCCCCCTGAAACTGTCAGTCCTCCATTGTTGAGTTTCCATGTGGAAATCTGTCTTTGCTTAGCTCAGATTAGGGATGACTCAAGTGTATCTGTGTGCATGAAGGGAAACTTCCAGAACTGGAAGCCTCCATATGACAGGGAGCTAGGAGTGAAAGCAGTGGAGGCCTTGTCCCAGGGGCCCCTGGAGGAGCTATTCCATGTGCTCATTGATGACTTGTAGGCCTCCTTGCTTGGGGAGGCCGTAGGAGAGATTGAAATGGAAAGGCCTCGGGTCTGTCCCAACAGGTTGGAGGCCTGTAGTTTGGCTCTCAAGGAGACAGTATCAGTTCTTTCTGCTGTTCTTCAATTCTGTTCAAGTTCCTGTGTTTTACCTCTATGTGTTGCTTACTTTGTTGCCTTAAACCTGCTTTCTGAAGACCACGTCAGTGGGAGAAAGGATATGGGGTTTGGCAAAGAAAGGGAGGAGATGAAATACCTCTTCTTTTTGTAGAAAGGACTGTACTTTGTTATGGGCTGTGATACCAGCTTTTCCATTGTAAGGGCACCGGAGGCTGAGCGCCGTGGAAGCACCATGATGCAGTGGTTCAGAGCGTGGGTTTTAGAGAATTTCTGCTTACACTCGTGCATAATTCAGCCTGTTGTATTACATATACTGGAGCATTATTATAAATTATGGAAATTAAAACATTGAGGTGCATTATTTGCCTGAAAGATATTTCACAGTCTTTATTCAAATTTGGTTCTGTCCACCAGTAAATATTGTTATCTCTGTGACATTTCAAATGTTGATTTTCATACCTTTTATTTTTAGAATCCTTTTGAAAAAAAAAAAAAAGAATGTTATTCACATATCCCAAGAAAGAAGGCCAAGACATACCACCACCTATGCCTGATTAAGGAAACTGAATCACAGAGAAGCTGCGAGTTACCTAAATTATCATAGTTACCTAGTTAGTGGTGACTCAGAACTGAAACCATAGTTCCTGATTTCTCTAAGCCTTATTCTTTTCTTCTGTCTGAATTGCTTGCGCTGAGTCAAATAAGTTAGCTACTTCCAGGGGAAGGCCTCAACTTAGAACTGGGCACTAATTTGAAAAACTTATGGTTTCTTTTTAGAATTTGTTTAGGGTGGGGACAGGGAATCACCTGTGTTCCTGCTTGTTTAAAAAAAAAAAAGCTGTAGGAAACAAGATTAATAGTTTGCATTAGATGTAAAGAGAGGCCAACAGCAGTAACAATATATTAAGGAAATAAATTAGAGAAATAGTTCTAGGGCTTAAAGGGCACCCTTCACAGTAATTGCCTTGGGGCACAAGTACAAAGTTAAAAACTTTCATGAGAAACCTAAAAGCATAGAAAGAGCCAGCAACACCCCCCTCCGCACCCTCCAAACCAAACCAAACCAAAAACCAGCCAGCGGCGTTATGTCATATTAGTACATGCACCTTATAGAGGGAACCATTTTAAGAAGTTCCTTCCAAATTCTCCATCCCCTCAGTAATTAGAGATCCATCACATTGGGAATAACACTGGGAACGAGTTCAGGCCCTGCCAGAGGAGGGCAGAGCAGGATCTCTTTAATTGAGAGCCTTCACATTCACTGTCATCAGGTCCTGTCAATCTCTTTCCTCCTAGTCTCTCAAGTGCATTCTCACAGCTGCTCTCCTTCTCCCGGCCCTCGATGGAAAATTCTGTTCTGAGTTCCTAGAGGTGGGACTTCCCCTCTGCTGAAGCCTGCCCTTCCTCCCTCTCCTCTCCTTTCTCTCTTCTCCCCCTGCCCTCCCCACTCCCCTAGGTGCTTTCACAGATGTGGCCTCATTTCTAAATACAACTAGACTGTGAAGTAAGTAGTATTCCCTTGTCACACCTGAGGAGAGCTGAGAGGTTAAAATGACTTGCCCCAGGTCATAGCTATTAAGTGGCAGATTTAGAATCTGAAACCAGGTCATCTTATTCCCAGTCCTGTTCTCTTCTCACCTTGCCACCGCTGTCTCTTCCACCTTAACTGCAGTGATTGTTTTAAGACATTTGAGGTATTCTTGGAGCCGAGATTTTAGGGCTTTGTAAGACCATAATCAATAGTTTGAGTTGTCCCGGGACAGGATGCAGTATCCCCAGTAGCCATCATTCTGGGTTGTGTTTCTGGTGTACTTTCAAGAGGCATGTCTGACAGTCAACTGCTGTGGGGTTATTGAGCACCTGTTCTGTGCTAAGGGTTGTGCTAGGCTCTGGGGAACAACTCTGTTTTCACAGATCTTCCCCTCTCCTCTGTTCACCTCTTCACTGGGAGCCAGCAGCGTTTATAGAGCCCTGTAAACATCAGAAAGTATGTCACATTAACTTGAGTGCACATATAGAGGAGAGAGTGCAGAGGTAGAGGAACGGGGTGCTGCTCCCCAGTGCAGTAGGAATCTGAGATCACAGATGGGTTGCCAAGGACCTACTTACCCCTCATCCTGCTGGAACCACAGCACCACTCAGTCTGGGGCAGGGTTTAGGGGACCTTGTGTTTAAAGGAGGCTGTGTGTTTCTTGATCCAGCCCAGATGATGATTATGCTTCTTACTTTTGCAGTTGTCATTGGGGAATGGGGTTGGCCAAGGCTGGAATAACACTTCCTCTGCAACCCAATTAAAAAAAAAAAAAAAGCCCTGACCACGTAAATGTTTTCCTGGTTAGTAATCTGAAACATACAGTCATAGAGACTATTTCTTTTCTTTCTCTTTCGGATTTTCTCTATTGCTTTTATAACCCAGTGATTGGTCATCCCATTTCCGGGTAAAGGTGAGCTTGCAAACACAAGTCATACCATTAAGAATTAGTTCCTCTCCGTGTCTCTTTGGAATAGAAGGACTGTAGACCCTGCAAGAACGCTATCTCCATCCCTCACTTAACAGGAGGAACTGAGTCCTGGGGAGAAGTTGTGTGACTCTCTCGGGGCCTAGACCCAGGCCTCCCAGGCCCCAGGGCAGACAGGAGAGGAGGGCACTACTGAGCACTTTTTTTTCTGTCCAGTTTTATCATCCTTCTGGTCAGCAGAAACATATGCTCACATAAAAGTGATAGATTGATGTTCAGTTTTAGTTTTGGGTGGCAGAGTTTGTTTTCATTTTGGGGTGTCTACTTTCAAAGGTTTTTCATTGGAAATGTGAGTGTAACTGCATCAGGGTTTGCTCACCAAATGCCATTGTGAACCAGAGCCCGTAACTGTTTCACTCTTCTAAAATACTACTTCAAAAAAAAAAAAAAAAAAGCAAAGGGCATAAGCAACTTGTCGAGTTTATGCCTTAAAAAGAAAAAAAAAAAAGTCCTGAAATTCTCGATCATGACTGATGGAACAAACCTTGAAATCAACACATTAGACTTTTTCATTTTTGTTCCAGTTTTCTCCTGGCAAATAGAAGAATTTAATAAGAAAGGAACCCATGGTTCCAAAACAAATAGGGTCTAAGTCCAAGACATCTAAAGCTTGTGTGGAATCCCTCTGGCATTTATCCCACTGGGCCCCAGGGAAGGGAGGAGACAAAAGTCCATATCCCTGTTCTAGTCAGAGTTGGTTCAATTGAAGGTGAAACTGTCTGTCAAACTATTTATAGTATGTTTATAGCATGATGGAAAAAACAAAAGACCATAGATTTTAAAGCCTGGCCTTTTTTCACAGATGATAAAGACTGTTTTGTTTTGTTTTAAAGGCTAGATTCCTTAACATGCTCCATAGTAATTGACATGAGTTTAAACCATGGCCTTGTAGCTGGTTGATGATTCTTATTATATTCATTAGTAACAATTGGTGTTTGATTTTGAGAAATGAGTGATGAAATGTTAGTCTTTAGGAGGAAGATACCACTTATTTTTAGATGGGTATAGATGGGCTTCCAGATGAGATACTATCTTAGAATGTAAAAGGATTTTTCATTTTGAATGCTTAGAAGACCAGAAGATGGGTCTCATTAGCATTTCCAAGGAATCTCAACCAGGTATGATATGATTAATAGAGCTTCCAGTATAATTCTGTAAACTTTGGCTTAATTTTGGTTTTTGATTATATATTACCATTTACTCTAATGTCTATTCCTCTACGACTTTTGAATTAGGGTACCATTACTTTTTTGTCGAAAGGATATAAATTCTTTGGCTTTTGGGGGGGAGGGTACAGTTAAGTGACTGCTACAACTTATATTTGCATAATATAACAAAGAAGGAATGTGTGGGTGAGGAGTGCTGAAGTCTGAGAAACTTTTGCTAGATGATGTATTTGACTCTGGGATGTATTTATCAAAGTAAAGTTGCTTTGTCAGGACTGTGTTTAAAAGTGTTCCTCTAATTTGGGTTTCTCTAGCTTGTCTAGAAAACAAACCCACTGACTTGCCTCTTCTGTGCTTCTAGAGAAGATGGCACAAATTCAAAACAGTGTGTTCATTGCTCAAACATTAGTTTTTCCCTGTGTTTTGTTGGCCTTATTTATCATAAGGGGTTTTATTCAGAAATGTGTTCACCAAATAGAAGCATGAATGTTGAGACAGTCATTTCCTAAGTGCTTTTGGATTAAAAAAATTGGAATAATTGGGAAAATTTGAGAGTAGCATTCTCAAATTTGATATTTAGGAAAGTGTGCATTAGTGAAATGCATAGTTTGCTCCAGTAGGACAGTATTGTTGCTACCTGAAATAGCATTCTTGACGGGTATGTGACCTTCAATCCTCAAAATTATCTGTATTTTGGAGGAGGACTCAACTTTGGCGGGTCAATAGCCTTCATATTTAAATATGCCAATTTCCTGGAAATAGTAGGTGATATAAATCAAAGTAGTGAAAGTCAAATGTAATTTTTTTTTGTAAAACCAGTGTGCAATTGGGGGCTTCTATTCTTGACCTAAGGACTTTGGGCCAGTCCCAAGAAGCCAAGGACCATCTTAAATCAGCTGTAAATGATGTATTTCTGATCCTGTTGATTGTCTTTAATATATGCATGACTTATTTCAATATAGCAGCCTAAAAGTAGCAAGTGGTTTGAAACTGTTTGATATATGTTAACACATTCTGACATATTTCTTAACTGAAGGTGATTTGTGCCTCATTTTTAATGTAATAGATCAGAATTTGAAATTATAGCACCAAGTGAATAAAATGCAGGGCGGCTTCTAGGAGGGGGAGGTTTGATGGTTATCTTTGAGAAAATTTGTTAAGGCTTCGGGGTATGTAACGTGCCTGTTTTAGATAAACTACTGAGGGATATCTATTTAGCTGCCCTCTTTCACATTATAAAAATTTACTGTAGAAAGCATAGCCATTAACAATCAAGTGGTTGACATTTCTGCTGTGTTTGAATTTCTGCTTTCTAGACTGCCTTCCCATCAGCTTAAAGAACTTCATCTTGAGCCTTAAGGTTGTATAAATCATACTGACCTTTAAAATGCAGGAGTCAACTCTGAGGCAAAGGATTTTTCATTCTCTCTTTTCCTTTTCTCTAGCCCTTGCTTCATAATGTCAAGTGGCCTCAGAGCTTTGGCTTGATGAGTGGCTCATAGCCAGTTCATACAATCAAGTTATTCTAGTTCATCCTTAAGTTTTGGATATTGACTTAGGACGATAAAGTCCTCCATTGGTTAGAACCCTATGTCTTGCACCTATCAACCATTTAAAAATATTCAACAGGTACCAATGGATTTGGAATAGAAATGTTTAGAGCATGTTCTTGCAACTGAGTATGTTTATTTCAAGTGCTTTCTGTGGACGTTGTCTTCCGAATCACTTTAGAAGCTATGGGAGAAGACTGCTCTCATTAAATTATAGTCATAGGATACTTCCTCAGTCTGCTTTTTTATCCTCTTAGGTCAAACCTCCTGTAGGGCACTATCTTCTTGAGCTAACTGCTAGATCAGAGAGGGAGCTGTGTATAGGATGAAAGCAAATCAGAATGGGTTAGAAGCTAAGATACGGTGCTCAGGGTCTCTGCTGAATGGAGGCAGAGGCTTTTGTGGGCAGCCTGAGGCTTGTAATATATATGAGTGAGGGGATTCATGTACAGGAGCAGACTGACAAGGTAGGGTTAGTTCATTTATAAGCAATAACTTGAAAGTAATTGACTTAGTTTAGTGAATATTGATTGTGGGCCAGCTAGTCATTGAAACTGAAAGTACTTTCAGCTGCATTTGGACATTTAAATATCTACTCAAACCAAATTTTCAAGGCGTTCAAGTCTTCTGAATTGAGCTAGCATTTAGATTATAACAGATGCCAACCCTTTACCACTACTCCAAACCTCCTTGTCCAATTTACACAACTCATTTATCTAAGTAAGTTATTATAAAAGTTTCTGTGTGGTCTTAAGCTGAAGTTCCCGAAGACTCTTTTGTTTCAAATCAGTCCAATAATTAGAGTTATAGAAATAATGTCAAGGCCCTCAGAAATGATATATTGCAAGTTTAGGAGCCAAGAGACAGAAAGATACTCCCAGCTGACACTTGCAAATCAGAAGCAGCTGCAGCAAGGTCAGAGTCCCTGTGTGTTAAGGGGCTGGTTATTTTATCAGTTAAGGGAGTCGACTTTATTCCATGTCTCCAGGCACTTGACACTTCTATTGGGCATCATTGCTAGCCTTCTAGGAACAGACATCAAGCAAGAGTAAGGTACAATAAATTCTGTTTGTGCAATGACTAGGAAGTACAGTAATAATTTGTAAGTTGCACAATAATTGTTTATGTATTGTGCTTCATTGTTGTGCATGAGCCAGGCTTTGAGTCCATTACTGTTAAACAGCCTGCAGCTACTCTGCCCTTTGAGTTTATTAGCACAGTTGGGTTTTTTTGTTGTTTTTTGCTTTTTTTTTTAATAGGATTATGGTTTTCATAGCAGTGACATTATGGGATTACTTTGTTCTTGACGTTTTTTATGGGAAAAGTTTGCATATTATCTGGTGGATTAAGCTTGAATTTTGGACCTAGTCCTGCTCCTTACTAACAAATGAAAAGCAACTGTTGTTCAGCCTCTGATGTTTAGAAAGTTCCTTCCATGACTATGTCTGTGTCCTCCTGGCAGGGACTGCTTTGAGCAGTAAACAGACATACCTCTTATGTTATTATCACATTAAGAGTCATAAGCTTACTCTTCAGCATTTCATTTTGTTGTTGTTATTTCTTTTTCTTCCCTTTTTAAAAAAACACATTATAGTGGGTCAAATTGAATGTGATAACAATTTCTCTATTACTAAGTAGTGTTAGAAAAGGAAATTTTAGGGGATACTTATACACAATCCTTTGGTTCTTTCAAAACTAATCATGTTTTAGAAAGTGATGTAGTTTATGAGATAAAGGAAGTAACTTCACCCAGTTGGTGGAGGAGGAAACAGCAGTGTAACTGAAGCAGTGAGAGAAAGTGATTCACAGAAAGAGAGACTTTCTGCTCTGACTAGGGTATGTGTGTGAAAGAATCTCAAGGGCAGTGGCTCTCACACTTACATGGGCATCAGAATCACCTGAAAGACGTGGAGCAGCCGAGTGTGGAGACTACCCCAGAGTTGCTGATTCAGGAGGTCTGGGGTAGGGACTGAGAACTGGCATTTTGTGCAGTTTTCCCAAGTGATGCTGATAATGCTGATCTAGAGACCACTTCTCTGGTCTAATTAAACTAATGGAGTCTTAGCTAAGTTTGTTTGTTTGTTTGTTTTAAAGTATAGAGCTGGTAACACTAGAAAATGGGAAGAATGGCAGTTGAAGTTTGTTAGGTAGGGTGACTCTGACTCTTGGTTGACTAGGAAAGGATTGAATTGTAATTAAATGGCTGAACTAATATGATTAAGGAAATCATATGGTTTAGAACTTAATATATTTATAATTTGGTTTTCTTGGTATTATACTATAGCTTATAGCTTTTGTAGCTTGTGAAAAGCTTTTCTTTTGTTTTTTTTTGCTAAGAGCTGTTGCATTAAAACATGCATGTGTTTACATGTATGATTAGTTTCAAACCATTCTGCAGTTTGTTCTCTCCAGAATGTTCAACTGTTGCTACTAGAGGCTTGGTACTTCAATTCATTTAATGCTGCAACCTGGGGAGAGGGGAGTTGATTGAAATTCTTAATTTGGATATCTTGTAGTAACCTATAATGAAAATATGTGTGTGACTGAACTATTGCACAACATTGTAAACTGACTATATGTACATCAATTAAAAAAAAAAAAGAAAATGCCTAACTTGGGGGTGGGTTTAGCCAGCTCAGTGATAGAGCGCATTAATTAGCATACACAGGGTCCTGGATTCAATCCCCAGTGCCTCCATTAAAAAAAAAAAAGGACAGAAAGAAAATGCCTAACTCACCATTTCTTTAAGGATAAATACTTATTTTTTTATGCTTGCATTTTTAGTCATGTTGTGTAATAAGTGTGCAATGTTGATGAAAGGAGTAAATGAATGTCCAGCAGTACACTTGTGGGAAATAAATAGTCTTTGGTGGTGATGGTGGGAACCATCCCAGGTTAAGGGACTCCAGGAACTCTATTGGTGATTTGAAAAATTTGCATATTAGCTTATTCATGTAGTTTCTGTTATTTCAATAAATTTAAGGCAAACTGAAAATCCTAATAAGAGTTAAATGATATCTGAGTTTTTAATGTCAAAACAAATCTCTAGAAACACTCATTTTGACAGCCATAACACATTATTGGAATGAAACTAGGGTTAAAGCTGTGGAGAGATAACAGAAGTCTTTAACTAAAATATGAAGTACAAGTAAACTATAGTGGTCCAAGAATTAAGAAACTTCCAAATTCAAACTCATTAATTTCATTTTAATAGTTTAACAGAATCATGTTATCCTAATTAAAAAAAAATTTTTTTTAAGGTCTTCATTTTCCCTGCTGCATTGGTGGCAGGGACATAATACTCAATCCTACCAGAGTCCTAGACCCCTACAGTGGTGGGAAATATTTTTAAGGGCAGAGACTATGTTTTAATATCTATAACAGCTAACTCTTGGTTTGTCAGGAATTTTGTCTAAATGGCACCTTCTTTTTTCCCCTCCTATTTAGTGAAAATATGCACAAGTGTTGGCAAAATGAGTCATGTGTTAAGACTAACGTTTGGTAGGAATTTTGCATTTATAAAATGATTTTTTTCATAACTTCTTAATATAGTACATTGCATCTACTCAGTGATGCTTTTAAAATTTTTATGGGTAGAAGAATCTGACTGAGAAAGAAATTAAGTAACTTGCCTAAAGTTAGTTAACTCCAGCTAGGAAATGTCAGAGCCAAGCAGAGAACACAGATTTGCTGGCTCTAAATCTGCTTTCTCTATAAAATTCAACTACTAACGTATCATGTTTTCTTCATAGGACAAGGTGTATAGTGGAAGGTACACACAGGTGGGAGAGCTTGATGTCACTTCTCCTTACTTTCCAAATATTTCAAATCCCAGAAACCTTGTTTTTCTCTGAATTCATTCAGCATCACGTTATTATTTTGAATATTTTTCTTCTATTATGCAAGTAAGAATTTCTGTTTTTTTGGGGTTTTTTTTTTGTAGAAAAGGGAGAAGCTACAAATAAGCAAAAAGAAGAAAATACTTTTCACCCAAGCTATCAGCACAGAGTGCTGGGCATAGAAGCCATTAATAAATATCTATTGATTGAATGCCAGGAATTAGCTCCCTGACCTCTGGGTAAATTGCTTAAGTTGTCATATTCCATCTGTGAAAAGGGGTGGCTGGCAGGGCTTTTGCACTACTTATTTCCTTATGTTATGGATTTATTTGACATCAACGATCTTTCAGGGACTTGGTGAAAGGTGTTAAATAAATCATACCTTTATTATTATCTCTGAGGAAGAAATTATTTGAAATTGGCCGTCTTTAAATATCTTACTGCTCTTTGTCATAAGGAGGAAAGAAAATGACTTATTTGCAATGTATGATATGTGTTTATTTGGGTGGGAGTATGTGTGAGAACAAATGCATTTGTTTATAAATAAATCATCATTATAAAATATTAAACACTTCTTCCTGTGATATTTCAAATTCTGTTGTTTTGCTTCCACCCTCCCTGAGCCCAAACTACAGTCAGATGGATTTAGAGTTTATCTGCCAGCATTTCTTCATGAAAATAGAATAACAAGGAAAAGGAATTGGTAGAGTAGGAAAGTCTTACTTGATTTTTTGGTGTTCTTTCTGGCTGATTGTATTTACTCCACAGGCATCATATAGGCATGTGTATATTAATTCTTACGACTTAAGTTATTAGGTGGTACCAGTGTCATTGTCCAAAAATGTGGCTATTTGGAAGAGACACTAAATTATACAGTGAATTTTCAAAATAGGATATGACAGTACACAAAAAGAATGATTTTTGTAAAATACAAATGTACCTGTTGTCCCAGGATAAATTGAAATAAACCAGGCTTTTCTCCAGATGGGATTACAGTGCCTCCAAAATATTTACTAGCATGATACACAGCTTTTCTTTTTCCTGTTGTTTTAGTACTATTTTATCCTTTCTGAATTTTCTTATAGCTGAACTTGTGCTTCCATTCTATAGGTAGTATATGTACATAGAGAGGAATATGGTCATCCATTTAATTAAATACCCTGTTACAGTGGGTTGGAACTGATGGTGGGACATTCAAGTCAACAGACAAAAAAGTACCCAGGAAACATAAATTGCTTGTTAATTTTTTGTAAACTTGCTTTTCTTTCTTTTTACAGAAATGAATTGGGTTATAATAGGGTTCTACAAAAAATTAACGGAAAGGCTTTTAGCAAAATTCACATTTCTGTTAATATTTGATACTTAATAAATCTAGAATGAATTTTTAAAGTGTGATATGACAGTAGAATCTCAAAGTGAATTTTGCGCTTAAGGTCCAGTAGTTTCATTAATAGGAGTGGTTCCCTGTAAAGGTTATTTTGGGACTTAGTTCATCTTCATTCAGTTTTATAATTTATCTTTTGGAAGCGACTCAGTGAAAGTTATTGTGGTCACACTTTAAGAGGAGGAATTTTTCTTCTGATTTACACTGAATGAGCGAACATTAGCTAGCTCTTCAAGTTAGGGTCTTAATTATTCTCTTGTTTGACCTTTGCCTGTAACATTTGGTTTGAGTTGTGTTATTCTCTTTGACTTTAAGTTTCAACCACTGGCAGGAGCCTTATTTAATCTTTCTATTGAGCTGTTTCATCTCCTTGAATAGGGCATAAACCTATTCATCAACCTATCTTTCATATAGGCATGCTGTTCTGGAATACCATTAAGATTGAGTGCATTGTGGCAGGGTGCATTCTATTTAAAAAGCAATGTAATATGTTTCAACGTGATTAAGGACAACGGTGTTACAAATGCAATATATAGTTAGATCATAACACTCAGGGGTTTTTTACATGATGTGCTGTGCCTAATGTGCAAACAGTTGATTTAATTTTTCCCTTTACCTTTTTAAAAGCATGGTGTTTCTCATAAATGCTGCCAGTATGTTCTGATGTTGCATTCTTAATAACTTGAGCTGATATGCTACTATAACTAAATTATATCAAGTTCCTGAGGAATCAAATTTCTAGTCTGATTTATTTATGTAAAACAGGGTCTCACCCAGTGGATTTAATCTGACTTCATAATCAGAATGGAAACGAGAAAATGAAAATCTAATTCATAGAATTTTTTTTGGTATAGGAGCAGCCTCTATTAAAGAAATTCAGTATTCATTTATTTACTGGTCTAATAAATTCTCTTCTAATTAAAACAAACACTTACCACGAAACGTTTTAAAAAATTCAAGTGTGATTCTGACTCTCTGTTTTATTTCTGTTGTTCTTTATTTGGTCCCAGTTTCGTGATTGTGTTAGAGCAGCTATGCTATTTAGCCCATAGATGTTTTATGCTTAAATGAAGATACAAAAAAGCAAAATGCATTTACCTTTAAGTTAGAATAGAAGTGGCATGTATGACTGTCTTTAGAATGATAGAATTGTCGGTCCAGAAGCCGCCTCTGAAATGGACGCTGGCTCCTCAGACCACAGAGGAGGTCTGGGGCGAGTGGTTGGAGGGACTCTCTGAAGGTCAGATGGCAAGTTTGTGGTAGACATGGAGCCAGAATCATGTCTCTTCGTTCCTTGCTGTTTTTTTTTTTTTTAACTACACATGAGACTCAAATTCAGATAACATTTCCATTCTCTCTTCCTTTGTTTTAGTTTTCCAGTGTTACTGCTTTGTCATTCATCACCCTGGAAGCTTTATTTACTGCTTTTTCACAATATGTGCTCATTTGAGCTTTATGAGTTTGAAGGTGGGCAGACTGTGTGGACAGACAGCTAGTGCTTTGGTGGGTTGAGCCAAAAAAATTCTGAAGTGAGAAATATTTATTTTTCATATGTCCTTGTCAAGAATCTGTAAGGCCAAAAATAAAACCAGATATAAGAATGTTTAATTAAACTGATGGCAATTATGTCAATTTAAATCTGTTTCTCGGAAAGATTTCTGGGAAAGTTCGGAAGTTCTCAAATGTTTATGGTTTGTGTGTGACGACTGTTAGGTTAGCGGGTGATTTCTAGTTTCCAGAGAGTGTTCTAAAGCTTTATAGGGATTATCTCATTTATGCCTTTAGCAGGGATGGTCTCTTAAAGCTTAAAGAGCTGTATGATGTAGGTAGTAGCATTAGCTCCATTTTGTAATTGAGAGAACAGAAGGTATTATGTGCGTGTCCAAGGTGGGATCTGAACCGAGGTGCTCTCAAAAGCCCTGGCTTTCCACCGCTAAGCTCTTCTGCCTCCACATTACACATAATTTCCTCTGCCACAAAATACTGCCTTGTGCTAAAGTTTTCAAGGGGCTCTGATTTAAGCTACCAAACATTTTACAATTCCTACTATAAACTTCAGCGGTATACTTGAGAATTCTCACCCTTATATTTGGGGTACAGTAGTAACTTCCAGTAACATCTTAACTTTCAGCTCCCTTTTCCTCCTCTTTCTTCATTGTTAACCTTAATTTTCTGCACTTCCCGTTCTCCTTGGCTTATTTGGAGCAATAGTCAGTGTGCCTTGCGACTATTTGGATGCCTTCATTCCTCTTCTCAAAAGAGTAAGTGACTTCCTGTTATTCCCAAATAAGATTAAAGCTGCTAGTCATTGGCTCCTAAATTCATTACCAATATCCTGCTTATTTTAAAAAGCCTTCCTTTTAGAGAACGTATTTCCTTAGTATCTCAAGATTGAAAAGAACCATGAAGAAATACCCAATTCAGTTACCCAACCAGTGGAGTGTTTCTCACACACTCCAACTTGGACTGCAATCTTCTCCTACTGAGCTTTTTCTAGACTCATTACTACTTGTTAAAAGTTCCTTCCTCCTTTCAACAATATCATACCTGCTTTTTTTAAACACACAGAAATTAAACCCAGTGACTCACTCACTCTTTACTTTTCCCTGCTTTGCTCCCTAAGCTTTTTAGTTTGTGAGTTCCCACCTTTAATACTGACTATGAGTGATTTTTGTGTTTGTTCTGATTTCTCTTTCTAAATAATGTATAGTTCTCCCACTAAATAATTCCTGGAATTCAGAGACCATGAGAGGTACTATGCAATTAGCCCTGACTTTGGTAATTAAGAAGTATTTTGTAAAATTTGACTCATAAAGAAGAGTAGAAGCTGTTTTTCTCCTGTTACTATCTCTGTTTGGTTCAAAGACATGCCAGACTTGCAAATCTCATTGAGAAATCAGTGTAGCTCACTTTTATAGTCAGGATAGATGGAAACCAGTAGATCACTACTGTGTTTAGTAGGAGCAAGGAAAAAAATCATATTTACTTTAATGAGATAGTTAAATGTTTATAATGTACTTTTGAGCAGTGGGGCCAGATTTTATTTAAGCAGTGGCTGGCTTCCCCCACTCCCCCCACATGAATCTTAAGGAACCCTAATTCTGTATCTAAGACCCAGGATTGGTCCTTAGACTACTTAAATTTTCTTTGTTTGGGGCAAGCACCCTATTGCTTTTGTAAAAGCAAGACACACTGCAGGGATATAGGGTTTCCTGGAACACCGTTTGAAAACCCTTGCTTTAGAAGAATGGAGATACAGGATTTTCCTTGCTTTACTTGGGAAGATTGAAAGATTGTCGGGCTAAACAGGAACCACATTCTTGTGTGCACAACGTATGAACACTTGCCATCATATTAGCGTCACCCTCATTCTGTCTTCGTTTGTCATAGCTAGTAGAGCTTAAATCAACGAGGA
This sequence comes from Vicugna pacos, assembly GCF_048564905.1. Classification (NCBI taxonomy): domain Eukaryota; kingdom Metazoa; phylum Chordata; class Mammalia; order Artiodactyla; family Camelidae; genus Vicugna; species Vicugna pacos. Next base: position 20,590,856 of record NC_132990.1, read on the forward strand.
TGCTTGGGAGAGGCTATCTCTCTGCCAAATGCTGGACAGAAAAAACAAAGTAGAGCCCACAAGATGTTGAAAAGGAATCTTGTTTGTAACTCTTCCTCTAAAGTTAGAACAGCTTTGATTCCTTCCCTGGAAGCCTTTGTATTTTTCCTACTGAAAAGGGAAGCAAGCAAAAATTAAGTGGGAAGAGAAAAAATTGGATCATTGACTTTTGGTGGGGGGAGATGATTATCTTTCGGTGTTTCTGTGAAGTTCGGTTGTGGTGATCTCTTAGGCTGTTTTTTGTTTGTTTGTTTGTTTGTTTTTAATAGAAAATGAGTCTTAGCTTTAATTTATTATCTTTGCTATTTTATGGCATATTGCCACTTCTGTCACCCTAATGCAGTTGATAACTCTTGTGTGTAACACCATTTCATCGTTTTTTATACTGAATACTTAAAGGGCAAGTATTAAAAACGGAATTGAATGCTCTGCAGGAGAAGATGGGTGTACCACATTAAAAGTGGCTCTTATGCCCTGAGCACTGGTTAAAAGAAACAAATTAAATTGAAAAATATCCCTCTAATACGAATGTCATTTGTGAGAAGATAGTAACTTCTGTATTCTAATATTTTGAATGTCATCATTCTTGTATTCTTCCCTTCTTTCTTGATCCGTGTGGTTTTTCCCTTTGCATAACTATTCCCCTCCCCTTGAGTAGATAACTACAGTTGTAATCTTTCTTTTTCTCAAATTGCACTTAAAATCAACCCCCTTTTTTTTTGTGGCTGATGCTCCTTAGTCCGGACACTTGCTTCTGTATTGTGTTTAGGAACTCTATTTTAAGGAGCAGACTTACTTAAGATTAGGTTATAATAGTCCTAAGAATTATATCTACCTATAAAACCTTCATCATGAAGAATCATGATGATTTTATAAGTACATGTATTGCTTTCTTGGGAGTTAGTAACATGAAGAGAAGTTAAGATTTGAGAAATGAGATTGTGAAATCATAATAGCCAAACCTGTGCGGGTGTTAAATGGTGAATTCAGGATGGGAGAGAACATTGAGGAAGGAGTGAGGGGCGGCAGCTTGGGAGGCGGGTACAAAGACAGGCTTTCTTTAGGTTGCTTACCCACCATCCTCTGTCAGCAACATAAACAGTACCCTTTTCCTCTCTGGCCATCATGTGCCCTGCTCCCCTTTTTTTCCCTTTCAGGTCTCAGCTTAAATGTCACCTTCTTAGGAAGGGACTCGCAATCTAAAATAAAGAGGATCTCCTCGTTTTCCTCACATCAGCCTGCTTTATTTTTCACGGTAGCCCTTACTACTCAATACTTTCTGAATAGTTTCTTAGACATGCTTGCTTTGCTCTCTCCTCCTGGCCCTCCCTGCCACCCAACCGTGGACATAAGGTGAATAGCGTGGGGGCCATGTCAGCAGTGTTTATCACTGTATCTCCAGTCCTTAGAGTAGAACTTGCACTTAGAGGACCGTGTCTCTGGCTAGACTGTCATCTGCTTGAGAGCAGGTCTCTGCCTTATCTTTGTAGCCCTGTGATGATGGAGTGCCTGTGAATTGAGTTAATTAGGCTAATAGTATTGAGGAAAATCAATTAATATTAAGGAGAAAATAGAATAATTTTATAAATAAAAACATTGCATTCCTTTTTTTCTTCTAAATAAAAAGTAGTATCAATCTCAGTGATAGCAGGGACAAATGTGAGACTTGACAGGTAAAACTTTGATGCCAGAGGGCTGTCCCAAGGGTTGTTGACTTCTGCTACATTCAGAAATCACGAGGTGATTATTTTAGGAAGTGAGATTCTTTGATGGCTCTTTATATATTTGATTAACTAATGAAAAGCAATGTTAGTTTCAAGTGTACAACATAGTGATTCAAAATTTTTATAGAATATAGTCTACTTAAAGTTATTATAAAATATTGGCTATATTTCTTTGTGCTGTAGAATATATCCCTGTAGTTTTTACACATACATTTATTTTGTACATAGTAATCCATACCTCTTAATCCCCTACCTTTATCTTGCCCCTTCCCCCTTCTTTCTTCCCACTGGTAGGTACTAGTTCTCTGTAACTGAGTCTGTTTCTGTTTTGTTCTATTCATTTGTTTTATTTTATTTTTTAGGTTCTACATATAAGGGATAACATGATATTTGTCATTCTCTGTCTGACTTATTTCACTAAGGATAATACCCTCCGGTTCCATCCATGTTGTTGCAAATGGCAAAATTTCATTCTTTTTATGGCTGAGTAGTATTCCATCTTATCCATTCTTCTGTTGATGGACACTTAGGTTGCTTCCATATCTTAGCTGTTGTAAATAATGCTGCTATGAACATTGATGAGCATGTAGTTTTTCCAATTAGTGTTTTCATTTTCTTTGGCTGTATACCCAGGAGTGTAATTGCTGGATCATGTGGTGGTTCTGTTTTTGGTTTTTCGAGGAACCTCCATACTGTTTTCCGCAGTAGCTGCGCCAATTTACATTCCCACCAAACGTTCTCATGACTAGCTGTTTTTTTGTTTTTGTTTTTTTTAATGTAGTGGTACACATTGAAATGAAGATGCTCCTGCCAAATATTGGGAGGTTCTTAGTTACTACCCTAGAAGATCATTTTCCGTGTAGCTAATGTTGCTTTTCCAGATGGACCATTTGAAATACAGTATTCTGAAAACTACTTTGCCCAAGGTTTAACTTTTTAAGAATGATGGTCTCCTTGAAATAGAAATCTCAAGATTTTTCCATTTAATAATTCTTAGTAAAAGAATTAGGTCTGTCTCTAGGTTGAACCTTCTCTGAAGGTACAGTTTTGCTATTTCTTACCACATTAGCCTGAACATATATTTTCGCTAGGCCAGTCATTTGAGGCAATGCCACATACTGAGTTATGCCGAGGGAACTTGGGATGAGTTGGTGGCAGTGCTATCACTTCTAGAGAAAGATGGAGGCATGAAGACTTATATTTAGTATTCCCTAGTAATTCATAATGCTATCTAGTTTTGGGCAGTTTCTGTATTTCATTGGCTTATTTGTTATATGTCCCTTGGAGAAATGATTATGGAGGTGGTCTTGTTTTAACATCATGGTTATATTTTCTCAAGATGAAGTGCATTGACTTAACCCTCAAGCTGGATGGGCTAGTGATGCAACTCCTCTGAAAGCTGAAAATGTGCATACGTTAAGAAAAAAATCCTTTCTTCTTTTCCCCCTCTGAAGAGAGAGGCATTCTGAGTCTATAAGTAAAGATGCCAAGTTACTAACAAATGAAGTCATTTCTATGTATCATCAAGATGTTTTCAACATAGAACATAGCTGATTTCGAGTCTTGAACTCTTACTCCAAATCTAGAAGTTTTCTGTAACATTCAAAATTAATAATTTCTCTTCTACATATATAATTCATTTTTACCCTCTTGGAGTCTGGACATGAATTTCTGAGTGTGTATGGTGTGAGTTCTCTATAGAAGTATAAACTTTATCAATATTATCTGTTTTTTCCCCATCATTTTCAGTGTTTCTTCTTATACTGACTGCTCCATTGTGCTGTTACTTTCCTAATGTTTTTACTCATACCTCTGTTTGCCGTCCTTCTTCTCAACTACCAGGCTTGCTCCATCTCTTCCTTTGAGGTCATACTAAAGTTACATTTCATTAATTCTACTCGATTTCATAAGTGGTGGACTGGGTTCAGAGATGAAAAAGGGCCGGAGACACACCTTAGCCTTTGGAAAGCGCAGAATTAAACTAGAGTGAGGATGGGGCTTGATACTAGCATTTATATTAGGATTAGCTAATAGGATCAGTGAGACAAAAGGTTGAACCCAGAAGAGGGGCACCGCCATGTTTGTTTTGACGTATTGGCAGGAAGCTCACTGGAGGAGGAACTATTTGAATTGGTCCTTGAGTGGTGAATCCTGAGGAGGTAGACCTGTGTTTCACATCTGCCCAGTCTGCCCAGCTAGCTAACTACATCTAGTTTGTTTCTTTATAACTTTATGAAAGTTATTAGGTCAGTTATCTTGTGTGGCCACAGTCCTTTATTGCATAGGAAGCAGTTAGATTTTCACAATTGCATTTGATTTAAAAAAGAATGTCAACAAGGTAAAAACAACTCAACAATACAATTCAAAAATTGCCTGATGTTATCTTGAATCCTTTTCCAAGGAAATAAGGAAGTGACACGAAGAGGGAAGCCATTTTTTTGTTACTTGGAAATACCTGTTTTGAAGTGGGCTGAATAGAGGCAGTGGCAGAATCTGTGTGTGTGTGCGTGCATGCCCTTATGAAAACAAAAATAAAATCCAACTGTTGATTTTTGTTGTTTTCGAAATGTCAGGAGTGTTAAGGCTTGGCCATATTCAGTGACAGTGCAATGCCCAGACTGCTAGATGTTAGCCCCGGACTTCGGACACTCGTACCCAGCAGCTGAGGGCAGTGAGATGGCCGTGCAGTACCCTGCTTCACTTTTCTTAGGGGCTCTGATGTGGTGGAACTGAAGCAAGAGGAGAAGGAGTCCAAAATGCTGAAGCTGGAAGGACGTTTGGCACAAAGCCATGGTAATAATTAGTCTATATACAGGGAGAGTTTGGTGTGTTTCCTTCCTGAAGAACTCTGCACAGTAAATGAAGTAAAACAAATAACTATCAATGGACAACTGGGCCATGTCCTTAAGAAAATTATTCACATGGGCATAAATTGTAGTGGCTAAGCAAGCAGACTGGAGAGAAGCTCTGGAGAGAAATCTGCCAGCTATTTTCAGAAGGATTAGGGAAAATACTGTTGCCCAGTGATATTTTCTAAAGCTTAAATGAGGGTCTCATGGATCTGGGAAAGTTTGTTTGTTTGTTTGTTTTTTGTGCTAAAAATGAGATCTTTTAATAAATTTACTTATTGTATATATAGCTTATTATATAAGCACAAATTCACTTATTCGTTTATTTTTCTGTACCAAGCATAGCTCATTTTCAAGCCCTTTTCTCCTAAAGGAAGAATATTAAAAATTAAAAATCTCAGGTTATAAGTAAGGATTTGACTTACTCCAGGCTAACCAAGTCATAACCTTTTTTTCTTTTTCATGTGTTTTTCTTCCTTGTGTACATTTTCCACTCAACTTAAAAATTAAATGGATTAATTTAATTAAGTCAATGTAGTCAGGTAACATCGTACCAAATATTATATATATGGGTCTATATTGTGTCTGTTATTTTGAAAAGCTATTTTAGGGAAAACAGCTCAGTTATTCATTATTTATGAAAACTTTGATCTCTTCCTCTCAGGCCTGAATTTTGGGTGTTTTGTGCTGGTAGATCTGCATGACGCATGCAGTTACTTGCACAGAAGAGTTTGGGGTACATGGGTAATAATGTGCGGAAGGAGAGGAAAAGGGAAATGTTATTTATGGCTATATAATGTTAGTTTCGAAATGACGTTGGGGATCTTCTGGCCCAGTGTGTTAACTCAATTTCTTGAAATTTGGTACTGTCAGAATTAGAACCGGCTCCACATTAGCTACTCAGCTTTTAAGAGAAGACTCAATCTTTTAAAGTGTAAGTTGATTGTAGGGAGTTGGGAGAAGAATTTGACTGTTTATTATCAACTCGTTGCTGCTTCTGGAAAGCAGCTTCTACAGCAATGGTAGATCAGGGAAGAGTAGCACGAATCTTTAAAAAATTCAATTCAACAGGCATGTGTTGAACACCTATTATTTGGCTCGTTGTTAGTGCTCCTGTGTGAGAGAGATGAATGACGATGGGGTTGCTGACCTCAAGGCACTCAGTCTAGGGAGGAGTTTGGGAGGTGAGTGCATGTTACCAGGTAGCCTGATAAGTGAAATGAGAGCAGCTTGGAAGAGAAACAGGGAGATGTTCTAAGAGAGCCAACGTCTTGGCTGGATTTTGACAGAAATAAGAGCGTCCCGTGATTTCTGCTGCATTAATATGCATAGTTTAGAGAATGAATATGAGTCCTCCCATTTTATTGTTACCTAAAAATGAGTATCCCTTCAATAACTCCTGACATTTGGCCTTTTATTACCATCGATTCTGAGGTTCTGTGTAATAGTTCCTTAGGGTTAGAAACTCATGCTAATGATTCGGATTATAAGGCACTTGAATAAATAAACAAACTACTTCCCCTAATGTGACTTTTATTTTTTTTAGTTAGAGTTGTAAGTTTGTGTTTGCATTGCTACTGATTTTTTGTCGTGTTTGTTGTGAAGAAAAAGTTTCTATTGTTTGCTTCAAATTAAGAACTCCGGGTGCTCAGCAGACATTGTTCAGTGTTATTTATGAAAATACTGCATTTAAAAATAATTGAGGTATGAGTTGGCAAACAGTTTCTTATAAAACCAGACTTCTGTGGAATATTAATACATAACAGATCATTTCCTTTAGAGGGTGGAAAAAAATCTAAGGCCTTCAACTATAAGATGTGCTCACGAACAGCTGTTTCCTATAATAGGAGCAATTTGCATGCAGAATAGAGAAAATGAATTACACAAAAGGGTGTAAAGAGGAACAGCTATAACTTCTCTGGCACGTACAGCAGCTCACAGAATAAACTTCCTTCAGATGACATTGGCATGATTAATCCCAAGCAACCTGGACACTGAAACTGCTGTTCTGAAAGGGGCCTCTGCAGCCTGGAAGTGTCCTGGGTGTAACACTAGCTTTCTAGCTGGGGCGGGGTGAGGGATTCTCTGGGCGTTTAGTGGCATAGCTGCCCCCAGTGTTCAGGGTATTTGAATATTCATGCTAGGTTGGTAAGTGGTCAGTGGATGCAGGGCTGAAGTCACTCTCTGAGTCCTTTGGCTTTTTCGTTTTTTATTAGAGAAACTTGTAAGGTTGTGTGAGATGCCTCATTCATCATTTACTTCTTCTGATGTCATTTTGGGGAAATTTTCCTAAGGTGGGCTAACGGAGACTGCCCGTTATTAAAATCTTGTCTTCAATCTTTGTAATCGTATTTGTATTCACAGACTGTCTAACCAGTTTTTAGGTACGTCACCATCATCCTCTGCATGAAAAATGCCTCACACTTCTATTTCCTCACGTATATAATCTTCTTGAATATTGACAGCCATGCTTACAATGTGTAGATGGTATTCTTTCTTTTAAAGGGAATGGAAATGGAGCTGCCTAGAGGATCCTTAGTCCAGGACTGTCTAACTGAGTCTCCTAAGCCAAATTCAGGGCTCTCTGCTTGCTTCCTCCCTGATATTTTCATCCGAAAAGGTTACATGACAATTGGGTATTTTAAACGTTAGATTTCCTGCCTCCTTTCAAGCATTTCTTGAGAACTACGTGTAATAGGACCTGTGCTGTGTCTTTCACATATGTCATCCTTCTTACTCCTCACACTGTCCAGAAGAGGAGGCTGAGGTAACTTGCAGTAACTTTCCAGAGGTAGCCTGGCCAGTCTGCGGTGGACCCCGGATTGGCACCCACCTGTGCCTGGGCCCTTGACATTCTCTATGTCCCTAAGTAAATATTTCTACCCTTGAGGAAAGAGAGGAAATGGAGATGAGAATCCTGTGTATATGAGCGTAAGGAAGTCTACTGAGTGTTCAATCAGTGATTCAGACAGTTAGTGCTTTGGGAGGGTAAAAGGAGAAGCAGTGATAGTGCTTTGTGGTCTCGAAAGGCTTTGTGAAGAAATTGGGATTTGAACTAGCAGTGAATACTAAGAGTAGCATCAAGGTGTGATGGGAGGAAAGAGGACAGAGCATAGGTGGGAAATACTGGGCATATTTTGGGGGAATTCATGCAGTTGAGTGAAATAGAGGAGGTTTGGTGGGTGACAGAAGGAGGAAGGTTGAAACGGTAGACCAGAGCCCTCCTGAAGAGGACTTGGGCTACCAGGGTATGTGGTATATGGCTCTGATGTTCAACATGCACATTTTCACTTTTTTGTGATACGACCAAAATGCCGTCTTAACTAGAATAGTTGCAGTTGTCTTGTGACTGATTTTGATTTAGTGGAAATTTTAGTAGGATGAAATCTTCTTTAGCTTCTTAGGGTCTCTCTCATTTCCCAAGAGCTTACCTGGATGGTCTTGTCTTCCTCCATAAGAAATACAAAAGCCTTATTTTTTCTTATGTATTCTTATGATACGAATAGATTTGAAGTGTTTGTATATATACTAATATTTCAATAACTATTCTTCTGGGGAGGCAGTTGGGGGTTAGTGAGTCTTCATGAACACCAATAACATTGGATGACTCCAGTTTGGGGATTTAAGAAAAGGAGGGTGGTCCTGCCACTTTTTGGCGTAGAAATTAGGATATGTCCGAGAACTGAGGGGTTTAGGGGTGGAGTGATTTACATCCAAGACCAGACATAGTTAATACATTTGTTAGGAAACTTACAGTTGTTTCCAAGCTTTTGGTCCCAAAGGAGCTGTCCTCGGTCTCCCTAAAGCGTTACGGCAGGGTGATAGCAACGGAAGTCAAGTCATCAGTGATCATGGTTGACTGTGATGAGCTGGCCTCCATCCAGATTTGAATGAAGAACCTCCCTGTTTGATTTACGCAGGGAAAATTATTATTGTAGATTCTAAACAAGAAATAAAGGATAGATCAGAGAGTCAGTTGGGCAGGGGGCTGTGAAAATTGAGAATGATGTAGATGGTAGAATGGGATTTTTTTTCTTTTTTTAAAGGAAAGAAGAATGTCTTTTTGCCTGTTATTCTTATCTCACCTATTTTCTTTTTTTAATATTGCAGTGTGCAAAGATCCACCTTACAAAGTAGAAGAATCTGGGTATGCTGGTTTCATTTTGCCTATTGAGGTTTATTTTAAAAACAAGGTATGTAATCTTTACCCATTAATCTTTGACTAGAAGACCCTCCATTAACCAAATGATGTTTAAAATAGTTTTGATTCATTAGCACTTCTATCACTAGATGATTTTAAAATAAAAGTTAAACTTGTCTTCTGGGAATTTTGGCTGCTGTTATCCTTGATTACAGAGGAAGTGGCTAGAAAAAGATAATTTCAATTCTGTGAAGTCAGATTATGTGAAATTTATTGAATGTTTCTTTTAGGAGAAGAGTGATTATCATTTTGAAATGAAAGATTAATAAATGTTTATAAAATAGAAAAGAGAAGTTACGGCTTTTCAGGAAATGACCTTTTTCTCACTTTTACACTCCTAGAATTTTGAGACTTACAAAGACTAATCTTTCATTTATTTTTAGCTGATGGACGCACATGACACCTATACAGTTACATCAACCTGAGATATTATGGATTCTACTAGATTCAGAAATTTTCAAAAGTTCATATGTGGCAAAGCCCACAGACTATATAATATTCGACAATTTGCGTAACCTCTGTGGGGCTCACTTTCCTTATTTATGAAATGGGGATAGGATCAGAGTATTGACTTCATAAGGTGGCTGGGAGGATTAGAGCAAATAGATCTCTGTACAGTATTTAAAATAATGTTTCCTATGGAAGTATGCACTTAGTAAATGTTAGCTGTTACTTTTACAATCACCCTGTTTCTTCCCTTTATTCCAAAGTAATCATAGTTCCTAAAACTTGCCCCAGAGTGAGCTGATTTAATTTTTTTTTTTTAAAAGGAACTGAGCAGTTAGAGTGTTGCGTTATCCAAGCCAGTGCTCTGTCTGGTCCCCAGACCGGCAACTTCAGCCTCAAATCATGAACTGGTTAGAAATGAGGTTCTCAGACTCTATCGCAGATCCACCCAATCAGAATCCCTGGGCCTGGGGCCTGGGAATCTGCATGGTTACCAGCCTTCTAGGTGATCCTGATGCACCACAAAGCTTGAGAACCCCTGAGAAGCCACTCTTTAGTGATCAGTATCCTCCCCTGGAACAATGTCCCACTGGCTTTTTTCATTTTTCTTTTGTTTTTTAATTGAAGTATAGTTGATTTACAATATTCTTCTCCTTCAGTGTATAGAAGGCCCAGCATTCAATTCAGCCAAAATCTCTTTATGATTAAGAGATGCTTCACTTTTAATTAAGCTATAATGAAACTATCCTGAAAAGCTGGAATGTGTGGATGGCAGGGATAGATTTTATTTTCCATACATATTTCTTATTTTTTTCACGTCTGTTTCCTCACATACCACATTCCTGCTATGTGGCCTCCCTACAAACATGAAACCCCCGTTAATTGTTTTTTCTTTATATTTATATTTGGGAATCATATTTGATGGTAACCTATTTCGGTGTAGTTAAATATTTGAATGCTTGCTTCGTCTTTGGCAGTCAGCTAAGCCCTTTACGTATGTTGCTTTATTTAGTCGGTTTATAAGAACTTTGGAGAGGTAAGTCCTACTATTCCTACTCTGTAGGGAAGGAAACTGAGTCATGGGAAGGTTGCATGGCTTGTCCAAGGCCACACACAGTTGGAAAGTGTTAAAACAAGATTCTTGATCTAGATCTTTCTCTCCATTGGGAATTCTCTTAACTTCTCTGCCTTAGAAGCAGTAGCTGTGTTCCAGAATGATCACCGTTCTCAGTGGTAATGTCACTGAAATGTGCACATGTTTTTCATCAAATCAGAATTTGCTGAGATGCATCTACTTCTGCTCATAGGATATGCTTACACACTGATGTATTGATTTTTTTTTTCATTTCAAGATTTCCCTTAAGAAATTAGTTTCTAGCTTTCTTTTCTCCATTTAAAAAAAGCTGAGATATATCTCAAATTATAATTTACACACCATGAAATTCATCCTTTACAAGTGTACAACTCTGTGGGGAGCCATCACCACTGTTTAATTCTAGGACATTTTCATCACCCCATAAAGAAACCCTGTCCCCAGTACCAACCACTCCTCATTCCTTTCTCTCCCAGCCCCTGGCAATGATTAATCTATTCCCTTTCTCTATATAATTTCCTTTTCTGGTCACTTCATATAAATGGAATTATATAGTATGTACCCTTTTGTGTCTGGCTTTTTTCCTTTAGTATGTTTTCAAGATTTTTCCATGGTATGGGGTGTATCAATATTTATTATTTTAATAACTGAATAATATTGCATTCTATAAATGCACCACACATGTTTGTTTATTCATAACTTGATGGACATTTGAGTTGTTTCCACCTCTAGCTACCATGAATAATGCTGCTATGAACATTCATATACAAGTTTTCATGTGGATATAATGTTTTCAACCTCCTGGGTATTTACCTAGATGGAGTTGTTGAGTCATGTAGTAACTCTGTGTTTAACTTTCTGAGTAACTGTCAAACTGCTTTCCAAAATAATTGTACTATTTCTAGCAGCAAAGTATGAAGGTACAAAGGCTTCAGCTTGGTAATAATGCTGTAGTAAAGTATCTTCTCTCTTACTTTGTTTTTAACTTTTTTGGTCACTTTTACAAGCTCTTGGTGCAGCAGAGAAATATATTTTCTGAATTTCCCAATTCCCTTCTTTACAGAAATAACTGGGATCTTCTCATCCACCAGATTTAAAAAGGGAGTAAATGAAGGATGAAGAGGCAGCAAGTTATGTGCGCACACACACAAATTCGGTCTTCTTGGCACTTTGAGTAGTAATTCTTATGATTGAAAGACATATTATTTATTCACTTTGTGAGGAATTTGATTTCTTAAAATATGTGGGAAGAAAGAAGCACTTGAGATGGAAAACAGTTATTCCTTTGGGGCCATTGTAAAGTAGACAGTTTGTCTGAACACTGTTTATAGATACTCAGTGTCCAGATGAGTTCATTTCTATTTTCTAGTTTTAGATTTTCTGTAAGATTTTATACTTAAGTAATTATTGCTTTTTTTCACAGATGCACCACGAAACATATTTCCGTGTTTGTAGTATGAAAAATAGGCTACACCTAATTGTAGAGATGTGGCTCAGTTACCAGTGGGTGAATAATGAACAGAATGCTACATGGCAGTTAATGTAGCAAGATGGATAAGTCTCAAAAACAAAAATAGTGACTTCAGTGTTATGGAAGTATATGTACATGGTTATGATATCACTTATGCATGTTTTTAGGAAGCAATGAAGCCAAAAATAAGTGAGGTTGCAGAAACATACATATGCAATGCAAGAGCATGAGTTGAATGGACAGCACAGGACATGGCTTACTGGGGGAGGAGAGATGGAGAGGCTTCTATTTATAAAATTTTATTTATTTAAAGAAAAAGGTAGAGTAAACATGGTGAAAGTGTTACCGTCTGTTGAAACTGAATGGAAGGTATATGGGTAGTATTTTAAGTCCTTTTCTGTATGTTACTCATTTTTTAATTAAAACTATTGCTTTGTTATCTCTTTGGATTTATCTTCTTAGAGTGTTTTAGAAACCAAATTTTTGCTCTATTCAAGTCTGGATCTCTAAGCAGGATATATTTCTTGTTTCCCCTCCTACTGAAATGATCCATGGGCAAAAATTTAATAGGTCTAGGCTGTTGCTCCAGAATGTTCATTTCATTTGAGTATATATCATTTTATTTATCACTGCAGTTTACTCAACTCTGTCTTGAAGAAAGGACATCCATTATAATAATGGCTTAAGAAATTGTGTTATTTAAACTTTTCTTAGGAGAGGAGAGAAAGGCAGCAAAAAAGACTTCCACCTGATGTTGGAAGAAGCTGCGTATTAAGTATATCACCGTGTCCCTGGTCCATCTTGCTTGCAATAAGCTTGTCTTCAGTTTTGCTCACTGAAGTGAGAGGTCAGAGTCAAGAGGCATGGTGGAATGTCAGTGCTTCCTTTGAGCCCATGGATGTTTATTTTGTCTTATTTTGCATTTGTATTCAATGTGAGAATCCTGTGTTTCAGAAACTCTAAACCACCAGGCCCTCTGTACCGTAATTGACTGTAGCACTTCAGATTTGAAAGGACCCCATGCTTCTCTCTTCCATTCTTTCCTCAGGAAAAGCACATGAGTCAATGTCAAGGACTGAAGCAGATTGAGAGGGGTAATTTGATGTTGCCAAAACCAGATTTCCACCTCTGTGAAATGTGTTTGTTTTCTTTGGAGAAGAAATGCATGCTTCCTTGTTTGAACATTGAAGAAGAATCTTTTCTGAGGCGCATACATAGACATAATACTGATGTCAGCCCTCTAAGAAAGATACTCACTTGGCCACAATACAAATTTTCGGGTACTCTGTATTTACTAAAAAAAGAAATCTTTAAAAGAAAATCACACTCAGGATCCATCCAAAGAGAGTCACTTTTTTTGCAGTCCTTAGCCTTAGTTTTACTGAACAGCGACGGGCTTTTTTTGTTTTAACTCATCTGAACTATAAAGTGATGTTACTACCTCATTCTTTTAATGCTGGTAATTAATTGTATTCATCAATGTATTTTTCTCTTTAGAAAGTATGCAGGAGTATACTCCTAGTAAAAATGTGCGGAATAAAACTTAGGAGTTACTCCTTTACTTCACTTAATCTTTGTTAACTATTTGGTATAGCCTTTACAGGTGTTCCCCCATGCATTTGCACAGATAAAAAGTATGTCAATGTAGAGACTGGCAGTGGCATAATACATCATATTTTAATGTTTCTATGACTTGCCTTTAATTCACTTAGCAATATGCCTTTCCCAGTCAGTATTTTAAAATATCTGCATGGTATTCCATAGGAATGACATATTTACATGCAGATCATCCTTTTTTTTTTCCTATTATAAACAATACTACTATGAACATTTTATTTTATATCTATAGCTATCTAACTATATATACCTCTGCACACGTATTTGAGTATTTTTGTGGAAGACATTATTAGAAGTAGAATTACTGGGTTAAATATCACAAGTCTTTAATATATTGATAGATATTGCCAAAAATTTGTCTTCCCAAAGGCTTGACCAATTTACACTCCCAATTATAAGATAGAAAATGGCCCTTCTTATTTTTTAAATTAATTCTAAGGTTGTATTGACTATTTTACAATTCAGAGGAAAGGCAAATAAGGAAAAACAATGATCATAATTCAATGTGATAATTATATAAATAAAGGACTAATATGCAAGGATATCTAATATGGAAGGGGTTGGGAGGGTTAGGAAGACCTTCCAGAGGAGTTCATGCTTTAACTAGGTCTTGAGTGATGAGTTTGCATTAACCAGGTAAGGAGGGTGGTGTGCCAGGAGGGAAGGCATTTAGGCATGAGGAGCACCTTATGTGAAAGGCAAAATGAATGTGCTAATACGAAGCACTGGGAGCAGCAAGTGCTTCAACCTTGTTGAAGGAAGGACAGGGTGTAGTAAGAGAACAAAGGAAATGCAAGAAAGGTATTAAAAAGACTATACTGGTTATTACCGGGAAGTGGGGTTTTATCCTGTAGAAAACGATGAGTTGTTAAAGGCTTTTATATCAATGGAAAGATGTCATCTGATTTTTATGTTAGAAGATGAGTCCCTTATCATTGTGGGAGGTGGAGTGGGGTAAGTTCAAAGACAGGGAGGTGATCAGATGAGGAATGCTGAAGGTCTAAGCTAAGGCAGGGCTTGTGGTGACAAGAGAAAAGGGCATAGGTTTGAGAGCCCTGAGGAGGAATGCTAACTAGAACTCAGAGACAATTTGACTGTGGTGAGTGAGGGAGAAGAAAGAGTTAGGGATGATTTTTGTGTATTTTAGCCTTGGCAAGCAATGAAGATTTCTGTTTGCCACACTAGGGTGTATAGAAGAAATGACACATGAAGATACCTTCACTTTTAGATAATGCAGGAATCTGATGGTGCTGTGGTCACCCTGGTGGAGGTGTGCTTAACCTGTGGATCACAAGCCTGTGGCAGTCAAGTGGGAGCAGGGCTGGAAGTAAAGATAGGGGAGCTGCTGTCATTAGGAGGAACTAAGTCCCCATGAATGGGTGTCATCTCCTTGGGGAACTTTGCAGAAAGATAAAGGATACTCACTAGTCAATGAAGAAAGAAGGGAAGCCTGTGAAGAAAACTAAGAACGTATGCCAGTGAATGTGAGGAAAACCAGGAGAGACTGCCATCTTGATCAAGGAGAGAAGCGGCCAGTTTCATGCGAGAATGGTAATAGAAGTGAGAGGTAGTGAGTGAATGAGTGGAGACTATGATTTGGGGAAGTTTCAATGAAGAGGTGAAAACCATGAATTTGTAGTAGGTCATGTCTACATCCTGACAATTTCAGGTGCTAAGACTTTTGAGTCAGAAGATCTGGGTTCAGATCACTTTGTTTCATCACATGTTAATAACAGAGCACATTCTTTTTTAAAAAAGGAAAAATAATGCTTTATGGACTATGTAATTAAAAAAATTTGTATACTAAAAAACCGTAAACACCTCATACATTGCTAGTGGAAGTTTAAAATGGTGCAGCCATTCTTGAAAACAGTAAGGCAGTTCCTAAAAGTATTCAACATAGAGTTACCATTTGACCTAGAAATTTCACTCTGAGGTGTATACCCAAGAAAAATGAAAGCATATGTCCATACAGAGGTTGTACATAAATGTTCATAGCAGCATTATTCACAATAGCCAAAAGTGGAAACAACCCACATTTCGATTTACCAACAAATGGATGAAGAAAACCTGGTATACCCATATAACGGATTATTATTTAACCATAAAAAGGACCTAAGTACTCACACATGCTACAACATGGATGAACCCGCAAAACATCATGCCGAGTAAAAGAAGCCAATCAGGAAAGGTCACATATTGTGTATGCATTTTATGTATGTTCATGTATTTATATGAAATGTCCAGAATAGGCAACTCCATAGAAACAGAAATAGATTAGTCAAGCCAGGGGACGTGGAATCTGGGGGACTGGGTAATGACTACTAAAGAGTTTGAGATACCTTTCTGGAGTGATGAAAATGTTCTGAAATTAGATGGTGGTGATAGTTTCATAACTCTATGAAAATACTAAAAACCACTAAATATTATACTCTAAAGGGGTGAATTTTATGGTATGTGAATTATTTCTCAATGAAGCTATTATTAAAAAACATAAATAGCCATTATTAAAAAATGTAAAATGGCAGAGCTAATGACAAATGAAAAAATTGTAACATTTCACAGAGATGGTTAATATCTATAATACCCAAGGAGTTTTTATATAAAGTAATAAATTCTAAGTGCTTTAATTTCCTCATCTGCAAAACAGAGCTCGCAGCTGACTCAAAGGAGAGCCATGAGAATTAAATGAGATAAATGTTAAAGCACATATTTTTGTTATTATCCTCAGTCTTCATTTCACCTTAGATGCCTAAGAATCTGTCCGTAGAGAGGTTTAGATGTTTAGCCAGCTAAAGTAACGGCTGGAGAGTAGAACTCGAGTATCATGGAATTATAATTATTGTGTCCTCATGGATAAGATGCTGTTTTGTCCTCCAGAAAAGTGCCACTCTTTCAGTCATTTCACAGACATTTATTACATTTCTACTATGCACAGGGTACTAAACTAGTTGTTGAGGATACAATGATGATTCAACCATCGTTCCTACTTTCAAGAATCTTAAGATTTAGAAAGATAAAGGGAGATAATAAAAAGATGATTCTCCTAAGATGTTGGAAGAATAGAAGAGAGATGCGCACAGAACAGAGGAGAGGCAGTTGGGGTTGGTGTTCAAGGAAGTCTTCCCCCAAGTGAAATCTGATTGGAGAGGGATGAGAAAAATTTATCTAGGTAAAGCAGAAGGTAGAGGAATGGAGGTGGGCAAGGGAGGTGGTAACACAAAGCAAGGGTGCAACCCCGTTAACCTAGAATGAGTAAACACTGGGAGCAACAAACAGCAGTGTGTTGCTGGACCATCAAATGGGTGGAAGGCGTGTAGTGAAATATGGAACCAAGAGCTGGATTATGCGAGTCCTGTGTGGCATTTAGGTGAGCTCACTGCATTGGAAACTTGTTACATTTTAATCAAGCCATGAAAATGGCTAGATTTTTGTTTCATATGGATAATTTTGAGGCTTGAATGAAGGATGGATTGAAAATAATCTGTCTTGAAGTAGGAAGACCTACTAGAGAAAGGCGTTCATAGTGACTTGGGCAGTGAGTGAGAGCTTGGCAGTGTGCATTAGAGGCCTTGTTCAGAAATATTTACAAGAGAAAATGGCAGCTGTTAATGATGGGTGTAGGGAGGTAGAGTGGGAAGGGGACAGAGTGGCTTCAGGGGTGTCTTAGGTTTCTAGTTGCATGACTGTGGTGGTGGAGTCATACCACTACAGCAGTTACAAGAAAGATAATAAGTTTATTCTTTTTGGTTTCCATCTAACACAAGAAACTAATTTTTCAGATGTTTCCGTTTTGCTTTGTAGATAATTCCATGATAATTTTTTCCCCAGTACTTTTCAGACAGCATAGCTGTTAGATGTCTAGGTCTTTTCTCATCCTTAACAGGAGTAAACCTTTGCTTTTTTAAACTCCTGTTTATGCCTAACTCTCTGTTTTCTTTCTTTCTTTTTTTTTAACCTTTAGGAAGAACCTAAGAAAGTTCGCTTTGATTATGACTTATTCCTGCATCTTGAAGGCCATCCACCAGTGAATCACCTCCGCTGTGAAAAGCTAACTTTCAACAACCCAACAGAGGAGTTTAGAAGAAAGTTGCTGAAGGCAGGAGGGGTAAGTGGCACCTTCTTGTTTAAAGCCTGCCCATAAAAAAAGAATTTGCTAGTGTGTCAAGAAGTATAATTATGTTTTGAGAGAGGTAAATGAAATGAAGCACCTTAATGCATTAGTTGTAGACTCATGGTTTGAAAAGAAGAGATAAGCAGACAATATTTTAAGTAGGTCTGAGTCTGAAATTGTATTGTTGGTTAGAACAGCCTTATAGTCTATGCAGTTCAAATATATTTCTACCATAATCCCAAACCATTCTCAATTCAGGAAAGAACAATGCTTGAACTTTGATATATCAGTATATAGAAACTTTTGGGTAAAGTTGAAAGTTAGGTTAAAAATGATAGAGGAGTTATTGTCCAAATTTTCTTGGTCAAAATTAATAGAAAAAGCGTATTCATTTAGATGACATGTTTGGGTCATTTAAAAGCACATTTTTGTTTGAATTATGTGTAGTAAAAGATGGATTTTTATTTTTAAGAGAACGATTAACATAATATGGTAAATTTTTGCCCATGCAAATTGGCTAGGATGGAGAAAGATTTTTTAGTGGAATTTCTCACAAACATAAAACACATAGAATGTTTGCAGCTAAGTCAGCTGTACAGACAAACACTATTGATGGGTCGAAATCTACTTTACATGGGGACCGCTAGGACAATCAGCCTCTACTTCAGATGAACTTCCTGTGTGATCATATGTGGGCAGTTCAGACCCCATAAAATGTTGCAATGTATCCTTTACTCTAGGATTTCCTTCGCTTAGTTTTATTGGAACATTTTTGATAGTTATGCATCCATGAGCTTCTCATTATATGGAAGCATGTGTAGACCATAACTTCTCAAGATGTCTCATTTCACTAATAAAGTCTCCCTGAGGGCTTTGTAGGAAAGAACTGAATTTTATATCGTACAGATGTCCTTTCCCTTTATGGGGTTATGGATGACCACTTTGAGAACCTCAGGAAAGCTGTGGACCCTCTCAAAAGAAAAGCACCCATATGTACATAATTGTGTGAACATCCCGGGTTGTGTGTAGCCCCTGGGGTCCATTTTTTAGAGATTTAATTTGCCAAGCTCCTGTTCTGCTCAGCTGAACCACGCATGTGCATTTGAAGCGTTACAAGTGCTTTTATCACATTTCATTCCACACTATATTGTATGTCAGTAGATTGTGAGTTAAACAGATACTGATGGGCCAGCTTTGGAAATTAACTACCATTTCTAGTATTTTATGGGAAAATGCGTCTTTATGAAGAAAGGGGCTTTTGTAATACAACTCATTTTAAAGTTAGGGATATATTATATATTTATTAAGGATTTTAAAAAAACCCATATTTTATTCTTCTTACAGTTACCAAGAGCACAGTGTTGATCCTCCTTACCTATGGCTGTGCCCTTAAGAAATGAACCTGTCCATGTTAAATCCTAGTCGCTCCCATTATTTTTCTTTTTATGAGGGTGACATTTTGTGCCTCTGATGATTCCTTTCGGGTGTGTGGTTAGGTAGGTAATTGGAGCGTGTGAATTACGGAGCTTGAGTACATCAGGCTTCTGATAAGGGTCGTCGGAAAAAGTAAATATGACACAAGGACTTTTTAAAACATCCACTTAGTCCCAGAGTACTCCAGGGTTGTTTGTGAGCTGGGGAAGAGGTTACAGGTCAGTGATAATGCAGCAGAGTGCGGCCCTGCATCCTGATAAGGTCTCTGGTAGATTTGTGTCTTTTGCTCCACTCAGCCTTTATCTCAGAATTATCCTCCCTGACTTCTAACTTTCCTTCTTTGTGTTTCTTTAAGTGCTATTTGAAGCCTGCGTGTTTTTTTCCTGTTAGATGTAGATTGAGTCTTGACAACTCTACATTAATAAGTTGAAATGTGAGATATTCAAGCACACCAGGTATTTGACATAAGCTCTTTAAGTGCCTGACTATAGTAAATTTTGTAGTAAAATTTAAATTTAAAAATTCTTTTGAAATACTAGTTTCCCATAGATCCCGTCCATTTCACATGGGAAGATTAAAATTGTCTCTTATGAAAACAGGAGAATCTAGACTACTAAGCATTTTTTGTCTTGCCTAGTTTTTAGATACCTTGTATTATGCTTACCTGACATTTTAACATTTATTCTTGTCTTAATATTTTTGCAACTTATCATGCATGGTGTTAACTAACTTATGAACCATTTTGATTTTGTTAGAAAATTTTTTTTTCAGCTTTGGGAAGCTGTCATTGACATATAACTGAGGTTTACAACATGTTGGTTTGATATACTTGTATGTTGCAGAATTATTATCCCCATAACTTAGCTAATACCTGCATCACATCACATAATTACTGTTTCTCTTTTGTGGTGAGAACATTTAAGACCTACTCTCTTAGTGACTTTCAAGTATATAATTCACTATTATTAACCGTAATCACTGTGCTGTACATTAGATCCCCAGAACGTATTCATCTTATAACTGGAGGTTTGTATTCTGTAACCTACAACTCCTCATCTCTCCCACCCTCTAGCCCTTGGTAACTACCATTCTAGTCTATGTTTCTATGAGTTTAGCTTTTTCAGATGATATCATAGTTTGTCTAACTTATTTCACTTAGCTTTGTGTCCTCAAGGTTCATCCATGTTTTTTGTTGCAAATGGCAGGATGTCCTTCCTTCTCAAGACTGAATAATATTCCATCATTTTCTTTATCCATGCATCTGTTGACGGACACTTACGTTGTTTTCATACGTTGGCTATTGTAAATAATACTGGAATGAGTGTGAGAATGCAGATATATCTTCGACATACTGTTTTCATGTCCTTTGGATGTATACCCGTAAGTGTGATTGCTGGATCATATGTGATTCTATTTTTAATTTTTTGAGGAACCTCCGTATTGTTTTCCATAGCGGTTTCACTGGAATTTACAATCCTGCCAACAGTGCATAGGGCTTCCCTCCTCTCCACATTCTCGCCGTAACTTACCATCTCCTGTCTTTTTGATGATAGCCATTGTAATAGGTGTAAGGTAATATCTTATTTTGATTTGCCATTCTCTGATGATTAATGATGTCCAGTACCTTTTCATATAACTGTTGACCATCTGTATACCTTCTTTGGAAAAATATCTATTTGGATTCTCTGCCCATTTTTAATCATATATTGTTTGTTTTTGTTGAGTTGCATGAGTTCTTTATATATTTTGTATATTACTCTTTTATTAGATATATGATTTGCAAATATTTTCTCCCATTCCATAGGTTGCCTTTTCATTTTGTTGATGGTTTCCTTTGCTGTGCAGAAGCTTTTTAGTTTGATGTAGTCCCACTTGTTCATTTTTGCTTTTGTCGGCTTTGCTTTTGGTGTCTACTAGAAATCTTATGTTCATGATTGTGTCTCTTCATATAACTTTTTTTTTTGACTGGGTTTGGGATGAAAGGCGGGATGCTGTGTTCCTTGCACTTAAACATTATGTATGCAGCGTAGATGTGTATGTTCTATTTTTGAGGGAAAAATTGATCCCTTCTTCATATGTACTGTGTGAAATCATTATGTACAGCTTGAGGCGTGAGTGGAGTAAACTTACCATTTTGGATGTGGTTCCTTCTCTGTCACTTTTTTCTTTTAAACCAAAAGTACACAGCACTATTAAAAGTAGAACTTGGCTTTTGAAGAGATCAGAAAGGTTGTTTTTAGAGCTGGCAGCATCTTTAAGAAAAATGCTTTTCAACTCTCAGAAGAAAATGATTCCAAAGAACGTTTTGCCAGAAGAATCTTGAAAAATTGCAGATTTTTTCTACGTCCTAATCTGTAAACCTATAGCTATATGACAACTTTTTTTTGGTCAGTTAACACTCTCTTCTTTTCACTCATTTTTTTTCTCTTTCTTTCTTCCTTCCTTTTTTTTAAATGTAACTCTTTCTAAATAGTGTCGAAAGAAATCTCGGTGCACTCCCCCCTTGGAAGAAACAAACCCTGTGTTCTTCTCTTGAATAGCCCCCTAAACTTAAGGATATCTTTGCTTTAAAAGAAAAAAGAAAAACTTTTGGATTTAAGTGTTATTTTTCTGAGAATATTGAAATTCAGAGTGATTTCATTTACACGACCCTGAAAGTCGTTTCCTCTCAATGAGAGATGTCGTGGGAGCTTGCCAGGGAAACTGTCTATTTTGTTTATGAGCTAGCCCCTCTCAGGCCCGTGTAAGGAAAAGATAGAAGGTAGGGGTCAGAAAATGGGAAAGAATAAGTTGACAGCTTCTGGGAGGAGACTGCCTTTGTTTTGAGATAACAATTCTTTGGTTGGTCAGAGGGATAGAGGACCGTGAGCAACAAACTTTTGACAGCAAGACTTAGTGTTATCTATTTATACTTGAGTTTTAAGCAAAAGGACCAAATGTACCCCATTGAGAAGCACCTTCACTTTCCCTGAGATATTTCTGTTTGTCTTTAAAAAAAATTAACTGATGAATCCATGTAGAAAGATTTTCAAATAATGCTCTTCAGGATGTCAGGATATTTTTTAAGTGTTATGATCACAATAGATGGTTTTCTGTCTATTTACTTGATCACCTTCTGAGTAGCTGGAATTCAGTCATACTGAAAAAATGCAGAAGGGTTTGACACCCATTAAGTCTGATTGAACAAGGACGATGTCTTTTTAGGGGAGGTGTTGGTAAAGCAAAGATAGAGTAGTGTTTGTCGTGCAACTGAAATTCATTATTTTACTAACTCATCTGTCTGGATTTTCTGTTAGGAGGGAGTAGGGTAAAATTGGAAAAGTTTTAAAATAAGGGAGATTTAAATAAAAACCTTGTCTCTGTCATCTTCTAACTGAATCACCCCGAGGAAAATTATTACCCTTTTTTGAATCTTAGTTTTTCATCTGTGAAATGGACAAGGCAGTGTTTCCTGCATTGGGAGTGTGTAGCCGGGTGTGTGGCACATCGTAGGTACACAGTCCCTTGATTCCTTTCCCTTTGATTGCTAGTTGAGAAAATCAGATTTTTATCCATTTTTACAGCAAGCACTTAAAGATACAGTGAAAACAGTTTGTTATTTAGTGTAAGCTACTCTAGGTTTATTCACAGGAAGGCGTGTTTGGCACCAGTTAGTGTGACCAGCACATCGATGGACCCGTGTTGGGTTTAAAGGGGATTAGCCGGTAATATCTTTTTTCAAGGAGCTTATATTCTGGCTGTTTGTATTTTACCTGTATTAAGTGACACAAAAGTCTGTTTGGAATATTATTTCTTAAGATGCAAGTTTTCACTAGAAAAATGATCAGTTCTTAACTCTAAATTTCTAGTCGATTAAAGGCTTCTCAAAGCCTTTAGATTTCCTAAGTAGTATGGTCAGCAAGTATGTATGTGCATCTTTGTGCTTCTATGAAGAAAGCACAAAAGGGGCAATCGTCTCTGGAGAGTTGAGTTTATTTTACAGCTGCTCCCTTTTTTTTTTTTTTTTTTCGGCCTGGAAATCAAGTGGTCTGCTTTGGTTCTGTTGTTCTTTATGGAACAGTGGTAGGGTGTTAGTGGATTTTTTTTCTTTCTTTCTTTCCTCAATTAAACAGGGCAAAGTCTAAACATGTTGTTCAGTCTATTTCTGAATCACTGGCAAGCAGTTAATTTTGAGGACTGAAAATTAAAACTAACCACAGCAGTTGTTAAAACTAGGGTTTCTATAGGCAGAAATCCAATTCTGTTCAGACACCACCTGTTTCAGTAGGACATTTCAGACGCCCATTTGGCAAGATTTGCTGGAGAAGACATGGGGAACATGCTTTCAGTCTGTGTTAAGTCTGCTGCATAATGCAGTCCTGTTTCTCCAAGTGACAGTTGCATTTATATATGATATGTTTTTGCAAGGAATAAATTGGAATCTTTCTGAAACACTACTTATTGTGAAGTAGAAATCAGATCCACAGTGGACCCCCAGCACAGGGCTTTGCTCACTAAAGGGCCAAAGAGATCTGAAGAGAATCGGGTGCTTTCACTAAAGCAGCTACATCAAACCATCTGAATATAGCATTTTATCGCAGGGTTCTGGGAGTCTTGTGTAGCATGGTTTAGTATTTCCTTTCGCAGGGGAGTTTAGGACACTTTGAATTTCTAAATACAGATCACAGTCTCTTCCTCTCAAATTATAATTTTTTGAATAGGTAAATACACATCCCGTACAAAATGACATACAGTGAGCCCCCACTCCAGGCCACCAATGATGCTGCAGCGAATGACCTTTTATATAGTTATTTGTGTACATGGATGAGTATATCTGTAGGGTAAATTCCTGGGAGTAAAATCATGGCTCTAAGGCAAAGTAGAATTTAAATTTTGATAGACATTTACGAATTGCCTGCCAAGGACGTTATACTGCTCTGTGCTTGTATCAACAATGTGTAAGAGTGCCTATTTCTCCACACGGTGATTCATTAAACATTTCCCCCCCCCCCGATCTTATGAGTGAAAAATGATATCTCATTTTTAATTCACATTTCTCTTATGAGTGATGATGAGCATCTTTTCATAGGCTTAGAGCCATTTTCATTTCCTTTCAAAGACCGCATTTTAATGTATTTTAAATTGGAAATATTCTGAGTGTTTCGGTTCAACTTAAATTTATGAGTACTCTTCCCACATACTTACATTTGGAAAGGTTACAAAAAGATACGGAAGCCTCTTTAACCAAGGTCTGTGTTCTCGGGCTCTCTTCTGCATGTAACAAATTATGTTCTTAAGACTGATTTGTCAAGACTTTGGCTTCTAAAAATATACGTGGCTTTTGTGGCAAACTCAGCAGTGCCCAGAGATGGATGCTGGCTGCTTATTTTAAAAATGACTCAAAGAAAATAATACACGGAAAATTATTTTAGTGGCTGTTACTGGACAGCTTCATTGGATTTTTGGATATTTGTTTTGGGACAAGTGTGCCTTTCTGTTATTTTCCAGTATATATCATCCTGTAATCGTCTGCCTCAAAAGATAAAAGGATGCTGCTGGTTTTCACCAGTGCTGATAAAAGGTGATTTATTTAAATAAATGTAAGATCAAGCAGGCAACCTCATTTATTTGGTGGTTTCTCAGAGTTGAGGTTAATTTTATGTCATATTTGGGATTTCTTCCTTCTTATATTTTTGGCTCCTGCTTCCCTCTCCCCCAGCAAAAGTCTGGAAAATTAAATCATGAAAGTAGAACGTACATATAAATGGTAAATAGAATGTCCAAGTTGTGAGATCAAATGTAAAGCTGATCTCATTAATTTGGGTGCAAAGTATGGTCACAATAGTAGAAAAGTTATTTGTGTTACTCAGCATACTTTGTGGTTAATTTATGGCTTAACATCTTCTGAAAGTCACATAAGTTGTTTGAAGGACGGTTAGAGATTTTTGAAAATAATGCACCAAAAAACATCCGTGGTGTAAATATTCCTGCCTTCATTTGCTCCTTTCTTCTCAATTACCTATTTGCCTTTTCAGCAAGGAGGGAAAAAATAGGAGCACACTTTTCCCTTAGTGCAAAGCTCAGATACCCGTACTGCATGAATTGAGCAAAGGCTCCCTGAAAAAGAAGTGCCCCAGGTAAGCTGTCCGCGGAGGGTGGACTAGGAAAAGCTGTCGTCACTGTTGGGTGGTGCGCTATGTTTCTCTCGGCCGACCTCTCAGGCGTAGCAGTTGAGCTGACTGTATGCAGAAACCTTAACGTCGTCGTGAAAGGAAATGCTGTAATATCTGAAAGCATCCCACAACCCTGCCCCTTGCTCCTGTCTCCAGTGCACAAAGCGCCAAGAAAATAAGAAATGAACAGAAAGGGGGAAAAATTGGAGAATTCCAAATTACGAAGTGAACAGTTCTTTCCCTTTTAAAATACAAAAATACTGCAGCTGAAACCTGTTGGTTCAGTTTCTCTCTTCTTTCTTGGTTTAGGTAGTTCACCACACACTTGCTTCAAAGCTGCATAGAAAGTTTCTCTAATAGGTCTGGTTCTGTTCCCTGACTTCTTGGATGGTCAAG
The DNA here is from genome assembly GCF_048564905.1 of Vicugna pacos. Taxonomy (NCBI): domain Eukaryota; kingdom Metazoa; phylum Chordata; class Mammalia; order Artiodactyla; family Camelidae; genus Vicugna; species Vicugna pacos. Next base: position 20,616,393 of record NC_132990.1, read on the forward strand.
GAGTTGGGGTTTTGATTGTCCCCACTGGATATTTTTTGGATTCATACTCTTACATTCAATGAAAACAGTTTAGGGGTAGGGAGTAGAAAAGGGGAAGGGAAGCTGATCAACATTTTATTTTCTAAACTTTTCTTGCTCTGTAAGTTATAAGAAAATTTGACAGTGATCTGGATCTGTAGGTAGCAGTTTAGAAAATAAACAAATAGCAGTCTGAGACTCTTGAAATAGATACTTGCATTTCATTTTCGAGGAGTGAGGATAAATGGTAGGTGGTTTACTATAGTATCCTGTGTCCCACGAGGGACACAGCCGTGGTGTGACAGAAAGAATGTTTGACTTGAAATCTGAAGGCGCAAATTGAATTCTTAGATCTGCTGCTAATTTACCTTGGGCTTTATGTTGGTATAAATCTAAATTATCCCCTTCCTCCCACCTGAGATTATTAAATATAAACGTGGTACATAGTTAAGCAGTCAGCAAGCAATTGTTTTATTTTTTGACAGGACTTCTTTTTTCTGTAGGTTTTTAGTATGCTTTGGTTTAAACCACATTTTTTTGGTTACCTAGAAGGGTGAAAATAAAAGATTTCCATTAAGACTTTGACATAATAATGGTGTTCTATTAGAAAGAACATGTTTTAGCCTCTGGAAGGAATCTTTTTTTTTTTTAACACCAGATTTTTAAGTAAATATGTGCTAACTTTAGAACAATGTAGACTTTCTAGAAAAGCAAAAAGAAGAAAAGAAATTGCGTATGATCCCTCTAGTGATTATAACCACTGTCAGTATTTTACTTGGTACTTTTCATGTAGATAAGATCCCACGAAATGTTTGTACTTTATACTTAATATATTAAACAGGAGTTGCGTAAGTTTCAAACTGTATGACTTACTTTATTTTTGTTCTTAAAAACATGTCCTCACACTGCGGAGGATTGATGTAAAAATTTTGGCTTGTTGTTAAGAAGTTACCAGTAATGTGTTTTGTGTTTTTCGTCTGTTTGTTATTGTTTTCTCCTGATGGCTCTCAGCGCCTCAAAATTAAAGTTACTGACTTAAGGCCTAAATACTATAAATGAAATTAGGAACAAACCCCCCCAACACACACAAATTCATAGTTGTTTCTTAATAGTTCTGACAATACAGGAGTATGATGCTCTAGTTTTTTTGTAACGGGGTGGGCCATATTAGATCTGTTATCTGGTAAAATTTATATTTTAATATGGATTATTATAGATACAGATTCGGTAACTTGTCTTTGTAGCTGTCATTTTTGCCTTTCTTCCCCTCTACCCGATAGGGCAGATTGGGGGCCTGTGGGTAGTAAGAAATTGCTAAATATAGAAAGGCTTCATTAATGGAAACATTGAGCAAAAGAGAAGGATGCCTTATTCATAAAAGAAACTGGTCCATGCAACTACAATTTGAATAACCGTGGAATATAATACAAATCTGTTTAACCTCACAAAAATTCTTAACATGAACTCTTGTTGACTCAAGAGATGGATTTGAGGGAGTTACAGAGACAGAAGCCTGCCCATGCAGTCGCCATGGTGTCTCTTGGCAAATTAGAAATACGTGCCTCTGCTCTACGAAGCCCCAGCCGAAGGAACATGGCAAGGCTAACGTGAACATAACTTGATTTCGGCTAGTTGTTATTCCAGTGGGCAAGCATCCTTGTGCAGGGCACCATCTGGACAATCATTTACAGTCCTGGCACTATTTATAGGTCCAGACAAAAAGGTGATTTTGATGTTAAAATAAAACTGTCTTGCCTGAGATAGCCTGGACAGGAGTGATTTATTATTTATGATAAATAAAACTTTCTTGAAAATTTGTTCTCCAGTTTTGAATAACGATGTCCTTTCAGGGTTTAGCCTGGCCTCTTGTTCTGCCAGTCTACTTTGTGTTTTTAGCTTATGACACTATTATCCAACATCTATAGATAACTATAAAGATCTGGTTTAAGCACAGGAGCAAGAGGACTTTTGATAAGACCACCATGCTAAACCAGGGGGGTTTCAAATGTCAGTGTCTATGAGACCAGGCGAACCCTTTGAAAGGACAAGCTACAAAAACTGGAAGACCAGCTGAATAATGTAGCCCTTGCTATTGGGAATTTCGCACAGTGGGTGGTGATTTATTATTATTTTTTCAAGTAATGATGAAATAAAGTGGGATTTTCCTTGTTGATAATTTTGAGCTGTGAATGTTTTGGTAAAGAGAGCGTTTCTGTGTCCTTCAGATTAGGGTCATTCTAGATCTTAACAGTGACTGTTAATCAGAATGCCTTCCGCTATGTTCCAGTTTTAAGATGATGCACTTTATCTGATTTGACTCTTGACCAAGGTCCCTGCGCTTGGGCTGGAAGTCGCTCTTGAGTTTTACTTCCCGTATGTCCCTTCTGTATTTTTTCCCCTAGATTTCTCTTCCTACTCTTGATAAAGAAGGGCTTTGCTTCTCGCATCCATCATGTCCTCCCCCCGAGGTTTCTCGGGCTTCTCTTCATCTGTTCTGTCTTCTGGCATCATCTTTTGTGAATCTTGTTCTTGCTTCTTTTTCATTCTTCTCCTGAAGGGCTTTTTGTGGTTTATATACATACACCCAATTTTGACTTCAGTTCTTTTTTTTTTTTTAATTAAAAAATGTTATGGTTAAATCTTTACCCTGATTTACCTTTCTTAAACAAAAATGCATCGAGGGTAAAGATGTATGCACCTCGGAACTGCAGAGCAACACGGGAGTGCGTGTCTCACAGGCACAAGGGTAAGTGTTGTGCTTGATTCATCAGCCCTGAAGGTGGTAAGGTAAGTTGTTCCTTGAAGGTCTGTATGGATTGTTGTGATGTGTGGTCGCTTTCTCACTGCTTGGTTGCCTGCACACCGTATTCTGATTTCTTTTGGTGAAGAGAACATAGCACGGCGGTTAGAGGGCACACTTTGTTATGAAACAGACTTTTTTCCCAGATGCTGACATCGTCACTTTGTGTAACTTTGGACAAATTACGCATCTCTATTCTTCTGTTTCCTCATTTTAAAATGATGAAACCATACATAACATTTACAGTTTCATAGATAAAGAGAGTCTGACATAAGAGGTCAAGCTTCCTGTTTTGCAGATGTGTAAACTAAGGTATCCAATCCTGAAATGACTGGCTAACCAAGGGATAGCAAAGAGTCAGAGCTGTTGCTCACTGTTCTTGCATATTCTTTCTATAACAACAGAGAGTAATGTTAGTTTTCTTTTGAAAACACAGTGAAAAGAGACAAGGAATTAATAAAACAAAGCCCCAGGGCCATGCTTCTTAGTTGCCTTAGGGCCACCAGGGCAATCTTGCACCCGTCCCCTTCCTGAAGACAAGCTAGATCAATTATCAGAGCCGAGCAGGGTGCTTGTTGCTGGTAGCAGACTTTATCCTTTTGTTTCTTGCTTCATAGAAACTGAAGCTCCCTGGGCTCTTGTTTCTGAAAATCCAACTTGTGTGAAGACAATGGTAATTAGGAGCTTGTTCGCCCACCACCCAAACTTTCTTAAGCCAGCATCAGCTTATCTGTGAGGATTGGTTACATTTTCATTTTCTGTAAATTAGAGACAAGCATTATTTTGGGAGTTTTTTTTTTTCCCCCAGCTGAATAGCAAGGGTATGCATGACTTTAGAAGTGGTTTTCCTTGGCATTAACCGACATGTGCAAAAGGCTCTAATAAAGTCAACAAATAACTTTGTAATCTACTAGGTTTTTGGAAGTCGAGATGCAAGTAAGTCATGGGCCAGAAGTGATTCTTTGAGTGCTTGGATATTAAAAGATTTTCTCCTCAGGGCTGGAACTCTGGCTGGTGATACACTTTATTAGAATCAGCTTACTGAGGCTGGTTTGCCACCTCTTCTCTGGGGAAGCTACTTTGCCTTCTTGATTTTCTATCCCTCTTTCTCTCGCTGGCTCTCACTCACTCACTCACGCACACACCAGAATCAGGATACGTTACCTGAAAATAGTTCAGAGTATTTGAATCTAGGACAGATAGGACAGGCTCAGGAAATCCAAGATGCCTTTCAAGCCCTGGAAGACTTCTAGCAGAAGATTTTTATCCTTTTGTTTCTTGCTTCATAGATTGAAATTCCCTGAACAAAACTGATTTCTTTTGCTTCTGAAAATCAAGTTTGAGGAGACCTTCCTAAGTCTTGTCCTACCCTTTGTCTTCAGGTACCAACCTGTGTATGTAAATGTGTGTGTGTGTGTGTTTAAAAAGATTAGCACTTGCCTTATTCAGAGAAAATACAAGTACTTTAAAAATATTTGAGTACCTGCTATGGGCCGCACTTAATGCCAGATGCTGAGTGTACAATGAACACTGGATTTTTTTTCTTTCTTTCTACCATACTCTACCCTTGGTCAATTTGGGGGGATAATACATTCTCATCTTCTCAGGACAAAATAACCCAGCTCAGCGTCTTTAAAAAGAAAAAGACAGGAAGGAAGGAAGGAAGAAAAGAAAGAAAGAGAGAGAGAGAGAGAGAAAGGAAGGAAGGAAGGGAAGGAAGGGAAGGAAGGAAAGAAGGAAGGAAATTTCTACCCGTCAGTCCAGGCTGTCCTGCTCGGCTTTTAGGAGAAAAAGCTGCAGTTCTCTAAGGCATTCTCTTCTTTTCCTGGGGTGCCAGAAACTTTCTTACTAGACCCCACCTTCATCTCACCCCAAGCAGGCTCTGAGGGCTTCTGCAGACCAAAGATGGCAAAACCAAAAACAGTGTTCTCTCGTTTAGAAAACTGGTCTTTTGTGTAAATCCGTTAGATGGTCAAAGAGAATGTATATGAATTTGTTGTGTTTCTACAACAGGTTTTACCAACTGGAGGAGGTTTTCCCAAATAAGCCATAGATAATTTGTTCTTTGAATTCGTATTACAAGCTTACAGTCTTTTTCTTCCACAGAAACAATTGTTTTTAATTGAGAAGAAATGAACTAGGACTTCAGATCACGTGTGTTCTGCTTTCTTTGTTTTTGTGTGCAGTATAAAAATGTAATCTCATTTGGCATTTTAGAAAGCAAACCATTAACTTTGCTTATGTTAGGAAAGCCTTGACTTAGCTGACAAATCTAATTTGTTATAAGAAATCCTTGGTTCATTTTAGAATGATGTTTAGATTCCTCTTAGAAGACTATGGTGCAATTTAGCTCTGCTTAGTATGGTATGGGTCCATGGAGAAAGAACCAAGTGGAGCAAATTGAACAGACTTTCTTGGACACCTTTTCTTTTAATGCCCTTCCCAGGGCTCTGGTCCACTGTGCTCTTCTAAATACTATTATTTACTTTACAATTTTCTTTCCTGAACCATTTTAGAGTAAGTTGCCAATATGATGGTCCATCACCCCTGAATGCTTTAGTGTTTATTTTCTGCAAACAGGGACACTCTCTAATATACACATGATACAACCATCAAAGTCAGGAATAAGCATTACCGTCCTCTACTCTGCCAATCCCATTCAAGTTTTGCAGATTGTTCCGCTAATGTCCTTTACTTTTATATACAAAAGGATTCTGTCTAAAATCATGTAGCATTTGGTCCTCATGTCTCTTTAGTCTCTTCCAACCGAGAATAGTTCCTTGGTCTTTTCTTGGCTTTCACGAACTGGAAATTTTTGAAGATTTCAGGCCATTTAGTAGATGGCCCTCAATATGGGTTCGTGTGCTATTTCCTCATGACCAGATTCAGGTTATGCACCTCTGGCAGGAATATTACAGAAGTGATGCTGGGCTCATCTCAGCACACTCACACGTGATCATGATTTCTGTCGTCCCATACCATGACTACTGTTACGTGACTCTGATCACTTGATTCAGATGGTGTCTGCTAGGCTTCTCCACTGTAAATTACTTTTTTTCCCCCTCTTTTGTTAGTATTTTATTGGGAGGTAATTTGAGAAAATGTAAATATCCCATTCCTCCTTAAATTTAAGTTTATCCTTATATTTATTATATCACCATGGACTCATGGATATGTTTTTTTTTTCAGTGAGTTATAATCCATTACTATCACCATTTATCTTCTTGCTGAAATTGTCCTCATTTGGTTGGTGGGAGCCTCTTTCATCTGGTTTCTGTGTCTTTTTGACGTGGTCTGATCCATCTTTGCATACTTCCTGACTTTCTGCTACAAGATGTTGTCCCAGGCTCATTTGGTAGTTTCCTTGTCCCTGGATTTAGCCATTTCTTGAAGGAGCAGCCCCTTTTTTAGTAGCTCTGAGCCTCTGAGTGGATGCCTCTCCTCGCATCACTGTCCTCTCCTCCCCTGCTGTTGCCTCCTTTGCTTGGTCCCACCGAATAGCTCCTGGACTGTATTATTCAGGAAGAGGAAGGACACATTTTGTTCAGATGTCATCACTCATGTTAGCTCTGTGTGCATGGGGACTATAACATTTGATCTGGCATCCCTGAATGCCTACTACATAGTAAATGCTCAATAAGTGAATAAATTCATTCAAAGACAAATTCTGCATCTGTTAACTCTGCATTTGTTAGGAGTTGGTCATTATTCCAGGTGCCAGGGGTTGGGGTGGAGGGACACAACAGTGAACCAAATTTAAAAAAGCAAAAGAAAAAGCGTACATTTGTCGGAGTCCTGTGAAGGGAAATAGTTCTTGGTGAAGGATGGAAATAATTTTGTAAGGCAGCCGTTTCCCCAAGTGTGTTCATTTATATTAATATGTAGTAAATGCAAAAAAGGTTTTGACTTTGCACTTTTTAAACTGTAGTTCTTATTAAAGTGCATAGACGAAATGTGTCACAGATTTTTTTAGCCTTAGTAATTCCTTTTCTTGTATTACTATAGCTCTGCTTTTTCCCCTACCCTGAAGAGAGCTGGTGCCTTGCATATAGCTAACTCAGCTTTCAAATGCAAAATGGAAATCCTAGTAATGTAGAAATGTTATATTCATTAGCTCCTCTCTGTAGTTTGTTAGTTTTTTACTTTTGGCCAGAGATACTACCAGCAAGAAAAGTGAATTTTCTCATTATGCTTTTGGTAATAAGTAACAGAATGTAGAAACAATGAGAATAGATCATAAACTCCTTTCTATTAATAGAATTAATCATCTATGTTATTTCTTTTAACTCCTGTGGGTAGGACCATAATACATAGCATGTAATCAAACTCTTTTTGTATTATAAAATTATTCAAGCATTTATTCACTCAAACGTATTTTATTGCCTATTCTTTGCTGAGTGCCTACCTCACAGGACTCTTAAGGGATTCAGTGAGACCATGTGTATGCTTTGCTCAAAGTAACTAGTAAGTGTCCACCGAATCTGAATCTGAATTTCCCTTATTAACCTATAGGATTCTGACTTCAGGTATAAGTTGTTCTTAAAATAAAAATGTTATGTTATAATTGATAGATGAGGATTATATGTATTTTATAGATAAATTATAAAACACACACCATAAACTCACCATTCAACTTAAGAATGAGAATTAGAACATGAATACCATTCAGACTACCTATACACACCTCCCCAGTCCATCAGTTTGTCTTCGCCAGGTGTAACTGCGCTCCTGAATTTTCTTGAGCTTTTAAATGTAGTTTTAATACAAATGTATGTATTCTTCTGTTTATTCAGCTTTGCTTATTTTTGGTCTTTATGAAGATGTTATAATATTGTATGTAATTTTCTGTGACTTGCTTTATTTTCTCAGCACTGGGTCATGTTTGCCCTTGGTATTGCATACTGCTGATTGCATTGCTGCATAATAGTCCATGCAGTATGATCTGTGTATCTATTTTCTTGTTACCTAGGTATCTAGATTACGCCTTTTAATTTTGTTTTATTTTTGCTGCTGTGACTAATACAGTTATGAACCTTCTTGGGCACATCTCCAGTACCCACATACTGGAGTTTCTCTAGGGCAGTGGATTTCAAACCTCTATGACTGTGACTCATAGTGAGAAAATTTGTTTTCCGTAATAACCAAGTACCCACTTACATAAATATACATAGATAAACGAGACAAAAATGTTGCTAATCAGTGCCTCCTTTTACTATGGGGGACTCAATCTGTTTTATTTTGTACTAGTTGACTTGTAAATAGCGATGCAGTCCTTTCTGTTGCTTTCCAGTCTCACTAAAAGGTTCTGTTGGAATAACACTGCTCTGAGTCAGTGGTTCAAACTGTAGGGCCCATGAGAATCACCTGGAGAGTCTGTAAGTGTGAGGACTCTTGGGCCCCGCTGCCTGGATTCCTATTTGGTAGGTCTGGGCTGGAGTTTAAAAATCTGAATTTCTAACAAGCGTCCAGGTAATACTGATGTTGCTGGCCTGCTGACCACATTTGAGAAATACTGCTATAGAATATATACCAATGAATGAAATTCTGAGTCATAGAGCATTCACATATTTAGCTTTTTATTATTTTACATAGTATTTGCAACAATTTAGAGTTCTATATCTGTATGTGTAAAGAGGTCTTTTCTAGGTAGACATGTTCACCTATGCCTATTTAGTAGCTATTAAAGTATCTTCTTGTTATCTTATTTTGTATTTCAGTAATTAGTAATGAGGCTGAGCATACATTTCAGTGGCCATTCATGTTTCTTTCCCTCTGAAATGTTTGTTCATGTCTTCTGCTTATTTTTCTATTAATTTATTGGAGGTCTTTTTATATTCTGGAACTATGAATACACTGTTGGTTACACTTACTGTAGATATCTTTTCCTTTTTGCCCATTTAGTGGCTTTTTAAATTCCTTTATGGTATCTTCTGATAGAAATTCTTAAATTTTAGTGTGGTCAGATTTTTTATGGCTAGTTCTTTTTGTGTCCTATTAATATGTTCTATACCCCATGGTCATATAGATAATCTCATATATTTTTTTCCAACACATTTGAGAAGTTTTGCCTCACATTTAAATATTTTCAAACATCTGGAATTGATTTCATGTGTTGGTATGAGGTAAGAGTCTAATTTAAATTTTTTCCTATAGAGAAAATCAGTCCCAGCACATTTTATTAAGTTGTCTGTACTTTACTCAATGATCTATAGTGCCTACCCTGTCAAACATCAGATTTTCATACACTTGTGAATCTGCTGGGGGTATGTGGTGCAGCTCTGTTGCACTGGTCAGTTTGTTTATCTCTGCGGCAGACCACAGTATTGTAATTGCTCTGGTTTTATAATCTCTCTTTGACATAACAACATCTATTACATCATTCCTTGTTCTTCATATACATTTTAGAATTAGTTTAAGTTCTTTGAAAAACTATGTTAAGATTTGGATTGAAATTACATTGACTCTGTAGGTAATGAGTATTTTTATCCCTGAATACCTAACGTCTTTATCAGTTTAAATGTTGTTATCATTCTTTAAATATTGTTGAAGTGTTAAGATATTTCTGATAAAAGTCTAGCTAGTTTTACGGTTTGTTTATTCCTACGTATTTTTTTTATTGCTGTTATAAATAGAGTACTAAATGTTTCCTGTTTGTTACTGTTGTGTAAATATGCAGTTAGTTTATCTTTGCATACTTCTAACTATCTTACTGAACTTAATTCCAGTAATTTTTCTGTGTAACTCCTTTTGTTTTTCTATGTGGACCATCATGTCATGTGAATAATGACATATGTCTCTCATATTTTCAATTTTCATTTTCCCCCTGCCTTTTGTGGTCCTGTGTCAGTAGGATTACCAGTAAAATACTAGGTATAAATGTTCCCAATTTCAAAAGAAATGATTCTAACAACTGACCATTTAGAATGTTGTTTGCATGAGAATTTAGTAGCTACCTTTTATCAAGTTAAGAAATTTATCTCCTAGTGCTGGTTTAAGTGTGTTGTTTCCTTTTTTAAAAAAAAATTGTACGTGGATTTTATCAGACAACTTTTCAGCATCTCTTGAGGTGAGCAGATGATTTTGTTCTCCTTTAATCTGTTAATGTGGTACTTGACAAGAATTTTTGTCATGCTAAACTACTCTTGAATTCTTGAGTTAAAACCAATTTGGTCTTGCTCTATTATGTACCCCCCCTAGTGGATTAATTATGCTAATACTTTATTTAAAAACTTTGGATTCATGTTCTTGAGTTACATTGCTTGTATGTTTCTTTCTTTTACTATTCTTGGCAAGTTTCGTGCTTGATAATATTCACGACATAAAGTGAGAAATGTTTTCTCTTTTTGATCTTTTGGAAGAGTTTCTATCAGTTTGAAGTGTTCTTTTCCTAGAACTTGGTTGTAAAACCTTGTGAGCCTGATACATTCTTTGTAGGAAGATTTTAAACTACTTACTTGATTTTAATGAAGGATTATTCTTGATTTTTATTTCGTTTGGGGTCAGTTTTAGTAAGAGGACTGGATTTTTATTAGTTCTTTTCAAAGTTTCTTATCATATTTGTTGAATTCTTTAAGAGTTTTTTAAAAAGTCTTTACACTCTTCCTTTTGCATGAGTTAATTATACAAAATTCTGTCATTTTTTAATCAAATATAAGCATTAAATCTAAGATTTTTCCTCTAAGTACTGCTTTAACTAGATTCCACAAATATTAATGTGTAATATCTCCTTTATTATTCAATATGATGAATTTGAAATTTTTTTCATTTTAATTCCTCTTTTACCTGGGATTTATTTAGAAGTATGTCTTTACAATTCCAAATGTGTGGAGGTTTTTTAAAATTAAAAAAATTTTTTTTTTACTTTTAGCTTCATTGCATTACCATAATTTCTTCTTGAATTCACTTTCCTTCTTCCTGAAGTGAGTCCTGGTGAAGTTCTTTTAAATGAAAGTTTCCTCTCAATTTTTGGTAATCTATAAAAGTTTTGATTACTGTCTATGTTATGAAAAGTGGTTTTGCTGATTATTCTAGATAGAAGTTAAATTTCAGTGCTTTGAAAATACTTCTTTTCTTTTTTCTCATTTATTTTATTGCTTTATTGCTGGCAGTTAGTACGAATCAATGAATATTGATCCCCAAAGAAGAACTCAGTTATTCATCAGATTACTGGTCCACAGAGAGTGAACAGAGTTGAACCAACTGATTGCTGGGAGGATAAACTGGACTCAATCCTGCTTCTTGGGAAATGAAGCCATAGCCGGCTGATACGTAGCATATGCTGTTCCACCAACTGTAAGAATCATGGTGGCCTGTAAAAGAAGGCATCAGCTATCCCACCCTTTTGATGCGCTGAAATTCCATTATCCTCCTGTAGTAGCTTTTGTTTCTCTGGAACTTTATTTTCAAACTGCCTTCGTCAAGCAGTACTTATGCCTCTGGGCAATCTGACAAAGGGCCAACAGATTCCACAGCATCTTGGCTCAGTAATTGTCAACCAACAGCAACAACTCCTTTTGTTTTTTTGAATTCTAATGTCAGTTTAACTCAGGGTTATGCCAGTAGAAGTACAGGAACTCCCTCTATGAAGGAAAAATTCCTGATTTCTAAGTGTTTGCTTATTTCTATGGTGTAAATATTTTCTTACCACGTTATGTCAGTTACTGTAGAGCTGAGAAGAGATATGCAGTAACACACAATTATGAAGTATTTCCACCATCCTGATACAGTAGACACCAATAATTACCTCACGAGCACAGATAATAATAGTATGTAGCAAAATAATTAGGGAGTGATGAATTTTGATTATCTGTTACCTCTGCTTTTAATATTTTTCTACCTGTATTTTTAAATAATTTAATATTTAGTAATGGCCTTGCTTAAAAATTGTTCACAAAATTTCCAAAAATTTAGTAATTGGCTCTTGTGAGTCTGTAGTAGACAGTTACAGCGTACCACTTTTGCTCTTTTACAGTGGGTGAACTCTTGTGAGCCTTGGTTACTGCTTTTACAATATTTTTGTCTTCGTGTTCTTCATTTTCAGTACAATGTGTCTAGGAGTAAATTCCTTTTAATTTATGGATCTATCATTGTTTTTATATTGTCCTTTTTTCTATGGGTTCATGACTTTTATTTTGGAAAATTATCGGCCATTGTATAACCTGTATTCTTCATTTTTTTCTGATTCTCTGATTAGATAGTTGTTACTTTTATTCTGTCCTCCATGTCTCTTAATAGCTTTTGTATTTTTCATTTTCTTGTGTCTTTGTGTGCATTCTGGCAGTTTGTTCAGATCTGTTTTCCAGCTTATTAATTCTTTTCAGTCATGCTTAATCTGCATTTCAATCCATTGAGATATTAATTCCACTAGTGATTTTTTCCCCCTCCATTTCTTAAAGCCTTGTTTCTTTTCAGTGGCCTGGTCATTCTTTCTTATCTCTTATTGCTTGGACACTTTTTGGATTCCAACTTGTTTCCTTTCCACACCTTGTATGTCATCATTTTATATTCTGCATGTGATGATTCCAGTATCTGAACTCCCTTAATGCCCTTTTACAGACTCACAGATTATGGTGGCTTATTTCTTTGTGATTAGGGATATTTTTAAATTGTGAGTTCATATTTGATTTAGTTGAACTTCAGGAATCCTAAGGCCTGAATTCAGAGTACAGCAGATTTGTAGGCACTTCTGGATTTCTGAGAGACTCTGTGGTTCAGGTCTTTAAATATGCTATAGGCCGCAGGTTTAGTCTTTAGTGGACCTGTGAGTGCCCTTTGGGCAACCTCACCCCTCATGCTTGACTGTAGCTCACAGTTCACATTATAACTCTTTCCATCTCCCCTTTTATCTTTCTCTCTATGTCTCTTTTATATACCCATGACTCCTGACATTTTATTTTTTTATAAGCCCCCCAATGAAGAGTTTTTAACTGTCTAGTATCTAGTTGTATTACAGTGAGGGTTCCTGAAGAGCCCACTATATTGCCCAAATTAGAAGGTTTTTTTTTTTTTCCCACTGAAACCATAGTATGTCTAGCAGTTTCAGCATTGCTCTTTGCATTGTTGGAGACTCAATAAGCATGAATTGAATAACTGTTGAGAGAAGGTGCCGAGACAGCATAACCCTGATTATATTTTCCCATTGTTTAATTGTGTCTCTCTTTGGTTTTTTATTTATGCATTAGATTTATTGAATTTTTATGCACAGGCACCAGTTTTCATCTTATACTTCCAGCTACTCCTCTGTGATTAGTATTATACATTATACATTGAAGACTGACTACTGTTTGTGAGTAACAGTTATCAAGGCTCATTGTCAGAACTCCAGCTAGCACTAAAAGAGAAGACTAGAATGATCTGGCCAATATGTTTTAAAGCTTGTTTAAGAAAACAGAAATTGTACAAAGCTAAATATACGTAAACCTAGAAAGAGAAGTGACATAATTATTACTTTGAGTTTCTAGTTTCAAACCACAAAAGTAAACAGAAGTTTGCTTGAAACTGCAAAGTCTTCTAAATATAGTTTCCTGTTAACAGTGCCTAATTATAATTTAGAGTTTAAGCCATAGCAAGTCAAGAAGTGGTACATAAATAGGATCATTTTAAATGAGATTGGATTCTGAAACAAAAGTATTTTATAGTACATAGAACATAGCTGAAACTAGTCATTTTAGAAGGGAAGGCATTTTAAAATTTGTCTACTTCGATTATCATTTTGTGAAATATTGAATAGTCTTGCCAAATGATACTTTCTAGTTCAGTTTCATATTTACATGCAGATGCAGTATTTCAGTATATTTTTAATATGAAAACACTTAGTAGGTTTACTTTTAATGCTTTTCAACAGAAAACTAGGGAAATGATAATTCTGTTTATTTTAGAACTGAAAGAATTGTTTTTTTAGTTTCCATTTCTCAGTTGTGAATATGATTTATAGATTTTATTTTCTTTACCTTTTAATGGTCTTAGTACAATGAATAAAACTCAAAATGCAATCTAAATATCCTAAGCTAAATTTGTAGCTTAGAGCTTGATTGTAGCTTGCTAAAAAAAGAAAGAAAGAAAGAAAGAAAGAAAGATAACATTGAAACCACATCAGAGGGAAAACTGAATTTTTTCTTTTACAACACAGGAAGATATCAGTAACAGAGTTGAACAGCATCTCTTTTTATTTTTCTACTGCAAAATTTATTTCCTCTAAATCTCTGAAGTGTAAATGGGTATATGAAAGAGGAGAGAATATAAAGTACATTTGAAAGGTTGAAGAAATTTATATTATATCAAAATAATGCATTTACATGGTTTAAAAGAATTAACTAGCAAAGGATGATATTACCAAAACCCAAAAGTCCAATATTGTATTCTTCCCCAATCTCCTTTCCACTTTCTGGGAGGAAATGTTTTCAGTGTTTGTTTGTTTTCCTTTTCCTACTTTTTTTTAAGTTCTAGGATTACTGCCTAATGTTTCCAAACTATATACTTACGCTTCTATTTCTATATGAGAACTAAACCCATTGGCCCCGTCTCCTTTTCCTCCCAATATGACACCATTTTTAATTCTTATTTTTAGAATTCATTCTTTCTAGATATTGAACCTAGAACTTTGTTTCTTTTCCTACCAACTATGGACATTGTTTCTTGATTCTCATCTTTGTAGGCTCAGGGTATCCTGGAGTTTCTTTCCCTTCTCTGTTTGTGTTTCTACCTTCCATATTTGTCATCCAAACATTTACTTTTGCATTGTCACAGTAGCTAACATTGTTTTATGAAATACGAGTTTTCAGTTTTCTGTGCTTGTCTGTGTAGTAGTAATAATTGTGGTAGTAATTGAAACCACTTACATAGTCCACACTATGTGCCAAGCACATTGTGTTAATCATATATATTATAATACATACATATATATATACACACACATAGGGATTTTACATTTATTATACTTATTTAATCATCAAGTTGACCTTGATGGAATAGGTAATGTTATGGTCTCCATTTTACTGACAAAAAAATTTAAGTCACTTAGTAAGTGCTAGAGCTGAGTAGGTTAATTTCTCAAAAAATTGAAAGTCAGTGAATGTTGTTTACAGCTATGCCTAAAGGTTATTCACAGCTAAGGTGTGTACTATTATTATCATATTTTCTTTCTTATATAGTCATTTATTTTGTGGTTTTAAAAATTATTGTTTTTCTTTAGTGCCTCCTTGTTTTTGTGCTAAAATGTTCAAATTTCCTTGGTTTCCTAATACCTCCTATGGAGGCCTTTATAGAATTCCTCTAGATTCCCTATACAGTGACCTCCCTCAACCCACCCTCCTTGGAGTGATCATTTATTTGAGCACTATAAATTTTTGTCATTTTAAATTATGCACGGTGGCAGATTTTTACATTGATTTTGAAAACACTGAATTATGAGAGAAGTGTATCATAGTTTCGTGATGCTCTTTAAAAGAATTAAAGGTAACGTGTTCTGCAGGAAAGTTATAGGAAAGGTTGATTTTCTAATATCACATAAGCCCTCTGAACACAATTATTTTAATGTTTGTCAAGTTTGAAATATTTACTTGGTAACAAAAGACTCGAAGTTTAAGCCACTTGAAACATACACAGGAAGAGCCTATAATTTCAAAATTCGTTATTTGCCACCTACCCGAAAGTATTATGTTGTACCCCCTCTACTGGAACTAAATAGAACTTCCTGATACAGTTATGCCTAGACGGCAGGCAGGTTCAGTGTTGTTCTTTTAAAGCCGTTGAGTCTGTCCCCCTTTCTTCCCATCCTTTGTTCATTCTCAGCTTAGGTTATGTTGACAAGATTAACAGTTGCTTTGAAACCAGCCGACCTTCTGAAAGTCAGTGGAAGTATAGTGGTTGAGCGCACGCGCATTGAAGCCAGACTCCCTGGGCTTGAATGGCTGTTCTGCCACTAATTATGTGTGTGTCTTTGGGCACATAGGGTTCTGTGCCTCAGTCTCTTCACTTTGAAATTGGACTGTGAAATAAAAGCTGCTTCTTAAGATAGTTGAGTTAATAATTATAAAACGCCTACATCAGTATCTGGACCAGTTAGTGTTCAATGAGCTGTTACCGCTGCCGCCGCCACCGCCATCACCATCACCACCGCTGTCGCCACCGCCGTCGCCACCGCCATCCCACAGTGCGGCAGTGCTCTAAGCAGCCTTTCTTTTTTCACTTCTACCCACTCCAGCCTCTCTACCACATTGCTACTAGATGATCTCCCTAAAATGAATAATTATTAATATTGACTTCTTCGTTAAAGTCCTCAAATGGATCTCCTTTGCTTCGCCGATGTAACCTGTTGTTACAGGCCAGTCTGTCTCTATAACGACTTGGCAGAACTCCTAGCCTGGCATGGTTGTTTAGAGTCTCCTTGAATGATCAGCATCATCTTTTGATCCTCTTTCATGTTACTTGTTGGTTCATGCTTAACTGATAGAATGGTTGCTGCATCTTTTGTTGTTTCTGCAAAATCCAAACTTACCTGTATTTCTATATCTTTGTTGGTTGATTATTATTTAGATCCAGGCAAACTGAGGAATTTAAGATGATTTCTTCATTTCCCTAAAACTGACTGCTGCCCCTCCCTGGTCAGGTCTAGAAATGGCTTTTTTTCCTCCTGAGCTGTGGAGGTATATTGTAGAGTTCTCTCAATTTCCTGGTGGAGTGTCACCTTCAAGAATGGCACATTATTTAAAAAATCAAAACAAGTAAAACATTCCAAAGCATTGTGTGCAATAATGGCAGGCTCCCCCCCCCCTTTCTTGTGTGTGTAAATATTTCACGTTCTTTTTATGTACAAGCCATTTAGATTGTTACTGAATGAAAGATCTTCTTACTGTTCTCAAATGTCATTTCTTTTCCATTCGTGGAGTGTTTTTTCAATCACCTGTCCATTGACTGATACATGTTAAATTTGGGGCCTTGTTGTCTCTGTTTAGCTTTGATTTTTAAATAAGTTTTGATTTTTTAAAAAAAATTAGTTTCTATCATTTGTTGTCGAAATGTTTTCTGCTTCACAATCTTACTGTGTTAGAATCATTTTAAATAAAACATACAATGTAAAAGTCAAATCGTGTTAAAAGCCTAGAAAAATCATCAGCGGTACATTTGCTCCACGCCTTCCATGAACTCTCTCTCACAACCATTTTGAACTGCTTCACTGTTTCTTTCAGTATTTGCCTACCTATTTTGAAGTATTAATAAATTGCTATCCCCTCAGGAATTTTATTCCTGTTACGATAGATCGTGATTTTAAGTTTAAGAAATTTTAAATTCAAGAAACTTGATCTCTCTTAGTTGATTTTAAAAAGTAGATTATAGATCTCCTTTAAATCAGAATTAACTTGATAAATTTCTCTTTAGACTTTGATCCATGAATATACATCTAAGGCATTTTAATTCATAAGTGGTGATGAAATTTATTTTGTTTACTTTCTTTATGTTTGGTGTTAGATTTGTGGATCTTTTCCTAGTTTCTCAGAGTGAGTACTAGATGTGTTTTTTATTCCTGGTTTCTCTCCTCTCTCTTCCTCTTCTTTTTAAAATAATAAATGTGGTAAAGACAATACATTTTCTTTTGAGCATATGTTTTGCTGTGCCCTAGAGTTTTTATATGAAATGGTCTTTTCATTATTTTCATTTGACTGATTTCTCTTGTCTATATTTTCCTAATTTTATTAGAGTATGATCAACCAATATAATCTATTCAGATATTTTAACAGATTATTTTACTTATAATACCTTTATGATCGATTTTTGTCAGTGATTCATGGCCGCATACAAAATTGTAAGCTTTATTCAAGAGATAGAAAGTTTTATATATAATTAAATCGAATTTGTGGGTTGTATTACTCAATTTCACTAAGTCTATATTCATTTCACTTTATTAGATCTGTCCATTTCTGACAAAGATGTATTGATTTCTCGTTTCAGTGAAATATTTTCAAGTTTTAAAAAAACATATTCAACACATTTTGCTTTATATAACTTAGCATTTAAATTGCTTATGCTGTTGGGTTGTCATAACCTCGAATTTAACATTGTGTGATTTTAATATAACACTGCTTTCTTTTGGGGACACTGAGCTGGTATTTCTTGACTTGTCCCTTTATTTTAAGCTTTTCTCAGTCATTCAACGTTAAGTGTTTCTTACAAACCATCTGTATATGACCTTTGTCTTTTTAACCCCATCTAACTGTATATCTTTTAGTAGAAGAATTTAACTTTCTTTTAAATTCTGAGTGATGCTTGATTTTGTTACTTTTCACCTAATTGATTATTTATATTTGTAACTTTTAAAATTTTTCTTCATTTGGTTTATATTTTAAGTTGATATTCATTTCCCAGTTTCCCCTTATTTATGTGTCGGTTATTCTGTGCTTTTCCATTTCATTATTGGCCACCTTCCCTTTCAGTTGCTCATAAATCCAGGTTTTTTTCTCCTACTTTAACATGAGAAATGATACCAATGTTTCCTCTCACCTTCACATGCTGATCCTTCCCTTTAGTGTTCCTAAATTTCTATGCAGGTAATTTAATTTTTAGGTCCAGATTTTGGTTAGACTTTTCGGTGTCAGGAATTCATATTGAACACTTATGTTACATATTCCGTATAGTTTATTATCCATTTAGATTTAATTCTGTATGGAAGGCAAAGCACATTCCTACACATGAATGGATTCATTTCTGATTCAGTTATAGTTCCATTAGAATTCCATCCCAAGTCCTTTCCTTAGGTGGAACAGTGGCAATGTGATTTTTGAATCCTTAAATTTTGGTAAATGCTTTGTTCCCACTGAAGGATGTTTTCTTCTGGCTGTCTAGCTGTTACTGTCTTTTCTTCTCATTTCCAGTGTCACAAATGAGAAGTCCAATGTTAATTTGATTATTTTTTAATATTAAGTAATTGTTCTTTTTGGTGATTTGTAAGGTTTTCTTTTTAGCCTTAAAGTTTAGGAATTTTAGTGTGATGTTCCTGAACATGTGCCTTTTCCCTCATTAGTCCTGGCTAGGTCTTGTAGAGCCCTGTAAGTTTACAATTCAGTCTTTCCCTACTTCAGGAAAATTGTCTTTCATATTACTTTAACTATTGCCTCTCTTCTATCTTTTCCTTTTCCCTCTTCTGCACACTCTTTGGAAACTCTTCTTATGGTTGGTATGTTAGTTAAGTTGCCTTAACCTGTTCTTCGAGTCTTTGTTGTTTTTCCGTTATGATTTTCCTCCCTTTGTATTTTCAGTTTATGCCGTGAGATGTCTTCCAGTTGGTCCTTCATTCATTCAAATTGACCAGTTAGAGTCCATCTTCTCCTTTAATTTACCTACTGAGTTATTCATCTTGAAAATTTTACTTTTTAAATTTATTTGGAGTTATTAAAAACTGTAGAAATTATTTTTTGCTCTCCACTTGACTCTTCTTAGGTAGTCATACTATTTTTGACTTCAATATTTCATCTCTATCCTTCAAGAGATCTGTTAGGTCTGCCCTCTCCCACTCTCTCTTACCATTAGGCATGCCATTTATATGTGTGTTGGGGTTCAGGTCAAGCTGCTAGGGGATCTTAGGTTGTTTTAATCCTGTAAGGGATGGAAGGTACTGGCATGTCAGCCTTCACCGTAGCAGCAGGCATGTTGTGTGTTTCATGTGTACTTGGAGGACTCTGTCTTCCTTCTGGTCTTCTTGCATTCCCAGCCTCAAGAGTAGAGGAGACTACCCTCTCCTTCCTCTTGAGTGCCCCCTGAGCACCTTTGGGGCCAGGGAGATTGGCCACATTTGTGCAGTTATCTATGTGTCAAACTCTCTTGGGTCTTGCTTGGAGCCCTACACCAGTTGTCTCTCAAGATGCTTATAATCCCATGGCCACATTCTTCAGGCCCCACTCACTACCTGCCATCCCCGGGAGCTGACCAGTTCAAGGGGGATGAGTGGGTTGGATTTGGGATTGAGGTGGGAGAAGGTAAGTCAAATCCAAGATTCTTTCTCTCCTCAGAATCCTTTTATATTTTATTCTTAGCCTCAGTTGGGATTTTACCCCTCTGTGCCATTTTCATGTGTTTAATGGCATTACAGACAAAATTTCTATTTTGAAAGGCTATGACTCATGGTTTTCCCCATGTCTTCCTATGCATAAGATCTTGGACAATACTAGTTTTTAGAAAGTGTCCTTTTAAGATGCACTTTGGATGCGTATAAAGAGTATACTGGTCTGAGATAAATAAAACTCTCCTGAGAGAGTTTATCTGTCCATATGCAAATTTTATTGAACAAGATGTAAATTATCTGAATATTTTACACAACACAGAAGCCAGTCAGAGTAGGACAGAGACGAAATAGGTAGATGAAGAAACAGGAGCTGGAGAAAGAATCATCCTTGGGTTACCAGTGATGCTAGGAAGAAGACAGGGAGATAACATGGAAATTGAAAGTCACATATAATCATTTTTATCTTGGCCAACAGTTGCAACCTGTTCTGTTAAGCCATCTACTGGACTTACTGACAAGTAGTATTTGAAGAAATTATAAACTAAAGGGACCCATTCTGTTCCAGAAAATTAAAATAGGAAAGCATTCAGTAGACTCTCAGTGGATGAAAGAAAATACTGTACGCTATATTGACAGGTTGTAAAGTTAGTACAAGTCTATGTATATTTATGTTTAAACAGTCGTCTGTCTTAAATATTTGAGATTTGAATTATGCACACGTGCTCTTCCTAATACTGATATTCAGTTTATCCTAATCAGCCTCAGGCAAAGAGAATTTGAATTATACAACATGGGTAAGCTTCACATTGAATGGCAATTAGTCTGTGCTGTTTAGTGGCACTTAATACTGAGGTTAATGGTTAAGTAAAAATATTTAAAAAGCCCGTGACTTGATTCCCAGTATATATGGGATAGGTAGGCTGAGAATCAGTAAAAGATTTTATTCTGTGTCAGTAACAATTTAATTCCTGACTTTGTGTCTAAGCCTCTGTTTTACATTTATTACATGTGTGAATATGGAGTCAGGTGACATCCATTTGAACTTCGCCATTTATCACAGGCCCAGGCCAAAGAAAATGTAGCCCTCTAGAACAGAATCCATTCTCTAACCTTTTTGTTATTTTCTAAATTTCTATTTGTCTGGCATATTGTCATGGAATCTGTTTCTCTTCTTAATTCTGAGTTGTATTAGCTTAAAGAAAGCTTTTTGGTGAAGTGGAAGGAGCAAGAATGGTTGGGTCGCTTGCTTGTACCAAGATTTGTTGGGTGGGTGAAAAGGTGACAGTAGGCTTTTAATACTCGGACCAACATGAGGAGTAAAATGTTATAAAATTTCTGGAGTTTTGTACTTAACATCATATGTATGCAGTCGACACAAGAGCTTGAACTTTCTATGTCATATAACACTGTGTACTTTGCCTTAAGAATTCTAGTTTGTCCTACAAAAGGAGTTTAAAAATAAATCAAGAAAGGACTGCTATAGAAGTTGTTTTCTGGGGTTGGGGGAGTGCTGAAATGTTGCTATTTTTAAATGCTTAACACTAGAAAGTATGTTGGTAGGTTGAAATTTGTATATTTTTAAAAATTATATTACAAAAATATATGTAATACTCCATGAAGGTGGAGCATTTAACAGCAATGCTTGGGTGTTCTAGAGCCATAATTGGAATCCTGATTGCAAATTGCCAAAATTCAGTGGGTCGACAAACCAATTAAAAAAATCTCAAGGATATTAGATTTCAAAAATGTTCTCCCTTAATTTAGTCTGTCCATTATGCTTTATTTTGATTATTCATAGTATTGCTTAACATGCCAGGAAATGTCTTGTAATAGAATTTATAAAATACTGTCTTTTTGATAATAGGAATGTGCACTGTCTTTAGTGTTCTGTTTTAAAATCTCAGATTAAGTGGTTAACTCTTTCCTCATCATACTCAAGAGTAATTGCCAAAGACTTTTCAGTCCATTAGATGACCATTAGGTGAAATCTTTGTTCTGCTACACTTTTCTTTTCTTTTCTTTGCTGGTGGATAGGAGATGTATCCCTTAAGGGAACAAATTTAGTCAGAAGGAAAAAAGCTTTTTATCTTTATTATTATTATTATTTTATTAATTATTATTATTATTTTATTTCCTTTTGGGGTCTTGTGATTCTTTATAATAAAAAGTCATTTAAAATGTAATATGATCTGGCCTCACATTGTGACCCTTGGCTGTTTTCTACCTCCTGTTCAATCTTTGCTGTAGCTGGATGCTGCTCCCCAAATATAATCAGTACTTTAATCTCTCATTGTTTGAGTCATTCTAGTCTCTGGTCTTCAAGTATTCTTTTATCCTTCTCTTTCT
Organism: Vicugna pacos; assembly: GCF_048564905.1. Lineage (NCBI taxonomy): Eukaryota > Metazoa > Chordata > Mammalia > Artiodactyla > Camelidae > Vicugna > Vicugna pacos. Next base: position 20,638,550 of record NC_132990.1, read on the forward strand.
AGTAATTGCCTGCTTATCCTTGAGAATCTAACTGAGGTGTTAATTCTCCATAATTTTCTGAATTATTCTCTCCATCCTCCAACAGGATCAGTTACCTCTCTTCTTTGTGTTGGGATAGCCCTTTATAGGTGGCTCCGACAACAACTATGAATCACAGATGTGTCATCGTTATTAAGAGTGGGGGCCATGTGTTATCCAGCTTTGTCTCTTCTAGGACAGGCATGTAGTGAACATTTGTTGAACTGAAATGTTTAGAACGCCATGCTTGTCATGATTAAGAAGACAGCTTGCCTCATTAAATTCCCCGATCACAGTAGCCTGCACTCACTGCCCTTCGCCCACCCTGCTCCCACCTGTTCTATTGTGGCTGTCGGGTTCCATTAAAATGCACTTGGGAGCCTTCTGCAGAGGATCACTTTGCGTTGCTCCGGTGCATGGAAGCTGGCTGTGGGGTCTTCCTTGACGTTCTGTTCTGAGAGTTTCGCTTTCTTCCCGCCTTTCTGCAGGACCCTAACCGGAGCATCCATACCAGCAGCAGCAGCAGCAGCAGCAGTTGTAGCAGCAGCAGCAGCAGCAGCAGCAGCAGCAGCAGCAGTAGCAGCAGCAGCAGCAGCAGCAGCAGCAGTAGCAGCAGTAGCAGCAGCAGCAGCACCAGTTTCTCAAAGCCTCACAAATTAATGAAGGAGCACAAGGAAAAGCCTTCTAAAGACTCCCGAGAACATAAAAGTGCCTTCAAAGAACCTTCCAGGGATCACAACAAATCTTCCAAAGAATCCTCTAAGAAACCCAAAGAAAATAAACCACTGAAAGAAGAAAAAATCGTTCCGAAGATGGCCTTCAAGGAACCGAAACCCATGTCAAAAGAGCCAAAACCTGACAGTAACTTACTCACGATCACCAGTGGACAGCAAGATAAGAAGGCGCCCAGTAAAAGGCCCCCCATTTCAGATTCCGAAGAACTCTCGGCCAAAAAGAGGAAAAAGAGTAGCTCAGAGGCTTTATTTAAAAGTTTTTCTAGTGCACCGCCGCTGATACTCACTTGTTCCGCTGATAAAAAACAGATAAAAGATAAGTCTCATGTCAAGATGGGAAAGGTCAAAATTGAAAGTGAGGCGTCTGAGAAGAAGAAATCAACTTTACCCCCGTTTGATGACATTGTGGATCCCAATGATTCCGACGTGGAGGAGAACATGTCCTCTAAATCTGATGTGAGTAGTCTGCTCGGTTTTCCTCCTTTCCCTGGTCAGTTGGCAGGTTTTATTTCAGATATAGCTTCAGGATAAAGACAGAGGAAGGAAGATGACTGTCGAACCGTAAAATGGTAGCCTGGAAGTAGACATGGCCTGGAAATGAATATTCTTAACTAATGGAAGGGAAACGAAATCATTAAGGAATCTGCAGATGTGTAGGCTGTGATTTAAGTTGTTAAAGGAAAAATATGTTCCAGGGTACAATAGCGGGTCACTTGAAAAAGCCGCAGAAGAATCTAGATGTTCGTTGGAGCTTACTTACTGTGCTTTTCAGTGATTGCTGATTTAGGAGAGTGAGAAGGATGCAAAATAAAAGTAGAATGCGACAGAAAATAAATTTTAAAAAGAAACAGAAATATAATAGAGTGCAGCTATAATGTTGATCTTTTTGATCAGTGGAATGAAGTAATTTGCTTCCATAGATCGAAAATTGGTAATAGTGTTTTTTCCCCATAGTTTATTGAGGCAAAAATTGATGTAATAATTTACTGTATATTTAAAATGTAAAATTTGATACATTTTAATGTATATATGTGCCATGAAACCAGGTTGTGATATTTTGAAAATGAAATATTTAATTTTTTTTTCCCTGTCATATAGCCACTGATTTGGAAGAGCCAGGGTGTGTGATCTTCATTACAAGTTTTGCTGATGGGTAGGATTATCTTTTGTGGATTCCTAAAAGACCATCTAGCCATCTAATACCCCACCCTCAAAGTTATTTGATACTGAGATTTAAACTTATGATTACGAATTTCTCAGAGTTGAAAGGGATTTTCAGGTTATCTACTCTAACCTCCCCTACCGGTGTAAGAAATCTTACACTTCTAGTGACAGAACTGTTAGTGATTCAAGTATTTCATTCTATTTCTGGAGAATAAGTATTATTTACTATGAAATTATCTCCTTCCCATTTTTCTCTAACTTTGGCCTTCTGCTGTTACTCATCAGTCATCATCAGTCCCAATAACCTCCTTAATTTGAGTTGTCTGTTTCTAGACAACGGTCAAGGAGGACGTCTGGCTAAAAAATGCTGGCAGTTTCAGGATACTTCTCTTTCTGCCCCATAAGGAAGCTCCACCAAAGTTCCCACTTCAAATGCTGGCAAGGGGTAGGAGGCCTTAGCAGACTTTCTCTGCATTTATACTGCTCTGGCTAGAAAGCCAGCTGGGGTGAGGATGTGGCATCAGTACCAATCCCTCCCTTGTCATCCAGACTCCACTTCCTCCCTCCAACTCTCTTTAGCCGATCTCAAAATTGTAATAGATCATATTAGGGGCCAAGTAGTATATAAAATACTGGAGCTTGGGTAATTTGTCCCAGTGGTTGGTAAAGACCTAATAGTGATGATGGTTTGTGAAATGGAAATAAAAGCTAATGGGTTTGTCCCAGTGTCTTAAGCTTTTATTTTTCCTCCTTTGCTTTTTACCTCTCCTCTTAATTCAAAACTTGCTCTTAATGCAGATGTTCCTTGAAACGTTTTTTGTATGTTTGCTTTTTATTTAAATCACCTTGAGATGTTCACTGATGCTGCTGGGGTGCGATTGTCTGTCCTTCCGTAATCTGATATGTTGCGATTCTTCTAGGACAGAGGTTTTCAAATGGTCGTTTGTGATTTACTGGTGAGCCATGAAATCGATTTAGCATGTTATCACTAGTATTAAAAAAAAGAAAATCAGAATACATTGTAATTAGTGTGGGTGAGTGATGGTTTCTGAAAATTTTATTTCAGAGACTGTGTGTGTATTTCTTATAATAGGCTATGGTCAGAATTTTGAAAGGCACCTTTCTTGAATTTTTGCTGATTTGTGAGAAGACCAAATGGCTTTTATAAAGCACTACTGAAGGCTCTTTCTACATGAAATTATCATAGATCATCTTCCTCTTTAGATAATTCTGTGTATTCTTATTTTTTGCTTGTCGTTTGCTCCCTCCCTTTTCTATGTAAGGTAATGGCTTTTCTTTTCCTAAACGTCATGTTCAACTTGATAGATTTATTTAAAGAAATACCTTGAAAAATGTTCTGGAATGAAGATTTAGAATTGTAATGTTGTACAATAGGTAGCAAATTTTCAAAATGATTTATGACATGCTAAAGCTGTATATCCAGTGGTCCTAATAGGAGTTTTTGTAATGTGCTTTACCTATCATTACAGAAACAGCCTCTAAAGACTTTTGGGTATTATTTGGGTATAAAACCCAACAACTGTACTTTCCTTATCGGTTTTCTGGTAGTAATGCTTTTATTGTTGCTGCTATTGGCTTAATTCTCTATGTAGGTGGTAGAACAGAAGAGAATTGACAAAAGTGGTTCCAAGTGTGCCAGGGCCCAAAAGACTTTCTGTGAACAAAGAAGAATAAAAGAGGGCTGAAACTCCCTTTATCCAATGGTAAAGGTAGCCTTTGTTTGGCCTTTCTCCTACCTGGTGTCCCTCCTGGGGGTAAGACCTAAGGAACGGGAAGCAGTTGTAATGGAGAGCACTAAACAGCTCATTGCTTCCCTTGGCGAGGAACTGATTGGATAGCTTGGGACAGGCCCAATTTCAGGGGACACCATTCACATTGTCCTGGTGGTGAGTGTGTCTGTGTCTGAGTGAGTGAGATCAGATGATCTGATCTGTCTAGGGACCTTTCCAGCTTCATTACTTGATGATGAGCCAGATTTATATTCATTTGTGGAGGGTTGTTTCAGACATAGCAGGCAGAGATCAAGGGCTTTGGAAACAAAAGAAAGACACAGAAAGAAACTGGATGAGTGTGAAGAAGTAGGAAGGGCCAGGGAAAAAAGATTATTTACCTGGTATGTCTGTGAAGAAAACATCTCACTTTGGTTCAGGTTGGTTACAATTAAGGGGATGAACTTTTTAAAGAAGTGTTTCCATAATTAAGTTAGATTCAGCTTTTATATAAAAATAAAAATCAATGCTATTAAAATGGATTAGGAAGCTTAGATCATTGAATATATGTTTATATGCCTGCATTTTTTGAGGGATCACTTATTTGTTGATACGTAAGTAGGTAGGTAGTAAAGTAATCAAGTAATTAGGAGTCTCACTCTAGTGTCAGACAGGCTGTGATTTGAATCCCAGCTCCACCAGTGATCTTGGACAAAGAATTTGACTTTCCGTATTTCTTAGTTTCTTCTTTTGTGAAATAGAGATCATAATAACACTTAAATTGTAGGATGATTGTGAAAATAGTCAATCTGAGTAAAGCATTTAGCACACTAATCAAAAAATGTTAGTGAGCCGTTATTACGATTTGGCTTCTGGCAGTCTTTATACCCTATAACTTTGAAAGAGATCTTTTGATGTTCAGAAATACTGCAGAATTCTAGTGTCCTGTTTCAAGTGTGGGGGCTAGTACTTGAAATATATCACATTGCTCTGAGTTTCGTCTTGAGGAGGTACATGGCCTTGATATTGATATGCACGTGTAACATGGTAACTGGAAAAATACAGGACAAAGCATCTCAGTTTTAAATCAGAAGTTAAGCCAAAGTTTCCCAGGATCTTTTTAATTAAATGAGATAAAGGGCAAGGACTTACCTAGCACTGCATTGGTAAGCACTTGAGAGGTTTTATTTTTTATTTTTTAATTTTTTAACATTTTTTATTGACTTTTTCCATCCTTTTACTCTCAATCTATTTGTGTTCTTCTCCCTAAAGTGGGTCTCTTGTATGCAGCGTATTGAAGGTTCTTGCGTTATTATCCACTCTGCCACTCTACATCTTTTGACTGGAGCATTTAGTCCATTAACATTTACAGTAATTAATGATAGATGTGTGTTTATTGCCATTTTGAACTTATTCTTGCAGTTGATTTGGTATTTCCTCTTTGTTCCTTTTTTCTTCATTTTGTGGTTTGGTATTTTCTTTTGTATTATCTTGGATTTTATTTAGTTTTTGTGACTCACTTGTAAGTTTTTGGCTTGTGGTTACCCTTTTTTGTAAGTCTATTAACCCATTAGTATAACTGTTTGTATTAAACAGATAGTAATATAATCTCAAACCCATCCTACCGAGAACAAAAAATTTAAAAAAGAAAAAAAAATACTCTATTTCTTTGCTTCCCCCTCCCACTCTGAATGATTTAGATGTCTTCTTTTACAGTTTTGTGTTTATTCTGTTTGTAATTCATGATAGTTATCACCTTTCCAGTTACGAGTTTCTCATTTTTGTGGCATCCTGCTTCTTTTCTACTTAGAGTAGACCTGTCAGTATTTCTTTTAGCATGGGTTTAGTGTTGCTAAACTCTTGTAGTTTATGCTTGTCTGTGAAATTCTTTCTCTCTCCTTCTATTCTAAAGGATAGCCTTGCTGGATAGAGTATCCTAGGCTGCATCTTTTTTTCATTCAGGGGTTTGAATATATCTTGCCACTCCCTTCTGGCCTGTAGTGTTTGTGTAGACAAGTCAGCTGAGAGCCTTATGGGGGTTCCCTTGTAACTCACTGTTTTTCTCTTGCTACCTTTAGGGTCATTTCTTTATCCTTGATTCTGGCCATCTTGATTATGATATGTCTTGGTGTGGGCCTATTTGGGTTCTTCCTGTTTGGGACCCTCTGAGCCTCCTGTACTTGGATATCTGATGCTTTCTTTAGGTTTGGGAAGTTTTCAGTCATGATTTCTTCAAATACCTTTTCAATCCCCTTTGTTCTTTCTTCCCCTTCTGGAACCCCTATTATGCGTAGATTGGCACGCTTATGTTATCCCATAGGCCCCTTATATTGTTTTCATTGTTTTTTATTTGTTTTTCTCTCAGCTGTTCTGATTGGGTGCTTTCTGTTGTCCAGTCTTCTAGGTCACTTATTCATTCCTCTGCATTATCTAGCCTGCTTTGTACAGCCTTTAGATCAGCTCTCACCTCAGCAAATGAGTTTACCAATTCTACTTGGCTCTTCTTTATAGCTTCAATTTCATTTTTAATGTATTTTATATCTCTAAACACTATCTCTTTTAGTACTTTGATCACTCCATTTTTGAAATCTTGATCTAGTAGGCCATCAATGTCTATTTCATTGATCGTGCTTTCAGGGGATTTCTCTTGCTCTTTTAATTGGGAGTGGTTCCTCTGCTTCTTCATATTGCTCATATCTCTCTGGCATTGTGGCTTAAGGAGTATCAGTTACCTATTGTGGTCCTTAAGGACTTTATTTATTTATCTATCTAAAGCCTATGCAGGAATAAAACTTTAAAAAAAAGAGAATTTTAAAAGAATGGAGAAAAAAGGTTTGAAAACAGTGTATAATCAATAATAGAAGAGCAAGTTGAAGCAGAATAGCAATTGTGTTGTGACATCTTTTAAAAACCTTTAAAAAAAGGAGAAAAAAATCAAAAAACAAAATTTGAAATAAGTGTATAATCAAAAACAGGAGATTAAAACCAGGAGAAATAAAAATGAAATGAGACGGATTTTTTAAAAATAATAAAAATTAAAGTATTTTAAAAGAAAAATTTTAAAGGGATTAAAACTGGAGACGTATACAATTGTTTAAAAAGTGAAATTTTAAAAGGCAATAGAAAATCGAACAGATTTTAAAAAAAGATAAAATAAGAGAGAATTTTAAAAGAAGGGAGAAAAAGAGGTTTGAAAACTGTGTATAATCAATAATATAAGAGCAAGTTGAAGCAGAACAGCAATTGAATTGAAACATCTTTTAAAAACTTTTAAAAAAGGAGAAAAAAATCAAAAACCAATATTTGAAACCTGTGTATAATCAATAACAGGAGATCAAAACCAAAAGAATTAAAAATGAAATGAGGTGGATTTTTAAAAAATAATAATAATAAAAAGGTTTTAAAAGAAAAATTTAAAAGGGATTGAAACTGTAGACATATACAGTTGCTTAAAAAGTAAAAATTAAAAAGGTAATAGAAAATAGAACAGATATAAAAAAGATTAAAAAAAAAAGGTATGTGTTCTCCTGGAGACTGTGTGCTCTTAATGATTTTATCGAGAAGTCTTTCTGTCTTCACCCTGTTTTGCGAACTCAGCTTGCTGTTTCCAGAGGCTCTCTGTTGGCGCCCTCGTCTGTGCTGCTCCCAGTGCCTGTTGGCAAGCAGATCGTGCCCCCTCCCAACACTGGGTCAGGTGCTGAGCTCTTACCCGGTGGGCAGGTGGGTCACTCCCCTTCCTGATGCCACAGTCAGATGCTGCGCTTGCGTGAGGCAGGTGGGCGGATTGCGTCCCTTTCCAACACGGCGGTGGTCAGGTGCTGCGTTCCTGCCAGGAAGGCGGGGTGGCAACCCGCCCTTTGAGAATTTTTAAAATTGTTGTTACTATTAAAAGAAGATATCCTAAAAAACTGATTTATCTTTGGATTACTACTTATATGGCTGAAAGAATAATTTTTAAATAGGATTTGCAATTCCTAAAATGCTTCTCATTTCATATAGAAATCTAATATTGTCACATGAAAGTGCATCAGGATTTTCCTCTACAGAAGAATTTAGAAGGTTGGGGTGGAGAGTGGGTGTGGTGGTGGGTAGGAGGCAGAGGGGACTGTCTTCCAGTGTGTGAGCATTTAGCAAATACTGAAAACAAGATAAGGGCGTATCTTTGTCATGTATGTAAATGTTAGCATTAAGATTATTTCACATTCAAGAACTTAGGTAATTCCCATTAGAGTAAAGCTGCTCTTGGTTTAGGAATTCATCTTTTTGTGGTCATTTATGGCAAATGGCTGTTTCTAACTAGTGACTGGCACTAACTAGGAGCTAGAAAGGGTGAGGATCTGAGAGTATCTGGATCAAGTAAAAGTTTGTAATTGTGGTCTGTATTAACCTGTATAAATTTTAATTGACAATGAAAGAAGAAAATCTTTCACTCTTCCTGTAATTCGCTGGTTTTTGTTTTTCACAGCTCTCTGCTTGTAAAGAGAAGTTTATTGCGTTGATCTTGTTTGTCCTCTGAGGAAGTTTGGTATTCATAGTAGAGAAGGAGGGGAAAACAGTAAAAGCAAATTGAAATAACCCTTTATGATGGAATTCGGTTATGGTAGTAATTTCCTTATCATTGCCTTCACTTTTTTACCTTGCTTCGTAGACATTTAATCGTCATTTGAAAGTGCAGAAGTTAGAAGTTTTAATTATCTTCCCTCGTAAATGGGCAGACTGCATTTGGTAAAATGTTACATACTTCAACCTGCAGTGTGAGAAATGAGATGGTAATCGTGTCTTGATAGCTTGGCTTACCAAAGTGTTTTTGTGGTTAAAATCTTGCAGGAGAAAGATGAAATCTCATCACATGGAATGTTTTTTTCCTGAGGGAGGGTGGTAGTTCAGATACAGGGTAAAGACTTCAATCCACCTTAGCAGAAATGTCTTTGGGAAAGAAAAAAAAAGGCGAAGGAAAAAGAAACTTCCCTTCTTTTGTGGTGCCTCATTTCCTCCCGCCCCACCCTGTCCCTTGCCCTGCTTACACGTCTGGAGTTGGCAGTAAATGTCCTGCTGTTGAAACACTGGCCTCAAGGTTTTATGTGATGGAAGGTTGTCACAGTCAGAGAAGAAGGTCTTTATTGTGTTTTCAAAGTGGCTTTTTAATGACTTGTAATTCCAGCACATGCGAGAGCTGTGAAGTCTGTAAGGATGGTGAGCGAGCAGCTGGGGAGGCCACGTATTAAAGGGCGCCCTGACTCTCCGGGGGCGGGGTGGGGGTGATCTAGTTCTGGAGTCCTCTTCATTTGATAACTGGAGGTCAGCATACCTGAAAGGGTACAGGTTTTCCTTGGGTAGGTGTCGCCCAGTGTGGAACATTCATGAACACAACGGGCAGACAGTTAACTTCGCTGGATGCATGGAGATATTTCACCCGCCGTGTTTTCTGATGCTTGGTTGGTTGTTATCAGTGTTAGATGTGAGCAGATGGAGGAGGGTACAGGCTAGCCAGTCAATTGTTGATTAATTTAGCCATCTTCCTCACTTATTCCCTAAAATTTAAAGCAATCAAAAGGAAGATTTCTTTTTTTTTAACCGAGTTAGAACCTTTTTCTCTTCCTTGTTTGGGTACCACATTCAGTCCTAAAGGCTTTTCATTTCAGTTTTTAAGTTAAATAATTCCTTTGTATCCCTTAGGTAGCGGAGGGTCACAGACAGACAGGGGGCCCTTTCAGTGCAGGGTGAATTGTCATCAGGAATTGCTAATACTCAGCATTTTCACTTGCTTGTTTTGAACTTTAACTCTCCCCCAATAAATGTCCCGAGCCTCCTTCAGGAAAGCTGCGTTGCCTAGTCAGTGCATTGTTGTTTCTTACCCTAGGGCCCATGATCTTTATGTAATTGTCCCATCTGTCATCTTGAGACACAAAGTCAAAGATGCAGCTCAGCATGGTCTTTGCACAACTAAATTTACCATCATCAGGATGCCTCATGTCTGTAGCCCAAGACTCGTATTATCCCCATTTTACAGATGGGGAAACCGAGGCTCAAAGGTTAAGAAACTTGCCCCAGGTTGCCATGTTTATACGTGGTAGAGCCAGAATCTGATCCTACTTAGTAGGGAGTGCACCCAAGAGAAATTTTGGGGTAAACCCCACCTTATTTTCCCAGAAATTCATGTTATAATTGTAGGGATGTTTTACTTACGAATCATATTTCTTTGCCCTGCCTGTAGGTGTGGGCTTTACCAGCAGCTTTCCAGAGGTGACAAGTTGGCCTCATAGGTGGATTCAGCATACAGTCAGAACTGAGGCAAGCGCTCTGAAACATCCAGGAACCTCTAACTTCTTATCCATATTTGCTTAAAATAAGATAGACCCTCATAGTTCTGGATTTAACATTATTATAATGTATCATCAGTGCCATTTCCCTGCTCCCAGGATTTTCCCCACTTGCTTTTGTGTGAGAATTTATGTTTAACAGAGCTGAGCTGCAGTATCGAGCTTTCCCAGAAGGTGCCACCAAATAACAAATGGTATCCTCCAGTTTGATGATTCTTTCTTTTTGAATCTTCCAGTTACGTTTAGTTATTTCGTTTCATAATGTCTCTAAGGTATTCAGAATTGTCAGCTGTGCTTTCTTTGAATTAGGAGACAAGATAATGCAATGGATTAGGTAGAGGGTAGTTTTCTTTTGGTGTCTATGTAATTATTTAACCAAGTTTGAGAAATTGTTCTCAGTGGGTAACAATTTATGACTGTAAACTTTCAAGCAGTGTCAAGGTCCACAAAGAAAAATCACCCCTAAGAGGCTTCTTTAGGTCACTAGAGGTGACTGCACAGTGAGATGTTCCCAGATAAAGTCAAAGATCCTTCTATTAGGCGGGAGAAAATGGAAAAGCATTTAGTAAAGTGTTTGGAGACAAGAGAGTTTCGCCTTTGAATTCTGAAGACATAGAGGATGGGGATGTGTGGGGGTGGGGATAGGGAGAAATATTCAGAGTTGGAGACACAGAGAAAAGGAAATTTCCTTGCCTCGCTCGGTCACGGGAAGAGAATGTGTGTATGGCGTCCTCAGATATTCCTTCAATTCCTTTGGGACCTCAGAATCACAGTACTGTTTTTGGAAAATTAAATTGTTGACCCTTGCTTTACTTTGTGACCCTTCTATTTTTGTTTTAAATATGATAAAACCATCATGTCACTTTGGGTAACTACAAACATTTCCTTCTAAACATGTGTAATTGTTTTTAATATTCTTTGATTACTTTCATCTTGTTTAATAATATTTGAAAATACTTATATAGTAGGTACTCCTATATATAAACACTGTATTAGGTGGTACAGATGGTACAAAATCAGAATTTAGGTTGAGCTTTGAAGAGAGGAAGACATGAATTAGTGGAGATGAGGTGTAGGTGGGTAGAAGAAGGCAAGAATTCTTTTATTTTGTTTTATTTTTATTATTGAAGTATAGTTGATTTCCAGTGTTTCAGGTATACAGTAAAGTGATCCAGTTATCCATATATATATGTATTCTTTTTCAGATTCTTTTCCATTATAGGTTATTACAAGAAATTGAATATAGTTCCCCATGTTATACAGTAGGTCCGGAGAAAGTATTCTTGATTGGAGGAAACAACAACTGTTGACAAATGTGGACGAGTCTGTGTTGTCCTTACTGAAAATGAAGAGAGATCTTACGCATGAATCCCTGCAGTTAATTTAGCAAACTGGTTTGTCAGGAGTGAGGGAACCTCACGTGACTCTGATTCATGCGAGGTACGTGCTGGACACTTTCACTCCACACCCTCTTATTCAATCCATGCAGTGTGTGAGGGAGCTTTTTCCCTCATCCTGCAGATGTGGCAGCAGCAGAGCTAGAATCTGAATCCAGATCTAATGCCAAAGCCCACGCTTTTTTGTGCTGTACCAACCATAAACCTTGTTGAGAGAGAAGTCGCATCAAATTAAAACCACTGTGATACTGATTAAAGCTTTTCAAGAAAAAAAATGCAATTAGCAGCACTAACTTACCCACCCTCTGGCTTCCTCTGACCTTCTGATCGTGGTATCACAGTTCAGTGAAAGGGGAGAACAGTAAGTAAGCTATCTGTGGCCACAATACTTGAGTGCTCGGCTGTGAGTAATGGCAGCAAGGGGACCTGGCTATGATTTCCAAAATGCTGATCAGCTCATGTTTTACATCATTTCCTAAGAAGCAGAATTGCAGAAAGTGGTGCCTTAGAGTCTCTCCAAGGGCGCTTGTGCACCAGTGTGCCGGCTAACTAGGTTTCTTCACACAGCTGGTACTAGGGACCAGGCCACGGCCAGGGTCACTGCTAGAGCCACTGTCTGCTGCATCACACTGTCTGTCTCGTACGTGTGGAGAATACAAAGAAGGAATCTAGGCCCCCTCATCATGGAACACAGCCATGCCTGGCTGATAAACTATCTCACCTTCCTGGTCCCGGGAGAGGTGGTCCAGGAGGCGTGGTCCTCGAGCATATGCTCGGAATCAAAAGACTAGACAGGACCAGCTTACTAGTGATGGACTGTAAAATGGGGATTTTAATGACAGTGATGAGGTTATAGACGTAAACTGCCACTCAGGTATTTAATTCAAGCAAAAATATTAATGATGCTGTAGACAAAGACTTACTTTTTCGTTGGACAGTTTGTGAATTGTATTTTATGAAGGCCTGATGTTCGTGGGTGTTCTTGTAAAGATTAAGAGGCAGAGCTGCAGTCCAGGAATTTTGTTCGTGATTTATAATCCACGGCCACTGCGTATTTTTCTCTCCAGCACATGTTTCTAAAATGGCATTTTCCACTTGGCCTAAGCTTGGGTCGTATAATCAGAGTCTTGCTGAGAGCCCACCCTAGTTAAAAATGTTGAGTATCTAAAAACTCTACTCCAGGTGACCTGACATATTTTCAGTATTATAAATTGCTTCCTCCATTTTCACGTGTTTGGTTTTTTTCATTCTTTCTCATTGCTTTCCAGGATTATTTTAATTAAAGGTGAACACCAAACTGACTTTGTGATGGGTTGTTTTAAAGTGCTAGGTTATCTGATCATCTTAGGTGAGAGTCATGCCTTCCACTTGCTTAGCAAGCCTGCCTTTCTTGTCCAGCAACTTTTCAGAGACTTGCAATAAGTCCCTTCCCCCTGCTTTTAAAGATAAGGCACGCATAGTCCTCCTTGTATTGTGAAATAAAACCAACGAGTGTCATAGTTTAGTCCCCAAAAACTAAGGTTTGAAGGAAGGAGGTGGTGGGTCCCACGTTGCCATCTTTTTATCCTCATCATGTTAATAGCACCATTCTCTGTTGTCCCTCCTTCTGAAACCTTCCAAAGGTTACTATGGACTCTTCTAAAGATGTAAGACCAAGCTTGGAAACCCAGGAACATCAATTTGTAATATAGCATTTACCTGATGATTTAGAAAATCATGGGATTTTTAAAGCAATAAGAGATTTCAGAAATTTCCTTACAACTTTCATTTTGCAAAAGAGAACTTGAGGTCCAGTTTCATAACCTGCCCAAGATTGGGATGCTCTCATTGCCCAAAAAACAAAGGCCCTGGGATGCAAGTCCTCAGCAGGTGTGCCATTATCATTTCCAGCTAAAACAGTATACGGTCCTTCGCACATCCCTCACTGCTTTTCCCAGACTCTCCTTCACTTGAACATCTTAACCTGCTTCCTCATGAGTGGTGTATGCCACTCATAAGGCCTCTTGGCCCTGCATCTCAGTCTAGGGCCCTTTGTTGAATGAACCTTACATTTCATATCCTCAGCAGAATCCCAGCTGAAAAGCCTCATGCCATGTCTAAGTAAGGGGAGGCTGTGAGTCACAGTGGACATTACAGAGATTTACTGGTGAAAAATGTGATAGACCTGTTCCCCGCTCATCCTTGACCAGATTAATCATGGTTTGATGTATTTCAGGGGAAAAAATAAATCACTAGAACAGAACAGAAAGTGACACATTTAGGTACCTGGCAAATCAAAAGTCTTAATATTGTTAAATAATAAAAACATGGAAAGAGCTTTAAAAACCTCCAGTATAAATGAAAACTTTACTTGGACAAGCTGATATCCTCAACACTTGAAACTTGAATCTTATTCCCTCTCCCCCTCCAGTATCTTCAGTATGTGCCTGTGTGTTCTTTTGTTCCCCTTGGTCTCTCTACAGACATGCCGAGGCCTCCCTCACACCACACGCTGCCTCCAGCTTTCCAATTAGCCCTGATGCTCTTCAGTCTGTAGCCCCATCATTTCCTTTCCTTTACTGACAGACATCTCAAAAGCTCCCTTATTCCTCAGCCCATGGTGGTCAGGTGTTTGCTGCTCTTGGAAACTATTTTTAAACTACCACTGGGAAAGGTCACCGGTGCCAGATTCTTATGTAGAAAACATCTTCTAAGCACTGGGTTTTACCTTTGTGGCATCTTTGACTTGCTTTTCTGTCCTATTTCTTGGCCCTGTTGTACCTCCTCTGATCCCCCTACTCATTCTCCATGTCTCCTTTGTCAGCTCCTCTTCCCCCACCCTCCTTGAGTTCCTTTCTTTTCTGTTGTATAATATTCCCCTGGACAATCACTTCTTAACTGCCTCCTGTCTCTTCCCCTTCTCAGACCTTTTCTATATAACTCTCTGAAACACAGACAAATTCTGGAAGGAAATACGCAAAAGGATATAAAACAGCTAGTTAAAATGGTATTCTGGGTCATTTTCAAAACATTGTCTTTTTTTTTTTAACACCTTTATTGTGATTTCAAAATACTATGTTTAATGTTGCCATTTTGGAACATCTCATTATTTCAAAACCTCGGATCCTATGTGGGCTAAATACTAAATTCTCTTTGGCATTGCTTTTTTTTTCTTTTTATAATCTCTTATTACAGAGAATTTCAAATATAGATAAAATATGCAGAATAGCATAATGTATAATAAACACCCCATTCATTCATCACTCAGCTTCGAGAATTATAAACTGATGGTCAATCTTGTTTCAACTGTAGTGTGATCTACTTTTCCTCCAGTATAAATTTTTAATAAAATTCTAGATGTCATATTAGTTCATTCATAGATATTTCAATGTGAATCTCTAAAAGATATGAATTTAAAAAAACAGAACTAACATATCACTCATTCTGAACAAATTAGTAATGCTTAATATCAAATATCCAGTCACTGGGCAACTTTCCAGTGGAATCAAAATGTCGCAAATTTCCGTTTTGTTCTTACAGTTTGTTTGAGTCAGGATCCAAATAAGGTCCACATCTTGCAATTTGTAAAAGTGTCTTTTACGTCTCTTTTAATCTATAGGTCCTCTGTCATCTCGTTTTTCATGTCAAAGTGGAAGAAAAAAAAAACTAGGTGGTTTGCCTTATGGAATTTCTCAGTTTGGAGTTTGCTGATAGTATCTTTATGGTGTATTTTCTGTAAATTAGGAGTACGGCTAGATGTAGGTTAGGGTTTTGGTTTGGGGGCAAGATTGTTTCGTGGATAGAGTTGTTTTCTTTCATCAGGAGGCCTGGAAAGTGAGGTTCTCTCCTTTTTTGTGAGGTTAGCACCCACCGGTGCTCATGCATTAATTCATTAGGGATTGTGAATTGGCGGTACTTTTATTCTACCTTTCTGTCTTCATTTATCAGCCGGAACTCACCTACCAAAAGAAACTCTCCCTCTTCTACATTTGTTTAACCAGCAGTTAGTTTGTATAGGAAAAGTAAAACATGGTGGTTGCTTCTTTCCCTTTTGAAAAAACAAAAAACAAAAAACAGTTTTTGAAAGGATGGGTTTGTTTCCCTAGCATCCTTCAACAATGGCTAGTTTTTTTTTTAAGCATTGCTTTTAAGACTTCTTTAATCTGACCCTTCCACCCTTATCTTTCTTTGCTCTCCCTTATACTTCAGAGATCCTAAAATATTAGCCACCTTTGGTTCCTTGATCATTCCACGCTGTTTTATGCACTAGCGAAATATCCTTGGTCCTTTATGACCTGGTTAATAGTCACCTTTTCTTTGAAGCTTTTCTAAATAATCTGCCCCGCTTAGATGAATCCCCTGTCCTTTGTGCTCCTCCATTAACAGTTTATTTATACTTTGATTATAGTTGTTATTCTCACATAGTAAAGTGTTTTTCTCCTGACCAGTAGGGTGTTTGAGGGCAGATACAGGCTCTTAACTGTCTGATTTCTCAGTTCTTTGCATTGTGCCTGGAACTTAATTGGTGCTCAACAAATGTGGAGTTAAATGATGCCAAGATTTATTTATACTTATGTATCTATGTGTGTATAATTAAGGCTTCTCTTAACTAATTTATATATTTACAGTTGAGGTGTCTTAACTATAAATACATCCAAGCGGTCGAGAAATGTGCTACATGGCCCTTCCCCTTTCTGGAGGGAGAGTAGACAGGCCACTACGAATGGGAGAGCTCCCTGGATAAACAGGACAAGTCCTGGCCTTCTCAGAGGCTCTCAGTTCAGGGTATAAGCCACCCTTCTGCGAAGAAGTTCATACATCAGAATCCTGGGGTAAATTCGAGGCCAACGTAAGCAAGTTTTATCAGTAGGATTGCACTTCACCTGTCTCTGCAGGACTTTGCCTTTGCGTTGGAGGACGTGAACTAGCCAAGGAGTGTGGCGCTCTTAAAAGCTCCCACAAAACAGCCTTTTTTAAACTGATTCTACCATGGAGAGTATTAAACCACAAAAATAATCAAGGGGAGTCTAGGACCACAAATTAATCTTTTATTGAGACAGCAGAGGGATGTCAGAGTCTAAAATCCCAAAACATTTGCTTCTGTATTTTAAAAAAGCAAATAGTTTTCAGAGAAATTTCAATAACAGGATGTTGAAGTGAAAGAAATTTCTGCCTCCCTGTTTCCTATAGGGACCGTGCAGAGGCATGATAACATGAAAGCTATATGACCACCTTGTTTTTGCTGTCTTTGTGATCATGAAATATGATTATATTCTCTCTAATGTTTATATGTACTCTTGAAATTAGTGGAACTGGTACAACACCACTTGTAGAATGTATAAAAGGAACTATTTTTCCCCCTTCTGTTTCCTCAGGTTGCATAATTATCATGACAGATTAACTTTGGATTCAAAACATTCATCTGGTGGTTAAATAATTATTAAACCATCACCTTTGAGTACTTTCAACTGTGCAATTAAATATTTATTGTATATGCAGAAGAATGAATGAAAAAATACTCAGAAAAGATTTAAGTTCCTAACCACAAGGGGCAAGCATTATTGCAAAAAAAAAAAAAGTTATACTGAACAGTAACACTTATGCTGAGAGAAATCAGATGTGGGAGATGCACTTAGATTCCCTAAAGAATTAGCATCTTAGTCAATTTTCAAATATACATTAATTGTACTCATTGGAGAGTGTTGGCATTTCTAAGGTTGGTTTTTAAAAGAGTCATGATTATGCTGTAAAACTAAAATTATAACCAAGTATAATTTATCACTATGGGAGGTTGAATCTGCTAAAAGAAAAAAATGGACTGAAGATACCATTTTCCATCATTTTGGAAAGGAAAATGTTATCACAACCATCTTCCCTTACCTTAGGGAAAGACATGGCCTCAGAACATGTACTTTGAAACTTCATTAAGGTATCTATCCTAAAACTCATACAAGCGTGCCTTTTTTTATTGTGCTTTGTTTTATTGTGCTTCACAGATACTGTGTTTTTTTTTTTTTTACAAACTTAAGTTTTGTGGCAACCCTCCTTTGGGCAGTCTGTCAGCGCCATTTTTCCAATATCATTTGCTTGCCGCATGTCTCTGTGTCACATGTGAAAACTCTTGTGATATTTCAAACCCGTTACCAGCAAAAAAGATTATGGCTCAGATGATGGTTAGCAATTTTTAGCAATAAATGTTTTAAAAATTATCATATATACATTAATTTTAGGCATAATGCTACTGTGCACTTACTAGATAGGCACCGGAAAGCCAAAAAAAATTGTGTCACTCGCTTTATTGCAATATTTACTTTGTTACGGAGTTTTGGAACCAAACCCACAATATCTCCAAGTTGTGTTCCTTCCTGTCTTCA
This sequence comes from Vicugna pacos, assembly GCF_048564905.1. NCBI lineage: Eukaryota > Metazoa > Chordata > Mammalia > Artiodactyla > Camelidae > Vicugna > Vicugna pacos. Next base: position 20,656,266 of record NC_132990.1, read on the forward strand.
GTTCTGGGGATCCCCTAAGGTGGAATTTGCATGCTGGTGTGTCCTGAACAGCTGCCCTTCTGCCCAGCTCTTAAAGGGACCCTACACGTTCTGCAAGCCAAAGCTCCGCCAATGGGCCTGCGCCGCTAACCGTGCTCTCCCTTGCCCTGGAAACACCCCCGCTGCTGCCCGTCGCCGGTGGGCGCTTTCCCGTACTCTGCTCTCCTGCTGCCACAGGCTGAATGGTGCACCCACCAAGAAGCCACGTAGTTGTTCCCAGACAAGAAGGGGTGTTCTACTTTTAATTAGTTAAATGTCCTATAAACTAGCCATGCACAAAAAAGGGAATTGTTCCTACAAAAACTAAGTTGAAACCTGAAGATTTTCACCCCGAGGGGAAACGGTTGTGAGGGCCTAGGACTGCATTCTGACAGCAGTGCAAGGCTCTGGTTTCCTGCTTACACGTGGTGATCGGTGATGATGCCCTGAGTATGGGTTATGTAGGAAGGACTTCTCAGATTCTATTCCAAGAAAACTCCTTGGTCCGACATCAAAACATTGATTAATATGTACTTACAGACTTTCAGTTAAAGTGAAGTATGTAAAGGATGTGGAGATTTTTTTAAAACTAGTTCCAGAGTCATCCTGCTGACAGATGTTCGCTAGCTAAAAATCTTGACTGTACCTCACCTGTGATTGTGATACGTTTCCTCATGACCTTGAGTTAGGATGCAACTTACTCCATCAACAGCAATCTCTTATCTCCCCTCTCCCCCGTTATTCCATTTTGTGAATGGGGATCTTATCCAGATCTTACCTCTTGCGTGCCCTGTTTGCCAGATGAGTTTATAGGACCCATCAGTTTTGGCAGCAGCCACGCCCCCCAGCATTTCCTTCAGCATTAGGATGCTCGTGTAAATGCACTCTGGACACAGGCATCTGCTTGGAACCATAATGTGTTAGGCCTAGGAAAGCAGGTTGTCCATATTTTCACGAGGAGCACAGACCATGCATTTTTTTAGACCGAATGAGAAAGGTGTCTCAGACAGAGTCTTGAGAGCTGGGAAAAGGCTCCAGGTCATACAGTTGTGCTAGCTTTGTGATCTGGGGCAAAGTAACGTCTTGTAGTCTTAATTTCATAATCTCTGAAATGTGAATAGTAGCTCCCCAAATTGTCGTGTGAATCAAATGACTCATGGTTGCTAATTTGTAACTGTAGGAGAATCTGAATATCTCTAATTTCCCCTCCCCCTGATCTTTAATAAAATGAGGATTCTGGTGAAATGGCCGCCTCCTGGGTCATAAGGATCGTATGTAGAAAGGACTTCCCAAATTTTAAAATGCTCCTCCAAAGATCTTAAAGAAATGACTTTATCTAAATGCATAACTGTAAACACGATCTATACTCAGCATGCTATTCTTCTAGTTGATAGCTTTTTGTTCTGCTTTGATGTGAAATTGCTGTGTGATGGGTGCTCTGTTCCTATGTGTCAGCGAACTTTTGCCCAGTGTGCTTCCTCTTGTCTCCTGACTAAGCTTGTGAATTTTGAAGGCGAGGACTCTGCTTTCTCAGAAAACAAGCCTAGGTCTGCCCTGACCGTAGGGTCAGAAGACCCTGAAGTATACTTAACAGTGGTTTTCCGTCACCTTGTTTACCTGCTGCTCAGCTGTCACTCCTTTGATGGCTTTTTAGCAGCCTAAAGACTATAAAAATGCAGACTTGGACAGCGGGTCTGAGTCCATCTAAGGGCATGCAATGTACCACATAGGAAAGATTTATTTTGCTTTCACTGTGTGTGGTTGTGAACCATGTCAGTAAGTCAAAGGAAAAGCTTCTAATTGTTACGGAAAGGACAGTTAAAAGGTCTTTAACCTAAATTTCTTTCCTGAATGCCAAATACCTTTCTAGGGGCGAAAGAGAGATGCCAAGTCTTTTCTGATTAGTTCATTACAGTAAAGAGTGAACACATAGCCAGGATCAAAAGCCAACAGGTTTTGCATTAGATTCATACCTGCATGTTTTAAAGTAGCTTTAAAAGTTACCCCATTAGTACCTATTAAAGCTACCCATAAAATGCCATTTTACATCTGGCATCAGATCTATTAATTTGACTATTATGAATATGAAGAAGATTTTGAAAACTCCTGTGGTCTTGTAAAGCCTCCAGGCCCTTATTAGCAGAAATCCTTGCCTTCTGCCAGGGCATGGAGCCAAGGTAAGATCCTTAAGTAGATAACATTTAGCATTTGAAATAATAATAATAACGAAAGGGAAGTCCACATGGAGCTTTCAAGTTGTTACCCATTTGAAATATCCAGCGTGGAGCCGGAGTCTGAGGGAGAAGATTAAGCAGATGTCAGGCTTGTTTCAGCAGGCTGCAGGGCTGAGCCGCCTTCCCTCCGAAGTGTTGTAGGCCCGGCATCCAGGGAAGGGCTCAGACTAATTCATTTGGTCCATCTGTTGGTTTGGGAGACACTACGGGTTGGTTCCTCCAGCTACAGTATTAGCTTCACAGGTGGAGACCGATGGACTTGTGGAGATTATGGCCTTTCATTACTCCTATGGGATCTTTGTTTCACCTGCCCTTTTCTGACACGGATCACCTTGGACTGAAATTTCCCGCCACCCCCCAACAAGATATCAGGACATAACTTCTTTAAAAGACTTTTTTTTCTTAAAAGGTCAAACTAGGCCAAGACTTTCTTTCTGATTTTCTCTGGAAGCCTTATTTCTCAAAACTCTTCTGTTACTATTCCCTGTTTTCCTGTCTTACCTGAGAAAGAAATTAAGAATACTTTCCATGCTTTTTATAAGTGTATTTTACAGCCAAAGTCAAACACTTTGTGAGTAAAGATAACCCCAGGCCAAGGTGATCTCTCTCAGGAGTGGAGGAAAGTTACAACTGGTTCCATCTTCTGAGCAGGACAGTTTTCTCCTCCAGGTGGTTGACTAAGACACCAAAACACAGAGCTGACGTCTTCTTTGTGGACCCCAACTTTTCCTGTTAGGGATATTGAGTTAAATTATCACTATTTACTTCCCTCTTTATTCTGTCTCTTCCCACCAGCACTCCCACCCCTGGTTATGGCTTTCTGGTAGACTTGAACTGAATTCTCTCATCAGAGCGAGGTTATCAGTTAGCTCATTGTCTAGGTAGGAGGAACCACAGCCAGATTTCTTCAGACTGCTCACCATCCTCTTGTTTGGCTGATGTCCTTTTCTGTGTGCGGGTTGGGAAGAGCTTCTCTGTCCCCTCTGCCTCCACCGGTGGCAAATTCCTGACAACTCAGTTCTGATTCTGGAAGAGGTCCCTCCCCTCAACCCTACTCACCTCCCCTTTTTGGGGAGGCAAGTCCCCTGTGTTTGGTCTCAGCCTACAGCCAGAAGCCTATGTGGGAGTCCAGCCAGCTCCTTGTGGAAGAGGTGGTGAAAATTCTGCAGACCTTTAGGAGTCATTTTCCTCACCAGCACAGAAGCAGGGATGTGTCACTGAATGATTTGGTAGGGTTGTTGTAAAGGATAATTAAAGTGGCTGTAAATCTTGTTTTGATGTGAAAGAATGATAACTCATATTAATCAAGGATGAAATGCTTTCAAATAAAGTATCAAATAATCAGAACCAATTTATTACATATGTTTAAAAATCGATGATGTCAGTTACAAGTATAGCTCAAGTTAGTTACCACTTTTTCTTGTCATTTCGGTTCTCTGTGGTCTTCAAGTTAGCTGTTTCTGTGAAGTGATTGGTACTTTTTTTTAAAAAAAAGCATGATTAATTATTACATCAGGCCAATAATGACTTCTTTTCTCTCTCAATTAACACTACTTTTGCCAGGCAATTAAGCATAGTTATGTCAAGCAGGGCTATTGGACAAAGACAGGAGGCATTGCACGGATTTACAGTTTTCAGTCATTGGCCTTTTCTTATCAAATAACCTAAAACATTTGGAACTCTGTTGAATTACATCATTGAATAATTTTGAAACTGATGGGAAATCTTTATAGCAAGTCCACTGAAGATAATATATTAGTGTTAAGTGTGACGGAGGGTGGAGGGATAAATTGGGAGCTGGGGATTTGGAGATACTAACTACTATATATAAAACAGATAAATAGCAAAGCCCCACTGTATAGCACAGGGAACTATATTCAATACCTTGTAATAGTCTATAATGAAAAAGAATATGAAAATTATATATATATATATATATATATATATATATATATATACATACTGAATCAGTATGCTGTACACCAGAAATTAACGCAACATCATAAGCCGGCTATACTTCACTTGACAAAATTTTAAAAAAAGGAAGTGTTACAATGAGTAATATGAGTATTTAGCCTTGGAAATGCAACAATCAGCATACAGTGATAAAGTGAGCATGATCCCTTATGAGTAGACCTCACAAATCCTTAGATTCCAAAAACTGCAGATTGGTGAATCCTATATTGTTTCCTAATAAAACTCTAGAATTGAATTTGAAATATGTAGTTAAGGAGCATTTGAAAAAGATTGTGGCTGTCACTGAGTTCTAATGGCTTATTATGCCTAAGGAATCTAATATTCTTATTATAAGGTTGACTAGAGAATACAGTGACTCACCAGTCTTTTAATGATACATTAGGATAAGGTGGAGGAGATAAAAATAAAAAAGCCAGGTGATTCTTGAGGTGGGTGGATTTGTACTGGCTGTGAACAAATGCATTTAAAGCATCTATGTCAGCCTGTCAAGAGAGTTCTTGTGGAGATCTCTTACAGAGCTTTGCATTTTTGCTGCCCTGTTTGTTATTTTTACAGTGAGTTTCATAAAGATACGGCAGGCATGCTCACCAGTGACCTAAAAATGGGAGGGATAGTATATTCCAAATTCTTGCAGAATTATGATTAGAAAGCTTTAGCAAATAGAAATGCTAGGCTAAACCCAAGAAAGTGAAATCCAATAGAGATAAATATAAGTTCCTTCAGTTAAAATCAAGTAATTGTTTTGATTAGTAAAGGATAAGGGAGATCGACCTTAGAGACAATTTTTATGGGGGTCAGGGGAGTGATGGTCTTGATTATAGTGGCTCGCCAGTGCTCTGTGAGCTAGTTTAATCTGAGGCTGTATTAATAGAAACATTGTATGTCAGTCTTGGAAAATTACAGCTTCATTACCGTCTGCTCCCATCAGACTGCATCTGGGTCTTGTGTTTGGTGCCACATTTTAAAGATACAGACAAAGTAGAAATATAGTTCTTAGAGCAGTCTGTGGACCCTGATGGGTCTGGGAACAACCAGGCATGGTTTAAGGAAACAAGACTGAGAAGAGACATAATAATTATCTTTATTTTTTGTAATAGTGTTCTTGGAAGTATCTGTGTTCTGATCAACAGGATTTGGCTTCTTGATAACTTGGGGAGCTGAGGCAGTATAAAAGCAGCTCAAGGGATCCCTAAGGTGAGCTGGTTCCATGACATTTATCCTGGGAGGGTCCCTCTACCCACCAGGTGTGCTGATTTTTGGAGGCAAGCCACCATTGATATGCCCACCTAGTGGATTCGATACAGTTTTGTTTTTTTCTCGAGTTGTTTTCAGCCCTTAAGCTTTTGTAGCCCCTGGGCTGCAGTGTATCAAAGCAGTAGAATAAAACGGGAGAAACATAAGAATAGATATACACTAAAATCTTAACTGTCCCAAACTTGCATAATTTCTAGCTGTTCATTGGACATCTATCACATACTTGTCTTCCTTTAATTAAATTCAACATTAGAGAATATTTGTTAGTGGCAAAGAGTTTTATTTTTTGCCTTACCTTGTTTTAGGAAAAATAGTGTAGTTCACAGAAATAATGCTTAGATGCAACAACATGTGATTCGATTTAAAAGAGGTAGATGTAGAAAGTGGGTCAGGAGACAGGTAAACTCAGGATCTTTTTCACAGACTGGCATATTTTCTCATGAAAATGTTAACTAGATACATAGCTAGGTAGATTGGGTGGGACAATTAGTCCGCGTGTTTTAGGGTGCTCCTTTTTTTTTTTTTTTTAATGGAGGTACTGGGGATTGAACCCAAGACCTCATGCATGCTAAGCACGCACTCTACCACTGAGCTGTACCCACCCCACTACCCCCCAGGCTGTTCCTTAGTCCTCCTAGCTCACTTTATGCTGCTTCTCAGATCTGGCTTTGATGCCTGATAGTAGCAGTTTCCTCGTACTGTCTACCCTCCCTGCAAGGTAAACGTGAGGAGAATCAGCACAGTTCCTCTCATGTGAAGTCTCTCTCACTTACATGTGTCCTGTGTGCGGGAGCCTGCTCTGCGGCCTTTTCTTCTTTTTCCACCATCTTCCTTTTCCTAGAATTTAGCCAGTATTTTCTAGACAGAGACAATCTGTCATCTAGATGGGATTTTATTTCCACAAAATGATTGACCAGTATCAGTTGGTTTGCCTTTTACAAAATCTCTACCTAGTTCCCTAGGAGAGTTACCAGGTGGTCCAAAGTCATTGTCAGGGGAACTGTTCTCTCTCCTGACCTGGCGGTAGCCACGTGGGTATATGCATATGTGACAATCAGTGAAGCCGTGCACCTAGACTTGCGCACTTCACCGCATGTAAGGTACAGCTCAGCTTAACCTATGAAATATCTAATTTGTCCTGCAGTTGTAGGAAGGAAATTATTTCTCTGACCACTAGTTTGTACTTCTAGCTTTGATTTTAAATGTTTGAATAGAGATGGCGAATTTGCTAGAGTTGTTCATAAATTTGATACATTGAAGAAAAAGGCAGTTAAATGTTAAATCATAAGCTAGACTGTAAAGCCTCTGGGTCAGGGATCATATCTGGGTTGTCCAGCACTGTTTCTCCAGGATGCTGACACATTTTAAGACACATAGTAGGCATGTAAGATCAAGTCAAGGAAAGACACAGTTTTTGATGTACAAATTTGCTGATATGCTTTACATAAAGGAATTAATTTATGATTATCTTGGGATCAATATTTTTATCTGATTTTTATATACTTATATCTCTATTTTTATTTTCCCTTAAGGCTACTTTTTCTTTTTCAGCAAGTAGATCTTAGTCTGTGTAACAAGGTTTAAGTTTTGTTTTCAAAACCCTGTCTGTATTTACAGCCTTGGAGGAAAATTAATATCCCACTTTTTAGTTTTCTATTTAAACCAGCACCTTTTACTTCCAAATATCTCAACATATTTTTCTAATTTACATCCTTCTTAATGTAACACTATCAAATCTACTACTATTTTCTTTGGCTAATATTTTACATTTTATCTGTAGTTCATTGGAAACATTACTGCCAAATTCACCATTAAATTCCCTTGGTTGATTCTCATAACATTTCCATTTTTAAAACTTCCATAATAATCTTATGGGCCAAATATCCCCAAAGTATACACAACTTAGTTACATTTTAATCTTTAAAAACATAGGGATTGAATCAGTTGCCTTACTGGACAGAATAAGCATTGAATAAGCAATTGTCAGTATATATTCAATGCAGTTTTATCAAAACAACATTATTGAGATACAGTTCACATACTTACAATTCACCCATTTAAAGTGTACAGTTCACTGGTTTTTATTTCATCACACCCAGATAAACCCCTGCCCTTTAGTTATCACCGCCTGATTCCCTCATCTCCCCCAGCCCTAGCCATCCACTAATTTACTTCCTGTCTTTATTGATTTGCCTATTCTGGACAATTCATATCAATGGAATCATGTAATACCTGGTCTTTTGTGATTGGCTTCTTCCACTTAGCATGAGATTTTCAAGGGTCGTCTGTTTTGTGGCATGTACCAGAACTTCATTCCTTTTTATGGCTGAATAATGTTCCACGATACAGCTGTTCACATGTTGCTTATCTGTTCATCAGTTGATAGAGATTAGGATTGTTTTCACCTTTTGGCTACTATGAATAATGCTACTGGTTTTACATAATGTGTTCCTGATGAAACATTACCTTCTGATCTGACAGCAGCATTCAGAATCCCTGACGTTCTTATTGGTGTAACTTTTCTATTTCTTCTTAACTCTGAGCATCTTGAGAAAGTTTGGAAAATTTTGGTAATTGTTGGGGAGGATGAGGTTTCTCTTCATGGAATGTCCTTTTGGGTCATTTAGGTATCCTCAGCATGAAAAAACAAGGTAAACTATATGTCCCCACCTACATTTTATTGCTGGCAGGGATAACTTACATAGTTATACAGCTATTTAGAAAAACATCGAAATTTTAGAAATTTGCCGTTTGTTTTTGACAGTTACCTTATTATCATTGCTCTTTAATGGGAAATGCTTTGGAGGGGGAAACAGCTTTTTTTTTTTTTCCAGACATATTCTGCCATCTTATTCAACCTTTGATTTCTTTTAGTTGGCCAGTTTTGTTTTTGAGAATAAAGTAAGTATTCAAAAGAAGCAATCAAGTACAAATTTTCTAACTCATCCAGTACTTGATCTACCTTTTTTTTTGTTTTGTTTTGCAGTTTACACAAGAATCAGTTTGGTTGAAGATTCTAGTGTGGGAAGTTTTTCTAGATGAGAATCAAAACATTGATCTTCATAAATGTCAACTTGAACTTAAAGCACAAATGTTTATTTTATTTGGTTAGATAATTATTTGGGTCAATTGTGACATTACAAACTCCCCCCATCCCCACCGTGAGCCTGTCCTATATTTCTGTGTACAGACCTTGAATTTCCAGATATCTAAATGTACCCACTTTGAATACTTGAACTTTTGAAACAGTTAATGAATTGCACTTACTAAATGAGTGACGTTTGGATAGCTTTCCTTTAGAGGTTTGCAGTGGCTTTGGAATTCTAAGTTTGTAACTTTTTTCCAGTTGCCTTTTCCAAGATGTTACTGTGTCAGAAGAGCTGCTGTTTATCTGGTAAAGCACAATTTATTTTATTGATGAGGCTTTTATTTGTACAAATTCAACAATATAATTGGTTTGAAAGCTCACTTTTCAGCATAACATATGACAGTTACGTCTCCTGCGGTAACTGAGAAATTTGGACAACAAGGTCAGAGCACTGCTCTTTTATGGGACAAAATTTAGTTGCATAGGACAGAGTGTCTTAAATAAGGAGCTTAAAAACCACATAGCCAGTGATTGAGGTCTCTAAGTTTTGTTTTTGTTTTTTTGTTTTTTGTTTTTGTTTTTTTTGCAAAACAAAAACAGAAACAAAACCAAACCAATGACATACGTTGTATACATAAACAGAAATGGAGCAGGAGAAATAATCTGGTCAATTAAATCAGAGAATTTTGGCTTAACCTAGTATATGCTAAGTACTTAATAAGTTAGGGATCAGCAAACTCTAGCCCTTGGTCCAAATGTGGTGTGCTGCTTGTTTTTGTAAATAAAGTTTTATTGGAACACAGCCCTGCTCATTTGTATATAAATTGTGTGTGGCTGCTTTCATGCTGCAAGGTCAAAGTTGAGTAGTTCTGACAGAGACTGTACAGAAGTGAAGTCTGAAACATTTACTCCTGGGCTCTTTACAGAAAAAGGTTGTCAATCGCTTCTATAAAGGGTGCAAAGTAAGAAAGATGTCTTTATATCATCATCCTCACCCTTATGGAGCAGGATTGTGGGGAAAAGTCATTAATGTAAGTATTCAGGTAACTCACACACAAAGCAAAATATAGAATAGTAGAATTACCAGTGCTGAAAAGGATGTAAAAAGCATCTTAATATATTGAGACCCTAAGAAGTAGAATTTGTACGTTGGTGTATAATGGGTATCAGAATAAAACAGCACTAGTTGACCTATAATTCATTGCCTAGGTTTGGTTCAGAACAGGTTGAAGATAAATCTGTCTCCAGAAAAACAGTGTGGCTGTCACCTCAGGAGCAGATTGGCTAATACTGCTATAATACTAATAGCTGTAAAAGGCAGTTGGTGTTTCTTACTGGGAATTCTCCTGGGTCTGGAATATTCAGTGTGGTCATGTATTCCCTGGGCTGTATCTTTCCAGCACATCTTTAGAATAGATGCTTGGGGCATCCATGGAATGGGGTCTGTCACCTCCAGTGATGTCTGTGGCAGCTGAAAGCTTCTATTAATAGGCTTTGTCCACTCCTACAAGGCTCATTACTCCAGCGACTGAGCCTCCAAACAAATCTTGATGACAGGAACCAGACCTATTCTTTCTTGGTCTTTCTAAAGCAAAGCTATAGCCAAGAAGAGGGAAAGCCCAGATTTCAGAGGCTAACCTGTTAGACTTTGGGTTTATTGGCTTCTAAGGGAGCAGGCTTGGGACTACTGACCCTTCTCCCCACTCTGGCTTACCGTGCCTTGGAAACTTCTCTAAACATTGTCTTGTGTCACTTCAGGCACAGAACAGGCTTTCTCTAAATGTAAACTGACTGATAATACCACTCTTGTATGCACCAATTCTAAGTGCAAACTCTTTCTCACTTCCGATAACATTATGTAAAGTATCACATGGTGCTTCTGGACCCTGTTCAGCAAACAGCCCGCATCTGTACTCGATCTGTATATGGAATACAGAAGGGACAGTGCCAACTGGCAATGGGAGTCTGGTGTCAAGCTAAGGGACCGCAGTGGTGTCCTACCCAGAACTAACATGGACCGACAGGCCAGGACGCTGAAGGGAGAGACTGAATGCAGATATTTCAGAAGGAAGAGATTCTAGTTCTTTCCAAAGTGTATCTTTGCATAAATACCAGAGAGAGAGACCATTGAAATGGGCCTTGTCAGATATAGAGGACAAAACAGTGGGGAGGGGGGAGAGGGAAGGGCAATACAGGAGTGGAAAGAAAAGGGTGGCTCTGGGATTCTATGAAACCATGTGTGTGAAACCTTCGAAAATTGTAAAGCACTATAGAATTTGAAGAATTGTGTCATTCAGTTAAAAAAGAAACCTGTATCTGACCTACAGATCAATTAAAAAAGGCAAACTAAAAATTTTTCTTAAATAGAAATGGGTCTTATCAGACCCAGTGTCTTTCATGGAGGTCTCAGAATTAGAACCTTATTAAAATGGAATGCTGTGCCAGTTAATGGAGGTGCATGATTGTATGAAGCTCCTGGAGTTGACTTTGAAAGAAAACATTAGTCTAGAGTGGAGGTTCTCAACCTGGGGTGACTTTCCTTCCCCCGCCGGGGGACATGTGGCGGTGTTTGGAGACATTTGTAATTGTCATGACCTGGAGGCCCGTGTGTGTCTCGGCGGGGGGGGGTGCGAATGACACCTAGTAAGTAGAAGCCAGCGATGCTGTTAAACATCCTACCATGCGCAGGACAGCCCTCGCGACAAGGAATTTTCCAGTTGAAAATAATAGTGCCAGGGCTGAGAAACTTGGAGAGTGGGCAAAAATTCTTAGCTGAGATTTCAGCTTATTTGGGCAAATTATTAAACGTTCCCTAAATCCTTTTGGGCCTGAAAAGGGAATATCTCTTACCGCTTTAGGGTGGTTTCAGTTGAGCCAAAGAAATGTATTTTGTTATTTTTGTTTATATGTTTTAAACATAATTATGTAAAAAATTTGGAAAAGTGAAAAATAGTTTTATAAAGAAAAAAATAAAACGCAACATAATCCCATCACCCGTTTGTATATTTCCTTCAAGATTAGAAATTTCATGGAACAGAACGGTTTAGCTGTCAGAATAGTCTCTTTGGAGAAACCAACTGAAAGATAGTGGAGCTTTTCCTGCGCTTTCATCCTGCTTACGTTATCTTTTTCTAGCCCCTTCTCTTTCAAATAACACTGCCATCACACAAAGTTTAGGGTCAGTTTATCAGAAAGTGATTATTTAGACTATAAATACCTGAGCAGAATTCCCAACATCAGGCATTCGTGTTGGTATTTAAGTAGAGTGAGGAGAAAGTTTTGTGAGAGATTTTGTTATATTTGGTGTGTATGTGTTAATCATAACTTAGAAAGTTTTACTTAAGAGTGCCTTTATGAGTGGTTTCATTATTAAGTCACAGTATTTTATAACTTTCCAGTATGAATCTAGAGGTAACTTTTTGCTTCTCGGATCAGTTTTTAGTTGATTATGAGATCTGAAAAAGCAAGGGAGAGGAAAAGACCAGATATTCCAGACCACCACACAATGGTATCCCTGAACTTCAAAAGCCCCAGGAGGGTGCAGCTGGGGAGTGCGATATTTTCTGTACTCTTGGTGAGCTAAATTTGGTTTGGCAGAGAATTTTTAGGAGTAGATAAGGCTGTGTGAGTAAAACTTTGCAGTTTTAGCCAAAGAAAACAGACTGTAGGTTTGATGGCTCTATTTGATTTATTAGTGCCATATGCAGGGCCTTTTGATCTTCAGGATTCAGTAAACCAAGGAATTGATATTTATCAGAACTCCATCACATGGGAAGAAATCTTAATTTGCCTGTAGTGTTGATACTAATATAATTATCCAACACCTGCATCCTATTGATGATAATTGTGTTAGGTTATATTAAATTTTAATGATATGTATAGATGAACATTTAAAACAAATTTTGGGGTAGCATTAACATTGGAAATAATCTTATTTCTCATCAGATTTGCTTACTTAACTGTATAACAAAACCTCTTACTAAGAGTGCAGGAACTACATGGAGTGATTGTGGTTTTTAAAGAAAAAAGGGAAATAACTTGACATTGATGATACCACATGAGCAGATGTTATATAATACAAGCTACTTACAGTCTTAATTTGTCAGACAACATAAAGGAGTTTCAATTAAGTTTGAGGTTTCACCCCTCTTCTGAATTCCTTTGTAATACTTTTATAAAGTAGCAAAAACCACAGGACAAATATTTCTGCCATTAAGCCATCAGAATCCATCTGTTTTTGTCTTTTTACTACGAAGACAGGCTAACATATGACAGAAGAGTGTGTGTTGGTAAAATTGAGATGAAATGTCAAGAACGTATCATGGTATTGGCATTTTCTTCAAATGGATCTTTTTCTTGAGACTCGGGGAGCCCACATTTTTCTGCAGGAAGAAAAAGGTTCAGTGGGATGCCCTAAATGAGTTTCACTTTCTTTTTTTCTGTGAATCCTTTATTATTATTCAACCAGGAAATTCTTTCCTCTGGATGATTTATATTTAAATTAACTATCATGTTTTAATTCTCATCTTTGTTAGGCTGTTTGTATAGACATGCTTTCTAGAATGTCTTGTGTACGAGGCTTGGAACAAGGCATTTTATCAGCTCCCTGCTCCGAGGGACATTTGAAGGAAAGTTAATTTTGGATCAGTTGAAGGAGGTTGCCTTATTTCTTGAAGTGTCAAATATATTTCAAGGAAGACTGTCATGGGGGAGAAAGTGGACAAGCGAGATGGACTCAGATGTAACTTCTCTCTTGTCAGACTCCCACAGTTACTCTTCCTGATGACAGTAGCAGCTAATTATTTAAGTCATCATTTATTCCATGCTCTGTCCTAAATGCTTTGCTTGCATTATCTACATTCTTACACTGTTTGAACTATTACCATTATTAATTCCATTCCCCCACTTTACAGATGAACAAACTGAGACCTGGAGAAAAAATATGTCTTGGCTTGGATCACACAGCAAAAAAGTGGTGGAATCGGGATTCAAACCAAGCCTGATGTTTCCAGAACCTAAGCCCCGGATCATTTTATTGTTCCATTCTTTCCACCTTCACCCTCATATTAATCTTGAGTTTTCATGGTATTTGGCATTTAGATCTGAGTGCAAAATGGTTTGCCATTTTTATAACCTGTCCCTGTGTCACAGAGCATTTGGCTTTCTACATCTTGTTTCCTGACGCATCTTAATATGTATGAATCTCAATATATATGCATGTATACAGCACACATGTACATGTAAACATATACACAACACAAGAGTTGAAGGTGTAGTTCATAGCTGTCTCCAAATACTGCCCTCTGTGTTTTCTGGTTTTTTTTTTTTTTTATTTATTTACTGGAAAATGTTACTGGAGCCCCAGTAATGAATAGGAGCTTAAAGTTCACATACGGTATCTCTGCCTTTTAACTCTACCACTCTGTTTGCACAAGCACATGTGATCCTCTGTAGTGACTTTGCCCTGTTTACGAAATAGGAGTGTGCGCTGTTACTGATAGGATGGGCAGGTCTCACAGTTAAAATACTCCTGAGACGGAGAGATCCCGGAACCCTCACAGGCCATTTCTTTACTGTGCACTTCGTAAAACTCTGCAGGTTCGAGCAGGGAGTTTACTCCACTGACTTAAGTTGCTAAGTCAAACTTACTTTAAAGAAACGTTCTGGAAAACTAACGCAGTGTGATTCAAGATCCGGGTGTACGCGGAGAGGTGGTTACATGTTGAACCTCCAATCTCCCCAAGCGGAATGTATGCTTACCACACAGGCGGTTCTATCAGATGGAGGAAGCTGGTTTCTCAAACAGTTCGGGGTGGATGTTTGCCTCTGATTAGCCTGTGTGTATGTGTTGGATGCATGAGCAATTGGGAAGTCATGACCATGTGTTTGCTGTCATTTGAACTGCCAGGCTAATCTAAATATACATGTGGTTGCCTAAGGAGACTTTCTTTTCAAGAGGATCATTCTTAACAGCTCTCAACTCCTGGCCGACACACGTGAACTTTGGGGCACTTCTGTTTTCTTGAGGGCTACTCTGTTTTCTTGTAAAAGAGGTGAGGATGATTTCTTTGCTTGCTATATTTCTGATTTTTAAAGGCCAGCTGTATGTAACGTTTATTTACTGTGAGCAGCAACTTCATAGGAAAAGACAGCTTCGCGGGTATTATACGAGGTAACGAAGTGGGGGTGAGGGTGAGGCGATGAGTGAGGGACACACAGGGCTTCCATTTCTAGAAGAATTCAGTTTTAGATCACCAATTTGCTAATAACACGCTATAATTTAATTAGGAAAAATTAGAGGAAAAGTGTATTGAAAAAGAGATATGATTTTATAACACCTCATTGTATAATGGAGCCTTGATGTGCATTTTTTCCCCAGAGTGATTTAAGGTAGGGGGAAAAAAAGATGACTCTTATTCTCTGACTTTGAAGCATTTACACATTCATCTATCCAGAAATTATTAAAATACATATTAAAGAAATTGAAGTTTTTTCTCCTTATGATTATAATATTATAGACTTCCTTTTATTTTCTTAGAGAAGCTAAGAATTAGACATAAATATTGTACTAATCTGAAATGAATCTTTTCATTTCGAAAAGAATAATACTATTCTTCCATTTTTTTCATTATTACATAGCTTATCACGTTTACAAAGCCACACACCCAAAATGTTTTTCTTTCCCCAGTCACATATTTTTAAGTGTAAAAGCAAACAGTGCACTCTTTTTAACTTACTAAAACATAGCAGGCCAGCCCTTGTCATCTGAGCACTAGAGTATTTGATACAAATTAGCTGTCATTTAATTGCACATTAAAATGTTGCTTCCTTAATCTCATTTTGATAATCCTAGGGAGACTATCTTATTATTTTTTTAAAATTTTTGAGTATGTAAATTCTTACACAGGTCCATGTATTTAATTTTTAACTTATGCAATAGTCATACTGTATGACTGAATGGAATCAGGCTTCCAGGTTAATATACGTGGCAGATATAAGCTAAACAGTAACAAAACTTAAAGAACGTAGCATGCATTCAGAGTCAAGCAGATTTTACACACCGGCAAGAAGGTCTACCATTTTCTTCCTAGAGAAATATGAGAGTTACATAGTTTCATATTTGAAATGTCAAAAAGCATGCACATTCATTGGCAGAAATAATTTTTCCTGGAACCACATTCAAGAACTTACCCTATGAGTCTCTATAAATTAAATGCAATCACTTGATAGCCACACAGTTAATGTGATATAGAAACAGGCAAATTAATTTCATGTAAATACTAAATTTCATAATTTAAAATTGTTTTTCTGATGTGTAGAACATACTGTTTTTGCCCAGACATGGAAATATCTAAAGGCGTAAGAATTTTTTTTTTTCAAACAACATTTCCTTTTTAAATGTTTTCATTCCAGCATAATTTCAGAGAAACCAGAAGCCGATCATAATAATCCCTTTCATTCCAGGAAGAGTCGTGTTTGGTAGATTCTATTGTAGAGCAGTAAGTGGAGCTTCCCTGCTCCTGCGAAGCTAGTCGTCCCCTCTCCCTGCCCCACCCCCGGTGCTCAGCACACAGTCACTCAAAGTTGTGCGATTTGCTCAGTTCATCCAGAAGTTTATGAGAATAGTAATATCTCTATTTCTAGTTTTCTTTCAGATCTTTAGCTTATAAGAATTCACCACTTTCCAGACTTTCAAACTTCTAGCGGCCAGCTGGTAAAAGAGAACGTGATCTCTTACACATGTCACATTGTTCATAAGATAAAAACCAATCTCTCAGGACATGTTTTAAGTCAAATGCAATTAAGTGGCAAGAAGAGTCTGTGTTTGCTACTTGCTCTTCAGCACTTGGGTCCTTTAAGTTGAGTGGATAAAAAGGCAGTAAGTAGCCTTTACTGCGTAGGAAGAAATTTGAATGCCTTATTGTAAACTAACGTGCTGAAATTTTAAAATATCACTTATCTATTTGAAATATTCATGCTTGTGTGTGCCTGTGTGTAGTAAGGTAGGTTTGTATAATTTGTAGCCATACAAATGCTATATGTACAGTAAGGTTTGTAGTTTTTCCTGACTAATGATTCTCTGAGTAGGAAATGCTCTTGTTTTATGAAGATTAAAAACAAGTTTAGGCCTTTAAATCATTCTTGAGATATTGAAATTGAATGAGTTTCTGAGGATCAATTCACAAATGGTTCCAAACCCTGCTCCAGGAATGCTGTAAATCATTTGTGCTGTTGCTCTAACTGAAGGATCTGAACTCTCATTAACTTGTCTGTAAGGAAGAGAAAATTGAGGAGAGCAAGGAGGAGGCCGAGGAGAAGACCTTTAGCCGGTGCTGTCCTGAGCTGCCATTGTTGAAGGACATCCTTTGAGCTAATTTCAGTCCCATAAAAAAAAAAAAAATCTATTTAGTGATTAGTAACCAGTGGATAGGAGCAGAAAACCCAAGTGAATAAAGGCCATAAATACTGAAGTCCTTGGGATAACAGCCTGTAAAACTGTCAGAAAGCATTGCTTAAGTGACAAAAGATAGCCCAAAGTAACAAGAAGTGTTAGCTCACTAGCGATACTCCATATTCATGGACAGAAGACGTAATTTAGTTTTCTTCAAAAATAAAGGTTCCTCTTGAATCCAGTACCTGCCTCACTTTATTTATTTGTTTTCGATGGGGTCTGTTTGCTTTTTGTTTATGGTAGATTGCATTTGCTAGTGGGAATCATGCCGCCTGTGTAAAGATAGCTGTGTTTCCAAAAGTAGAACTATGATTACTGAAACTTCTGTTTAGATCCATCAGGATCTACTTACTTGCTAAGAATGTTTAGCCTAACTAGAGTGAGTGGGTGAGTACATGCGTGTGTATTTTTAAAAGGCAGATGGTTAGGAATTAGATGCTGACAAGTGCCTTTCTCTTGTTTTTAAATTGAAGTCTGAAGTTCACAATTCTTAAATATTTCTCCCTAAGGGAAGAATAAATTAAGTAAATAAAAACAGAAGAATGTAGGTCTGTATTATAAACTATCTTTGTTATCACTGCACAATATTGAGATAACAAATGGTTAGTCTTAGATTTGTTTTCAGAGTTAGAGAAAATTCAAGATGATGGAATCAAAGGTCTTTATTCTAAACGCCTATTTTTCTAACTATGATGATGATTTTATGGCATTTGAATTGTAATGCTAGCAGCCAGAATGACATGCTTTACCATTTTAGAGTGTAACCTTCAAGTCCCAAACGTGTGTTTCAGAAGTGTGTGTGTCCTCAGCGTATTTAAAGTGCTGCGCTGCTTCAAGTTAGAGAATTTTATCAACTTACGGGTATTTGCTTTTCAACATTCCGGCTGTGAGAACTGGAGGTGTCATCCACTTGAAGGGAGCAGATGTTAAAGGTTCTTGCCCCTGCCTCCCTAATCCCAAACACCCTTGAAGAAGAGAAACGTTCTATTACTCAAATAGGCATCGTTCTGATGGTGAGAAAAGGCGGTAAAAGGCAGTAAATCTGCCTTCTCATTATGAAGTGCAACAATGGATTGATTTATGAAGAAAAGCAACTGTTTGGCTTATATAAGATGTGTGCATGGAAATGTAGGTTCCTTTAGAGCCTTATAAACCAGTAACATTCCTCCTATTCTTGACAAGAATCTAATATTACTAGTAGGCAGCATGTTGATTCTAAATATCACATTGTTAAGGGGGTACATGGAGAAGAAAAGAAAAAATTCGCCTCCTAATGTTTTCACATGAGAAATGTGCTCTTTATCTCTTAAATGTGCTGTTTTTGCTATTTTAGTTCATTTTCCTTAAGAGAGAAGGGAATTTAAAAAAAAAAACAGTTTTACTTTTACAAACATTTTGTTAGTACTTAACGTTTTAATAGACGTGAATATAAGTATAAGATATTTAGATGTTAGGCTGTTTATTACATTTTCAGTTTCACTTAATATTGTGTAATTTTCAGCAAACACTGTAAAATTAAAGTCTCAAATAGAGCCACAATGAAGATAATTTCGAATTTCAGGGGAAAAAGAGGTATTCTTAACTATTTTGTGTTGGGTTTGTATTTTAAGATGATGTGCATTTAAAAAATTTTTAAATTAGTGTTACCTCTTATTTGATAAGGAACTCTGTTGCAGTACTTCTGCTTTACTTAAAATTAAAAATGTAAGCTCTAAGTCAATTTTGAGTGTCATAAATACTATAAAATACAAAAATCCAGATTGTCCCCGAGTAAATGGTAATGACACTGCCTTATATATTTAGCATACATCGCTCCAGAATTTGAAATCTATGCCATATAATTAAGACTTGAGCTGGTAAATTACAGCGTTAAAACTGATAATTACCTATAGAGTTGGTATTAAACCTCATCTCCCTTAGTAAACGTATGTCCCAAATTATACAGATATTAATAGCCATATTAACATATTATGTACAAGAAAGCACATATGAAAAATTGAAAATCTAAAAGGAAAAGACAGAAAATAAACACAGATAAAGGTTCTCTTATTTTCTTTTCCCCCATGGGTTACCTTCAGTTTATCTTTGTGAACACATACGTGCATATCCACACCCGAGGAACTTTGGGCTGCTCTCATCCAGAAGAAAGAGCTCCAGTATGTTATCTGAAAAACGCACTGTTATTCTAATTGGGACGACACAAGGCTTGTAAAGAATAGTCCTTGCAGCCATCAACAGTCTACGCTGTATAGACTGATAATGAGAAATGTTGCCTTTTTTACCTAATGATGAGTAGATAGTTTTAAATCAGTTCTTTTTTCCCAGTGGATTTTGGTGAGTTTGGAAGTCAAAGTTCCATGGAAATAAGGGCTTAGAGAATAAGGTGAACTCTTGCTGCTGCTGCGGTAGTAAATCTAAGCTTCACATTTAATGGGGAAAATTTTCTAAGATAGTGGAGAGATTAAAATTAATAAAACTTCTTGACATTTGTGTAAGTCTGTAAAGATTCTATTGGTGTCAGTCAGATACTCTATGGTCGTTTTTAAGTAAGCCATTTTTTAAAAAAGGTCTAAAGTTAATAAGGAAATGCAGTTAAATGTCTGTCAAGATGATCTCTTTAGGTATCATCTGTTTTACTTCATTTCGGTTAATTACCACCTTTATGATACTCTGAATTCATTCTATTTAACTTAATGTTAAAAATTTTATAATCCCAAACTGAGTGCTCTAACCATATATAACATACTTTTAGGACTTTGATTCAACACTGCCCTTACATGGAGAGAGGATACACTAATACTTTTCCATTATTTCAGATGTCATGTGCTCCACACAGGTAGGTGGGTTGTTTCACAAGTTACTGAATAGTTGTTCTGACAACAGTTAAAGGATCTTATTGTTAACTGATGAGCAGTGGTATTTTGATGCTCGCTGGTCAGCTTCAATAACAGTTAATTATGGGGCAATTCTATCCGGAAACTTTTTCTTCCTATTTCTCTTTTGTGAGGCATTACAGCTCTAAACCCTCTCACTTGTAACTTTTTTCTTCCCCTACCCTCAAAACACACAAAAGAGAAAAAAAAAGGACCAGTTAAAAGATACGTCTCTAACATTACAACTAAGTGGTGTATTTAATGGCCACTCGTGAAACTCAGCTTCTACTCACACAGTCTTTGCTCAAGGAATAGTAACATGCTTATAGTGGTACAACTGTAAATGGTGTGTGTTTCCAAATGATTTCTCAGTCCTAAAGCTCTTAACAAGTGAGTGATGTTCAGAACACATCTGACACATACACCATCTTGCAACAACTGGAGTTTTTGAAAGGTCCCATGTTCTGGCCGCAATAGTCAGTAGCAGGCTTCAAAGTACAACTGGTGATGAGAGATAAAAGACTTGAGGCTCCTCTGTTTAAAAGAGAGAAAGCTAAAAGAAAATTATAGCCACCCCCTAAGTGTGGAAAAGGGTCTTATGGAAAGATTTATAGACTGCTGTTCCCCAAGGCCATTTTGTTTCCTAATGGGATTTTGTGTTCTCAGACAGGGGGTGTTGGGTACAAATGATGACAGCATTTAATAATGATAGTGAAGATGACGATAATAACAAAGAGGGCAAAGGCGAATATAAAACAGAGGCACCTCAGTATAAAGCCAATTAGCTTGGTACCCAGGGTGATTCTGCCTGTAAGTTGAAAATGTAACAGAAATAAGGATCTTTCCTGTCTCGCTAACTATAGAGAGGGTAATTTTTAGGATCTTGCTGTGTTACCAGCAAGTGACAGGCATAACAATAGCTTTTGATAATACCAGGGCCCAAAAGACTAAATACAATTAAAAGTTAACATCGAGTTCATTCAGTTTGTCACGAGACTTACAAATAGAGAGGGCTTGCCACGGAGAGATGTGGTTTCTTCCACACGGTCACAGGCCTGAGTAACTAGCAGAAAGTTCCCAGATTGCTATTCCAATGTCCTTTCTCCATGAGACCTTGTTTCCAAAAAGTTGTTGACAGGATATTTAAAGCATTAAATCTACTTTTTTCCCTCTGGAGTTTATGGGAATTGTATAGAAGAGCTGGGGGAAGAGAGCAGATCACCCTTGAAGACAAATAAAATAAATGATCATGGTGTGTTTCCTGATACATGCTTGCTGGTCCTCTTGATCAGTGCCAAGGTCAAGAGGACCAGGGCCATTCAGAGATTTCTTTGCTCTTTGTTTTTTTTTTTTTTTTAATAAACGTATTGAACTAGTGAGGTGGGTAGCCAGGCTCTGTTGTAGTAGTATTGATTGGATGAATGTTTGAAGCAATTGATACAGACACATTCAGACCCAGGGATTAAGTGTTTTGTTTTATCACTGGTTTGCTTTGGGCGCCGATCACAAGATGT
Organism: Vicugna pacos; assembly: GCF_048564905.1. Taxonomy (NCBI): domain Eukaryota; kingdom Metazoa; phylum Chordata; class Mammalia; order Artiodactyla; family Camelidae; genus Vicugna; species Vicugna pacos. The sequence continues at coordinate 20,677,676 of NC_132990.1, forward strand.
CCCTTAGACAGAGGGATATTCAATTTCACAGTGACATAGAAAACTCTGTTCCCTGACACTAGTGTTATAAAATGGTGTTAGTGTGTTCAGAACTCTGCTTTAACTTGATAGCACTTTCCCAAGGTTAATAGGTGTCATAGAAAGAGAACTGGATTAGAAGTCACAAAAACTTGATTGTAAACCCCCTATTACCCACTGGTCCCTTAATTTTATTGTGCTTCTGTTTCATCATAAGTAAAACAGAGATAAGAAATGTGTTCTGCTCTCTTAGCTCTGGCTAGCATAACAAAACACTATAGACTGGGTAGCTTAAACAATAGGAATTTATTTATATATTTACGGAAGCTGGGAAGTCCAAGATCAAGTTGCTGGCTGATTTGGTTTCCCCGTGAGGGTTCTTTTCTTGGCTTGCTGCTGGCCACCTTTTCACCGTGTCTTCACACCGGAGGAGAGGTGAGGGAGGAAGCAAGTTCTCTGGTGTCTGGCCTAAATAAGGGCACTCATCCCATCATGAGAGCCCCACCCTCATGACTTCATCTAAACCTGGTAACTCTCCAAATGCTGCCACATGGAGGTTAGGACTTTTAACACATGAATTTGTGGAGGGGACACATTTAGTCCACTTGCCTTTCTCATAGCAGAACAAATGAAATATAAAGACTGTGATAGAGCTACACAAAGATACATTAAGGTTAGAGTTAGTGACTGATTTGTCTAATCTTATTTTCATATATATATAGTAAGGTTTTGTTCTCTTAGCAGGATTATTTTGAAGCAGTTATTAATGTAAAACTGAATGAAAATAAAAGTTCTCGTTTCTAGGCTTTTGACAATTCCTCTTGCCTTAATCTTGTTAAAATTAAGTGTTATTCTGTAACTTTCAGAACTTCTTTGCTTTCCTTTGACCTTAGCTTTTATTGATACAGCTCTCACTATATATATTAGCTGTTAATGGAAATTGGGAAGGTAGAGTGCATTCATACGATGAACATTTTCCACAGTTGTTTAAGATAGATGTTATAAGTCATTTTTCTTTAAAATCAGATGTATATTTGAAAGTTGAATTGGATTATCTTCAGTTTCTTATAGTAGAGAAACTAAATAAGGTAGTCTCTTTCAGTTTTATCGAGATGTTGTCTTAGTTTAAGGCGTATAATAATTTGATACACATATATATCATGAAATGATTGCCACAGTAAGTTCATGAATGAGGTAGTCTTCAAAGTGTATTCCACTTATGTTTTCTTCTTTGATTACACTCATCCTTGACACAGTCTTTCTGAATATTTGTGCAAAGAAGATAATCTTTATTGCCGGGTATGTGTTTTCTTTTTCTCAATACAGTAGAAATGCTGTGCAAAAGAAGTAGCAATGTGTCTAAAATAATTTTTAGTTCTACTGTATTCTCTTCCTTTCTCCTGAAGAAAGGTGACTATTACTCTCTCCCCTTTTCTCTATTTTTATTGTTTCAAAGATCACATTGAAATTCTGTTCATGAATATAGTTGCCCATTAGAAAAGACGGAACTTCTGCCTTCTGATTACCTAAGGAGGAAGTCTGCGCTCGGTAGCAGGACCAGTGGCAGGTTTTACCAGTCCGCTCATGTGCCCTACCTTGACAGGCGTTCTCATTTTGAAGCACTTAACTTCTAGGAGTTGTGAACATGCGGTCTTTCTTACTTGTCTTGGATACAAATAACCCTCTGTAGAAAACCCATTATAAAATGATTTTGCATAGCCGTGTAATGTTGAAGTTTGCTTTGCATACCTTGGTAGGCCCGTTGTTTTGGTAGTAAAGATACATCTTGTTTTCAGAAATAGAGGAGTGTGATCTCTTGTAAATAATAGTATTAGCTAAATGTTGATTAGCTCCCACTGTAACAGCAGCGGGCCAGGAGTTTTTATTATATCAACTGAACGTGATCACTCGGACATGCAGTTCCATGCCCTCCCTCTGCGATGAAACGAACGCTTAAGCGGTCTTCCCACAGCCCTACGCGAGCAACAGAATTTGAGATTCTTAAGCCTATACTTCTGTCACTGTGGAGCACACCATTTAAAGAAACTTCTCAGTACGTCAGCTAAACATGTGCTTAGGACATCAGCAAGAAGCAGCAAAAATTTTTTTTAGTGAGAATTTCGATATTTCAAGAACAAGCCTTAAATTAGGGGAAAAATCAGAACCTCATTGGAGTTCCCTCCACGTAGGTTTTGGCACAGACACCCGCAGGGAGGGGGAAGGAGAATGCCATAATCTTTTCAGTCCTTAAACCCTACAAAGATCTTTATCTAGCCCTGTTTATGGTATTTTTTTGTAAAGCAAATAACCTTACCTAGTTTGTATGATTATCCTTGATCTGTGTTTTTGGAGGGTAAATCTGATTTTTTTTTAATGCAATCTTAAGCTATAGCTCTGTTTTGTTGGACTTGATAAAATCTGACTGTGTCAGCCTCATCTAGTAACAGAATGGCTTTCTGAGCAGTTTACTTTTAGCAGAATTCTGTCCTGGTCCACTTAGGTTAGTTTAAGGTCCGCCCACCACATTACGGTTGTTCATGCTTCATAGATAACTGTTCTGTCAGGGTGCTTTTCTTGCAAAATACTTCAGATAGTATTCAGGGACGCTGCCTCTGGGTAGGTCAGTAAGTTTCTAATTTTCTCATGGTGCATACTCTTATACTTTCTTAAACTTAAGATTCTTTGCAAAACTTGCAGGGTTTTTTGCGTTTATTAAAAAAGAAGTGATTAACCTAATATCAGTGGTTTCATTAATATCATTTGTTGAACTTCTAAAATATAAGCAAACTAAAGGTACTGAATCAGAATCTCATGTACAGAATCCACCTAGCTGATTCTGATGAGTATCCACAGCTGTGAATGAGTCTTTGACCAATGGTTCTCAGAAGCCTGGTTGGCCCCCAAGCAACAGCATCATACTCAACTAGGAACTTGTAAGGAATCCAGATTCTCATCCTATCCCAGACTTAACAGAAGCAGAAACCCTGGGGTGGGGTCCAGGGGTCTGCACTTCAGCAGGTCTCCCAGTTGATTCTAGTGCTTATGAAAGTATGAGAATCACCACCTGCAGTCATCTCAGAGGTCTCCTCAGCGCTAAAAGGTCACAACAACTTGCCTTGGTTGTAAAAATCTTCCTGGACATGGGTATTTTCTTCCCATCATTCAACTTTTATCCTTCTCCACCCACCTCTCTAGCTTTGAACTTTCTATTTTAATATTCTCATTGAATTAATGTGTCTTCAGTTGTGAACCTCCTCAAATGCTTTGTGGGAAAGGCAGGGTGTTAATGATAAATGCTGAACAAAAAGCCTTTTTCTCCTGTTGCAGTATTATGTTCTTTACTGTTTGCCAGTTTTCTGATGGTTAGCAACTGTGGAATTATTAACCATGTTTATGGCTTAAGAAACCAAAAGAAGGCTGCCTCCAGGTTTGGTTCCGGCATTGACCTGATGCTTGAGACAGATGGGTCACGTTTAGCTTGGGGTAGCCAGAGAGACTGCCACCATCCTCTTGATCCCAATTAATGTCACTCTCAGCAAATAGCTCTGGCAGAACAGCTCCTTTAAGTCCAGTGTGACGTGTACTGGCCAGGCAGGATGGGGAATGAGAGCTCTCTCCACTCACTGTAAGTAAGAAAACCTCTTTTTTTGGCTCCCAAATGGTTTCCAGAGCTATCAAAATAATACCATTTGCAGACACTGTTCACTGCTGAAAAGAGCAACTTGGAGAGGAAAGCGAGTGCTCTGTGGATCCCGGGAGTGTTCTGCAGCTGGGCACTGCGTAGCGCGGCTAGCTCAATGCCCTTTCTGTTGTGTAACTCACCAGAGTGACTCCACGGTGGAAGAGCCACTCGACAAAAATGAAGAGTCCCTCCCACAGGCATCTGTCCTTGTAAACCGGCTCTTTCTCGTGGGCTGTGAACAGCAATGTGTAGTACATTGTGCGGCAAATCTCAAGGAAATCTTGCAGTGGTGAAGGGTTGGTGGGCCGCCTGCTGCTCATTAGAGACCCTGTCTGGCTCTTTTCCTGCAGGATGAGTGGTAGATTGCTGACACCTGTTTTCCCACCCAGCCCGGGGATGTGAAGTGTGCGTCAGGAATGCCTCAAAGTGCTTCCTTGTGTCTGAGTCTGTGGAGCTTGGTGTTGCCTGGAGAGGAGGGGGTGGTGGGTTCAGGGCTGGGAGGGGAGATGCAAAAATCAGGGGAAAGAAACTACAGTATAAACGGATTGGAGATTCTTCTCATTTTAGTGGCTTCTGATTGTGTTCTTAGTTTGTCTTCCACGTGGCCCTGATAGATGTAATCAGCCACTGAGCAACGTAGATGTGTCCTATACATGAGACCTGAAATGTTTCTCAAGTAACATGAGTATGTAGTTGAAACTATGAGAACGTTAGAAATGGTGTGGAAGTAGTTTACTCTTCCAATCAAATTTATCAACATTAAGTTATTTTAAACTAGCTTGGGTCTTAAATATGTAACGTTCAAGTGTGTTGGTGGCATGATCAATTTCTCTGCACAGTTCTGTCCATATATTTTCTCTTCCCATCTGTACCTACTATAAAGTCTCATAAAAACTGGCAGATGTGGGAACAGAGGGCCTAATGTGCTGCCTTCAAGTCACATATATAGAGCGTCTGCTGTATACAATGCATGTTGCTAAGTACATGGGGATAACATGAAGGATGAGACAGATGCCCAACCCCTGCTTTTTCAAGCGCTGGCGGGCTGCTGGAAAGAAAAGACATGCATGTCTGAGGTGGCGTAATACTGCAGTGTATCTGATAAGCAGACAGATGATCTATATTTTTGGCAGGTTTGGGGAAGAAAGAGAGCTCTGGCCTTTGGTGGGTCAAGGAGGATGTGAAACTTTTGCTGGGTACTAAAGAGTGAGGAGAATGCACTGAGAGTGAGAGACTGGGGTGCATGCACGATAGATACTCTATCCCTGCATCAATGGGCTGTGAAATTATTACAGGGTAGCTTTTTTTTTTTTAAAAGTACTGGGAACATATCCCCCTGACTCACTTGGAGGAGCTGGCCAGGTCTCCATGCGAGCATTGGCCTCCATTTGTGCACTGTGGATGAATGGGGTTAGGGTTGGGTCATGGCCTTGGACCAGAGTAAAATTAACTGGCTCATAATGTGATTGAACTAATGACCTTGGCCTCATTACCACTATGTTTTAACCAGTTGAGTCAATCAAACATTGCAGAAAGGGTAATCAAGGTATCTTTTAGAAAGAGATCCAGATAGCAGTAAACATAGGCGTGGAATCAAAGCCAGGTTCTTGCCGCAAGAATGACACAGGTGTTTCTCTCCTTGTCCTTCAGTTTTTATGCTCGTTTCTGCAGCTAATAACAATATGGTGGACAAAACGGAAAGGACAGTGACTCTCCTCTGATAGTGTTTTTGACAGAAGGCAGTTTGTAGTCATCTTTCTTGCACAGTGTTTTTGCGGGGCAGCATCTGAGCCAGCGATGCTGTCTTTAATTTTGGATGTGTGGTGGCCCGTGCATTTACTGATGCTGCCTTTCTCTTCTTCTTTAAAGTCTGAACAGCCCAGTCCTGCCAGCTCCAGCTCCAGCTCCAGCTCCAGCTTCACACCGTCCCAGACCAGGCAACAAGGTATCAGCACCTCCCTGGCAAACAGGGAGACGTTTTTCTCATAAAACATCTTAATGAGTTGATTGATGGCCTGTTTTCTACTGTTTTATTATTTGAATGATAACTTGGCTTTTATGCAGTTGTATTTATTTCCCCTAGGAATGCTCTTGAGTATTGTTCTGATGTATGAGGCCGGCCTCTAGAAAGTCCCCTTTTTCCAGTCCCTGCCATCAGAGCCCCATTTTACAAAAGGATTATAGACACAGCCCATTCCAGGGAGTTCCCAAAGGAAATACAATAGCACAAGCTAGACTTCTGAGGCTTTGACAGAGAGAAATAGGCTTTTAGTCTCCCTCCTAGACATCTTTCATTTTATTTATTTATCTTTCTACAGATTAATAGACCTTTTTCTTTGGCGAGTGTTAATTTGTTGTCTTTAAAATATACGTTCTTCTACTTGAACTCAAAGTAAAGAAATTTAATTAAAAAAAATTTTAAACCAGAACATTAACTAAATGTATTTACCACTTTTTTTCATGTGTAGAAACTCTTCCAGTGTAGGCTGCTTTTTATTCTGTTTGTTTTTTTTTAAACCTGAAAAGTGAGATACTATCAAGAAATAATTTGTTTCTGAGCATCGTGTTGCACATTACCTTTTCCATTGACCACACTGAATTCCTGATGGCCTTGTGTGTTTTGAAAAGGATTAAGTTGTTGTGTGTGTTTGGGCTAAAGCTAAGCTTCCAGGAAAAAAATAAAAGACACTGTTCATTTTGGCTCTTCAGAGTTCCTGTTCCACTGACTTCCAAGGATCAAAGCCCACTCCAAAAGCGGGGGAATTTGGGTTTTGCAGAAAGTGAGATTGCCGAGTCTGTATTACTTTAGAAGCAAGTTAGTGATAACTCAGATACTCCTATCACAGATTCGACTTCAGGAATTGGCTAATCCAGAATGAAAGTGCCTCTCTCACTTTCTTGGTTGCCTTTATAACCTCTTCTGTTAAGATTCACAAGATCTATTTTGTTTTCATCACGTTTAAAGTAGTAAAGTGAAAATAAGCAGTTCTAATGAGTTTTTTTTTTTCTGAATGTGTGTGTGTCTGTGTATGTATGTGTGTTTTCCAATTCTAGGATAAAATTAGTTCTGACTTGATTTTTCTCTCCCATCTAATACTGGATACTCTCTGATTTATTACATGGTCTTAGCTATGTAAATACATGCTGGTATTTTGCCAGGAATTTCTTAAAACGTGAAATAAAATTGGCTGCACAAAATTGTTGCAACACGACCTTGTGTCCAAGATCACTATGAAGATCAGATATAGGACATTACACCATGGAACTGAAATACTTTATAATCTGAACTTGACTGAAATGCGTGCTTGACCTGAAATTGACCTTGAAATAAAAGGAACAGCTAAACCTTAATAGATCAAAAACTACCACACAAAGGCTGCATTGCTAAGAACAACTTACAGCCATGGTGATTTATTAGTCTAAACTTTTCAATACATGGATTAACCTAACAAAACATTCAATTTACTAACAGATCTCTCTGTTTCTTTTTAGGTGTGATTTTTTTCTTAGGGAAGAGAAATGCATAGAAAAAAATTCCTAGGAAATAGAGATTTCCTAATGAACATTTTCGGGCATGTGTTATGAAAACAATACTGTTTTGGCAGAGGTTGCATTCCAGAAATTACCAAATTTGTCATGGAAATTGTATAAATATACATATATATGATAATGGTAATTTTTAACCAGTGTTCAGTGCTGGTGAGCATTCCCCTGGGTCTGATTTGGCTAAGTGTGTTTGAAGTAGTGTGTTTGATTGTTTGTGGTTCATTGTCATTACTCAGGTCCTTTAAGGTCTATAATGAAAGATCTGCATTCCGATGACAATGAGGAGGAATCAGATGAGGCAGAGGATAATGACAATGACTCTGAAATGGAGAGACCTGTAAATAGAGGAGGCAGCCGGAGTCGCAGGTGAGTGTCTTGCAAGGAAGGCTGTTCCCTGCAATGGAATCATACCTTTTCACTAGACCTAAGCGTCTAACCACAGCAAAGGTGTGAAACTCCAAAAACAATGGCAGTACATGGTCACATTCACTTTTTTAAGTTGGGGCAGCGTGGCATGCTTACACTCACCTCTGCAGGGAATCATTTATCCCTTTTTCTCAGAAAGGAGAGGCTTTTCCCCTATAAATTTTATAAGGGAAAAGTCCTATGAGAATTCCTTGTTCTTGAAAGTATATGCAAAGGTGGCAGGGCTGGCTGCTGAAATAAACTCTTCACTTGAAGAATTTATGTGGATCCTTTGCTGTAGGTAGAATTTCCTCAGAATTTGAGGAAATGTGTTTGCTGTTTGTAGTTAGAAATGAACAATTGACTTCAATGAATTACGTGTGTGACCTAATTAAAACTAGGATTACCTCTGTGTTTTCCAGAAAATAAATTCCTTTTAAGTGTGCTGACAGTTAGGTTCCTTGAGTAGCTTGAAATGCGGTGAGGCATAATTCTACATTATAAGATGGTAATTCATGTCTTATAATTAATAGTCAACTCGAAATTGCCTTGAGGATTTTCTTTCTTTATCATGAGGAAAATAAATAGGCATGCTTACTTTAATGTGTTTTGAGTAGAAAAAATATGAATCTACTTGAACTTAAAATCCAATTACATTTATAATATATTGCATTAAATCTTTCCCCATTATCCATTACTATGTAGAGGGCCCTAAAATTCCTAAAAAGAACATGATCTTACTCCAAACTGGACAGACCCTGTGTCTGCTAATTGGTAATTCCTCACTGTCCCTTAAGAAAGAGTCTCCTTAGAGTGTATCCCCATCAAATGTCTCAGTGATTCTTCTTTATGGCCATACTCAAAGCTCTTTCTCCACCTTGTCTCCCAAACTCACCCCCTCTGTATTTCTTTTTAATAGCAGAAAATAAGGAATCTAATGGCCTTGGCCCTATGACACTTCCCTTTAGAAGTCTTTAACTTGACAAGGAGACTGGTAGGGCAAAAAGACCTAAAAATGGCCTGAAACTTGCAGGTGAGGAGCATCTTTGTAACAGCCAAAATCCTGGCCACTGGCTGCTCGCACATTTAGCTGGTGGAAGACACATCACCTATTTAGACAATTTCCCAAGTTACCGTTACGTAGAAGTTCTAGGTGTTCATGAGCTGTGGCCCACCACCTCCTGCCCCGTCCCGAGTCAACACAGGTCAGATCATACTGGTTTGTGAGTTGGGCTGGTGTGATGCACACTGTGGGAAGAGCTTTTCTCCCCTCCTGACATGTGCTGTTAGCACAGCCCCGCCAGCGTAACATCTGATCTTCCGTTGCACTTGTGAAGTCTCAACTGTTTAATCAGTTTAAATACTCAGCCTTCCACTTCAGTCAAGAAGCATTTTAAAGCAGCGCTTCAACTGAACACTTCATTAATGTAATTTAGTTAAGAAAAACAAGTTCCATCAGTTTTTGCTAAAAGGATGTCCCAGTGTATCCTTTTCATTTCCTGTCTTGTATCTTGTCTATCTGAATATGTTATAGGGCTGGAATGTGATTGCCTATTCAGAGTGAAAGAAAAACTATCCTGATTTCTAAAGCATTTTCTGTTTCTGAGAAGAATATTATATTAAGTTACTTTATACCCAAGACAGGGAGCAAACACCGAAGGACATTTCAGAAGGAGGGCATACATTCAGCAGAGTAGAATATAGAAATGGCTCCTATTCTGGCTAAAAGAAAATTCTGTTTTGTTTTGAAAGGGAAAAAAATAGGAGAGGAGGTGATATTTTTATTGTCTTTCATTGTTGAAAGATATCATTGGATTTTTCTAAAGCAGTTACCCCAAACACTGTCTCTTCATGTTGCTGTGGTGTCTTTCCCATGAATTGCTCTATCAGTGCTGAGAACTAGGGTCAGCTTGGAATCGTTACACAGTAGGAATGACTGGTGGTGGCTGCTGTGTTGGGCTTCGCACATGTCATCCTCAGGTGTCATCCTGAGCTGTCCGTCCTGCAGGGCTCTTGTCCACACTCTTCCTAGCAGTGGCTTCCACTCCTGCAGTCTGTATTTTAGCCATTATCTGTTAAGTGTTCACCTGTAGCAAATAGGCAAGGGGCGAGGGGAAGAATGGTGGTAACCTATGAGCTGTCTGATTTCACTAACTTGCAAGCTTGGGTACCCACTTATGATAGTAGGTGGATGGAGCTGGAGCAGGGAGAGAAATGAGTAAATGAAGCCAGTGAGATATCCTGGCTGAGCACCAGCTTTGGGTCCCACTGCTTGGGTTTGAATCCTAGAACCCCGCCTCTTACCTTTGTGACCCTAGGTGAGTGACCCAGTCTTTCTAAGTCTCAATTTTTCTCATCTGTGAGGTGGAGAGTATTAAATGATAAGCAGGTGAAACACTTAACACAGCTCCAGATACAAAGTAAGGGCCAATACGCGGTAGTGGTTGTATGAGTTAAATCAAGTTTCCAATGACTAGTGTTTAGATTCCTTGCTGTCTGCGCCGTTGCCTTGGATATTTCAAGGATTGTCTGTAATGATGCATTTGACTCCTCTGCTTCTTTTCAGAGTCAGCCTGAGTGATGGCAGCGACAGTGAAAGCAGTTCCGCTTCCTCACCCCTGCATCACGAGCCCCCGCCACCCTTATTAAAAACCAACAACAACCAGGTAAATTGCTGGGTTTGTACTTTCCAAGACTCTGCAGGATAAGATGCGATCATTTTTACGAAGCATACAAAACTGTTTATCCCTTAAGTTTTAAACAAAGTCCCTCTTGATCGCAAATAAATGGGAGTTTTCAAGCTTAGGAATAAACACATAGTCAGGGGGAAGGAACTTCTGTTGTCATGAAAAGTATGTTCCATTGGTTGGGTTAATTAAATAGACGCAGGAAAGGATGTTGACAAAAGTGTTGCCCGTTGGCTCCTGATTTCTATGTATTTCTCCCCTCAGCAGTAAGCAGGCGATTTGATGAATTAGAAAGAGTATGACATTTGAAGGTAGTATGAAGTCTGGTTGTTGACTTTACTAGGTGACAGTAATCTGTTGGTGGGAAAATAACATTTAACTTATCCTCAGTTTCCTCATCTGTAACTGGGGGTATTAATAGCGACCTCGCCGGCTCCTAGGAGGATGACAAACAATATCATACACACAAAGAGCGTGAGGCATTGCTCGTCCCTTGCTGGCAAACAGTTGATGATGGACGGTTGTTGGCACAGGTCCTCTGCCTCTGTGTGCCCATCCAGGAGAAAGGGGCCATCACTCGGGATTGTAAGGATTAGTTCACAAAATAAGAGAGTCAGTAATGGTCATTATCATTGTTGTTACAAAGTGAGCCAGAGGAAAGCTTATTCATTTGATAATCAACTCAGAATATAGTTATTTGGATAAGGTCTCGGCAGAACTTCCAAAGCTGTGAGGAAGAGCTTTTGTTAAATAACTGATTAAGATTGGGATATTTTAAATACTTGCTAAAATCAACTATTTTCAAGTATCATGAATATTTAAAAAACCTCATGGTGCACTAAGGTTGATACTCTGTTACCATGTTATTTATTTCTTTTGTTTAGACACATTCCACGTGGCCTCTACAATAGCTCCTTAATTCAAGTTACTGTATGAGTATTATTAACTTGAAAGTAAAAGACATGCATCTTTCTAGAATTATTGTTTCATAGGTGTCTTACAGTTTTAAATGGCCTTGTCCTTGAATATGTGATTTTGGTTTTACTGGGAAAATGAGATTTTATACCTAAAGCCTTGTTTTTTCTTTTTAAATTTTGTATAAAGCATAAGCAAAAATCTCTTAAAATTTAAAATGCCTCATTTATAAAGTTTATCTACAACCTAAAGCCTCCATTATTAAGTAGAAATAATATCAGTGTTCTTAACCTCACTGGTTACAGTTCAACTGCAGTTTCTTTGTGTGCTCCATGTGCCTGCGGGCCCCACCTCACCATCCGTTACCCACTGGCCCTTCAGGGAATTGCACGTTCTTCTTCGTTACCCTGCCTTCCAACGGTGTCCCCATCTCCGGTGCCAGCAGTGCCCAGGGCCCAGCCAGCTCTCACCTCCAGTGCAGCTGCCCGCACTGCCAGTCAGGTATTTCAGGGGAAAGTGAGGACTACGGGCATAACCATCATTGCCAGTCAGTTGAGAAGAGCCCTGAGCTCTCCTAACTGATAACTTGGGATTCTTTTGTAAGCACGTGCTTCAGTAAGAGCTGACGAAAGGATAGAATTTGGACCTTGAATATATTTTTATATCCAATTTAAACCTACATAGACCTGATTTCTGCCTCCAGTGGGTGGTGTGCTGGATTTAGGCTACTTCCTGGGTGATGGCAGTGGCAGTGCCAGGAGTGAAGGGCACCAGGGGGTGCTTTGTGCCCCTTGTTAATCTCCTTCAGCATCTTGCCCAGTCAGGGTTAAGACTGTGTTTGTTAAATAAATGCAACTCCAACAAGCCCCCATCTTGTCCTGAAAACAGAGCCACCCTCACTCCCTTCCCGACTGGCAGTCTTGAGCTAATGCTGGTTTCAGGGAAAGGTTTAGATTCTTTGTCAGACTTTTTTTTTTTTATTAACTTGTCTAGCAGAACAAAAACAAAAATGGATAGTATCATCCATCTAGAAATGGTAAAGATTACTTTATCCGATCGAATAGCCTACCACTGGTTCCTTGGCATATGTTTATTTGACAAATGTAGCTTCGCACGTGTGAGTCATCAATCTGTCCGGAACACTCAGTAATGTCACTTGCCGCATACACCTATGAGCATGATAAGGGGCCCATATGCTTTCACTTTTATCCAGCTTAGGGTAGGAAGTACATGTACCACAAGGGAGCTTACCTCCTTGGACCTGCGTCTTGGAACTGGAACGTGTTTTTAGTCCTGTGGGTGTGTATGATGACGATGATGATCTGAACTTTCACGTAAAATGTAATAGATGAAAACATCCTGCGAAGGCCGAACTGCGGAGTGAGAAGACTGAGTTTCCTTCTCCCGCATCCCTTGGCTCTTCTCTGTCTGCAGGTTGACAATGATCTCTGAAGCTTCTGTACATTTCCAGGCAAGGCTGTGTTTTCCTTGCCTTTTCTCACATCTTCCAGGGACTCGGCAAGAGGGAAAGTGCTAATTGAGTCAAATATTTTCTAACTCTTGGGAAAAAAAGTGAGCAGAGAGAGCGAGCGCCACATGTCAACAAAGCACGTAATTAACCTGAGTGTTGTTAGGAGCTCCTCGTGATCATTAACATGAAAGGCCCATCAGTAGAGAATCCATCTGCCAAATAATTGAGTTGTCAGTGCTCACAAAGGAATACAGGAAAATAATAATCTTGAAAATTTGATTCTCAAGCCATATCCTCAGATTAAGGATAGAAATGCAACTAATCACAGTTCTATTTTCAGAGACTTACCATGTGCGTACATGGTGCCTCTCAGCAGTCCGGCTGGTTGTTTCTCCCCAGACAGCTTAATAGGGAAGAATAGGGCTGTGCCATTTGAACCATGGATGGGTTTTGTTGTTGTTTTTTTTTCACTTCAAACCGCCCTTGTGAGAATTTCAGACAACATCAAAATTCCAGATCCTTTTTGGCTGGAAGTCTCGAAGGGAGGGAGGAGCGAGGGGTCTGAAAGGAAGGAAGCGATCCATTGGACCTGAGTTAATATTCAGAATATCATAAATCACCTCTCAGCCTGCAAGCCATGTGGGATGAAATAAAGAGTCTATCCAGTTAAACTGGTTTGAAATAAGCCCGTGGAAGACAAGGTGCTGTACTTTTCTCTTCTGGAGTCGTTTCCTTCAAGATAAGAAATGATCATAAATAAAACAATTGTCTTCAGCGTGGCTCAGCTCTCAGAATGAGGTTTTGACAAAGCTGTTTATTTTGGAGCAGGGAGAGATCAAAGCAGGAAGATTAACTGAGCCCTCTCTGGGCAGCCACTCAGTAACTTGAGGCGGATCACTGACACCCGGAGCTTTTGTTCCTGCCACTGCAGCCGCTGCAGAAAGCAACTAGGATTTCAGCGTAGTGCTGCCTTCTGTGCCGTAGCACTTACGGAATGTGTAGGGTGGGACCGAAGCGCCTTGAACGTTCTATTTTCTGCTTTGGAAGAGAAGGTGGCGGAACTCTGGAAGCCTGGTTAACAGCTCTACGTTGCAGAGAGAGAAGTCTCAGCCAGTCGGACCCCCCAGAGCACAAAGACTTGGGGGCCGGATTGGAGGGAGGTTAGAGGGGAGGGATGTGATGGGAACAAAATTCGGTTTTCTGTTGCACGAGGCGAGGCGAGCAGGCGGGCAGGCGTGTTTTTCCTCTCGCCTGGCTCCGCTTGGCCCAGCGCGGATCTGCGTTGGCCAGGAGTGCCATCTACTGACCTGCCTACTCCTGGGTCTCAGCGCCGAGCAGTCCCTCGAGCTCTCATTTCCAGCAACAATAGAGAGAAGGAAACTCTGAATGTAGTGGGGTGTTTGGTTTCCTTTACAGCGGAGCGTGTTCAAAACTGTGGCTCTGCCCCTGCGATTAAGTAATTTCCTTGTGTTGCCAGAAGTATTGTGTTGTAGGCGAGCCTGGTCACGTTGGTCATCTGGTTATCTTAATGCTATAAACGAAGAAATGAAGCGAGTCTCAGGCAAGACTCTGTTAGCAGCTCACATTTTACACAGATTTTTTTTTAATTCAAAGAAAAATATACCCTTTCTGAAGTATTGGGTCTTTTCTAGAATGTCACCCTCAACAACTAAAATTTTTATCAGTAGTAGAAAATTTTATAGCTGAATGGGAATCTGGGCATCATTCTGACTTTATTCTCGTGTTTTTGAGGTTCCAAAATGTTGAATGATAGGGCTGGTACCTGAACTTAGGTTTCTGAGCCCAATCAATGCTCTTTCCACAAATTAAATCACAAAATAAATTGGACTCATTTTAAAAATCTTCATGTTAAGAATATGGTAGATCTTTAACAGAACTGTGAGGGTGTGGGTGTTAGAGCAGAAATGGATGAAAAGAGCAGTAGGAATAGGAGACTTCTGAAATATCTCCTTTATTTTGTATTTTCCTCCTTAAGATTGGCTTCAAATGATAATAACGCACTTGGTAATGAGGATAAAATGAAAAAGACACATTACTTTGCTTTTTATGTTTATATACATTTGTAGACACTCATCAGTAAATTCACTGGTTCTCAACCATTTTAAGCAAGGACCATTTAAAAATATTTCTCTCGTAATTCTCAATTTTGGAGATTGTAATAAATCAACTGTATTGAGTCATAATGTGTTTCTCCTTTTTATTGCTTATGAACATAGCTCCTCACTGTCTGAACAGTATGCAGAGCTACTGTTCACAACCTAAGCTGTGATCGGTTCAGATAAAAAGCAAGGCACTTGGTATTTTATCGCGGATAAAGATATCATTTCTTGAAACACAGAAGATAGTCCTGGCTCTGTTTCTTGAGTGGGAGGATCCCAGGTCGGGAGTAACCAGTATAACTGATGGTCACCTTCACTTTCACAGCTGCCTCCGTTGAGTGGATATGAGTACTTTTTAGAACCTGAAAGTCAGGTACCAAAAAAAGGTGTATTTGAGTGTTTGTTCGGCCATCCCCAGCGTCCTGAGCCCTGGTAGTCATGCTGAAACAACAGAATGAATAAGAAAAAATTCTTGCTGGCGGGGACTACGATCCAGTGCCGCTCAGCTGCTATGCGTATGTGTGAGAGTGCTGCCACAAAGGAGGAGCAGCCCTGGAAGCGTAGATCAATTTCCTTATCGTCACCTTCTTCTTCTTCTTCTTTTTTTTTTTTTTTAAGATCTATTGCCCTGACTCAGCATTTCAGATACAAATAATTTTTTTTCCCCGGAGAAAGTCAGATCAGAGAAGAAAGAAAACATATGGAGGAGAAATGCTCTTTGGAAAGCGGTGTGATTATGTCGACATTTCATTCACAAGTACCTTTGTTAGTGGCTGGTTTAGTTAAGAAGTGCTGGAAATCAAATGTAACCATGTTGTCTTTGATCCCTAGATCCTTGAAGTGAAAAGTCCAATAAAGCAAAGCAAATCAGATAAGCAAATAAAGAACGGGGAGTGTGATAAGGTAGGTTTCCAGCCCATGACTGTGAGTCCTGCAGCACTGATGTGTCTGCTATTTGCTTGGGTTTCCCTTGATCATCCCTGCTGGGTCTCCTTTCATTTTCTTCATCTTCAAAGGTGCCTGAGACACCCCAAATTACAAGCGCTTCTTCCTAGTGCTTTGTAGTTTATGTTCCAAGTCTTGCTTGTATCTCCAGTATTAAGCTTGGCCTTCCGCATCCGTGATTGCCAAGGGATCTCAGGCACGTTGAGTTGGGAGGTAAGAGATTTGTGGCAGAGGCAGAGGGTTAGGTGAGCAGCACATCTGACCCTAGTGCAGTGCGCTTCCCCAGGTGTGCAATCACGCATCCAAAACCTGACCTGTAGACCTGTTACGGGTTAGTGTCCTTCTGTGGACAGGGTCCTCACACGCTTTGCAGGATTGGGGGAGGCCTGGCTAAGGCTTCGTGAACTTTTCTTTTGCCTTCATTGCACAAAGGCACTTAGTAACTTCCAAGCAGTTATGCTAACAAAGACTCATGAGTCAGAGCAAACGGAAAGAGAGGTGCACCTGTGCCCTTTCAGGGGAGCGCTTGACAAACCAGATGCTAATTTGGATGATGATCTCTGTTTTTCATGAGACATTCTTCCGTTCTGTCACTTGCCGTTCATAGAGATGTTAAATATGACCAGGAAGGTGTTTTTGTTTTTTTTTTTACTTTGCCCTGGCATAATTGGTAGTGTGCATTGAAACCTCCATGCTCAGACTTAGACTTTTTTCTCTTAGTTAAAATACTTCAAAGATGGAAGAATAATTTTTTAAAAGGAGACTATAGATGGTGATAATACGCTGAAACTCAGTGTATCAGTGAGTTCCCCTCCTCTCTGTAGAGGCATTGTTGGGAGAGGGTGAACCTGTTCACTTGAATCTTGTTGAGGGCAGATCAGTGCAAGAACTGCCCTTAAAAAACAAAAAAAGCTGGCTTGAGAAGGGCAGTAGTGGGCCAGGGAGACTGGCCTGCAAAGGCCTTGAGCGCTGCGCCCCCACAGCCCGAGGCGCGGAGTAGGTGGCGGGACCTCTCACCGCTGCTGTATGTTCTTACTCGTTTCTGCTTTTCCTTTTGAACTGCGTCCTAAAGCGCCCGTTCTCGGGGCCTCCCTTCTCTTTCAGGCATACCTAGATGAACTGGTGGAGCTCCACCGAAGGCTGATGACGCTGAGGGAGAGACACATTCTGCAGCAGGTGAGAAATGCTTTTTAACACAACCCTTCCCAGGAGCCTCGCGGCCGAGCTTGTCCTGGACTCGTGTGAGTAGCACCGGGGGCCAAGCCAGCCCCGCGCCCTGCACGGTACCTGGGGACGGGGTGGTGGCGCGCACGTCCCAGGCTACCTGGAGGTCCGCTTTGGAGCGTCCCTGGTGCTGCGGACGACAGCGCCTGGGCACGCGTCGCGGGAACGAAGCGGGAGCACACGGCCGCCCCCGCCGCCCGGTGCTGCCCTGTGGGCGGAGGGAGGGGCCGGTAGGAATGCAGAGACCTTAGGGGCCAGGCTTCTGGTTTCATGGGAAAACAGTGATAAGAATTTCAGTCAAGTGCCGTAAACATTTGTGATTCAGTTTAGTAACCTTTGCCAATGCTGTTCTAAGGAAAATAAATATTTTCCTCGTTTGTCTTATCTTGTATAGCATACATTCTATTATTATGAACTCAACTGTGGAATACTTGCAGAGGGGGAAACTTCTATTAGTACAATTTGATGTTTTGAGAAGATAAGGAGGGAGGTTTGTCGTTTTCATACAGTGACTGACTGTACGTGCGTCCATTGCATTAACAGTGGCGATTGATAAGATAATTTTTCATTAACACTCAAAGAGAAGGTTGTGTTCTAAATTCCAGGGTGGGTTTGTAGATTATTTCACTGCATGAAATTTTTTTTTCCTAACTGCTTTCAAATGACTTGAAGTTAGTACTTAATCTACCCCAGCTGTGTGTGGGTTTTTTTTTTTTTTTATGTTTAATGGCTGATGGTCACATTTACATTCTGTGTACATTTTTGCTTAAATCTATAAATACACACTGTCAAACTCACCCAGTCCCCTGATTGGCCTGATAAGCTTTTTAACCCTTCCAGAGATTGATTTGAACAAGACTGCAGACCTAGACTTCTTCGTTGGGGGGAGAAGTTGCATTTCTTGCATCTCTGTTAATGTGCGCATAACGGATTGGAAAGCAGGATCTGAGTGGCTTACCCTGAGGCATATTCTCGTACTTTGATTGTATTTTTCTTCACCTCTCTTCTGTACAACTGAAAATTGGTTAGCCTGCCACTTATCAATTACTTGGGGGCCTGCTGCCTGAATGGTGATGGTAAATCTATTAGCTGATTTTCTAATCGCTTTCCAAACACCAGCTCTGAACCACCGTGGAGCAGTTGTCCAATAAAGCCAGTAATGCGCAAGTTGGGTCCAAATAGTGAGACTCAGAAGAGTGAGACGGATGTTCAGGCAGGGCTGCGATACCTTCACAAAGAAAGCCCAGCCCATGAGTCGAGGCTACTAGGCTGCTGGGCAGGGTTTGACCTTGGGCTGTCACTGGCATTCCCAGCTTCACATTGTCCTCTATTTTGACCTTGGAAAGAATTGTGAGGGAAGCTGGCTTACTGGAGAATTCCATCGAAGTGGATTATTTTAGTGTTCTAGAGGGAGAGAGCGGTATCTATGAATTTTTAACCTGGCATAAAGGCACTCCGGGGCCCACAGCGTTTCACCCTAATTGCATTCCCAGGCCGGTTGAAAGCTCTCAGTCTTTGGCCTTTTGCCTTGTAATGCAGCTGAGGCTTGTGATTATGATACCATGATGCATGTCCTGTCACGGTTTACTGCTTAATTAATTCCTATTGTAAAACATGGCACTATTGAGGACTAATGTTATTCTCCACCATGAGCACGGCTCATCTGTGGACTGTGTTCCACAGAGCCTGCATATTCTCTGCCATGCAGACCTGAGTACCTGAGACAGAATTTCTGGCCAGCCCACGATCCCATCCCAAGTCTTCTCCTGTTAAATGCATCCTGTCAAAAAATCGGGCCTGCCACTTTTCTTTGGCCCACAGAAAGTGGTTAATATTTTTGTTATACTCTGGGGGCATCTGGTGCAGGCGCCCAGCATCCACATTAATGAGCAGAAAGCAGTGGATTAAGAGAGCCTGTGTTCTTAAGCCCCTTTTACGTGAGGTAAAAATATAGTACGGCACACACAGTCAAACCCAGAGACGTCAGTACCTCAGAGTGGCTAAGAATTTGATTCTTCTTTAAACTACATGTTCCACATTTATTTGGAAAGGGAGATTGAAGCCTTCTAAACGCCTTTGCAATTTGCAGTTCAGCCCTGAGTCTGGATTTGCATCCTCCTTAGGAGAGGGAGAAAAAAAAAAAAGAAAACCGCTGAAGAAAACCAGGGCTTCCTTAGAAGACAGTTCAGCGATTTCGGTAACACTGTTCTACTCTCAGAATTTTCTTCTGGGCAGTGGGGAATCAGTGGTATATATATTCCAATAACATGGAGAACCCTCCCGGAGAAGTATTCTGCTGAAAATGATTTTCCCCATCGTGAGGGATCGCCTTTCTGTGTTTTAGAACCCCTGGTGGAGGGGAGCCTGAGGGCCCGCCTCTTAGCCCGGGGTGGGGCACACGGTGCCGCACAGCCGGTGGCCAGTGCCTCCCGGCCCACATGGGGCCATTCCACAGGAAGCCCTGGCTTACCGCAGCCCTGACTCCACTCCAGACAGAAGCAGCTAAAGCACAGCTTGTTCATTACTTCCCACTCAGTGAAGAGGCTGCTTTGGGTGGAAAGAATCCTGTTTTTTGGGTTTTTTAAAAAAATATAATGAGACTAAAAATGTATCTACCTTTTTCTAATTTCTGTAACTTTTATAACCAAGGTTGGGGGAAGGAGTCCAGATTTAACAAGTGGATCTTACCCTGTTTAAAAAAAAGAAAAGCCTGCGTGGTACCCCCTCCAAGGCTGGCGTGGCAGGAAATAATCCATCACAAAGGTGTGCACATCAAGCATCATCTGAAGCATGAGTTAAGCAGCTTCCAAATTCTCCCTTTTCTGCTACCGGTGCATACCCTGTGTCCTTGCCTGCCTTCCTTATCCAGGGTTACTCTGTCTTTTATCATCATCAGTTTTACTTTGGAGTTGCCTTCCTTATCGCAGGATGATGCAGGTGGCGGCCAAGGTAGAGCCACATCAGCAGAGCAGGGATTCTTATGGAAAGGCTGGGCGGCGTCCTTCAGGGCCCGGTGGGGTGTTTTTAGGCTTTGTGGCTTGCTTCATTAGAACAGAGCATGTTAATGCTGTGTTTCTGATGTTCCTGGAAAGCAACCCACATTTCTTTTTCTTTACGGAGTCTTTATTTAATGGAGGATGCAGGTACATATGTGCTCTGATAATTCAAATCATTAATGCCGTTCCCTTTGGCAGAGGGTCCTGAACGCCCCATCTGCTGCCACGACAGTGCTTCAAGGATGTCTCTGCATCCGTCTTGATGTATTCTTATAGGCTCCTGTAAAAATGCGGGGCTCATTTAGGGAGATCAGATTCTCTTCATTTACTTTGCGTGTTTGTGGTGCAGGCGGGGTGGGGTGTGCTGGTTGTAGAGGAAACAAGAGGGCTGCTATCGAAGCCTCGGAAACCCACGGGACGGTGCAGTGCACATGAGAGGAAGGGCCGGATTTCCTAGTGGGCACGTAGACTTACTTGCCTTAAAACCAACTGGCTTTTTCTAGAAGGTATTCTTATTACTCTGTGTTCTTCTTATTGTTAAGTAATTAGTGAGCAACTATAGTGAGTCACAGAAATTTATTTTTCTTACATGGGTGAGTTACCTGTCATTCTAAAGGGAAAATGTAGGGTCGTCTTCTACCCTCCCCCTATATTATGATTTGAGTTTGTCATTTCAGCTACTTCAGCTACTCTTCTCCCTGCTTTCTTCCCTTCCTCCTGCAAACTTTTATTATAATTAGTCTTCGAAAATTTCAAGGATGCTCTGAGTTTTAGCTTCTGGCATTTTCCCTGCTTCATTTGTTTTAGTGCTGATGCAATGGCTAACGGTCAATGAGGGGTGGAGGGAAAAGCACTGGGTCTGAAAATTCATGTGCTGTCTGGTTCCCTCCCCTGTAATTAAGGATACATTTATGTTTACGTGGTAATCATAATCGTGTTGCCGTTATCGGTGTCGCAATTTTCAGTTTATGAAGAAGCTTCCTGTGCTGCGTATCATTTGATGCTCTGAACGACACTGAATGATAGGTAGGACAGGTGGCATCATTCCCACTTTACAGATGAGGAAACTGAGGCCCAGGGGTCATAATGTTCTGTCCAATGCCATTCACATAGTGAGCAGAGTCAGAACTTGATATGCCAAATTCCGGATTCCCTGTTCTGAATGCTTTGTCCTTTACCTACGGACCAGATAGTTGAGGAGAGGAATCACAGTCTGGAATAATTGTCATTTGCCTCCATTGTATAAACTGAAAGGCTGTTTGTTTCCATCCTGAAAGGGCTCTCTGAAGAGGCTGTTTGTTTCTATCCTGAAGTTTACACATTTTCACTAGGTCTATAGTATTTCTACACAATGTAGCAAAAAAGACAGTTTACTCTAGAAAGTACTCTTATAGTTCAATCAATGTTCCATAAGTAGGAAGTATTTGATTGCCTTGAAAGGCTTGTGTTTGTAGACCTAGCTGTGTGTGCTGTTTCTGTATGTAGGCAGATGTGTGTGGGTGACTTAGCCAAAGTTCTCTAACTCTTAACTAATAAAGCAAATGAGTGTTCATTTTAGATCTTGTAGTGTTAATAGTAAGATCTAGCGTGATAAATTCTTATGTGAATGTGGTACTTTAATCATAGTTGGGAACCCCACTTCTGCTCATCTCTTGATGCGCGTAGTAGAACCCTGCGTCCAGTGGTTCAAGCAAGCGAGGCTCCCTCTCCACCCCTGCGTCCCTACGCCCCCTCCCCCTGTATAATAACAGGCCTGGAGGTAAGTAACTCATGGTCGGTGTGGTGGCTTAAAAGAGGACGTAGACTCCTTGCCTTCCTGCTGCCGTCCTTCTCCTCTTGCGTTTGTCCGCTCGAGGGGAAGACAGCTGCTGCACTTCCAGGGTTGCATCTTCCTTCCAGACAGGAAGAGGGGCCAAGGGCAAAAGCCACATGCCCATTATCTATACCCTTTGGAAAGTTTTCCTGAAAGCTCGGTGACTTCCTGACAAGTAAACTGTAAGCAGCAGTGTCTTCCACATGCTGCCAGTGGGTCTTGGAGGCAAGTATCTCAGCTGGGCATATTGGCACTCCCAGAAAAGCAAGCTCTGTGGGTGAAGATGAAGGAATATATGGACGTTACATAGGGAGTTGGCTGGGTCTTGTCATGGTTTTGCAAAGCGAGTGACTTGTTTTATTCTTAAACCCATGGTTCTATCTGTAAAAAATAGTTCCAGAGGTTGAATAAGGCAGCACCAGCTTGATCTGGAGTTGAGCAATTAATTGGATTGAGGTTCGCTCTGTCTTTTATGTCTCTGTGGCTGTCAAGTATGTCAGGGGCGGGGAGCACATTTTCTGTTGAGAGCCACTGACCTGTAGGGAATGGCTCACAAATTTACTGTTTTCTAAAGAAAATAATTGTAAGAAGAGAAGGTCAAAAGTTTCCATTCTGCTGTTTTCGGCCCGAAATTAGGTCATCTGAAACTTCACTGAATAAGTAATGGGCTAAATAATTAAAATTATTCCTTTTAAGATGATTGAACTGAAGAAAATCAGGAACAAGTGATAGGAAGGGAGTAACAGAGACAACTACAAATACGTGCAATACTTTGCCAGCTGGTTTCTCTGTGCAGATACTTTCTCTTTCACCTGGACGCTGATTTTCCTCTGTCCCCGACAAAGCTTACTAAAACTAGCCCCCCTCCGCCCCAATTTACTCAAAACAAACAAACCTAAAGCCCACACTCCCAGGCGCAGCATCTATTTCTGATACAACTATTAGTAAAATAGGCACAGAAAGACAAGGAACATGATAAAAGATGCTTTCGACCCAATAACCAACATCGCTGTTCATGTCAAAACATTAGCAGCGTCCTCTTGAAAGCCAGGCCAGACAGACAGTGCCTCTGTCACCACTTCTGTTTGGCTCCAGCTTTTAGAAATATGACAGTTCAAGAAATGAGGTCTAACTATTCCAAATGGGGAGACAAAGGTATCCTTTCGTTTTGTAGATAATAGTTATAACCCCCAAATACTCCATGGGATCAACTGAACACGACTAAAGGAATGAGTGTAGATTTTTTTTTGGGGTCAAATAATAACAAAACGTATGGCTAGATGAACTTTAACAAAGTTAATGCATCTTCTGTAACCAGTACCCAAATCAAGCAACAAAACATCCCAGCCCCACGGAAGGCTTCCCTGAGCCCCCTTCCAGTCGCTGCTACGCATGATATTCACCGAGGTGGGACTGTAAGATGGTTTCTATTTCTTTGTAGGTTCTTGCATTTTCTAACTTTTCTACAATAATGTAGTCAGAAGGAAAATGATTATTGTATGTGTGTGTCTGTGTTTATACTTTTTTATAAGGAGTTTTGTTATTTCTAGTCTGGCACTTCTTTTCATCTATTACGTATTTATAGTCAGTAACTAATTTTTAGAGGGGTCTTGAAACTTGTATCCCCCTCTAACTACCCACTCTCACTCCCACCTGGAGTAACGTAGTCTGTTGATGACTTGAAAGTAGGAATCAGTTTCAGGGATATGAATGATGAGAACAGGTAACCTGCTCCCACTGAGAATTTCAAAGGGTTAATTTTTTTTTGACTTACCCAATTGGCTGAGAGAGAGTTTTGTGCCATTAGTAGTACAGGACCTTCTTTTTCAGATTCTTTTGTATGTATGTATAACTGAATCACTTTGACAACTTTGCTAATCAATTATACCTCAATTAAAAAAATAGTGTGGAACCTTCTTGCTATAAATGAGAATACTGATCTCTTGGTTCCATATTTGACCCCCTCCATCTCTCTCTCTACCTTTTGATGTCTGTGGCTTATTGCCTTAACTTTCTCTTCTTTACTCCTCTAGATTGTGAACCTTATAGAAGAAACTGGACACTTTCATATCACAAACACAACATTTGATTTTGACCTTTGCTCGCTGGACAAAACCACAGTCCGTAAACTACAGAGTTACCTGGAAACATCTGGAACATCCTGAGAACACAACAACTGGATGCATCAAAAACTATTGGGTTTTTTTTTTTTTTTGGTTGTGATTTTTTTTTCTTGTTTGTTTATATGAGAACACTCAGAATGATGCAACCAAAAGGGAAAAAAATAAAAATCAAACAACCTTCAGCTTTATTTTTCTTTAAAGCCAGTCATCATCTCTTGATAAAGGAGAGGTTAAGCCAACCAGCCTCAGCGGACCACTCTTCTCTGCAAGGAAACCCCCGGGAAGAGTTAGCCTGGATAGCCTTGAAAACAAACAGCTCAAACACAACACAAGAAAACTTAAAGAATGGGTGTGGTATCACGTCTCTCTCTCTGTGGTGGTTCATTCCACAGGATGAATGCATATTCAGCACACTGCCTTATTACCTAACTGATCTATTTATTATCGCATACAAATATTCTAGTCATTGAGGGAATGACACTGCAAGACATTCTAAGTACTTGGTCCCGTGGATGCTCCTTCAGTGCGGCGCCCTGGCCATCCGAAGCCCAGTGACCTTACTTGTATACCGTGCCACTCTGCACCAACTTTTTCCAAGTCCCTTAACTCGTTGCAGTCTGTATTTTCCATCTTGTTTTTCCAGTTCCAGGACACAAAATGAGCAACTAGGGGGACCAAATAGCCACCCCGATTTTCTTCTTTGTGGTCTTTTTCCTGAAAGTTGGGGCCCAGTCCTTGGCTGTATCCATATAATGATCTTGGACCATGGTAGGAAACGCACCAAATAGGATCATATTAATTGCTGTCTAGCCTTAGTCAATAAACCTGTAGGACTTTTAAACAAACGTGTACCTGTAAATGTCCTGCATCCAACATTGTTGAGCTGTCATCAACATCCTTGTGTCTGTTTCACTGTTATGATATTAGACAAATATGGAAGTGAATGCATTCCACAGGATCATCATTTTTAAAAAAGGAATTTTGGTTCTGTTTTCTAAAGAAATGTTGTAGAAATTCTTAATTTGGATCTATTTATTAGTAAGAGTGTCAACTTTCTTCAGCTGCCAGTGTGTCATCCATCTTTACCATAAAATCTGGAATAAGAGATTTTTGTTTGTTCACATATGATCCTCTTAGACTCTTTTATATTTGAAAAATTAAAATCTTTCTTTGGGGGAAAGTTCTTGGTTACTCCGCCATAACAGATGATGTATTAACTTGTAGATTCAGTGGTTCGATACCTGTTTAGTCACTTGCTTATGTTTCCGGAAGGAGTTCTTGTATTGGTGAAAATAAAGATGGTTGGGGAGGGGGGATATTTTTGTTCTTGATGTACCCTGTTTTGAAACTAGAAATCTGTCCTGTGGCATGCAAAAGAAAGCAAATTATTTTTAAAAGAAAAAAAAAAACCCAAAACCGAAGTACTTTTGGTGTCATTATTCCATCCTCTCCAGAACTGGAGAAATGCAAAACAAGAACGGCTCATCTTTCAAGTTTTTGCTAGGAATTCAACCGAAAAGAAACGAAACGAAGAAATACTTCTGGATCCAAAGGTTCGTCCACTGGATCAGCCTTACAACAGTCTATGTGCTAATAGACCGGGATCTCCCTTGTGTATTCCCATGCCAGTGCTGTCTTTTCATACAGATATTAACTAGTGTCTGTACAGAAAATGGTCTTTCCAGACCCATTCTTTTGGGCAGTAATGTAAATGCAGATTGATAAAGGAGTTATTTCTGCATTTTAAAGGGGGGCTTTTTTTTTTTTTTTACAGTTTCTTTCTATCTAAAGACACTGTTCTTTTCCCTTAAAAAATTATAATACAGCCATGCTCCTTGTAAATTACTTCTCAGAAGTGTTCTCCCTGAGGACAAGTGTACTTTTTCCAATAACGTTACAATTCTTGATGATTGGCCTGATCGTTCTTGAAGCATTTGTTTTGGAGTCCACTTCTCAATGTTTAATTACAGAGAAACTTTGAGTCGTTTTGGACATTAGGTGACTGACGAATTGTGTGATTTTAGTTGTGTTTTGTTTCGTTTTTAACTTTACAGGTGAAAGGGGAGGGCAATGCTTATGTGGAAATCTTGAAAAAATTTTAACTGCTCATTCACGTATTCTGATTAAGTCAGAAATGTATGTGGTTTAACTGAAATATCTGTGTAGTTTCACTAGAAATGTGTATATGTAGTTTGGGCCATTTTTGTTTTTCTATCTAAATTGTGTGAGAAAAACTGTGATTTGGCAATGTAAAGATTTTTCGTTCCTTAGGTTACTAAACAAGAAACTAGTAACATAAGAAGTAACCAAACAAAAAGGATAGCAAGAGGAGAAGCTATTACGGTGAAAACCTTTAGACCTAAAACTTGGGTAATAAAGCAAATGTCTTCAGAGTATCATCAAAACGTAAGTTTGTAAATTGAGAAAATTTGGAAAACCCTACCTTTCTGTTACTGAGTCAGCAAAATGATTCTTCCATGAAATTCCTATAGAGTAAGAGTCACACTGTTGATTTTTTCCAAGTTGAACTCTTGCTCTCCTGATTTTTAAGTGCAGAAATGATAAATAATAAACCCCTTTTCAATTGATTTCAAATAGTTATACGTAAAGTAACCCATTCAGTTCTGCCCCATTTATGTACACTTTGAAACCTGTTAAATATTTTGGGCACATGTGTATTCTAACAGTGGCTTTGGTTTTTTTTAAGCACAAAGGAAAAATGGCAGGGTTTAATTTCTTTGGGGTGTGTGTGTGTGCATATATATATATATATGCATATATATATATATGCATATATATATATATGCACACACACACACACATAATATACCTATGAAAATAGATGTTTCAAATCACGTTAATCGGGTGAGTATGGATATGGTTTGAGCCAGCCAGAGAATGATAAGCTTGCTTTAAATTTTTCCCTAGCCATTGAGGGGGAAAAAACTTACGTACAGAAATACTCCCCCCTTATAAGTTAGCTTTTGCCTCTGGTTTTGCAGCAGGATTGGGTGAGAGGGGTGCTTCTTAGCGTATAGCAGTCATGTTAGCAGCAAAGATGCTTGCAGCTATGTGTTATGTTCACACCATCCCTCTCTCTGTAGACAAATAGGTTTGTCTGTAGATGCTTGCATATTGTGTCCAAACAGGGGAGAACAGAAAAGCTTAAGATCAAGAAACAAAAACTCTAGAAGAAAAAAGTTAACAGAGTACCCTAAACATTTTTCGATTGCAAAACAAGCCTCTCTAATCTGAATTACCCACTTTTTCGTGGAAAGAGCCAATAAAATT
Source organism: Vicugna pacos (assembly GCF_048564905.1). NCBI lineage: Eukaryota > Metazoa > Chordata > Mammalia > Artiodactyla > Camelidae > Vicugna > Vicugna pacos. The sequence continues at coordinate 20,704,912 of NC_132990.1, forward strand.
GGTTTTCTCCTGCTAGAAACTTTCTCCCACCAAAAATGTTTCTGCTGATAACTTTTACAGACCTGGCTCATCTTTAAACAAAAAGACAGTTTAAGTCTGCCTAACATCCCACATACTGTTCTAAGCCCCTCACATTTAACAAGTTAACATACTTGTTTAAGAGAGACTTGACTCTTAAAAGTTTTAACTCCACCTCGGTAATGGAGTTGGATGTTCAGTGTTGGAAATGGTCAGTGTTTGTGCCGGGTGGCTCGTGTTCAGTTTTCTCACTGTGGAGGTGTCAGCTCTGGGTAGTTTGCTGTATGCTCCTTACTTTCCACTGTTAGCTTTTTGTGTACTAATGCTGCGTACCACGTACGTGCACACGTATTAGCATCTTGCTCTGGACTGTTGCTCTAAAACTATGACTATGATGTAGAGACGACTGCAGCGGCAGTAAATGCTGAGGAGTTGATTCCCATGGTTTAGTTTAGTCTTGGGCTGGAAGTCTACATCTTTTGACCTCTTTTGTTTTCTATGATACTTTTTATCATATAGGCACTGCCATCCCTGAATATCCCTTGTAAAGATGCATTGAAGAAGTCCAAGGAAGACAAAGCCACCGCTGTCTGTAAACTGTAAATATGTATTTTGGCACTTGTACTCCTGTCTTCTGGAAACAGAGTTATGATGGAAATGCTGACAGATCCTTAATGGTGGCCAGAGCTACCATGCAGTGCAAAAGCGAATTTAGTAAATTGTATTCTTGAGAGTAACAGTGCAAGGCTAATACGTTTTATAAATCTGTCGGTATCTTTTAATGGAGTGTGTATGTGTAGTTATGTTGAAAGATACACTGTGTATGTGTGTATAGATGCCATTATGTGAACGCTAAAGGCATTCGTAAGATGTATTTCCCGTCTCTCAAACTCATGTTGAAATGTAAGTACAGATGGACGGAAATAGGTGTTTTACTTAAATTCGTGTCAAATCAATTGTGGCTCCATTTTCTTTGCAATGTGTATAGTCTTCCTGATTTGTTAAGAGTCATTCGCCCAAACGTTGGTTTTGCTGTGCAGACAGGAAAAAATGAGTCCCCAGCCTTTCTGAAGAAGTGATGCTGGTTCTGAGGATGAATGGAGAGAGGAGAACAAGCCCAGGGCACCGTCCACGCCCCGTGGGGTCCCCAGGGTCCAGCACACTTTCTATGTCCAAAAACCAGTATGTTCTTTAAGCGCTGAGGAGACTGGGCAAGAAATGGTAGGGTGCTGCTGGAATAAACTGGGTTATTTGTGCATGGTATTTTTTTTTCTTTTCCCCCTTCTTTCTCTGGAAAGTTTTGTTCATAAACAGAGGCCCTGAATTTACTTTAGTGGCTAGAAATGCTACCTTGGTTAGATAGAAAGGAGAAAAACCACTTCAGCAAAGAGAATAGAATACTTTCAGTTTGGCAAATAAGCAAAGAATTGGATGTTATGCTCCACTTGATAGTAAAGAGACATCAAATTCGAGGAGCTCGCCTCAGCTCCAGGCGACAAGCCCTTGGGGGGATTAGAGTGGCCTGCCTCGTATCTTATCAACTAGCAACTGCGTTCAGTTGTGGGAGCATCAGTCCCAGATGGGCTTGGCTGACAGTTAAGATTTCTGATGACCATGCATGGATTGGACTGATCTCTGCCCTTGTTTCAGCAGATACTCGTTTATTTTAAAATAACGGCCTTGGATTTTCTCCATTGTGGAGAGAGTCAGGACGGGCTGGGCGTCCTGGGCTTGCTGCAGACAACTCAGGGTGTTGTCCCCAAGGGCGTTCGCACAGGGAGCACGCTGAGCCCCAGGTGCCCCCGATGCCTTTGTTCCACCATCTCAGAGCTGTGCACCCGCTCGGATACACGAGGGGTCCTGGAGAGAGATGGCGGCTCAGCCCAGCCTGATGCCCAGACGTCTCTGCTTGCGAATTCGGGGATATGGTGTCCAAAACTAATGGACTTGTTTGTTCTGATTAGTGGAGCAACTAAGGGTATTTTATGGGTTCCCTTGCCCGGGATACCACCCAAATAGAAAATCCTGAGTACATTTCAATGCCTCTGCTCTCTCTGCCCGGTAATAGTATCCACACCTTCCTGTTTATGTGGTCCCTTTCTTTTAGAGGCATTTCCAGTCTTTTCCAGTGGTTGTTAACTTGCCCTGGGCTGTCCGCTTAGCCCCTTGGTCTTAATTTCCCCTCAATTAGGGAAGGGTAACCAATATGGTTCCCAAGCGCTAGGGAGAGGCACAAACTGAAAAACACTCTGGTATTGAAAACTGGGCCCTATAGCTGTGAAAGAACAACAAAAATAATCTCCCGCCTGAATGGGAAGGCTCCCTGAGCCCATGTCGATAATAACTCAGGGCACTGGGCAGTCGGCACAGAATAGGCGGCCACGGGGAGCGGGGAGGCAGCCGTGAGTAAAGGCAGAGCCATTTGCTCCCTTTCCCTGGTAATCATGCCTCCCGCCACATGCGGCCCCCACCACAGAGCTCTGAAGCTTCAAAAGGGTAGAAAAGGATAAATCCAGGCCATTAAAAGAAAATAATCAAAGCTATTGAAAAGATAAAACAAATGAGTCGCACTAAAAGGGCCGTCTGTGCAAGTAATAAGGTTGAAATACTGATACTGATTTCCGAGCCGAACAGCATTCCTCACACATGTGGTTTGTGTATCCGCGTCTGGGTGGGTGGTCTGGTGAGAAGTGCTAAATGCAGCAAGATGGCTTAGTTTTTGAGCAGTGGAGGGAAGCTTTGGGACAGGCTCAGCCCGTGGCATCTATAGCCCCTGCAACATAAAGAGGCTTTCCTTTTGCTTTGTTGCAGGAGGGAAAGTTTTAACTTGGCTTATTCATTTAAATATGAGTCTCTATTCTGCACAGAATCCATCAAAGGATAGGAGGTTTTTGTGTGTGAGTGTGCATGTGTTTTTTTCCAAGCGTCTCCTAGTCCCTCGTCCCAGCCCCAGGGGGTGGGATGTATGGCATAGAATGTAATAACTCTCCATTTGTTCTCATTAATTCCTGGGTGCTAGGCAACTATACACATCTCTTTTGAAATTGATGCCATTTTAAAAAGCACCTCAGTCTAGCCAGGATAGGAAAGAGTGTTTGTTAAAGGTACATACGGTGAATATTGTCCACAAACAAAAGCCAAAGGAAGTTAGGCTCCCCCAAAGGCACATTCTAGGACATACTAGGCACCCCGACTTGTTGAATTAAAATGTGGGAGCATTTTGTCAAACACTGACCTCTTGATATTTTATGAAAAAAAGGTTTTGTGTTTAAGTTAGTTTGGGAAAACCACCCACTATCTGACCCTCTTGGAAATTCATGACATGCTGCTCTACTAAATCTCTGGGAAGCCATGTTCTACCAGCAGACACCAAACTTGTTTAACTCGAACACAGTATTTTTCAATGGTTTTCTCATTTGTGAGATGGGAATAACAACGTACTTGTTCAAGGCTGTGGCGGAGGTAAGGTGTTTGTGAGGACTTAGCATACAGTGCAGTTACTTGATTATGCTGTTGGAGTCTGATGACAGCTTCTGACTCGCTCTCCTTGATAGAGAATTTTACCAGCACATAGGATTGTTCCAGTGCTGTTTGCCGTTCAGCCTCAAGTGTCTTTATCCTAGTCGTCAGCCTGTTGTGATGTGCCCTCTACACAGACAGCCATGGTCATTGGCCATCCTCACATGCCCGTTCTTGTTGAGCAAGTATCGTGCATAACTGACTGCTGTCTTTGTAGCTGTTTTTAGTCTATGGAAAGGAAATGGAGGCAGAGGTAACACCTCACAGTTTTTAGGTCTCTTTCTGGCCTTTGAGGTAAATCACACAACACTAAATTGAACACATTTCCACTTGATGAGGTCGGTTGCTAGAGGTAACGTTGGTGAGGTTGAAGTCATAGGTTCAAGCCCCTCATAAGCCCACTTGGTTTGCCCCCTTGTATGGCTACAAACTTCTCAATCTTACATAGCCAAGCCGTGAATGAGTCCCAGGTCTTAGAAGAACAGGGTGACAGCATGCCCTTTCAGAAGATGTTATAAAGTTGTGACCTTGGCTAACCATTCTGTTCAATTACCATATCTTAGTGTGATATCATGCCTTTTGTTTTTAAACACAGACACGTATACCATGTAGAAATGGGCACTGTGATCTTACAATCCTGTGATTTGGTTTATAGTGAGCATCTCCGTACTCTTATTTCAGCCTTGTGCTCTTAAAAGCCATACTGCAGTTTTAATGGGATGTAGTTGGCCACATCACTTTGTAGACCCCAGTGTAGCCCTTAGCTATGTTGAAATGCAAAGAAATGCTATATTAGTCACTATTATTCCCTGTTTTCTTTTTTCCCTTAAGTATTATGTGGTGTATTAATTTTCTATTGCTGCTCTAACAAATTACCTCAAACTTAGTGGCTTAAAATAACACAAATGTATTACCTTACAGTTCTAGAGGTCAAATGTCTGAAATGTGTTTCACTGGGCTAAACTCAGGAGTGTCAGCAGGGTTGCATTCCTTCCAGAGGCTCAAGGGGAGGATCAGTTTCCTTCTCTTTTCCAGCCTCTAAAAGTCGACTGCATTCCTTGGCTCATGGCCCCTTTCTCCGTCTTTAGTCAGCAGTGTAGATTCTTAAAATATCTCCCTGGCTCTGACCTACTGCCTCCTTTTACCATCTTTTCTGGACTCCTGTAATTACCTTTGGACCACCCAGGTAATCCAGGATAGCTTCTCCATCTCAGGATTCTTAGTTATAATTAGACCTGCCCCTTTGCCATTTAAGGTAATATATTCACAGATTTTAGAGTTCAGGATTTGGTCATCTTTGAAGGGGCCATTATTGTGCCCACCACAAATGGGGACATGCCACTGTTGAACTCCCCATCCTTCTGGAAGTTTAAGTAAATCAACTTCTTAAATATCTGAGTAGAATTCATCTATCCCACATTAAAAATTAAAGCAATTTTGCTACTAGTTCCAGTTGTTCACAGTAGCATACTTTGTGATGATGACTGTGGGAGTGATTTTTTTTCAGAAATTGGAGAAAAATCCACAGTGAGTCATCTTGAAAGGTTATTTAAGGTTTTAGCTGTGGTGATGGAAATTCAGTCCGTCATTTAACAGATATTTATTGAGTATCTACCGTGTGCCAACCACTCTCCTGAGAAGCTTGTAAAAATGTAGCAGCTGTGGCTACAGAATTTCCTTTCCATTCTGCTGGGATAGAGACTCTTCTCTCCTGGGCAACAGTGTCATCATGTGGTTAGAACTTGTTCGAAGCTCTATGGAAATCCTTAACTGGCAGGTGGACTGAACCACCTTTCTGGGCTCCCAGCCTTCTCGTTCTCATTCTTGTTGCTGATGGCAAACTTCATCTGATCTGAGTTTCACAAGCTTTTTAAAGGAATACCTTGAATAGACAGTTCAACTTAAAGCAATGCTGGGGAGCAGTCAGGGTACTGACTGAACAGAGGAACCAGGCCTGCTGTGTCTGCCACCAAGTTGGCATGTAGTTACTCCTTGCTCGTTTGTGGAATAAAGATGAAAATCCAATGATGTCAGCATCATCCCTCACCATCTACCTCAGTGGTTCCCATATGCTGAGCTGTGGTCTGATTTCATCGGAATCACCTAGAGAGATTTTACAAGCTATTCCTTTTCCAGAGGCTCTGATTAAATTCTTTTGCACAAAGCCTTGGATACTGGTAATTTCAAGTGCTCCCCAGATTACGCTAATGTGCAGCCAGGGTAGGAGTGTACTTCCCTGCCAGATCATCTGGTACACTAACAATAAGAAAAAGAGAGGGATGTTCTAAAGCAGTGTCAGAGTTAAGAGGCAAATTAGATGCAAATCCATCTGGATAAAAATAAACCAGAACTTTAAAAAGCACCAGTCGAATTTTTCTCTGAAGACAACATGTTTGCACCGAAACCTTTAGTCTGTCCCACTAACCTGCACCAAGTATAAGCTTGAAGGCTTCTTTTATATGATCAAATTTGTGAACAATTATAGCCTAAGAAGACGACTGTTTCTTCCTATTGTTTTAGTTTTGCCTTTCAGTGAATGCAATCTTTCCTCGTGTCTTTATTCAGTAACCAAGGTGGAAAAATTGTTTCCCTGAATTTATGTAGCCTTCTCCTTTGGTGGCATGTAGTAGCTTTCATAGCCTCAATATGATTTATAGTTTGTACACAAAGTCCTGGATGACTCTGGATTTGCAGGTCCAAGTCTTCCTTACAGGTGGCTTTCCAGCACGTTTACACAGTCAGATCAACCCATCTGATCATATCCTCACACCTAACCAATTTATAAACATTCAAAATCATTTGCTCTGCAAAATCTCTACAGTCTTGATTGTAGGTTTGGTTTATGACCTAAAAGAAGAGAGACTTCAGCGGCGATTTTGGACATATTCTCTCCAAAGATGAAGGGGATGCCCAGTAAGTTGACTGAGGAGGAATAGAATTTTTAAAGTCATCCTACTTTCATAGAATTCAAAGCCTTTTCTCCAAGGGTCATTATTGATCATTATCGATCTTGCATTGAAATCCCTCAGAATAGTAAGTCTATTGTATGAAAACTTTTTTTTTACTAAGTGTATGCTTTTATTTTAATTTTTATTGAAGTATAGTTGATTTACAATGTGTTAATTTCTGGTGTACAGCATAGTGATTCACTTATACATATATATGTATATTCCTTTTCATATTCTTTTTCATTATAGACTATTAGAAGGTATTGAATATAGTTCCCTGTGCTATATATACAGTAGGACCTTGTTGTTTATCTGTTTTATATATAGTAGTTAGTATCTGCAAATTCCAAACTCCCAATTTATCCCTCCCCACTCCCTTTCCCTCTGGTAACCGTAAGTTTCTTTTCTATGTCTGTGATTCTGTCTCCATTTTGTAAGTAAGTTCATTTTGTGTCTTTTTTTCCCCCAGATTCCATATATAAGTGATACATGGTATTTTTCTTTCTCTTAATGGCTTACTTCACTTAGAATGGCAATCTCCAGGTCTATCCACGTTGCTGCAAATGGCATCATTTTACTCATTTTTATAGCTGACTCATATTCCATTGTATAAATATACCACAAAGTCTTTATCCAGTCATCTGTCACTGGACATTTAGATTTTTTCCATGTCTTGGCTATTGTAAATAGTACTGCTGTGAACGTTGGAGAGGAGGTGTCTTTTTGAATCGGAGTTTCTCTGGATATATGCCCAGGAGTGGGATTGCTAGATCAGAGGGTAAGTCTATTTTCAGGAAACATTTTTGACAAACTAAATCATCAGTTTTTTCTCTTTCTTCAAAATGGAAGGCATCCACACTCTAAGATGCTGCTGGTTTAAAGGTAGTTTAAAAGGGTCATCGAATATCTTTATACACCTCATAAGAAATATATTTTATCTAAGAAAGTGTATTAGCTACCTTCTTCCCTGAGCATTCCTTTATGAGGAAGGTGTTGGTTTCACTCCTTGAGTGATTCCTATGTTGATTTAACTCTGCGTCAGCTCATCAGTTTCCATGGGTAGCAAACAGGGAGGAAGGCAGATTTCTTGAATGGTATTAAAAATTAGATACTAAAAAAAAAAAAAATTGGATACTAATTTTTTTTTTATCCCCTGCCTTTCTCTTTCAGTTGCTTTGATTATTGGTGAATAGAATGGATATATAGGATGGGAACTTCAATAACTGTGACAAATCTAATGAAAGTCATTCTCTTCCCTTAATGGAGTCTTCATAGGAACTGAAGTGCAAGGTGTAGGCAAATTAATAATTCTTGGAATTTTATTCCTTGTCTAAGGGCAAACTTAGAGTGACATGTAATCCTCTACAGTGACAAACACATCGTCTGTTTGGAGGCTTTGCTTTTTCATCCTCCTAGGTGGCTTCTGATTTCGTGTGCTCTGGACCTTCCTGAAGGCAGGTCTTCTTATTACAAGCTACCTATTATTTCTGTTGCATGATATAAATTATAGGTAAGCCAATAAATAATTGTTGGTCTTCCCAGCAGGTCCACCCCATGGTCATTCTTTCATCAGCTGCTGACTGAGGTGATTTTCTAGGCTGTGAGCTAGCTCTAAGGATACCAGGTTGAAGGAGAGGCTCAGTTATAGGGCTTAGAGCTGGAGGGTGTGCTAGGCAAGAAAACCAGAGGTTGCAGGCTGGGCGATGTGTGAGATGGTCACTGCAGGAGCAGGGAAAAGGATTTGCTTAGAGTTCCTCAGAGCACCACGGAGGGATTGTTTGGGAAGGGATTCCAGGAAGAGGGCACAGTATGGACAAAGGGGAAAGTATTGGGGGCGGCTACATCTAGTTTGCTATGACTCAAAGATGGGGTGTAGGTGGGGGAAAGCAGGAGGTCAAACTGGAGAAGTAGGCAGAGGCGAAATGATGGCAGTCCTTGATGGCCAACTAACAAACTTGGGCTTCACCCCTGGCTAAATGGGCAGCTGTGGTGAGCGGGAACAGCACGGACAGCTTTGCATTGTTAGATAGGGTCCCATCCCCCTCCACTCCACAGGGTGTATGCTCTAAGTGTCCTGTGACCCTAAGCTTCTGAGCTCTCATGACACTTTTAGCAGGAACCTCTGCTACATGCATCCCTACATTTTTTCATTATCTTGTATTAGTTATCTGTTGCTGTGTAACAAATTACCCCAACAATTAGCAGCTTTGGCACACTTTTTTTTTCATCTCCCAGTTTCTGTGGAATCTAGGCCTGGCCTAGCTGGGTCCTCTGGCTCTGGGCCTCTCCCAGAGCTGCAATCAAGCTGCTGGCTAGGCCACAGTCATCTTAAGACTCAAGATTGGTATGATGTGCTTCCAAGTTCATTTAGTGGTTGCTGGCAGGATTCGATTCCTCCCAGGCAGTTGGACGGAGGGCCTCCGTTCCTTGCTGGCTGTTGGCTGGAGGACACCCTTACTTACTTGCCACTTGAGCTTCTCCAGCTGACAGCTTGCTTTAGTAAAGCCAGGGAGAATCTGCTAGTAAGTCATCATTTTCATAACTTAATCATTGAAGTGACATCCATCACCGTTTCCTACATTCTGTTCATTAGAAGCAAATCACTAGTCCAACCTACACTTAAGGAGAGGTCACCTCTGCGGCCATGTCAGTAAAAGGGATCTGGACCCGCCATCCAGGTGATTCCTCATTCCCTCTCAGACGGAGCCTGGTAGTTGGATAAGGAGCCATGTTGTTTCTTGACCTGAAAGTGCTGTGTATGTGGAGGGGCCTCCTGATATCCCAGACCCTTGGACAGACTCCAAGAAGCAGGGGAAGGAATTTTGCTTCTTAGCTGTGCTCCGTCCTCCTCCCCTGAGGGGAAATGTGGCAGAGCTCTGACCCCTGCACAAGGCAAGATGAGGAAGACAAGATAGATATTAGGAAGTGTCAGCTTGGATTTCTGTAGACTGCCTGTTTATGCTTCACCAACTCAACTTTCAGGTTTTGTAAGTCATGGCCATTTGTCTTTCCCTCTAGGATATTTTTAGCGGCTGGAAAGCAGCCCGCCTCCCAGCAGCTTTTGGAGCTCACATCCCATCCTCGTGTGTTCCAGTGCAGGACTGGTGTGACGACTCTGCTCTGGGTTTCTCTCTTGTAACTGAGGAGGTTCCATTCTACTAGTTATATATTTTGCTTTGCTCAGAGTGTCCATTGGGATTATGACTTTCTCTCAAGTGTGATGAACAGCCCGACCCCCAACCAAACTTTTCAGGTGGCCACAATCCTTTCCATGGAGGTGGGTGGAATTGGCTGGCCTGGACAAGAAGACCAGGAGCCAATCTGCTTCTAGGAAAAACTCAAATTTCTTTTCCAGTAACATTCATTTGTTTACAAGGCATCTATTGAACGCCTGTGGTGGGTCAATCTCAGCGAGACAGTCAGGGAGAAGAAAGGACGGTGTCAGCCCTAGAGGAGCGCACAGACTCTAGCCTATTTTATATATAATCTTTCCCTTTCTACAGAAGTGCCATCTAGGAAATGGTTTCAAAATATTTATAAGTAACAACAAATTATTCCTCAAAATGTTGAAAAATTTTTGTGATCCTCACTTTACTGTAGTGCAATGGTGTCTGTCTAAGGAAGGGCTGAATTCAGTCCCTGTCAAGAATGAGGAGAGGAGTACCCACTAGTTAAGTGAGTTTGCCTAGCAGGTTCCAGACCCGGCTTCCCACCCATTTCTCGGTCATTATCTTCCATCTCTTTCGTTCAAAATTACCTCCGACGGAAAGAGCCTGTAAAAACGTTTCCCCCACACGAAAACATTCCCCACAAAGTCACTGAGCTTGGAGGGGGGGATGGATCAGCCCTTGGTACCATTTGTGTAGCTCTGCCATCTGTCAGCTCTGTGACCTTAGACAAGCTAGTGATCCTAAACCTCTTTCTCAGCCATAAAATGGAGGTAAGAATACTTTCATTCATTCATTTCTTCAGGAATGTTTGATTAAGAACACTGTCCTCGACTGTGGGAGTCTAGAAGGGAACAAAACAAAACCCTCCCCTCGTGCAGCTCCAGTCTAGTTGGAGGAGACAGTAAAGAAATGTGTAACAGGTTGGGGACAGGGTTGGAGCAGAGGAAACGTAAGCAGGGTGTGGAGGACAGGGCGGAGGTGAGGTTCTATGTATATTAGGCCCAGGAAGCACCCACTCAGAAGGTGCCTTTTGAGCAGGGAGTAGGGAGAAAACGAAGGACAAGTGATGTGACTCCCAGGGGAGGGGAGGAGCAGAAGGAAGACCAGCACAGCCAGAGCAGGGAAGCTGAGGGTTTGCCATGTAGGAAACAGCTGGTCAGAGAGATGACAGGGTCCTCGCCACGGCTTGTAGCAAAGACTTGGCTTCCCTTCTGAGTGAGATGAGCCAGGAAGCCCTGGGAGAGTGCCATGCCGATGGGCGTCATCGTCCGACTGCTGCTTACAGGATGATTTTGATGTCTAGGGGTGGATTAAATGAGATGATGCAAGAAAATCAACACAACACCTAGAACGCAGTAAAAACACAGTGAATGCTAGTTCCAGGGAAGAGGGCCTCTGATCACAAAGCATTAAGGCCTGGAAACCTTGGCAGATTTCTGTGTCTTCCAGATGTGTGGCCAGATATGTAGTCCTAAGAAACTGAATTGTTTTTTCTACAGGATGTTCGCTCCATACCAGTGGGGTGAACCCTCTTAGCGGGGTTAGGAAGGAACATAAACAGTAGAGAAGACTTGGCTGTTCAGAGTTTAGTCGCTTAAAATGATAGCTATGTTTTAAGGATGCCTTTGGAGCAGTTTGGTGCATGCTCAGAGAAGGCGGAGGTTGTCCTATGTGCATTTTTGCTTGTGGCTTTGTATAGTTTGAATTTAATAACTGCCACCCCATCTGCTGAGTCCCACACATACGTGGAGAAGCCAAGGCTGGTTCCAATGGCACAGCAGCGTGAGAAAGCCGAGCTGAGACTGACGCAGGGAGAGGCAGAAAGGGCCGTGCTGAAGACGGGTGCGAGCCGCTCTGCCTCATTTCATGTCAGTAACTGAACCAGAATGTAAAAATGAGTTTGTACTGAGAAACGGTAAATTAGAGCTTGCGCAAGAGGTTTGCCGAGAATAAGTGCTTCTTAATGGATTAGACCATAACCGGAAATGGAAAATGAATACGCAGAAAGAACTGAGCCCAGAGAAAGGAACCTGGCCCCTCACCGCTGGCCCGAGTGGTGGCAGGCATGGGGGTGCTGGGCAGGAGGGGATCCCGGTTTGTGATGTGAGTGAATTTTACAAGCAGGGGATGAAGTGAGACTTGGAAGCTCAGTCCTGCCGCAAGTGAACATCCTGAGGTGCACAGTAAAGTGAACACTTGAAACCAGTGGCTGCAGGACCCACTATGTTCCTTGACAGAGGAGTTACTTTGAAATCTAGGAAGTCAGGCACCAGGGCTCTTTGTGCATAGAGTAGAAAGATCCAGGAGGCATCAGACAGCCCAGTTCTTTCAGGCCATTTTGCCTTTTATAACAGCGTTTACTTCAGAGGTGGTTGGACAGACTGGGGTGTTCCGGCAGATGCGCAGTGCCTTGGGGTCACAGAGCACGCTGGGCTCTGTCTGTTGCCCATTGTTCATTCCTCCCTTCCTGGCCTCACTTGTCTGCTCCCGAGTTTCCCTTGTGTCTCTGCTGGCTGCTCCCTTTTCCCCTCCCACTGTTGCTCTTTCCCTTGCTTTCTTTCCCAGCCGTTCTCATGCTAGGTCTCCCTTCTTTCATCACCCTCGTTAAGTGCTGGGAGCAGTGAGCGGCGTGCAGATTCCCTGCCATCACTGCACACGGTGGTCGTTGCCGTGGTGGGACTTCCGCAAGAGGGCAGAGAAGTGTGGAAGGCTTGTGTGTGTCGGTCCCGGGGAAGGAGGGCAGCCTCCTGAAGGGGTCTGAGTGTGAAGCCTGAGGTTGATAGTCATTTAGGAAGCAGGAATTTGCCTTCAAAGCTTGGGGAAGGTTTAGAGCAGGCTATTTATAATCCATCAGGGGATTAAAAAGAAAGTAGGCAGGTTCTGGGATATTGCTATAGATCACCTAGACAAGATGAAAAGATAGAGCGGCTCAGGAAATGTGTTTACAGATAAGAGGCAGGTTTCAAAAGCGGGGCCGTGATCATGGGGACTGTGACTGATTGCACCTACTAAATAATGTATAAATGAATGTTATTCAACAACCATTGATATTGACTAGCGAAACAACAGTGGACCAACGGAGGCAAAAGCAGAAGACTTAGCAATAAATCTCTGCAGTTCAGCCTCTGCTAGAGCCCTCGTGGCCCTGACCTTTCTCTCTTGCCCAACTAGACTGCTTTCAGCCAGCTTTGGGGAAAGCTGATTCCTCATTCATTTGGTCATTCTTTATTGCCACACATTTGAGTCCTTACTCTGTCAGACTGGATATATTTAGAAGGAATGATGCAGCCTCAGCTCTGAAGGACCCCATGGGAGGGAGACAGGAAACAAGCCCAGCTGATAAAAATATGATAGAGATTTGTAGAGACGTAGACAAGATGGAGTGAAAATCCAGGAGGTGCACCTCAGGCTGGGAAGTAGCTCAGGACTAGGACCTTTGAGTCTGGGGTGGAAGCGTGGTGAGATAGTCCTGCCTGGTGGAGACATCACCTTCCCCCTTTTATAATCAGGATTAACTAAGTAGCAAGAGAGGGCATATATCCGAAGTTCACTGAGAAACTAGAAAGGTGCCTGAAATCAATCCAGTCCTCACCATTTCTTCCCCTGACCCACAACATAAGCATTTAAAAAAAAGTTCCTTGAGATAAAAAGATTCAAGCAGGCCAGGCAATTGACAGTTTGTTTCTTATCTGTTAGATGGAGAGATGAGAATGTGGTAAAACTTGGCAGTGGATTCCTCTGCAGTGGAAAACGCACTGTTGATGAAGACTTCTGGATTAAGGTTGGACTGGACAATTCAGGTTGCTTCTATGTCAGTGCTTTTAAGGCCATTACATTCAAAGATAGTAGGGGATACCCGGAAGATGGTGAGGACAGCCCTGTTCCACAAACACACCCTCCCCTTTGGGAATCTAAACACTAAGCTACCAACCTTCAGTGTTGTGGGCGATTCTCGGAGACCTCTGAGTAATCTCACCAAAAACAGCTGGTATATTTTAGTTTCATTAAAAATGTCAAGCTTCCGTTTGGCAAAGGAGGTCCCCTCTAATCTTCAGCTTTCCACTTAGGGAACTAGAGATGGATAATTGCTAAATGGTGTCAAGGAGGAAATACAGGGGCTGCATTTAATCAGGCGGGGAGACTGGTTATAAGCACTCTCTCACTAAAAACGATTAGCACTAATTGGCTGAAATATTAAAAAGCCTAGCAAAGAAGAAAAAACCAGACCCGCCATCACCACTGCCCCACAGAATCTTGAGTTGGGGGTGGGGGTGCGAGGCAGTAGCACTTTTTCAAGCTTCTTTGGTGATTCTAATCTGCAACTATGCCCCAGCACCACAGCTCAGCAGAACTCTGAATATAGGACCAGTAATGGAGATCCAGCACGATATACGAGGGTGAGGCTTGGTTACTCTGTCTGCAAGAGCACGATCCGTAAGTGTCATTGGTCGTCCTCGGGCCAGCAGTGCAGTTGAGTGGAAGCAAGTGGGTTGCTGTGGCAAGAGTCCCAGTGGAGCACCAACAGTCACAGGATGTGGTCACGCCATTTGGGACACTGGCCTTTCTTAGTTTCTGCTTTAAAAATCTAAAGTTGTTTTCGCAGAAAGGCAGTTGAAGGTAGTGGTCAGGAGATGTGCAGAGAAAGCCCAAAGGCGATGAGTATCAAGTCTCAAGTGTGTGAGAACGGAATATAGGTCCATCTCCAACAGAGGGCAGAACCAGATCCTGCAGGAGGTTGTGAGTTTGTAGCACCAGCGCACACAAAGGCTCTAAACCCAAAGCTTCGATTATGCAGGCTACCTCTCTGTGGTATTTAAGTGCTGATTAAGTCATGATTAATGTTATGTGTCAGCTTGACTGGGCTAAGGGACACCCAGATAGCTGCTAAAACATTATTTCTGAGTATGTGAGAGTGTTTCCATAAAAGATCAGCACTTGAGTCACGAGACTGAGTAAAGCCATCATCCCTGACCAGTGTGGATGGGCATCATCTAATCCACTGGGGGCCCGAATAGAACAGGAAGTCGGAAGCAGGCCACTTTCTTTCTCTTGAGCTGAGACGTTTCTCTCCTCCTGCTCTCAGCTCCTGGGTCTCAGGCCCTTGAACACAATCTGAGTTATACCCCTGGCCTTCCTGTTTCTCTGCCTTGCAGATAGTATCCTGGGGTGTGTAGCTCAGCCTCCATTATCACATTAGCCAACGGCCACGGTAAATCTCCTCTTTCTCTATATATCCTATTGGTTCTGGTTCTCTGGAGAATCCTGATTCAGTGACTAATTCATGCAGGTTTTCCAGAGTGGCTAAGATTTTGGCTCTGTTACTGTGTTACATCAATGGCCAGTGTTTTGAAATCCCAGACCCTGATGCCCAGTAAATATACACTCATTTTGTCCATCTGAACTAAAGCTCGCGACCCCCTCCAGCTGCCTCACATATACAGAATCAGACATAGGCACTGAAGACCCCAACCACCCAATGAGCTGAGGGGAGGGACTCCCAGGGATGAAGGTCCAGCTTTGTGGCAATCCCCCTGGGTGTGCGATGTGGAAATTGCTTCCTTCTGGCTACAAATCCTTGCTGCCCTTCCCTCCGGATGGCCCTGCTCTATTTCCCCCTATTCCAGTACCCAGGCTTCCTCTTTGTTCTCCTCACCCACATCTCATAGTAAAGATGGAGCTTTGGCTGTCCCACTCCCATCAGTTTGGGGCACTGACATCTGCTTTGGGACCCACACCTCCGGCTCCTGGCAATACTACATCCCCACCCCACAGCCATCGTTCTCCAGACATCTTGCCACCATCCCTAGGGGACACAAAAAGCACCCTGTCAGACCACTTATTTGCAGTTTGTCTGGAAGAGAGGGTGCATTATTCAGCCACATATTTTGGTCAAGAAAGGCAACTGTTTCAAGCTAAATCAGTGGTTCCCAGCGCTGGCTGCTCCCGTGCCTGGGCTCCACATCTAGAGATTTAGTTGAGCCTTAACAGATCCCTCTGTGGTTACCGCAGCTTAAGCTTTTTGTCTTGCATTTCAGGTGCAAGCATTAGCTCATACAGAGGTCATCAGGGAGGGAAGTCACCCAGCTGAGAGCTGCTCCGCAGGGGGATGTGGCTGGGAGCCTCACTCAGACCCACAGGGGACTTGGGTAAGGATCCTGGGCTGAAAGGTTCTCTGTTTTCACAGGAATCAATCCTGGACATGAGTCCTCAGCTGGTAGTTTAGATTCTCTGTTAAGGCAAAGGAATCAGTCCAACCAAGGAGAGCCAATTGCTGGGAGAAGAAACGATTGCTAACGTGGAGGCAGCTGCTGGGGCTCTTTGTTTTTCTGATTTTTGGAAGAGTAGCGCAGACAGTTAAGGCCTCCCGTATTTTAACTCACTTCTATCCCATTTCATTTCACAAAGGGCTCAACGTGGCCAAACTCCCAAGTAAATTTATATCTTGTGGGTGGGGAACAGCTCAGTGGTAGGGGTGCATGCTTAGCATGTATAAGGTCCTGGGTTCAATGAAAAAAATATATATCTTAAATGACCATATTCAAAGTGTGACATCGCACAGGGATAAGAGTAGCAATTTTTTTCCCCTCTAATCGAGAGATGCAAGCCTGACTCTTTCTGTCTGGGTTACAGCTCTCTGGTGTTTTGGCATCTCTTCACATGGCTCAGACACGGCGGGATGCTTCTGTACAGAATATCTTGGCTGGTAAAAGCCTGAACTGAAAATGCACCAGGATCTGCTAAGACAATCCTGTTAACCTGTCCTTACCTGCCAGTTACATTGTTCCTTGTTTTAGAAATCTAGTTGAAAGAGACAGACTAAACTCCATTAGGAGTAACCGGTAGGGGTTTTCTATGTATGGGTAGGGAATCTGCCTACAGCAAGTAACACTGGTGCTGGCATGCCCAGAAAATTCCAACTGGAGGTGGGAATTATTGGCACTTAGCATAGTTGTCCTCTTGTCCTAGTTGCCTAGCCTTGATTTTAAAATATATTTTCTGTATGTATATTTCTGCGGGAAACACTATGGGAAGCCTTTCAGAGATGAGTTTCAGTGGAGATTTTCTTCAGCTGGATTGATTTCCTCTTGGGTTGAGGCTAACACTGGCTAGTGTGTCTGGACCTGTGGCTGGTGGGAAAAGTCGCTACCCCAGAGCTGAGCAGTCTTCAAGACTGGGCCACCTGTGGTTTCATGGCTGTACACATCTAGCAAAATTCATCAAATTGTACATCTAAAATTGGCGTAGTTTACTGTACAGGAACCACACCACAATAAAGGTGTTAAAACAACAACAACAAAACACTGCGCCGCCTGCTGGCCTTTCAGACTCAAACCTCCTGAAGCTCAGCTGCCGTCCAGCCAGGGCTCTTTGCCTTTGGGTTGGAGCTAGTATGAGATGGGAATTAGGAAGTGCGAAGCCTGTGCAAACATTTCCCCCCACTGTGATAGGAATTTGGTTAGACCAGAAAAATCCCCTCTTACTCTTTTTTATTATGCAGATGGGATTAAAAAAAATAAAAGGAGTATCTCTATGACAAACATTTCCAGTTTTCCAACTGAGAGGAGGAGAGAGAGCGAGCAAGCTCCTCTGCAGGCCCTAAGCTGGGGGAGGGCAGCTAGCAGGTAAGCCTTGTGTGCACTTGACTCCGAATCCCTGATACAGTGCTCAGCTTGCTGTCAGCAGTAGGGGCTCAATAAATCTTTGCTGAATTAATCATTGATCTCTGTTAAATTTCCTCTTTGTCTACCACCGTCCAATTCATAAGTGTCTTGAGATGTTTCAGATGACTGGATGAATATAGGTTATCCTAAAGCAAACAAACAAAAATAGCACTGCTTTGAAAGCTCTGTTTAGCACCGTGGTTACCCACAAGTGCTCATTAGGGTGTTCTTTTTTCTTGAAGGTGTGCATTTGGCTGAGAGGGTGTAAGTGGGCTCTGAGCCTCACCAAATGCCTCCTCTCTTCTGTACTTGAAACCCTATTCTCCCAAGCTGAAGAGTGGATGACTGCAGGGAAAATGTGACTCATAGCAAGTGCTGTTATTAAATCACCTTGAAGTGTCTCTTGTAAAAGATAACTCCCTGCATTGTAGAAATGTCTTTGACAAGAGAGGATTAGGGTGAAATTGCAATTACCTTGACATAAAGGAATGAATTAACTTTCCAACTTGCTTCTTCTTCTTCTTTTTTTTTTTTTTGCAAGGCACAGATTCAGGCTGCTTGGAATATAAACATAGAAGGCACTCATAATAGCTTGGGGCACTTGAAAATTCAAAAGATGGGCACGGAGCCCTGAGATGCGAGGCGGCTTCTGAGGTATTCCTCGCCAGGAAGGGCTGCCTGCCTGGACAGAAACCGCCCGAGCGGTCTTGCCGCGTCTGCTCCTGTGGCAGCAGGGCTTAGAGGACAATCAGGTCCATGGCCTCCTGGAGCTGACGCACGCAGGGCATGGCTGCAGGAACTAGAGAAACACTCTTGAAGCTTTGCCTTCCAAGGCTGCCCGTTCACTTGATTCAGCGAATATTGATGGAGCAATTACTGGGCCGTGAGTGAAGGCAGGCAGTCTCGGCTGTCGGGGACTTAGGGAAGTCAGACATGAAACAAACAGACTGGCTCTGAACCTCAGTCCACAATTCATGTGCGAAAATACATACTTTTGTTTATTTTCTTGAAATCAAAGCTGACTCTAAGCTCTCATCCTGCCAGAGCGGCAGGAAATTCCAACTCCTGGGTTTGCACCAGAAGCCCAGGGCTCTTGTGAGGATTCTGGAAATGCAGTTAGGGCTTCTGGTCCCTGTTCCATCATAGCTGCTGCTGGCATCCTTCTGCCTAAGGTGTCGGATGGCCAAGGAGGCCCTAGATGGCACCTGGTTCAGAGGTATTCCTTTGCCTCCAGGACACCTGTGGGCATGTGAGTCTATGCAAAGCTGGAAAGGCCATGACGAGGTGCTGGCTTCCTCGGGTGCACCGCTCAGCCATCCCCCTGACATCTTTTCCCGGGCCCCTGGGCACCACCACATGGCAGGCTTCAGTCTGAGACACAGACAGGTTCTTCCTTAGGGGAGGGGAGGGAGCTGTCAGCAGGATAAAGAGGCCCCCTTTGGTGGTGGGGGAGGAGGCAGCACCGTCGGACTTCTGACATATTTCATGCTCTCCTCTAATATTTTTTTGCCCCATTCTCAGCAGCAACCGTATCACTTTGTGATTTAAAATCATTAGAAAGCCTGAATTCTTCAACAATGTTCTTGGAGGAGAACCATTCTACTACACTGGGCTACACTGATGTCTGATTTCCACTAAGCTCAGCATCTCCCAACAGTCCCCCGTCTTCCATTCCTCCCAGTCAACTGCTCCTCTCCCTCTGCCTGTCCTGGGAGCATGGCTACCTCCCTTCGCCCCCGACATAGAGCTTCGTGTTTTACAGGAAGAGCTGCACCTTTATTTGACTTCTTTCCCTCTGGAAAAATCCCCGCAGCCAACAGAGGGAAAGACGGGACCCTGGTAGAAACGGAGGAATGGGAAAATAGAGGAACGACTGTGATAAATGAACAGCTCACTCTGACTCCACAGCCGGCCCACAATTAGAAACTGCAGGAGGATCACGGAGGAGGAATTATCCCCGCCAAGGCGGCACACGACAGGCTGGTCCAAGGGGTGGGAGAAAGCCTCCTTAAGAAGTCCTGGCAGGGCTGAGACCTCAAGCAGAGAAAAGGAGTCCCGCGAGGAAGCAGGCTTCAGATGTGTGAAGGATGTGGTGTAGAGCAAGCGAGCAGGCCTGGCCAGAGACCTGAGAAAAGGCCCAAAGGGCAGGAGGCGAGAAAGGAAATAGCAATGGTGAGCCAGTGGTTAGTGGGCCTGCCCTTTCCTTTACTGAATGGCTTCCCCTCAAGTGGTTGGTTGCTGAGGGGGTTGTGTACTTGGGGGCAGTACAGAGCGAGAGAGGGCTCAGTATGGCAGCCGCAGCAGTTGAGGGAAGTAACTGCAGCCCCGCTAACAACTCCACGTGCAAATCTCACAGAGGAAGTGGCCTGGAGCTAGTGATCCAGAGCGAGCTATTTGGTTCGCTGAGTCCAGCATCCCCATTGGTGCAGTAAGAATTGTTAAGTCCCACCTCACAGGCTGTCGTGGGGCTTCAGACAGCCATCAGGTGCTCAGGAAGTGGGCCCTGGGGCAGCTTGCCCTCAACTCCACTCCTTTCCCTTCCCTGCTCTCTGTGTGGCAAGGCGTCACCCCTGCAGCCTCCAGTGTCAGCTGGATCCCCAGCCAGGGGCAGCCTTGGTAGGATATGGGAGGATGGGGGGAGGAGGAAGCCCAGCCATTTCTCTGTCCCCTGCTCCCTTCTCCCTGGCTCTGGCTTCCTCTCGACAGAGCTGCAGTAATTCTTGCCTCCACTTTGTGAGTGATCCAGGCACCCAGAGTCCCCTAACACAGACCCTCACTTTGTCCCTTCACTCTAGAGGTGGCACTAGCTTTCTGCTTTTGCTAATTTGGGGGTTGTTCACTGTCTCCTATTTAGCTTCTCAACCCCTTCTACCCCCTGTGTTACCACTGAATCCCCTTGTTTTAATACCCAGAGTGGGCTCCATTTTCCTGGATGGACAGTAACCAACAGAGTGAGCGGCTATGGTTCTCTTCCCACTGACATCTCTTCTCAGGTCAATCGTGTTCCCAGAGGACATACTGAAGCCCTAACCCCTCATACCTGTGAATGTGACCTTTATTTGCAGGTATAATTCGGTTCAGATAAGATCATTAAGGTGGGTCCTAATCCAGTGACTGGTGTCCTTGTGAGAAGAAGGCTGTTTGGATGCAGATACCATAGGAGAATGCCATGTGAAGGCAGAGACACACCAGGAGGTCACCATGGGATGGCAGAGGCGGGGACTGGGGTGACGCAGCTGCTGCATGAAAGTCATGGATGCCAAGATTCGACGGCCCCCACTAGGAGCCAGGAAGAGGCAAGAAGGCTTCTTCCTTACAGGTTCCAAAAAATATCTGGCTCTGCTGACACTGATTTCAGACTTCTAGCCTCCAAGATTATTATTTCTGTCGCTTCAAGCCATTACCCAGGGTGCGGTACTTTGTTATGGCAGCAGGAGAAAACTAATACAGCAGAAAGGGCGGATTCTTTGGGGAAGCCCCTACGTCTAGCTCTCCCTCCCCAACTCTCACAGCCACTTTTAGCAGCAGCCCTGACCCCCCTGCCCATCTGAACAGACATCCTTTCCCCTGCGGGCGACTCATCTGGGAGGAGAGGTGTCGAAGCTGGTGATCTTCACTGGACAGCTGTTTTCCACCTCCCACCACGGTCTGCCTTTACTGTCTAGGAGAGGTTGACATTTACTGTTTTCGCTGCCTGTATTGGGCTGGATGCTTTAGTTGAAAAAACAATGCAACAAACCAGGTTAAACTAGCCCGGGGGGTGGGTACAAATTCTAAGAACCCAGAGACACCTGACAAAAAACAAAGGTGCTAAAGTAACTGTGCCTCCTGAAGGGACTGGAGCCAGAAACTGAAAGCGATCTGTTGTGAAAAGTAAAAGGCCTCCTTTTTTCTTATGGAGGGCAGGATCTTCCTGCTGCTCTAATCCACGGCTCCCACATGTACAGATTATACTTCTCGGCTCAGAGAGTCTGGCTTGATTCTCCTTTGGTTCAAGGGCTGTGTTCCCCAAAAAAAGAAAATCTGATTGGCTCAGTTTGGGTCAGGTGTCCATGCCTCATCCAGGCAGCTGTGTTCAAGGGGCGGGCGCACTCCCCTTTAGGTTGGGGGCGTTTTAAGAGCTGAAGGGATGGACAGGTGTTTAGTGCAAGGTCCGTTTGCCCAAGATGAAAGGTGTGTTCTGGGTCGGATGCTCTCTGGCCCAGTGCTGGGGTATGAAGTGTGGCTCCAGGCCAAGCCCCGGCTCTCACCTCACAGTCAGGGCCCTCGGGACTCACAGCTGGCTTTCACCAGATGCTGCCATCTGGATGTGCAAGACAGAAAGAGTAACTGGAGAATTCGCTCTACTCTAGTTAAACCTGCAAAATCAAACCTCCCACCTCACTAAATGATGTGTGATTCTGTTATGTAATCTGTGGGCAATAATTGCTAACATTATTGGACACCTAAAATGGGCCAGGCACTCTGCTAAGTGTTAAGAACATTCTCTCTAATGTTCATAATTCCACAGGATCGATTTCGTTATTCAGTTTCATCTCCGTTGCCCTCACCACACACTCTAATCTCCAATCGCAAGGTAAAACGACTACTGTCTTCACCTTTCTGCTACTTAATTGGTTTTTAAGAGGTAATGCATGCACATGATTCAAAACTGAGAGGGCCAAGCATGAAAACCAAGTGTCCTCCCCACAGCTGTATCCCTGCCCTCCTGTTCCCCTCCCCAAAGGCAGCCGCTGCTACTTTTAGATAGACATAAACGCGCTCATCCTTCTGTTGTTCTGCTTTTGCAGAAATGATAGATTGCTTTCCACATTATTCTAAAACTTTTTAACACTGTATCTTGGAGTAATTCCATATTTCGACAGATAGAGCATATCATCTCTGAATGGCTTCTGCTGAAACCTTGTAAGCAAATGCCCTCATCTACTAAACCAGTCCTTTATTGATTATCACCTAGGTTATTCCTTTTCCTAACATAAACAATGCAAAAATATCTTTGAGGCTGTATCTTTGTGCATATGTGCCAGTGTATCTGTAGGCTAAGTTCTCAGAAGTGGAATGGCAGAGTTGAAGGATATGTTACAGGTTTTTATGTAAGTGTTCAACTTGCCCTGCCCTGAGGATGCGTCAGTTTACAGTCCCAGCAGTGACACAAGTGATGGCTGTTTCCTCACACTCCCTAAGAGGGCTGCCTTCAAGGGTTTGATATTTGCCAGTTTGAAATGTGAGAAATATAGTTTGTGCTTTCTCTTAAATATCTTCTCATGTTCTAAGTCTGTTTGTAATAGGTGTGTTTGTGGGTTTTATGTGCCGTCTGTTCAGGTCCTTTGCCCATTTTCTTATTGTGTTTTGGCCTCTTTCTAGAATTGATTTATAGTGTTTGTATAATATTTAGAGAATTGGTCATTTGTTACATGTGTTACAAATGTTTCCTCTGTCTACTGCCCTTGTCTTCTGGTTTTGTTATGTGTACATGTGTTTATTATACAATTTAAAAATTTTATGTTTTATCTACTTTATTCTTTATGGTTTCTGGGATTTTCCCCCCTCAGGTAGGTTTTTCTTTTTCTAACATTTTAATTCTTCCGCCCTTTTTTTTTTTTTTTTAGTGATTTCCACCTAACAAGAATTTATTTTGGTCTGGTGAGTGAATTTAGCAATCCAGCTTGATTTTTTTCTAAATGGCTTCCTAGTTGTCTCAGCACCATTTGCTGAATTATGTGTTTTTCAACCACTGATCTGAAATGCCACCTTTGTCATATGATACATTCTCACATGTTTTAGAGTTTATTTCTGGATTTTATTTTTTTAATCAGTCCCAAGATGTTTTAATTACTCTAGTTTTATGTAATACCAGCTGGTAGGACCAGTCTGCCTTTCTTACTTTTTCTTATGCAGAATTTTCTAGATATTCTATATATTTCATACACAGTTTAAAATTATTTTTTTAGTGAAAAAAAGTTCTGTTGATATTTTTGTCATTGAAATCAAATTTTACGTTTATTTCTAGTTATTTTATTCTTTGGGTTGCTGTAAATAGACCTTTTTTCTACTGCATTTTCCAACTGATCATTATTCCTATACTTAATATTTCTTGCTAATTTTGTTTATGGCCACTTTGATATTTCTTATTGATTTTAATATTTTTTCCTATTAGTTCTCTTATATTTTCCTCTTAGTATATGATCATATCACCTACACATACTGATAACTTAACCTCCTGGAAAGTTTTGAACTCATTAGTTCCTTGTCTTCTTTAAGCATGTTGGCACGGATCTCCGGGTCAGTGTTAAAAGGTAGTATTGAATATGGAAAGCCTTGCCTTGCTGTTGATTTTAATGGGAATGTTTTTCAAGTCTTTCCATTCAGCACGGCCCAGCTTTTGGAATGGAAGATATATAGGTATTTAAAGTCTGTATCTTATTTGTTTCATGAAACTTCACCAGTATGGCTTGCTTCATGCCTTTGCACATGTTTCTTCTCCTTTACTTAGGACAGCTATACTTAGACTGGCCCTTTTCAAATGCTGTCTTCAGCATGGAGTCTTCCTTACAACCCAGGCTATTAGTCATCTTTTGTTTTCACAATGCCCAGCTCATCTTTTCATTAGATACAACACGTAATACACTGTTCTGTAACCATCTGCCTGTCTTTCCTTATACTGGGAGCTCCCTTAGAGCAGGCACCTTGTTCAGAGTTTGGTCAGGAGTGGACCAGCCAAGCAGCTTCTGGGAACACATACATGATCAAGGATATTAATGCATCACTGGGCTTAACCTGTCTACATTTTCTTCTTGGACCCATAGCTTTAATTAAATACTCTGTACAGGGAATGATCCCAAATTGGTATCTCTTGCCCCGACCTGTCCACTGAGCAAGTACACCTGACCGTCAACTTGACGTGTATGAATTCAAGCCACACCACCATATATGTCGTGTCTAAAACAGAACTCTGGACTCCTTGTGTGCCGACCACCGCCTCCCAACTGTCCCCAGCTCAGCCAGTGATACTAGAGCTGCCCCTTGACTTTCTTTCCTGCATCTTATACTAGAGCATCAGCAAATCCAGAAGTCCCCACCCCCAAAACATACCCTGATTTCAGCTGCTTTTCGCCACATCCCCTAGACAAGCGTAATCATAGTCCAAGCTGCCCTTATTTTCAGCTTAGACTCCTGCAGTGTGCCCTAAGTGTTCATCCCCTTTCTGATTCTTTTCCCACCGTAATCCATTCTCCACACAGTAACCAGCATGATGTCTTAAAAGAGTAAGTCAGATCATGTCACTCCCTTTACTAAGCCCTTTAGTGGTTTCCCATCATAGTTAGATTCAAATCTAATCTCATCGTAGCCTATGAAATCTGGGCCCCTTCCCCCCTTTTTATTTCCCTAGCACTTACCCCTAGCTTACTCTGCTGCTGCCCCACTTGCTTTCTGTCTGCTCTTCCATTTCAAAAGCTGACATGGGCCTTTCCATTTATTGTCTCTGCCTGGACTGCTTTCCCCCAGGTCATAGCTTGGGCAGCTCCTTCTCACCAATCAGATATCAGCTCAATTACAAAATAAAAATTGTAATCTGCTCCCTATTCCATAGTCAAGGCAGAGTATCTGTTGAGTTCTTGAATACCCAGCACCCTTACTCTTTACCACATCTCCCTATTTTATGTCCCTCATTGAACCCATCACTATCTGAAATTAACCTGTAGACTTGTGTTTAATTGTTTATTATTTTGCCCCAGACCTTTACTAAAAATACAAACTTCATACGAACAGGGTCATTATCTGGGCTGTTCTCTGGAGCAGGCTCAGTACTTGGGAGAGTCTGGGCACATAATAAACATCTGTTGAATGAATGAAATAAAGAATATGTGTAGTGCCAGCTAGCTCAGTTACAGGATATGGCTCCTCACATACATGACAAAGTGGGAGTTAATTCCCCTCCGGCTATCGTAGTTAGTTAGCATCCTGGAATGGAAACACAAGGTGTCATCTGTCCAGGGGCCACCTAACCTTGCTGAGAGTTTTTATGACAAGCACATGTAATTTTCACAGTGAACCCATGGCCACACCACACAGGGGACAGTGGCCTGGTGGTGGCAGCCGCAGTTCTGAAACCACATGATGCTGGTAGGGTGCTGTTTATTGGCAGTGAATGAATTATTTTCTTGCCTGAATTAGAAACTCTTCAATATGTTCCTCTGCCTAAGAAGTTGCCTGATTTGAAAACAAATCACAATTTAGAACTTGGAAAACACCCAAAACTCTAGGATATGGCACAATTTTTAAACATGTTATTTCAGCCAGTGGAGGTAGAGTAAGTGAATTTACTTCTGCATACAATGATTATTAAGTCATTTTCTCGCTTTCCCCACTAAATAAGTATCTGACAGATACTTTAAAAATATTCATTTAAAACAGCACCAGACAATTAGGCTGCTTGGGATCCCCCAGGTACTGGCCTGCCCTTAGTTATCTGTTCATCTTTGTTTTTCGATATCAGCAACCAAAGGTCTTGATAAAGGCTGATGTTCACTAAAATTTGTGAAATGAAAGAGGTAGGTGAGATTTCTGAATTTTTCCTTGGCATCCAAAGAGCAAGGCTATTTGTGCTCTCAGCACAGAATTCTCTAAAGGGAACCATCCAATGAGGAAGGCGCACTGTTCCTCATGGCCCTTTCAAGAGTTTACAGCAGGAAGGATCAGATACACAGAGCCCTGCCTTGTGTTTATGTTACTCCAGACCAACAGAACAACGTGGCCAGACTCCATTACAGCCTTTTCCCCAAAGTTTGAAATCTTCAAAACCTCTGTGTGTGTGTGTTGGAAATCTCTGTGTAGATGCATTTACCGTAATTAGATTCAGCCAGCCTCGGTAACTCTGGAATGTGTGATGTAATTAGCAAAGCAACTAGTTGAATGTATTTGTGCAGCCTCTAAGGCATTCTTCAAAGCAAATGGCCCCATTTAGGAGGAGGTGAGATGCTGACACACTGTACAGAGCCTGCATAGCTATAAACATTGTCTAGGTTGACAGTCAAAGGAAGGCATGTTCTAATTAAGACCGTGAAATGGTTCCCCTTTCTCCAGCAGAGATGTTCTCAGTGCATATTCCTTCTGGTACTGAATCTTTCAGGTTTGGGCTCCATGCAAAATGGAATTTAGTTTTCTCTAAGTTCCAGTATTTTGAAGGGGGAGGGGTGGGACCGTTCTTCCTGCCAATGTAGAAGGGTTTTTTTTTTTTTAAAAAGAATTCAGCCAAGAGTTTACAAAATTAAAGATTCTTAAGGATGAAATCACCCCAAACTAGAAACACCTGGCTGAGTGTTTGGAGGTGTAAAGATGATGATGACAGTGTTGACTTACCGACCGTGGCAATAAATCTTCCACAGTGTAAAGTTATTGCCAAGAAATGGCAGCTCAGGGAGAGACGGCATGTGGTAGGCTGGATAATCACCCTCCCCCTTTCCCCAAGATGTCCTTATTCCCAGAGGCCGAGAGAGAGTACGTTAGGTTACATGGCAAAGGGAAGTTAAGGATGTGACTACATTAGGGAGATTATCCTGCATTACGCTTTGGAGATAATGAAGATAGCAAGGCGAGGGTAAACCAAATTTAGCAAGGGTAATAGTGGGAGGGGCCAGACAGGAGGCTAGAATGTTGGGGGAAAAAGATGTTCTTGAAGGAAAGTTTGTGAAGCTAACAGGTACGCTGCCCATGGCAGTGCCTCCTACACTGAACGGGCCACTGGTCAGGGGTCAGACAATCTGCTTTTAAGTACTGGTTATGACTCCAGACTATAACCGTCTGAGTGTTAGAACTGTCACTTGCAAAACAGCAACGGTGAGACTTCCCCTGCCTCCCTGAGCTGTTCGGATCAAGTGAGGAGCAGGCAGTTATCAGTAACCCGTGATTTCAGATCCATTAACACAATGTGATGTCACAGGTGAGGCTTCAGCCTCTGAAGCAAGTTACCTGTTTCCCCCAAATTTCCTTGTGTTCTGACACAGATGAGGCAACCTGGAGCAACCTGGTCTGGCTCAGAGTACACCCTCCATTTGGTAAAAGTTCCAAATCTGATCTTGCTGGCTGCTTTAGGAATGCTTTTCCTAGTATTTGACATGGTTGGCTTGTCTGAAGTCAGCAGAAAATCCATCCCACCCCAGGGATGTCAACTCCCTCTCGCCAGAGCTCATGGGCTCTCTACCTGGGAGAGTCTCACCTTCCTCTCCAGAAAACTTGGGGTTTGGTCGGCCATGCCTCTTTCTCCATTGGGAACTGGGGCAGCTACATCCCTGTGAAGCTGGCCTCTGGGACCTGGAGCACTCTTGGTGTCCAGGCCTCTCTGTGATCTGTCTTGTGGGTGAATCTGAATGGCTTTCTGAGTAGAACTGATGGGTGGTTATGGATGATTGCAGGGCTGAGGCCTCAGAGGTATCATCCTGGTGACAGAAATGAAGCTGCTCATCTCTGTAGCGTCATCTTCTGACACCTACACTCCAGCCAGCCCAACCTTTCTTTTCCTCTGCTGTACAAGCTTATCCTGGACCAGGGTTTTTGCCCCTCTGCCCAGTATGCTCGGCCTCCAGCTCTCCACGGGGCTGTCCCTTTCTCCCCCTGGGATCATGGTTTGAATGTCATTTTCTCAGACACACCATGCCCGATCACCCTGCAGGTGGTGCCTAGTCCTGCTCCTATTAGTCTAGTATGATCCATTTTTCTGGGTACTTATCCCTACTGAAAATCTTAACTCTTTGTTTCTTCTGTCTCAGCCCCTTAAGTGGAAGCCCCAGGAAGAGCAGGACCCTGTCTGTGCTGCTCAGCACTGCAGCCCAGAGCCTGGAGCAGAGGCTGGATGCTGAGCACTCAAGGCATGTCTGCAGCACGAACACTCATCTCACAGAGGGAGGGGCTGGGCAGGCGCTCTCATGCTGCTGGACTGCAACTCTGGGATGTAGATTTTCTTCTCGTTGTTTTACAGGTGAGCCAGCAGAGGCCCAGAAAGGCTGAGTGATTTGTTCAAGATCCCCTCGCTGGTGAGAAGGGGACCCTGGATGAGAACCACGCTTGTAATGGTTGCAACACTCAATCAACAGCTCCCAGCTCGAGGGCCACCCAGCTGAAGAAGCTGGAGCCTGAGTCCAGGGTGACCTCTTGACCACGGTCTTTGAAGGAGTGCTTCTCGAAATGTCATGTGCTTTCGATTCACCCGGAGGCTTTGTTAAGCTGGAGATTCTGGTTCCCCTGATCTGTGTGGTGGGGAAGGGGGTATGGAAAATGGAGTGCTGATTGAGATTCTGCGTTTCTAACAAGCTCCGAGGTGATGCTAGTGGCCACACTTTAGCGGGTCCTCTGATTTAAAACTGGGGTAGCTATTTGCTAAACAAAGGCAGGAAAGGAAGGACTTGGTAAATCTGGAGATCAATTAACTGCCACAGCTGAGCAAAGAGAACAGAGTGGTCCCTCCTTCTCTAGGGAAGGCGGATGCTACGCCACGCCAGCACCCCCAGCAGCCTCGTCATACTCAGCCCCGGAAACTTGGGTCTAGCGTGTGTGTCTGAACCTAGGTTTGGTTTCCAGTTGTGTAGCACTTGGCTTGAAACCAACGAAGGGGCTGAGCCAACTAGAGAAAATCATCTCTTCAGCAATAAGTGTTTCCTGCTGTCCCCTCCTCCCCTGGCTTGGATTGCACTCCTGGACCCCAAGTGCAATTGTCCAACTCTAAACTCCAATTAAGAGGCTTTCCTGGGGCTTAGGAGTTTCTAAGAGTGCCTACCATTTGCTGGAATTTTCTCCACTTAGAAAACAAGTGTAAATATCTGCTCTGCTTGTATTAATTTAAAATAAGGTCATTAGGGAGGGCCCTATTCCAGCATGATTGGTGAGCTTATAAGAAGGCAGTGAGAATACAGAGACACACAGAGGGACAACCATGTGAACGTACAGGGAGAAGATGGCCTTCCACAAGCCAAGGAGAGAGGCCTCAGAAGACACCAACCCTGCCAGGACCTAGATTTCAGACTCCCAGCCTCCAGGACTATGACAAAACATCTGCTATTGAAGCCACCCGGTCTGTGGTGCTTTGTTATCACAACTCTAACAAACTAGCCCCATTACCCACTTCCCGCTAGGTGGCCTTGGATCGATTGCACAACATCCTCAAGTCTCAACGGCCTCATCTATATGTTGGGATAATAGTTTCTACTTTGCAGAGTTGTTCCGTGCTTAAATATGCTGGTGCATGTCAAACAGCTGAAGTGCCCACTACACTACTGTAGATACTGAAATAATTGGTAATTATTTTTATTTACTTACTCAGATCGATCTCCCTTTCCCTCTCATTTCAAAAGGGGGTTTAAGGCAAAAAGTGGTAACTGTTATTGCCACCTCTTGACCTAAATCTTGAGATGTTAGTTGCTATTCTCATGTAGCCCTTAACAGAGATAGGCAGTCCCCTACACAGACTCTTTTGTAACTATTAAAATGGAATCAGCCTGCTTGGTAGAGCCCGTTCTCTTTAAAAAAGCATGTCTCAGAATGGTGTTTTCCGTATCCAGTCAGTTACCCAGTGAGGGCATACGAAGTGGAAGGTCATTAAGGGATGTGAGTAGGGGCATGGCATGATGGTAAGAGTGTTGTGGGATGGTGGGCCCTGGATCGAGCAGCAGGGATGCTGGTCAGTTACCGCAATGGCCCAGGTGAGCTGTAGGAGCTGGGATGTGTGGTCCAGCAACTCTGGGCTCACACATGTATGTACATCCTTGCTCTGCTGCTTAGTATCTGAGTCTTAAGCAAATTTTTTCTCTTTCTCCATAAAATAGAAGGATGAAAACAGTGCAAGGCTGCCTCGTTTTATGTAAGGATTATGTCCTGAAAGTCTAATATGACTCAAAACGTATATGATCAAATAATGAATACACAGTGAACTTTGTATTTACTCTGATGGGTAAAGTAGGCTTTGCATTATCTCTTCACTTTTAACTTTGTACCTTTCTGAATGATCTGAACTTTCTAAACTTACATATGTGTTTTACATAAAATGAGGATTATTTGCCTGATGAGAATCTTTAAAAAAAATTCTCTGTATCTCTGTTTTTTAGAAATTTAAAGTAAGTTTTAAATGTGTTCAATACAATGGGCTCTCTCAGTATCTTCTTTTTCCTTCAAAAAGAACTTGGGCCAGAAGGTCACTCTTCCTCTCTGCTTTATGCCTGTGCAGAATGGACTCCTAGGGCTGTGGGATGGGAATTAGGGGCACGGGTGACGGAACTGGTATCCAGCAGTGAAATGGTTAACCTGCCTGTCACTTAAGTGGAGAGACCCAGCTTGAGGCAATCCATGTGAGGCAGCAACAAATCCAAGCCAGGCGTTCAAACTGGAAACTGAAGCTGGCCTCTTAAATCAGAGTCACTCAGCATAAGACCTGAAACTAACCAATTCATACCTGGAATGGTTTTACAGCCATGTCATGAAGTGTAGCCAAGATGGGGACACCTTGTGTGGGTGCAGTCAGTTAGGGATGATAAGGCTAAAGGTACTTCAAGTCTTGCCCCATCTCAAACCCCAAGGCACAGGATTCCTAGCACATACTCCATGTCTCTGCAATTGCTTCAGGGAGGATGCAGAGACCTGGAACACTGACGTTATGCCAGGAGGCTCCCCCTACCTGAGAAAAGCATCACCTATGTCTCTAAGAAGAAAATGGAGCCTTCTGATAGCAAAGCTCAGTTAAATGTCCAGATATAGTGACAGTCAGGTAGGGGAAACTCTTGTAGGAGGAAAAAATTGGGCAGCTAAGTGTTGGAAGATCGCCAAGGTCTGGTGCAAACATCCTTTTGCTTGATTGTTTTAGCAAACCCCCAGTTATTGGAACTACCCCTGGCTCTCTATGGGCTGGGGGCCGTCATCTTTTGTGGCCCCCCAAACCATGCTGTCAGAACGTGGGAACTTGATGACTTCATTCTGCTCCTGGGAAAGGGAACAGACTTGTGGGATTTTAAATGAATGCATTAAATTTGTTGATTTTCAAAGGGAGAAGTAGAGAAAATAAACAAATTCATAAGATCTTGGCTGCAGTACAGGGGCCAAAGTTTAAATCCCTGCTCTCAACCATGTTAGATTTTGCAAAAAACCCTTGGTGTTCCCTCCCAACTCACTCAGGTGGGAGGAAGGGGTGCACCCTTCTTTTTAGGGGGCCTGGGAGACCCATTTGCCCCAGAACTCTTCCCATGTAAATGGAAGGCAAGACAGGTGGTAACTGCACTTCTGTGATGCAGGAGAAGGGGCAGCATTTTCTGATGGTTTTCTGCCAGAAAAAAAAATGTATCTCTGTATCTTAGTAAAAATATTTTTTAAAAAGTATGGTGAGTATATATTCTCATGTGGTCAGGAAATAGAGTGGTGCAGCCTTTTTGAAGATAAGTTTAGCAAAATATATCAATACTCTAAAAATATTCATAGATTTTGATTTGGCCATTCCGTCTTGGGGAATCTATCTGAAGGAAATGATCCAAAAAATGGACAAAGACTGATGTGTCAAGATGCTATCATTGCACTGTTGACAATAGCGAAAAACTCAAAGAACCTCTGTGTATCACATGGGAAATAACTGGTTATAGTCATGGTCAAGCCCACAGTGGTACCTCCTGGGTGATAAAAAGAAAAGGTACGACATAAAGGGAAAGACTCAGCATGGAGCAGTAAGAGAAAAAAGGCAGGAAATAAAGCGGAAATGTGTGATGATTGTTGCGTGAAACCACACAGAGAAGGAGTGAAATGTACCCAAGTCACATCTAGGTGGTAGGATTATGATTAATCTTTCTTTTTTATACTTTCCTATTTGTTCCAAAGTTTTCAAAAGTAAGCCTACCCTAAACAAACAAACAAAAAAGTTCTCCTTCCACACCAAAAAATGCAAACAAGTATTTGCCAGCCTTCAGTTGGTGAGACAAAGGTGGGCAGGGTGTGGGCCCGCTGCCTAGAAAGGCAGGACTGTTCACCGAGGCTCCTCTTACCTGCCCGAGGCTGAGAAGCCCAGACATTGCTGGAAGGAGAGGGAGCAGAGTGGGGGCCTTTAGGGTTGGCTCTCATTTGCCTGGGGAGCGGAGTACCTTTGCGGCTGCTTCCGTGGGGAGATGAGGTAAAGGAAGTGCTCACCCAGTTTTTAATCCCGTCAGCTAATCGCCGGACCTTTCTTGTGGTTGTACTGGGACTCCTTTTACTAAGTGGGTGGATTTACACTGTTTGTGTTTGTATGTTGTACTTGGATTATGCCTTAATGTGTCACCATGATGACAAAAGGGGTTTGCAGCAGTGGGCAGGTCAGCTTCCCTGCGTTTAATAGAAAGCACATTCCAGCACTTTATCTGTAACACATAGAGCTGCTTAGAACAAAGCATTGCCCCTAAGACATGATCCCCAAGAGTCTCTAATAAGGACCAGACCACTGTGAAGGTATTAATTAAATATTTTAAGCAGAATGGCTTTAGCTGGCTGGGGCGTTTTTATGAGGGGAGGGAGTGTATTTAAAACCAGGGCTGTTTCTGTAACAGGAACCTGTTTGGAAGGAAATGTTCTTGGGTGGGACGCTATGGGTACCAGGCTGTCAAACCTCCAGGCCAACTTGATGTCAAAAACAGACGTTCTGAATGTTTTAAACAATGTTTTAGTTGAGTCCTTGCTGTGGAATTTGGACACAATTCTAGGGTGGATTTAACACAGAGGAGAAGAATAGAGAGTGTCTGTGAGGACACCAGGGACTGTTACAGTTTTCTTACCACAGCCCTGTGAGAGGGTTTGACAAGGCCATTTTACCGAAAAGAAACTAATTGTTTTCCAAGGTCACAAAGTTTGATGGAGGAGCTAGGACCAAAACGCAATTTAAAATCTGTCTGTCCATCCATCATCTCTCTATTAGCTATCATCTCCCTCTCTTTCAAAATACTCTACTTCTCAGAAAGTAGTAGAAATAGACGAGCTTATTGAGAAGGTCCTGCTCCAATTGATGGGCATTTTTCTGAATTCAAAGTAATCAGAGTGATTGAATGTGAAGTTTGCCACAGAAGCAGACTGAGCTCATTTTTCTGGAAGGCACAGGGTATTGAGTACTTGGAGTAAGAGGTTTAAGGTTTGGCTTCTGGCTCTGCCACTTACTGATTCCTGTGACTTTGAGCAAGTTCCTCTCTGAGTAAGTTTCCTTGTCTTCAAAATTAGAACTTGGCATCAGGCCTAGTAGGTACTCAGTGAAGATGAGTTAAAACTAACTTTGGTGCTGGGAGGGGGAAGAGGACTGGAGAGACGGTTGTCCTCCCAACCCTTGTGGATCATTCCAGGTCTTCAGGAATCAATGGTTTGGGGAGTTCATAAGGAGCCTCTCTTTCCTGGCCCATGATAGCCAAAGTGACACACGAAGTGGAGAGATGCCCAAATGAGATGCTGGATACCCCTCAAGGACTGATCATGTTCCATTGAGCACGAGGAGTGTGGCTGGACACAGTGATGCTGGTGTGGCTTCTTACATCATTCATTTGATTCATTCCAGAGCCCATCAATCTGCTTCCTGGCACGGCCAGCCCTCCTGGGGCCACCCTCAGCTTAGACCTGCCTGCGACATCCTTCCCCACATTCCCGTACTCCTTTCCCAGATGTCATGGTGCCTTATACACTAAGGCTTTGCATGCTCTCTGAAGAAAATCTGCATTCATGTCTCTGAAGGTCCTTTGTGACCTGGGATGTGCTATGCCCACGTGGAAGGGCTCATTTTTATTGGGCCTTTGATGGACCTGCTCTGCCTGCTCCTGCCCACTCCTCAGGGTCTCCAGAAACTTCCAGGCTTTCCACTGTAGACATTCTTGCCTCTTTAGCTCAAGACCTCCCCACCCCTACACCTTTTCTTTCTCTGCTTTTCTCAGGGAGCACTATTGAGACTGATTATTTATATATATATATATATATATATATATATATATACCCCATATATATGGTTTGCCTAACTATATATATAGGTATCTCAGCCTCCAAACCATCTCTCAGACCCTCCATGGCCGCGTATCTTCTCAGCAGGGGCCTGTGGAGGAGCGATCAAGTACTGGAAGTCATACAGGCCTGAGTTGGCCCGAGTCAGCTGGATGGCCTCTGGCAAGAAGGACAGAGGAAATGAGGAATGTGGGGGTGGCTCACCTTCTTCCTCATCGTCTCATGCCTGCTAAGCTCTCTGTGCCTGAAATCCTCATCTCTAAGAACATCATGACCGTTCCTTCCTCCATGCTCTTTGAAAGGATTAAATGACTTAACACGTATCAAGCACTTAGCATCGTGTGTAGCCCACGAGCTGCTGCTATTATTAGCTGCTAATAAAAATAATTGGAAACAATGATTTGAGCTGGAACGTCATCTATGAGAAAGAACGTACTGGTTTGGGATCTCAGCCAGCTCACTCACGTTAGTACCTTTGCAAATCACCCTCCCTGAGCCTGTTTCCTTATCCCTTATAGTGGATGTGGTCATCACTTGCTCACAGGGCAGTGGGGATTTAAGGTCTCTAGGACCACGAGGGCACACCCTGTGTGTCCCAGGTATAATTCACCAGGCTTTGTGGCTGTTTTGTTTGCTGTTACTGAGCATGGCATAGAGTGGAGAGCTGCTGCATCTTTGTGGACTTCGCCTCCATCAGCACTTGGAGCGGAAGGCATCCGGGCAAGCAGATGGGGGTTAAAGTCAGAGAATACTGTGTACTTGAACTGACAGTGATTCACAACACATCTGCACAGATTGCTAAGAGTCCAGGCATTTGCCAAAGGGAGGGAGATGGTGGGTGGGGGTGGGGTACGGGGCTGTGAGCAAAGGATGTACCGTCCCTGGGAATATAAACACAGCATCGTCTGTGACCTAAAAAGGCTTGGTCAGGAGGACCACTGAAGTCTGTTGGCCATTGTTTGGACTGAGCTCAGTCTCCCCAGGGGCGTGCCCAGGGAGCTACCTGTGTTGTGTCTGAGAGCTGTCACAGCCCAGAGCCAGCTGGGCTGCCCTGTGCACAGGGTGCCTGGTGGCTGCCTGAGTGGGACCTGCCAGTGCTCTTTCTTGGATAACTATTTGCTGTAGAGGGAAATGTGCCAGGGAGGTGCCAGCTACCTGCAAGACTCAGTAAGGGAATTTGCTGAATCCTCTGGGTCTTTTCCAGACCTCCCACTGTCCCTTAGGCCAGCAGGCCCACCTAGTGACTTATTACAAGAAGCCCCGACACCCTTGCCTCATTCATAGCCCATGTACCAAACCCTTCCCCAGGCCTAGCTTACGCGTCCCCACCCCAACAAGGTTTCAGACCCCTTGGCCTTCAAAGTGAAGCCTGGTTTCCTGTTTACAGCTTCACCCTGGCCCCTGGACACAGCTACTTTGGTCTCCGTGTCTGGTTTCTCTCCTTGATCAGCATTAACGCGTCAAACCGCGGTGAAGCTGATAAGGAATTCTTGGAGCCCAGCCTGGACCTGGAGGCTCATTTAGGAACCTTCCCCCAAGATTGTCTTTGGAACAGGACAGACCTGGGTTTGAATCCCTCCTCTGCTTGTCAAGCTTCAGCTTCCTCGCTGGTTAAATACAGAAACTTACCTGCCTTCTTCTCAGACTTCAGGTAAGGCTTCAATGAGACAACCCAAATGCCTGGATTGAATAAATGATGCAGAACATAAAAGAAACACTTAGTACATGGCGAGTACTCAAACAGTGATTTTTAAAAAATCATCCTCATTGTCAAAGGTAAAATGCCTCTGTTCCCTCAGTGCGACGTTTCTCAGCTGACCTGGAGTCGGGCTGGACTGTGGGACGAATGTGCTTTGTGATGAGGTTGATACTGTTTGCGATGCTGGCTTGGCTTTTTGTTTTTTAACGCACACACATACACCCCGTATTTGTATAGGTGCGTGTGTATTATATATACGTACACATGCACAGACATGTCTGTGTTTTTAGTTATCTCACTATTTATTTATACTCGATCTAAAATTGGCATGTTTACTAAATGGCAACTGGTATCTTGCAGGTTTCTGAACAGAGTGGTACAACTGTGATCTGAGGTTTGGGGGAAGGAAGCACTCAGGTTTGAAGGAATGTGACTTCCTGACATTGTCTCCGATGTCCTGTGGCCTTGCGCCATTGTATTCCTGTCACCAACACGCACCCCTAGGCCTCGGGGACGAGGTCTCAGTGTTCTTGTATCCTTCTCGCCCGAAATCTACTATTTGTCCAGCAAATATTTACTGAATTCAACTGTAGCTCTCCAAGGCCAGTTTTTTTTTCAATTAATATGTTTTTTAAACAAAAGCATCACTGAGTGATTTCTGATGTCTTGAATAAAACTCAAGGAGCTACGTTCACTCAGCTTTTTCTTTTCATACAGAATTATTGTTTTCAGCATTTGTCTTAAGCTAGTATTGGTTCAACAGACCTAAAAACTGGGGCTTTGAGGAAAAGTTTCAATTGTTTTAGAGACAAGTAGAAGTCCCAGCCCAGGTGTTCCCCAGAGTATGGAACAACTGCTCTGCCCAGGCTGGTCAACTGGGTGGTCAAGTTAAAATGCTTCATTTAATAGGAGGACACCAACCAATCCATCTTTTATAAGTGATTTCCTCAGACATGATGAAGGTCCTTCTAAGAAGATAGCTGTGTGAAGACAGACTCAGGGAAAGTGCCAGGTGACATCCAAGGCAGAGATTGGCATTACGCCTCTGTAAGTCAAGCAATGCCAGGGATTGTCAGCAAACACCAGAGGCTAGAGAGATGCTTCAGCATCTTTGAAACTACTTGACACTGTTTTCATATTTCTCTCCTGGTTCTTCTCTCCTGCTCCCCCTGTAGTTTCCACATTCATATGCTAGCCTTGCTCCAACTTGGTTACCTGAGGGCAGGTACTTCTCACCCGCCTCCCTGCTTCTGATCGTGACCTCCTTACACTACCTTTGAACTCTTCCTCCATCCAGAGCTGGTGTGTATGGTTGTACAGCTGGTTCACTGCACAAGGACCCCTGGTCAAGGGGACAAGTGGAGTGGAAATCCAGCCTATGCCATGCTTGCCTGGCTAGGTACCCTGGTGCAGTCCTATTGAGGGCTGTTTTTTCAAAATGTTAAGATGCTGTATGGGCCACCGCTGGCCAGCCCAGTCCTTCTCCTGAAATTAGCTGTCCTCTGCCTTTTCTGTGCTCTCTGGTCTCAAAGTTGCCAATGGCCTCTGCGGACTCCATCCTTTGCCCTGCAAAGCCCCACCTCTCTGCCTCCGCCTTTCCCCAGAGTCCCCAGCAGTGTTGTCTCTGGCCTTAAAGCACTTTCAGAATGAATTTCTATGGTGGCTGGTGGGCATCTCAGGGGTGGCTCTCTGTAGCATCCAAAATGATTTGTCCCTGTTCTTTGCTCTCCCCGCAACAGCATAAGCCTGCAGGAGCCGCAGGTGGTGGCGTCACCACAGCTTACGATCCAAGAGATTCATTCCAGCCGCTAAAGCACTAAGCTTTCCCTGTGATCACACATTTTTGCACTAGCCAGAGCTCACACATGCCTCTACAGACCTGCAGCCAGAGGTATGTGGGTATCAGTGACTGCTCAGCGAAGCCGGCCAAGGCCGGCCAACGAGGGCCAAGGGCGAGAGGGCCCAGATTCCACGCAAGATGAGATGCATTTGAAACAACTGACAAGAAACTGTACGTCGGAAAATGGAACAGCTGTGGGCTCCTCAGTGCAGCAGATGGGTATGCGGGGAATGCTATGTGGCTTTAATCACATTTAACACGCCTGTCAGAGAATTGGGTCCATCTTAGTATTAATTCAGGTTTTAGACATTGTTTGTTTGACAGAGTTCAGCCTTCCCCTGCGTGCTGCACTCAGCATGGCCAGAAAGAAAGTGATTTCTATCCCTGGTTTTCAACAGAGGGCAGCAAGTGCAGTTCTGCCAGGCTGGGAAAGGGGCAGGGTTCACTTTGGGGGTTGGTGGCAGGGTGAAGGAGGCACTGGAAGTCCTCTTACCCGGCTTAGAGGGCAGAGCTCAACTGAGGCTGGGGGTCGTGCTTGAGCAGTGGGCCTCCCAGCCCTGATCTGTGGTCACTGTGTGATGGCACTAGTGTGTGAGGGGTGCTGTGTGGCTAAATTCTGAATCTGAGTGCTTCTGTGATTCTGCCGTTCCAGTATTTCCATTCTGGGCCAAGCCAGAACACAGCTTCTGGCCAGGAAAGGCAACTCTCAGGGCTTAGAGCCAGCAGAGTGGCAGCAGGGTGTAACAGGAGGAGGGGTTTGGGCATCAGCAGACCAGAGTTCAGTTCCCGCTGTCGCCTCATCCATTGTCCTTTCATTCGTCCCTCAGCCTCCACGGACTGCTGACTCTGTCAAAGGCACTTTCTCTGCACTTACTGTATATGAGGAGAACACCCTCCGTTTGGTCAAGCCATCATGACTTGGGTGCCAGCCACACCTGTTCTTAACCCATACAAAGACATGAACCTTGTGTCAGTGTCACGACGAGGGAAGTAGTGCATGAAAAGCACGCAGCACCTTCAGGCGAGCAGTGCTCAGTACCTGATGGGTGGCAGTAACAACACTGTTTTCCTCCCCAGGAAGAGGGTGTTTCTTATCTGTTTCATTGAGAAGAGGTTTCCACACGGGATGCCCTCTTGGAACGTGGTATGCTATCTTGGGCCCATTGTACTAGCCCTGGCTTATTGTCTGGGTCTTTTGGCCTGCTAGAAACAAGAAACCCTAGGGACTCCTGACAGTAACATTTTAAAGTGGCTCATGAAATTAGGTTTTGCTTATTTGAATTGCAAAGGCATAATAAAAACTGGTTCCCAAATACTACCACTGTAGATGTTATGTCCCTAAAACACTCTGTAAGGCATTAAAAACGGAAACCAAATGCCTATAAGCATACACATGCCCTCCTCAGGAAAAACCACCCTCTTGTTTCTATTTGACGAGCCCTGAGTCCGTGGAGGGACGCGAGCCAGGAGGGGCTGAGCCAGGAGGGCCCTCTGGCCCTCAAAAGCCAGCACTGGATGGCTTGTTATTTTGCTTGGTTCTCTGGTTGTAGCCTTAGTTTCACAGTTTTTATAGAATTTTTCTCGAACACTTCAAAAGAAAAATCTTATCTTCTGCCTTTAAAATCTCTTTTGCTGTCTAGTTAGTATCCTGCTGGGCACAGAAGCTGAGTCTGAAGTCACTGCCCTCACAATGCCACCAAAAGTGTGTCTTCAGCTTCTTCACATCTCAGCAGGTCTCTCTGCAGCTAAGAATGTACCTGAAAGTGCATTTGGAATTGTATAGATGAGCAGGAGCTTCGTGTGAGGATTACTGCTGATCTTGACTTGTCAGGGAATGAAGTCCTGGCTATCTGTTTGCTGCTTCTAGGGAT
The DNA here is from genome assembly GCF_048564905.1 of Vicugna pacos. Lineage (NCBI taxonomy): Eukaryota > Metazoa > Chordata > Mammalia > Artiodactyla > Camelidae > Vicugna > Vicugna pacos. The sequence goes on from NC_132990.1 coordinate 20,744,606, forward strand.
GGAATTGACAGAGGCAGGATTTGGTGGCAGTGGTTATCAAAGTCTGGAAGCAAACATGAATTTCGGGCAGAGTGCTAACAAAATCAGATTTCCCTCTCAGGTCCCCACCTGGGCCTAGGAATCTGCCTACCTGGTATGCACCTGGGCATTCGAACGCAGGTAATCCAGAGCACATTCTCTGAGAAACACTGACATCCAAAAAGAGAAACAACCTGACCGAGAAGTAAATGCTCAAAACCACTGTTATTTAAAGAAATATATATAGTATGATTTTTTTAAAAACTATCCAATTGGCAAGTATTTTTCTAAGTGGTAATACGCAGCACAGGCAAGGACACAACTGATGGCCATTCTCCCATGCTAAGGGAAGTGAGAACAGTGCCCGGCCTCAGGGTTGGGGGGCGTTGGGGGAGGATTTGGCCATGTATAATATAGAGCCTGCACGGGCTTCTGTCCCTTTAACCCAGGAGAAGGCTTTGAGGAATTTATCATAAAGGAGTAATCCTAAGTGTGTGCAAAGTTGTAATGACAGAGGTGTGTAGTTCATTGCAGAGTTATCAATTGCATGAAAAACAATCTAAGTGTTCAACATGAAAGAAGGTTGGTTAAAAACTAGATTTAACTGACAAAGCTACGCAGATGTTCGAGTGCTGTTATAGAATATGTAAAGTTGTGAGGTGCTTTCCATGAAGTGCTATTAACTGAAGATATATATATATTTAGAAAAGCCATTTATCCATACTTTTCCATGTTTTTCAATGAACATGCCTTTAATTTTAATAGTTGGAAAGATACTAATTAATGTTACTTTTAAAGGAGGGGGAAAATTACCTTTGGCATCTGTCAAGCCTGGATTTGCATTTCTATCACTGATGGAGTGTGATTTGGGGCATTAATCTTGCTGCGTTTCAGATTCCTCAACTGTAAAATCAAGTAAATGCTAACAGCATATGGGTTTGTCATGAGAATTAAAAGATAATTATGTAAATGCACTTGACAGATTAATAGAGTATATAAATGTTGGATTTTGTCTCCCTTTTCAAGTTTCTGAAATCAGAAAATGTACTAAACTCTGGCCAAAGATCAAAAGGATTCATTTATTTTACAACAAATCATGGAATTTCAAGTTGTTTCTTTTGGATGCTTTTCTGGGAAAAGGTTTCTTAGGGTTTACTAGCTACCGTTGGAGGTGAAAACTGGAATTTGTTGTTGACACCGTAATTGGCTAATTGCAGTGTCTGGTCCTATTGACTTTCCCTTTTGTCAGCTTTAACAGTTTGGAATATTTAACCAATTTTCTTCCATCTCCAATTTTTATTTAAAAAAATCTGATGATCCTTTTCTAGAGAGGCAGTAAAGCTCAGGCTATTAAAATTTCTCATCCCCTTAAACTCCCACAGTCTCAATACCATTTACAATAGCATCAAAAATGTAAGACACCTAAGAGTAAATCTAACAAAAGATGTGCCAGACGTCAGCAAAGAAAACTACAAAACGTTGTTGAAAGATATTTTTAAGAATACCTAAATAAATGGAGGAATGTAACATGTTCACGTTCTGGAAGATCTCATACTGTAGGAAGTCAGTTTTTCCCAGATTAATCTATATGTATGTTTGCCAAAAGATATAAACTAGAGTGTTTATAGCAGCACTACTTGTAATAGTCAAAAACTGGCAACAACCCAAATATCCATCAACAGTAGAATAGATCAATCAACTGTGGTATATTCCCAAAACGGAATATGAGACACCAATGATAATATGCAATCTACCATCACAGGTAAGAAAATGGGTAGCTCTCATGGACATTATGTGGCACAAAAGGAGACATGCATAAAAGAATACATGTTGTACGATTCCACTTATATAAAGTTCAGGAACCAGCAAAGTTAATCAGCATCACGGTGTAGCTTGTGGGGGAGTAGTGATCGGGAAGGAGCACAGGGGAAGCTTCTGGGGTGCTGGTATTGTTCTCTTCCTTCATCTGGAGGCTAGTTACAAGATTGTGTGCAGTTTGTGGAAATTCATCAAGCTCTATGCTAATATGTATATGTTTGAATAAATTTGACACTTCAATAAAAAGGCTAAAAGCATAGTTCCTTTAGGACAAGAAGGATAAATAAGTTAAAGCCTATTGTTGAAGTTATATTTTATTAAAAACTTTGTTTGACCTTACTACCATCTTCAGTGGCAAAGCCCCACTGTCCATCAGAGAGAAGAGCAGAGCTGGGATGACAGTGTTAGGGTTGCTACGATGGAAAAGCAGAGTAAGAACCTACTTCAGAAAGCTTCATTTAGGGCCCCAATAGAGATAGAAGCAGAAAGATGGGCAAGTAAGATTTATTGAACATTCTTGACTGTTCATGCGCTTTCCCCCCAATCTCCTAATTAACTCACGTAAAAGAAACTACGAGATTATGTATCTTCTTTGACATATTAGAAGCTGAAGATGTAAGTAGTTCATTAACTTGGAAAAGACCAGGCAGATGAGAAGAGGACTTTATTAGCTTCTTGCTGGCATAATAAACTACCACAAACTGGGTGGCTTCAGACAACCGAGATTTATTCCTTTGCAGTTGTAGAGGCCACAAGTCCCAAATCAAGGCATTGGTGGGGCTGCATTCCCTCCAAAGGCTATAGGGAGCAAGATCCCATCTCCCGCCTCTGCCAGCTTCTCTCTGGTGGCTCTAGGCATTCCTGGGCTTTTGATTGTGTAACTAATCTGTCTCTTCAAGAGACTGTGTAACTCTTCTGTCTCTTCTAAGGACACTTGTCGTTGGATTTAGGGCCCAACTCATCTGGAGATCCTTTACGGTATCTGCAAAGACCCCACCTCCCTTTTTTCAATTCACAGCTTCTAAGGTTTAGGACATGGACTTGTCTTTTGGGGAGAACCACCATTCAACCCACTACAGAGACCCAAGTTAAAGATGAAAACAAAGAAAATCAAAACCGTAAATCTAAAATCTGATGTAGCTCAGTACTAGAAATTTTTTCTCTTTGGTAACAGTTGTCACAGCTGATTCTTATGCAATCATTCAGAGCAACTCAGGTGCCCAAGACTGTCTCCTTGGATAAGCGAGTATTCAGGGAAGAGACAGACTGCCTTGGGAATTTGCTACCCACCTCACCTGCTGCTTCTAGAAGATGCTCTGGGTGCCCTGCCTAGACATTCCTCACCAGCCCAGTGCTCCCTGTCATCCAGCACTGCATTTACTACTAACAGCTCACAGCTGCTGCCTTTTGCAGAGAATTTGCCCTTGGTCAGGTGGTAGCTGTCCCCATCTGGAGGTTATGCAATTCCCACCTCCCACCAGAGGCTGATGACTCATAAGGGGCACAGGGTGTCCCTTGCCTGAAGATAAGATCAACTTCGTGGTACAATTTTGTGCCCCAAAGCTCCCTGTGGGACCACCCTGAAGCCTCCTAAACCATGACTGTGGTTAACTTTCTTCTCAGCTCTATTCTGATTTTCTTGCTCTTTTTCTCCTGAGCACACTCCTCCAGTAAGTCACTTTTTAAAGAATCCCCATGTCAGACTCTGTTTCTTGGAAATCTAAACTAAGACAATGCCTTTGCCACTGGCAACAGCCTGCCTTTCCTACTGGACCCTGCTGCTTCATTTGGCAGGTGCACACATGTGAAGGTAGTGAGGATGGGACAATTCAGTAAGCTGGAGCCCCAAATTTTAACCCTGAATGGTTTTACTGGAAAATTTTATCAATATTCGCTTGAAAGATCAACATCATTAATACCATGAGGGTGAGTCCCTGAGGCCACGACTTGTGACCAGCCACACAAACCCTTAGAAGGAAGACATTTTTATGGTGGGGATGAAACACTCAGTTCATTAATCCAAGGAAAACTTTTTCTGTCTCCTAAAATGTGATCTTATCTTTCTAACTATACCATAAACAAGACAGTAAAAATATAGAACATTCCTGTTATAAGGGTCCCAGAACAAGACAGCAGAAAACTCATTTCAAGAAATAAATTGAAAACTTCTCTAACCTGGAGAGGGAAACAGACATCCAGGATCAGAAAGCTCAGAGTCCCAAATAAGATAAACCCAAAGATCCACACCAAGACATTATCTTTTAATTTTTGCCATTTAATTATGAAGAGAGAATCTTAAAAGCAACAAGAATAATGCGACTCATTATGTACAAGGGACCTCCCATAAGCCTATCAGCCAACTTTTTAACAGGAACTTTGAAGGCCAAAAGGAAATGGTATGATATATTCAAAGTGTTGAAAGGAAAAACCCTACAACTAAGAATACCCTACCCCAAAAGGCTATCATTCAGAATTGAAAGAAAGTGTTTTACAGACAAGCAAAAGCTAAGAGTTCATCACCACTAAACTGGCCTTAAGAAATGTTAAAGGAACTTCTAAGCAGAAAAGAAAATGCCACAACTAGAAATTATTCCATGCATTTCAGAAAATTCTACAAATGCACTCCATGAGCCTCTGATAATCTCCCAACAAATTTCTTTTCTGCTAAGGGAGCCAAAGTAAATTTCCAGAGCTCGCCACCAAGAATCCTGACCAGAACAGTAGGTGTCATTATTTTTCTCAGAGGTAGTTGCCACGCTTTTCCTTCTTTCTTCTTTTCATTGTTTTGCTGTCTAATCAATCTACTGGTTTATTTCACCAACTGGTTTGTATGTTTACAGGAGAGGTAAAAGAGAGTTTGGGGTTTTATTTGATTTCCTGACTTGCTTTCTGAAAGGACTGTGGCCTTATTAGAGAATCAGCTCAAGAGAGGGATGGGGTCTTACTCAGCATTACAACACTCAGGGTATCAGGGCAGGGTCTAGAACGGTACCTGGCACTCATCTCCCATTTGTGGGATGGAATAAAAATTGGAGAGCCTGAGCTCGACACACTTGTCAGGCTGAAATTCTACATTAAGGGACAGATCAAACCATGAAACAGCAATTCTCTCTGGATGATGTTAGGGGTGGATAAATGAATCTCCCTCTTACATCTGTTAGAGGGTCTTGGTGTGTCTGCTACAACACTGAGTCCCTTTTAGAAGGTCTCAGAAGGGCACTGTTTCCTGTTCTCAGTACCAGTGCTTCTCCTGAATTACTAGTTTGAGTTTTTGACTTTGGCCTTGATGAATCACAGTCATTCTCAAAGGTGTGTGGGTTGGCATTTTGGATGGGCTGATTCTGCTGTGTAGGACTCTGTTATGCACTGCAAGGTACTTAGCCTCCCTGACTCCACTCACTGAATGTGCAAAGCAGCCCCAAATCATTGCAAAAAAACAAATATGCCCCAATAGTAACATCTTCCCCCCTCCAGAAGGGTAGCATCTGAAGTTGACTATGTTGTCCTCTTTGCTTTGGCCATTAGGAAGCTCAGAGCCCAATCTAGTAAGCACCTTCAGGAACTACAAAGGCTCTCACAACAGGCAAATTTTATACTATTCTTGCCAAAGGATAATTTCTTTCTGTATTTTTTATTGAAATTTTTTTTTAGCATTTTTGTTGGTTTTTATGTATTACATGCATTTTTGTAAGCCTCTTCTAATTTTGTTTTTAACAAGATGGGAGTCCAAGTAAATAATAAAATGGTGCAAAATCATTTGGGTAGTGCGTGTTGTTCAGTGCCTTCCTTTTGTATGTGACATCTGGGCCAGTTTCTTGCTGGAGCTTTTCTTTCCTATGATGCTTCAGGAATATAAGCACTTGTAGAAACACATCTAATGTCACTTGTCGGTTGCACCTAGCAGTGCTGTGAGAGAGGCCTTCTGTGTGCCAATAATCTCAGGCAGTTGTAAAGTGACTCTTCAAAGATGATCTGTTGGGTATGGGCTGGAGAAATAAAAAAGGAAATCCCATAAAAGAAATAGCGGCACATATCTGGTGAAACCCACTAGCCCAGGAGGAGAGGAAGAATAAAGACACACAGTCTAACTCTTAAAACTGCGGGAGAGCATATTCTGGGTAGAATTTAACTCCCCCGACATCTGTTGGTGACATCTACAGTCAGACATGCATCATTGGAGGGATCTGTAAATTATATAGGGGACAGTTTAATGATCTGCAAAGCAGCACATCCCGCCAGCACAGATAACATCTTCAAAATAGGGCAAGGGAATTAATTTAGGTGGGAGAAGAGAGCAGTGAGGTGGATGAGTGGGCAACAGGGCTCAATGGGAAGGACCTTTTGGAAATAACCTTGAAAGTGGGGATGAGTTGGCCTGAAGGGGGTTATGTAGCTCTGTGTATTTCAGGGAGGATTAAGCAGGAGACTGGAGGAGGCTAGCACAGCCGAGGAGACAGAGGAAATGGTCCTTTCAAAAAGGAGGAAAGTAAAAAGGAAACTGGGTTCCAGAATCAGAAGCCAGTCCCTTCTTCTATCCCCATCTTCCATTTGAGAGGAATAAATAGGAAAAGTAGCAACCCATTAGGTCTAAATGCTTTCTTGAAAATATTCTAAGACAGCAGCTTTCAAGCTGTTGTGTTGAAATCTTTTTATTTTCTGAACAAAGTTTTAAATAGTTGCCTTAGAATGTAAGTTCTATGAGGATAGAGATTTTTGTCCTGTCATTCATTCTTCTGACCCTAGACTCTGTCCCCTGGTAGGCACTCAATGAATTTTATTAAATGGATTAATGAAGGAGCAGGGTGGTAGTTGGGCTGAGAAAGGTCATCAGGGAAAGGACCTTATTTTAGGGAAATACCTTGATAAGTCCCCCCACCCCATCCAGGGGAAGGAGGCAACCAAGAGACACTAAAGGCTTTGTGTAAATAACAAACTTGAGTTTGACGGGGGTGGGGATTGGGGATAGTAAACAGAGAGGAAGGAGAGGGATGGAGAAGAGAACGGACAGGCCTTGTTAAGAACAGTCAGGACTAACACTTCAGTTACAGGCTGTGTGGTCCTGTGCAGAAACTCCTTGTGACCATCCCCAATCTTCCAATAAAAATATAGTCTGGACATCTTCCTCACAGGGGAGATTGGGAAGACTGGGAAGGATAGCAAGAACTAAAGGGCTGAGTTCCTTGTCTGGGTCAGTACCAAAAAGAAGATCAAAAACAATAAAAGCCTACATGACCCTTAATGACAAATTCAGTAAAAACAAAGTATGAGCTAGAGGTGACCAGGAAAAGGTAAGCCTCTAAGGAGTTGAAGAAATCTTGGCGGGAGCTTGTGTTTGTGGGGTTGGGGGCTGATCTGGTCTGGATGTTAAAGGATGCCTGACATCAGGGATGCAAAGAAAGCAGACGAAGCAGAGCTGCTAGGGATGAAAAGAGACACCCACAACTATGCTCCCCACTCCTGTGGAACTTTCAAGAGCTGAGAAGAGATTAACGAGAAGGAAGGTTGGGAGAGGCAGGGTTGGGAGGAAAAGATGGGCTGAGGAGCGGGCACTGGGCTTTGGATCCAGGACCAGGGTACAGTGGGATATTTCTGAGATAGTTATATCCCCATTTCCCCAAGTCACAAATGCATCTCATTTCTTTATCTATACAACTGGGATAGTAACACCTACCCCCCAGGGAGGTTGAAGGGTTCCTACACTTTTGTATTAAGAGAGCCACAAAACAAAAACAAAAACAAACAAACAAACAAAAACAAAGCATAAATACAGGACAGAAATAGACTCATGGACAGAGAATACAGACTTGTGGTTACCAGGGGGGTAGAGGGTGGGAAGGGATAGACTGGGATTTCAAAATTGTAGAATAGATAAACAAGATTACACTGTATAGCACAGGGAAATATACACAAAATGTTATGATAAATCACAGAGAAAAAAATGTGACAATGAGTGTGTATATGTCCATGAATGACTGAAAAATTGTGCTGAACACTGGAATTTGACACAACATTGTAAAATGATTATAAATCAATAAAAAATGTTAAAAAAAAAAAAAGAGAGCCACAAAACTGTTGAGATTTAGGTGATGTTTAGACCCCTCCCAGGCTAGGACTCCTTCCCTATTACCAGCCTTGATACGTGGGCCATTCAAATTCATGCCTCAGGCAAAAATAACAAATGACTCTCCTCACCAGTGGTCCAGTGGGGTCACTTGCAAATTGATGAAGCAGCAAGTTTTAAATCCTTAGCTTCAAAATTGTGCCTAAAAAACTCCCCAGATAAAACCAAAAATCCCTAACCACAAAGGGCCCAGAATGAGCGCAGCTCTTGTCAGCTAGTTGTTGGCGATGATGACCCAGAATGGCGGGGCCTGAGAACTGGGGACTGGCACTTCCCTGAGAGCCCATTTTCCTGTTCCTTCCCACACACAGCACCTCCTTCTGGTCAGAGGCTGCCTACTGTCAGCAACAGGCAGTTGGGGAAACATCTTAACTAACTCTTCAGACAGACCCTAGAAGGATCCTTGAATCCTGTACATGAGAGAGACTGACGCAAAGGGACAAGTCCTTGGGGCTGCCGCTGGTGGCTGGGGGACAGCTCCCTCTCCTGCCTCTCCGCAACACTTCCCTGTCCTCTTCCTCTGCCCCTCTGTCCTCCCTCCCCAAGTCCCTTTCTCTTCTGCTCCTCCTGAATGCTTAGCCTTCCAAGGCAGCCCCTGGCTACACACTGTGAACAATCTCACCTGAGTGTGAGAGGAAGCTAATCCCCAAGCCTCCTTCCCATTCTGTCAGAGAATACCTTCTACATGATCTCATTTAATCTCCCCGGTGACAATCTGATGTAGCTCTTATTGACTGCTCCCATCTCTCAGAGGAGGAACCCGAAACTGAGACTGCCCCTTGCCCCAGACTCCAGTTCCTAAGGGATGGAACCAGGGTTTGATGGCAACTGTTTCAGTGCTTTAGCTCAAGCTCTTTTCACTCCACCATTCCACGGAGAAAAAATTTGTTTTAGAAATTCTCGACTTGGTGTTTTCCTTAAAAAAAAAAAAAAAAAAACTTTGAGGAAGGACAAGGTTCAGCTATAGTGTGTAGACCAGGGCAGGCTGTCCTGACCTCGGTGGATGAGATAAATTGAATTATCTGAGGAAGAACAGCCCACAATTATTATCAAGGACTTACTAGGAGCCCAGCTTTTTTCAAAGCACTTGAAATGAGTAGGAACTCTAATTCTTTCAAGGACCTCATGGCGTAGATATCAGTATCCTAGTTTTGTAGGCGAGGAAACTGAGGTTAAGAGTGGTTAATGGAATTTGCCCCAGTCAGTGGCTCAGCCCGCATTAGAGCTATCTGAATGGGGGCATTGTCACTCATTGCCCCTGTTTTAACAGCCTTTGTTAGACCTCAGCTTCTCCTGGTCCCTTGCATTATTTATTGAGCACTGACAGTTTGCCTGCTATTTCTCAAGATGGGGCCCCTCAGGGCTGACAGCAATACAAGTGAGATTGGCAGGAGGAAGTGGCATCCAGGTCTCTCCTGTCAAAATGTAGTCATTCCAGACAGCTGACCAGCCCAGAGGTGCAGAGCAGCGATGGAACGTGCAAGAGCCTGGGGCAAGAGAGGAGGAGATAGATCTGTATCTCCCAGCCAGGTTTGAGATTTACACCAGGAGGGCACAAGAGGAGAGAAGGTTTCCTCTCTGCAACAATAGAAGTGTTTAGGGTTGGCTTTGTCTCAGTGGCACCAAGGAATATTGCTATATTCTTCCTAAAGGGACACACATTATAGGGTAAAACTAGTGCTGGGCTCTTACTGCTCCATGGGACACCATTCGTATAAAAAGAGGGCATGGTGATTCAGGGGCTGCCATTCACTTGGAGCCCAGTAGAAAGGGTACTCCCGGAATTTTGCAAGCTTCCTAGATTCTCACTAGAAAGCATGTGACCTGAACTGTAACACATCCTCCTCTGAAGTCTCCCTACCCAGGTCTTGGTCAGTCATACTGGTCAGTGCCTCCCCAGGTTACCCTCTGAACAAATTTGAGAGGAGAGGAAAAAGTGTACATGAATTGCTCACGAGCTGGAGAATGGATGGGGTCTTGGGTTACGTAGAGGACCCAGCGTTACTGCAGATACAGATGACAATTGATTGAGGACAACTTGTGCATCTACACATTCTGTTTATCAGCCCTTTTATTCAACTGCTTCATTTACTCACTCAGCAAACATTTACTGATGTTTTCTGAGTGCTACCCTGCTAGGCACTGGGCGTGAAGATAAAAAGGCTACGGTTCCTGTTCTCAAGATAAAGAAAAATAAAACCAACTGTGCAGGTTAGAAAGAAACTTGTGACAGTAGAAAAAGGTACAAACTCCAGAGTGGACAGCAAGGAAGGTGTGATGAGGGGCAGCAGGTGAGAGGAGACTGAGGGAGACCATTCCAGCAGAGGCAGCCCACTACGGGGAACTGAAGACAAGCATCCAGATGGCAGATCCTCTAGCTTGATGGCTTCCATTTCATACAGGTGGTGCCCAAATATGGAATAAGAGGATGCCTGTGCGAGGGCATTGTGAGTGGAAAACAGCCACACATCCAGCTTTAGGTATTAGACGATTATTTCTGGGCTGTGCTCAGGTAAAGGCCCTTGTCTGGCAGGCAGCCGAGTTTCGGGTGGCTCAGGCCCTGGTCGAGGGCAAAGCTGTTAGGAATCCCTAAAGACTCCAGTTGACTCGTTTATTAAAAATTACTTTTGGGCCAACAATGACCAATTTCCTTTCCTAAGCACTGTGCTTACGTAAGCTGTCTCTGACCCCCACGAACAGCCCAGGCGGGAGGCCTGATTTTTCTCATTTACAGATGAGCAAACTGAGGCTACAGGAAGTAACTGATTTGCCAGGGTTGCCCAGGCAGGAAAAGCCAAAACCAAGACTCAAACTGTGTGCGTCTGACCCAGTGGAACCCTTCTCCTTGCGCGGGTCAGTTTTATTTCCTTAGGAGTAAAATTCTGAGTGAGCTGGGATCAAGCTTGGTCCAAGAGTAATGGTATTACTGGGTGAGTTCTCCTTTTTCTATCTGTTCAGAGGAACTATAGTGTGAACAATATTGCCTTTTGTTTGTGGGGTGATTTATCAAAAATGATTTGGCATTTTCCACGTTTTCCAAAGGCCAGGCTATTTTACCAGTAGAAAATAGCAAATTTTACATGAAAAATAAAATATAGTCATGATAGTATTTTAATCCTGACCCACGTCTTGTAGGTTTCTAAAAATGAACTTAGGAACTGGGATCTAATTGTCTTTAGCTGCCCGGAAGCCAAGATCTCTAGAGGAAAAAAAGAAAGGTGTCTCCTGCTACTCCCTGCAACCTTCAAAAGTTATTAATTCCCTTTAACTGTCTCGATCAGAGAGCTTTCTTTTGGCTGACTGGGGACTCTTTGGGTTACATAATTACTTGGGATGATTAAATCCCAGTTAACGTCCCTGGCGGCATCCCAAACAGTAGGTATATGATTCATTCATATTTTGAGAAGATTCCAGGGGATTTTCTTCAATACCCACCCACCGTCTGTCTTGGGGTGGGCACTGTGAACATATTAAAATCAAACTTTTAAAAAGTTTTAGTTAATCAAATTTTAATCCTCCCATGGTAGTAGTATTAAGAATTTTCTCCTGGGCTGGGATGGTTATTTTGTTAAAACAGGTATAGTAAGTATCCACATGTATTAGTTTTCTATTGCTGTTGTAACAAAGGACCATGTATTTCGTGGCTTAAAACAGATTTATTCTTTTACAGTTCTGGAGGCCAGAAATCTAAAATGGGTCTCACTGGGCTAGAATCAAGGTGTTGGCAGGACTGTGATTCTTTCTTGAGGCTCTAGGAGAAAATCTTTGCTTTTTCTAGTTCTTAGAGGTCACCCACATTTCTTGGCTTATGGCCCCTTCCTCCATCTTCAAAGTCAGTCACACTGCATCTCTCTCACCGTTCTTCCATGGTCACATCTGACTCCCTTCTGTCCCTGTCTTCCACTTTTAAGGGCCTTCATGATTATTTGGGGGACTACACAGATAATCCAGGATAATCTTTCCATCTCAAGGTCTTTAACTTAACCACATCTGCAAAGTCTCTTTGCCATGTAAAATAACGTATCCACAGGCTCTTGGGATTAGGATGTGGGCATCTTTGCAGGGCCACTGTGACTACCCCATTGTGTGTATGTGTGGGTGTGGTGGGGGAGCACACTGGGGAGAGGGAAATAACGCCAAAGAGTTTTCATGTAAGGAAACCACTGACTTATTTCCAGCACTGCGCTTTCTCTTCCAAGTTAGGTCTGAGGAGCTTTCTGGATCGCCTTTTTCTTCTTAATTACTCACACCCAGACTCCATAAGCTGAGGGCCCTTACCAAGGTCATAGTGAATACTGTTTCTCTCTGATGATGTAGATCCAATAAACTCATTTTTGAAAAAGCAGAGGCCCAGGGAAAGGGAACAAAGATTCACTGAGGGTTTGCTATGGGCCAGGTTATTTCCATATAATTTTATTTAACTCTCATAACAAACTGATAAATTGGGTACCTTTGCCCTCGTTTTATAAACAGGTTAAAAAAAAAAAAAGAGATGTTAAGTAAACTGGCCAAGTTAGAAAACAAATAAGTGGCAGAACTGGGATTCAAATTCCATTCAATCAGGTTTACAATGGGCCCTCTTTTCATATTTATGAATGTGCTGTTTCCCAGGCACCAAAGTAACACCGCTAGTTTAAGGCAGGAGTTTAATTCCAATACCAGTGCATTTCTGTCTCTCCTGTATTGGTGCATCTAGTGATCAGAAGGGTTTGGACCACTAGGATAGAGTAAGTCAGCTACGAAAAACAAAGTGCACAGCGTTCTTCAATTTGGCTAAGTCTAAAGAGGTAGATTTTAATCTTAGGAGCTTTAAATTTCTAAAGGTTAGGTAACAGTTTCTTCTATTTTCAGTTTATTTGTTTCTAAATCTCTAAGCCTAATTTTTTTAACTTTACAATGTATCACTAATTGCCATTAGGATATAAGGATAAAATTTGATAATCAGTCTGGTAGTATATGGCAGACCAAGAGATTTGGGAGAACTTCTGGGCACTGGGGATAGGCTGAAATAATATACCTCAGAAAATCCACAACCAATTTTAAAACCAGGTTGATAGACCCTCTAATTTACAGTACCTGAAAGTGCTGAATCCTCTGATTATGTGAAATGCTAAAGCTTTTGGTAACCAAAGGCAAAGACAAGACCCTTTTGATTGTGGCAAGAGAACAATCACACTGGCAGTGCCCACTCATTCACCTTAGGGAAGAGTGCGTGTGTGCTAGGGTTTTTTTTTTTTTTTCAGTTTCCTTTCTTTCCCTTGGGAGCCATTTCATGCTCAGTGGGCATGGCAGGAGCAAATAAAAATAGCCACAAACTTGTTTAGAATTCATTCACTCCAAAGGTTGCTTCTGCTGCCTGGGCAAGGCAGAAGAAATCATCCCTGGCATCCTGAGAAAGCCCTCACTGAATGCATGGCTCTAGGAAATACGAGCCCAGCCTCTCTCCCCTGCACTGAAGAAGTACACAGTTAGATTTGGAAAACCAGAGCATTTGTAACGCTTGATGGCAGAGCCGGTAAGAGTGGGAAAAGTGAAAAAGAGAAGTCTTGGGATAATCACCCCAAGAGGTTGTGCTTGGGCAAAAGACACAATGTAGAAAGTGTGGGTCTTGGTTGGTGGAAGAGAGAAAACAAAAATATTAAGTACAGGCCCAGACACCCCACTTCCTGGAATGATTGGCAAAAGCTTGGCAAGACTCTGCCTTCACAAAGGAGTGTGCCTTTGAAGTTTTTGAGTATGTGCGGAAGAGCAGAGGCTTAGCAGGAAGGACAGACGCAGAGCAGAGCAGAGCAGAACAGAACTGACTGTAAGTCTCACATTCTAACCCACTTTTCCCAGGCCATTAGTCTTCAGCTCCCCGCGCCCTGCCCTACTCTTTTATTATAAACTCAGCAATCAATGGAGGCTTAGACTCAACTTGCTTCACAAAATATAACAATTTGGTAGATTAAAGCTGGCCGCAACCTCTTTGACACTTTTTCTAACTCCTTTTAACCTCAGCAGGCTCTGTGACTGCTTTGACCAACAGAACATGGCAGAAGTAATGGTGGGCCAGTTTCAAGGACCAGGACCTAAGATTTGAGCAGCCTCCACTTGCTATCTCTTGGAACCCAACCACCCTGTGTGAAGAAGCCCAGGCAGCCCCTTCAAGAGGCTCACACGTAAAGGAACTGAGGCCCCTGACGGATGGCCCCAGCCGCTATCCTAGCCTGTGAGTGAGCCACCTTAGAAGTGGGCCCTCTGGCCTCAGAGGACCTGCCCAGGCTGTCAGTCAGATGGGAGCTGTCTTCCAGAGCTTTGCAGATTCATAAGGAAAATTCATAAGGAAAATAAAGGACTGTTAAGCCATTAACGTAAAGTTAGGGACTGGTTTGTTGTGCAGCCGTAGAGAACTAGAACCGAGGAGGATGGGCTAAGTCAGGGATGAAAACTATACTCTAACAACATACTGCGGCAGACAATACCTACCAAACTTTTTGCTTCACTGAGCTCAAACCTCAGCAGCGTTTTGGGGGGTCATTACTAAGTGATCAGGGATGACGTGAAGCAATTTGTCCTCCCTGGGCAAAGTGGTCAATGGCCGAGGAGGACGGTATAGACAGTAAAGGTGCTAACTCTGAACTTGGGAGTTCTTTTAATCACATTCCATTCTAGAGTGAGAGAGAGACACTCTCCGCGCAGGAGCCTGCTTGGAACCCGATTGTCTCACGAAGTGGAAAGTTGTCACCTCTGCCTCTTTCATGGCTCACTAGGTGGAGGTTGCTCTTTGCCCCTGGAGTCAAAGATGAATGTATTTACTGTTTTCCTCCTTTCACATCTGAAGCAGCCTAATGGATGTCTGCTGGGTTATACCCAAATGACCCTACTACAAGGAATTGCCTGTATTCCTGTCAGTCTTCCAGGGGTTTCTTACCCCCAGTGCACCTCCCAGGGTGCCTGGCATGCTGCTGCTGCTGAACGTGTTAGCTGGATGGAGGTGGCCAAGGGATGGAGTCAGCCATCTTCATCTCCTCCTACTATCCAACTCTGAGCACAGAGCCTGGTATACGACGCGTGCTCAACAAATGCTCATTACATGGATTTTGACAGCATCATTTCCAAAATAGTTGCTTGATGAACAAGTGGAGTCTCTCCCTCACTAAAAAGTATCAATTCCAAACAGAAGCATAAAAGAGCCAGAGCTCAAAGCAAAATTACTCACAAATTCCAAGTGCCTCAATCCATGGGTTTTAATGAAAGTCGTTCTGCAGTTGAGAATGTTGTAGTAATTACAGGCAAGCTAATATCTCTGCCATATGGTTTGAAAGCAGGTCTGAATTCTGAAAACCATTATCAGCAGTTTTATTTTCTGCTGCTGCGTCTCTGCACCCCACCCCCTGCCTGTCTTTGTCTCTTTTTTTTCCAGTTCTATCTCTTTCTTTCAACCTCATTTTCCCTTTCCCCCACACGATTCTTCCTCGTTGTCCTCATTCTTCAAGCCCTCAGTCACATTTTTAAAACTTCTGATATGAAGCCTTCAGAAGTAGTTCTGAAAAGTAATTGCAATGCCCTGAATGGGTCATGACAGAGCATCACTCGTGCTGACCCACTTGCCAAGAAAGAGGACCAATGGTGCTCTGACCTCTTGTGAATTGACCGTATCACTCTGTCCCTAAAGAGCAGTTGCAGGATCGACGGGAAAAGACTCCAATTAATCTCTCTGCTACTGAATCACCCTGGTGCAGTGGTTCTCAGCCCTGTACACAGAGAATCACCTGAGGATCTATTAAAAGCGTACTGATGTCTGGTCTGCACCTCTGCAGAGATTAGGTTCTGAATGAATTGGTTCAGGAGAGTTCAGACAATGTAGCCTATAATACTCCCACAGATGATACTAATACGGAGCCGGGGTCAAGAACTCTGCCCTAGAAACTTAGCCTTGGATCAGTAGCAGTAGGATATGGTCTTTCTCCTTTTGTTCACCTCTTTCTCATTTATTCACTTGTTACACTCAGAAGTGAGACAGTATGAGCAACCTATTACTGAAGTCATGCCAAATTACAATTATCCAAATGCAATTCCTTTATAAAATAGCTATAGGTCTAGTTCAAAACTTGTTCATAAATGATATGATAGTTCTTATAACTGAGCAGTGGGATGAGCTGTAGTTAGTATCGTTATTTTATAATGGGAACTTAGACATGCACATCCCATAGTATACAAGTCTTCTCTAAGGTCAGGGCTCTTTCTGGGCTCACACTGTTCCCCTTCCCTTCCTCTAGGATAATTACGGGAGTGGTGGCTACTCACCTAAGGTCTAAGGGTCAAGACTTCCCTCTATTCTGCCCTAAAATTCTCACTATAGAGATAATTGCCCTGGGATAGACTACTAATGGGGGTGCCCTGTCTCTAGAATTCCATTGTTATTCTTCCCTGGAAGGCCAAGAGCCTGGAGTCTTTCCTCAGCAAATTAGTTGATAAGATTAACTAATGATCCCATTGGAAGGTCAGAGAGCCTTCAGGCAACAATGAAAGGGGAAGTGTCACGAAGGAAGCACCAGCTGCTTAGTCAGGCAAAACAGAAGGCTGATGGAGCCTGGAGCCAGGAGGGGCTCGAGACTGAACATTTGGAATGAGTCTTATTTTTTGGAGATATGCTTGCTGATTTGGGCCGAGGTTGAGAGACAGCTAGGGATATATACGAACTAACTACCCCTTAATAGTAACAACAAAAAAAAAAAATAGTTCAATTCACCCAAACCTAAGTGTTTTCTTTTTCCCCACCAACAGCCTGCTTGAGCCTCATATTCCTAGCTATAAAATGAAGATAATTGCATTTTCTCTGGGTGTCCCACAGCGTTGCTCTGGGAATGAGATCATGTGTGTGGGTACTTGAGAGAAATCAAGATGCTCTGCCCCATTAGGCGTTTTTAGGAGGGAGTAGTATGTGTCTTAGAAAGTCCAGTGAACTAGGTGTCAAAGTCCTGGCAACCTATCCCATCTTTTAATGGTCATCAGACACCAGACAAAAATGATCAGCTGCTTCTTTTTCTGTAAAATGCTGTAACAGTTGCAGCTATCCCTGGAGATGTGAAATACCAATGAAGCAGCTTGTGGGAAAGTGCAAACTATTGATTGCTATATAAATGTAAAGTAATATTAGGATTACAACCCTTTCCAGATATACTCTTTTCAATTGAATATTGCCTCATTTGTGGATTTTGAGCTCTTCCAAATGAGCTTTACAGTGATCTCATCATTGTTCAAAGCTGTCTACTTTTATTTACAATGTGAACACATCTTGTAGTCTTTGTGACTGGTTTCCCAATATCTGTTCCCTCCCAGAAAATTTGCCTAAGCTATTCATGGCAATTTCATTCTTTTTGCCAGTGACTGGTCTAGAGATGTGCAGGTGATCCAAGTTATGGCCAATGAAGCATATGGTAAGGTCTCCTGGGGGCCTCTGGGCAAGATGCCCTTGCTCTCAGGAGACAGAGGAAGGACAATCCATTTCTACCTCTGGACATTGTGGTGCGTGGCTACGATGCCTGGAACAGCTGTGGCATCTTGAGTCCATGAGGGAAGCTGCCATACAGTATAAAGGGAACACTGTGAGTGGCAGAGGGAAGACTTAGGAAGAATTGACTGAATTGACTGAATCAATCATTCCTGGAGCCATCCTACCTCTAAGACCTCTTGTTTCCAAAAATAATACATTTCTTTTTTGTTTGAGTCAATTTGAGGTTTTTAAAATTGCTGCAGCCAAAGGTATCTTAACTGATAGGTTTTGTAATTTGATCAATAATGTTACATAATTCTTAGTACTTACTTTTCTTTATATTTTCTCTTTGTGAAAAATAACTCCCATCCCTCCTGTTATAAAAATGATGGCTGCTAGTAATAGATTTGGTGAATATGGACACATTTCATGAAGAAAATATAAATCATAATAGCCTCTCAACCTGGAGAAAGCCATGGCTAACTTGGTATCCTTGGTGTTGGATTTAGCCTGATTTTACTTTTTTTGAAAAGTGGAGAGAGGAGGAGCAAACTTGCAATAGAATTTGCTGGACTTGTGTCCTTCTAGAAGGGGTGCCAAAAAAGGGGTAAGGGTGAGGGCAAATCTGGGAAACCTCGCTGAGAGAAGCATCAAAGAGCACAAGACATTTGGAAAGAGAGAGAATTGGAAAGGAGAATAGAGACAAAATGTAACCTTCTAGGTTTTCCAAGGTTGCTCTCTCTGGTATCCCTTGCCATGTTGAGGAAGAGGGGTCTCTCCTTTTCCGGTATCTTCTCCTTTGCTATGGGCCACACTGGGCAGAGATTAGCCCTGACTCCTCTTGTCTGGAGGAGGTGAACACCGGAGCCAGCTGGCGCCTTGCACATAAGAGCAACCCATCCAGATGCATTTCAGGGATCTCATTAATCGAGGTGAGAGCTGTGCTTCCAGGAATCAGGCCATGAAATTTACACATATGCTCAGAATTCAGAAAAAGGCAAGGATCACAAGACTTGGCTTATGGCAGAAGTGACAAATCGATGGCCTCTGAGCTGTGTGTGATCCATACATGCATTTTGTTTAGGCTGCATTGTGTTGAAGAATTGGGAGATTTGAGATACATGCTTGGATTTCTTTCTTTTTTTCTTTCTTTTTTTTTTTTTTTAAGTATGAAGATCAGGCAACGTTGAACTTGCACTCCAGTGTGGGAAGACATTCGCTAAAGGTGACCGAGCTGCTGCTCCATCCAGGACAGATGCTTTTGTGTTCAGCACACTCACTTGAGGTGTGCTTGCATACTGACACCCACCTGTTTTAGTTATTTCCATGACCACCCTGGTCCCTGTTGGAGGGATTTGAGTTTTTCTTTAAGGTCCAGTGCCAGGGTGACAGAAAAGTTTCACTGCACTTGACAGATTTGATCAAATGGTATTGGCTCCTGAAAGGCTGTGTGGAAAAAGATTCTGGGGTTCACTAGAAAATATTAATTGGTAATGTCTGCCGTGGGCCCAAGAGAGAGGTGAAGGGTGGCATGCATTGTCACCTATAGTCCAAAGATCAACCACTAAAATTTTTGAGAAGATCTACAGGACTTTAGCCAGGTCGAGAGTAGCTTCCAGAATAGCTTGGAAGCAGCAGGAAGCCAGGCCACCTGAGTTCTAATTCTGAATCTCCCACTACGTAGCCTGGGCAGGATGGTTGATTATTGCAGTTTCCAGTTTCTTCCCCTATAAAAAGGGGTTAGTGATCCTTTCATGTCTACACCAGGGTTTCTATGAGAACTAAGTATGAAGCTGTGCATAGAAGGCTGGGATAACCCTAACAAGAATTGCTATTTTTCTCTCGTACTGATTTGGTTTAAATCCTCTCTGAAATATGCTCATTGTTCAGCAAAATTTGGAAATGGACCTCTACCCAAGACAATTTGTAACTTTTCTTGGTTTTCATGTCTGAGTTGCTAAGGGAGTTCTGTAATATACATTTTATTTGATTTGAATGTGGAACCGGGAGTTAGGGGAAAACATCTAGAGAGCAGTCTACATCTGTGTAAGGCCCATTTCCTGACTCCAAGAGGTCAGTGTTGAGAGTCAGCTCAAGTGCTGTGACCTCCCCTTCCTCATTTCCTATTGGATATAATAATCATAGCAGTAGTGATAGTAGTATGCATTGAGAAAGTGTTATCTGCTAATAGTGAAGACACTTCAGATGGATTATCTTTTAATCCTTAAAATAAGCTAGTAAGGTAATGTCCCTCAGATTACAGACGAGGAAATGGAGTCAAGAAATTTCTCAAGTTCGCACACTAAAGGCGTTTGACTTCAAGCCCACCCTCTTAACCACCATGATGCTCTGTGGCCCTTTTTTGGAGACAGTCACCAGAAAAGCCTCTAAATCTAGAAAACAGTTGGTGGTAAGAAGTCTGGAGGTAGGTGGAGAAGCAAGACGTACTATATTAGAGTTCCTGATGAGGGTCCACCGTGGCTGAGGTGAGAATGGGACCTCCTGGGATTTCCTTGGAAAGAAAATGATCTGTTGATTCTCCAGTGGAAGAACAGATCAGTAAATGCTCTCAACTGGGGTATATACTCATGGAAATGCCTTGCTTTGTATGCCACTGCTGAAAAAGATTTCCCATATAGCAATCAGTGAAGATTTAATGAGACAATCTGAAAGTTAGTTGAGGTCCTTAGCAGAGGGTGCTATTTTAAATTCAAGATATAAATTGTCTCAAATGTTTTCCTGAGAAAGGAATCTTGTTTTATAACGATGCAGCACACTGTAATGGTCATGTGGCGCCGAGAAATGAAAGCTGTATTCTCTGGAAATGAATAGGGATCCTGGAGCCACTATCCCCTTAAAAAGACTGAGCTGGAGTGGATTTTACTCAGTGGCTATATTTGGGGGGCAGCAGCTCTCGCTGGTGGTGGTGTGAATTCAAGGAGCCCTCCTGGGCACTCCCCCAACCCGCAAAGGCTGACGGGTGTTTGTGAATGGCGTGGCTGGCAGTTGTGCAGATGGTACAGCTGAGGCTGAGAGCCTGGGGCAGACCCACGGCCAGGGGTTGCTCTCTTCCTCCCAGTGTTCTTAAGCTTCAGGACTGAATCTCTTCCCTCTTTTCCTGAGGGAGATCTGCATTCTGTTTACCTGTGAGTAACCCTTTGCTACCGTAAGCTTCCTGTTCAGTTCTGTCAACATAACTGATGGAGACCTATTTGATTATTTCCCGAGCCCAAACATGTGCTGAGTGGTTCATGAAATTAGAAGGAACCCTTTCTTCCTGATCAAATTTTTTACCCATTTATAGGATGTTTCGCTTTAATTGAAAGCCGACTGGAGGGCTTCCAAAATTGCAGAAACAGGTATTTAAGGGGTGAATTATTTGTTTTATACAAGGAGCTATCTCAGTTACTTTAAGGAATGTGTGTTCAGCTGTGTGATGAAAATTATTTGCTTTACTGAAATCTGATCTACAGGTACTATGCATTGGGGCTGTTCAGTAAATATTTTGATGAAGTCATAACTCTAGCTCTGACACAGAGCTGGGTACCTATAAGTACTCAAATATTTGCTGAATGAATGAATCTTTCTCCCAGTGCCAGGCCTCTTTGTTCAACTAGTTATTGTATGTCTGTCCTGATATCCTGCGGTAATCTCAATATACATATGTACATGATCTCTTTTACATATATACATGATCTTTCCCTCAATTACTGTGTTGCCTTCTCTGTGAGCATATGTAGTAACCGTCTTAGGGAGACTGGATGGCCTTCAAGTTCTGGCTTCCTCATTTACCCTTAGGATATTCATTAGACCTCTCTTTACCTCATTTCCCTCACCTGTAAAATGGGTATAATAACAGTGCACCCTCCCTACCAGATTGTTATGAGGATTAAATTACAATAGTTAGCATGGCTCTAGCACAGAGCAACATATAGTAAATGTTAAGTGATTTTTAGTTTTTCCTCGTATTCTTTATTTTTAATCTTAAATAAAAAAATATATATAAACAGATTTAAGTATAGTCAGTTTACAATGTTGTGAGTAAATGTTAAAATGTTAATTATCAGTTTCCTATTTTAGCCAACCACCTACTCAGGAACTGTTAGGAACTTTATTGTCAAGTTCACTTTTTCTTGGTCACTAGATCCAACCTGACTTCATCTCTCCTTGTTTTTGGTCCACCATAACATTGCCATAGTTCACGTGCTTCTTATTCAAAATCCCTTTCTCTTCCAACACAACTTCTGAAGACTGGAGTGTTCCTTCTAAATGGATGATTCCCTCCCCATTTCTTGGGGGTCACCTTCCTTAGCACAGCAATCCAAGCCTCTGATGAACCGCTCTCTGGTTCCAGACCCACGCTCCCAGCCCATCTGCAGCCACTCCATGCCTCTCCCTGTCTCCATGCTCTAGCCACACTGCACTCCCTTCTGCTTCCAGGAAACATCAGACTTCCACTCCCCTTGGCCTTTGTTACTTCTCTCTGGAATTCCCTTACCTTTCTGCTTTCACCAGTATCATTTAGGTGTAGTTCTCTCTGATACAGTTATAATCCTACAGAGAGAACTTCTCCCTCATGTATGCCTCACAGAACTTGATCACTTAACTTGGCTGCAACACTCCTTAAGGGCAGGAACCATAGACCATGAGATTATAACCATTTTGGCGTTACTAGGGCCTGATACAGGATTGCTGTTCAATAGACTATTTTTCTGTTTTCCCTATTATAAAATTAAAATGTTCTCATCACAAAAGAAAATCTCTAGAGGAGTAAATGATTTAGGATGTGAAAGTTCCCTGTAATCTGCACCCACCGCTAACTCCTGCCAAGGTTTACAGATATCATTTCAGACATTTGCCCTACAAACAACACAACAAATGTCTTTAATTGGAATGGGAGTAAAGAATCTCGATGATATTCTAATCAAAAACACTTTTTATATTACAGAAGTACGCTTGGACTATGGTAGACTTCAAAGCAAATCGCATTCCTGTTTTAAACATAGAAATATTTGCTTTTATAAAAGCAGCAATAATGCTATTTTGTAATACCTTCTGTTTTTCTAGAAAGCCTCCCATCATAACTTCTCCTTTCCACTTGACAAAGGGCAATACAAACACAGAGACGGACAGGAGGGATATTAATTTCTCTTTTGAACCTAAGGGGAAAGCACATGTTTCTACCAAACTGCCATTAGGCTTTGAAGGCAGACGATTTTTCATTTGGAACCCAAGCAGAATTTCAAAGATGTTCAACGCTGGTACCCTCTCTGAGTCACCGCTGAGGGCGGGTGTAAATCTGGCGGGATCTGAGGGCTGCACCCATGCGTCTCACAGAAGGGCAGAGTGTGGGCTGAGCAGTGCCTCTGGCTGGCCTGGGGCTGAGGGCCATCTGGTCTCCTTCCTTCCCTACTGCTGGCTTAAGGACTCCCTTTCTGATACTGCTGCCTCCTTCTGTTGTTTCCACTGCTGAAATCATCTGATTCTTCACTTGTTCCCACTTCCCTTAATTGTCTTCTTGGATGCTTATAAAGACTCATTTTGGTGTCTAGCCCATAGCTATTTAAAGGCACGTATTTTAACCTGAAAAAAATAAAACTTTTTCCCCTCCTGAGTTCATTGTTCTTCAAAACCACCTTGGCTGGACTGCCAGAGTCAGGGGTGCTTCTTGGAGGTTTGGAGCCTCTCAAAAGGAATCAGTCCAGCTGCCCAGCCTCCCTGGATTAATTGAAACCCTCCTGCACGGGCCGCCCGGCCACTGTGAGCAGTTTCACAGGCTGGGGCAGCAGCAGGACACCCTGCTTGAGTTTAGAAATCCCCACTTGGTCTGCCTCCTTCCCAGTTCCACACCGTCCCTCCTCCTGTCTACCAATAAAACAAAGAAACCTGAGAAATCATCTCTGAAAGAAGAGACTTCTCAGGCCGTGATTGTCACACTGGCCTCGAGCCAAGCCTGAGCCTGCCTCAAAATGAACCCTGGAGGGGAGCTACTGGAAGGCAGTCAAAACCCCCTGAATGTGAGGTCATGAACCACCCCACCCCCTCCTTTGCTCTGCCTTATTTTTCTTTTAAAGGAAAAATGAAAAGCCTAAGACGTTCTCTAGGCTAGCAGTAAAATTCCGGAATGCCTTGTTCATATATATAACAAATTGAGAAGGATGTGTGTGCACAGGTAAATTGTGTATGTGTGGAAGCATGTTTACAACCTGGCTAGTAAAACTATCTCGGGTCAAAGGTCTCAACTGCTGAAGGTGATGTTTATCATTTTCAAGCATGTTTGCGTATTTTTACTACTCATACGCATATGTATGCACAAGCAGTATTATATGCTGTTTAGTATGCTATAAAATTTTATAAATAGTATCTCATATTTATGAAATATCTGATGCATACAATCAAAAAATGAAAGGAGCCAGGATGTCAGTATTCTGCATATGTGCTTTTTGATAATGATTGTCTCCTGAAAAGGGGGATTTTAATGCATGCTCGCTTGAAATGCAGCAGATGCCAACTATGAGGGAACAAAGGTGCTAGTTTATAGTTTTTTAAAAATTGTGCACAGAGAAAGTTCAGAGAAGGTAAGTGCAAGCTTAGCAATAAAAGTGAAACCACTGACAGTATAGGGAGTGGGCATGGAATCCTTTTGTCTTTAACCAAGGAGGCCTGGAAGAAACCACAGAAGCTTCTGCTAATTTGAAATTCCACCAGCAGAGAAATCAAACTCTGCTGGGTTATTGAAGAAAGGTCTTGGCAACTTATGCACGGGAAATGAAACTTTTCATTTTGCAATTGGCTTGTAGATTTGTAGAGCCCCCTCCCTCCTATCTTTCAAAGGCTGACAGGCAGGCTTGAGTTAGAGATGTGGATGTGGTTTGCATACACTACCTAGCTGACAGTGCTAGAGCAACGGATCAACAGTGGAAGACTAATTAACTAAATGAAGGCAGCAAAGAAGGTTTTGGCAAATAGCAAAGCCATTCATTGAGCAATGTTTATTTCTACTTTAGCTACATTCTGTTTTTAATTAGCATCAGGATATTTTTGTTGCAGCCGTTTAGAAGATTTTTTTCTCCCTTGTCAGGTGTTGCATCCCAGAGTCAGACGTGGTGAGGGGAGGAAAACCCTAACACATTCACCCCTGAGCTGGAATTATCAGGCATATCTCCCACTTCCCCTTCGTCTCCTGCCACTCAGAGCCTTAGAGGTTGAGGGCCCTCCTGCGGGAGAGCTGGCTTCTCATGTGGATCAGCTACACAGTCAGTTGTTGACTTGTAGGATAATTCTGAACACATGCAGCAGATTCATCTTGCCAGAGCCCAAGCTCTGGTTTTCCTTGCTTCCAGTTGATCCATAAGAAACATTTAATCTTTGATGTGATCAAACCAACCCACCAATGTATTGAGTCAGAAATATGTAGTAAGAAAGAAATGGCATCTAAGTGTTTCTCCAGCCCTGTTTCTTGGGACTTTGTGGGCCTTTGTAGCTTACAAGTCTCCTTTTATCTAAGTGGAGAGAATGAACATATCTGTTTATGAACAGGAAGATGGAAGCAAAGTAGTGTTTTAGCCAAGCCCATGTGGAGGTTGTGGGAAAGGACAAACAATGCCACATCTCCTGGAGCTTGGCTCAGAAGTACTGAGTCAGGATGCTGTAGTGCATAGAATGGGGGTAGGGGATAGGATGCTCAGGGCAGAATATGTGTTTGGTGAACAAGGCTGGTATGTCATTAGAGAATACTCTGAAGGAGAATGAAGGGGTGCACTTTAGGATTAGTAGCAACTAGACTTGATTTAGGGGGGAGCAGGTGTTGGTAGAAATGAGACAATAGAGTAACCACATTTTCAGAAACCATAATGTTATTGACTTATCTCTGCTCTTCCTTTCCCTTCAGCCTGTTAAACTCAGGCTAATAAAACTTTAAGGCCTGGCTTGCCCCCTCCCCAGCCTTCTTCAACTCCCCTCCACCCAGCCCTGTGCTGGGTTTAGTGGCTTATGGCCCACCATGATGAATTTTATGTGTCAACTTGACCAGGCAAAGGCATGCCCTGATAGCTGGTAAGACATTATTTCTGGGAGTGTCTGTGACTGTTTCATTTGAACAGGTCAACTGAGTAAAAGGGACTGCCTGAGTAAAGGAGATCACCTTTACCAGTGTGGGTGGGCATTGTCCCATCTGCCTGAATAGAATAAAAAGGCAGAGGAAGGGTCGGTTGGTCTCTGCATGAGCTGAGACATCCATCTTCTCTCGCCTTTGGACACTGGTGCTCCTGGTTCTTGGACTGGATCTTACATCACTGGGTGCCCTGGTTCTCAGGCCTCCAGGTTTGGACTGTAAGGACACCACTGGCTTTCCTGGGCCTGCAGCTTACAGACAGCAGATCATTGGACAGCCTCTGTGATGGCGTGAGCCAGCCCTCAAAATCTTCCGTTTGTCTATATATCCTGTTGGCTCTGTTTCTTTGAAGAACACCGACTGGTACACTCACTGAGCACAGTGGTGTATCCCTCTCCCAGGATAGAAGGCAATTTTCTGCTTTTATTCTAATTTGGTAGAATTAGGCAGTAAACTCCTTAAGGCCAGAGACTATGTGATTATCTCTGTATTCCTTGACGAATTTATTGAACAATTACTCTGTTCTAGGCACTGTGAATGGCTGCTTGACGTTTTCTTTCAATACATCCTCATAACAACCCAATGTAGTGGTCCTCTCATAATTCATACGAGTGAGCTGGGCTCGAAGGGATTAAAATAAAACTTCCTCAAAGTCATACACAACTAGTAGGTGATGAGGTCAGGATACAGACACAGGGATGAGCTCAGAGCTCTTGATCGTTCTGTTACCACTTCTCTAGTGGACCCTCAGTAAACATTCACTGAATTTGTATAATAGTGTTTATTTTATTGTGTGTAGTGGGTGCTTAATTATTTGATTTCAAGACTCATTCAAGCTGAAAAGTTGTGTGTTTGTCTAAGGGAGTCATGTCTCATAGATCCTAATATGGAATGGGTGCAAACAACCCTCAGTGCTCCCACCAGGTGAGTGACATGGTTCCATGGCTCTTCAGGTGGTAATGGTGGATTCTGAAGCCACAGTTTTTGTTGGCTAAGCTATCTCCATTTTATTATTTCCTATCATTTCTTTATTACTGTAACAAAGCTAAAGGAAGAATCCCTTCTAGGAGGAGGGTGGGTCTGAGGGAAAAAGAAGAGAGGAGGAAGAGAAGCTTCACTTTTTATCAACTTCAGACTCACGAACCTACACCTCCATCTACCTGTATTTGGCAGACGTCATTAGCCCAATGGCCTCTTGGGGGCAAAGGCTTTGCATTCGGCTATGAGAGACCCTTAGAGGTTCAGGAGGGGCTGGTGGAAGTGCTATTCTCACTTGCACACTCTGGGTAAACTCCCTCTGCAGACTCTTCCTGGGGCCCCCATGTCATCTGCTTGCCTCTAAATGCAGAACCAGCCTGGCCCTAGGGATAGTCCAAAGCCCGCTCACAACCCCAAGGTCCTGTCAGTCCCTAGTCATTTCAAACCCTCCAATAATCTGCAGAGGAAAGCAACCTGGATGCCTTTTTTTTTTTTTTTAAGAGTTCAGAAAAATTCTACTCCCATTCAATCATCTGAGTTAAAAAGGAAGTTTGACTCTGAGCCAGTTTGCCCTCCCCTCACCCCAACTTCTTACTTTGGACCTTTAAGCAGAAAGACACCCTGAGTCAGATTCCATGGTGGGAGCTTGGAAGACTGGGGAATTAAGAAAGGAATCTTTGCTTTCATGAGGTTCCAAGCTCATTTCTCTCTCCCCTCCAACACTCAGCACCCTGCCTCTCGGGGACAGCATGTGCAGCCCCGACTTACAACCACGGGGCCGAAATTCTCATCCAAGGATGGCTGGCTCCTCCCAACAGGGAAGACAAGTCTGCAAATTAAGTGAATAACTGCCTCATAGCCTGTCAGGCTAGGGAAGGTGTCTGCTCTTCACCCTGCCTTCTCCCTCTCCTTTCCTGTCTCCTTGGAGAGGACCGTGCCTCCCTGACCCACCAGGGCCCAGAGACAGGTATGGGGAGTAATGAGGGGGAGAGAAAGGGGTCGCCCCTCACCCCTCTTGGAACACAGAGCGTGGCTGGGGCTACATAAGCTTCACTGGCTGCTGCACTTAACAGGGTGAGCCTTTCCTGGCCCAGGTGCGAGCAACAAACACCCTGATACCTTTTCCCAGCTCAGCTGAGGTGAGGGAACTCAACACCAAAAAACAAGAGGCAGAAAAACTTAAGGCATTTTCCTAGTACAGATCGCCGTTTCTTCTAAGGTGATATGAAAGCTATTGAGACCTACTATGTGTTGAGCCCAGGCTACTTTTCTGACAAATAGGAATCCATGCAAGCCTCCATTTTACACACAGTTCAGATAACTGAGGCTCAGAGAGATGGACCGACTTTGCCTAAGGCTCACAGTGGTGGAGGTCGGGGTCAGGTGTCTGTTCCAAGCTTCAAGCTCGTGCTCTCTCATGTGCTCCCTTCCAAGCCCCCTGCTACCAGTGCCGCCCTTAGGTCTGGCCGAGAGGGGTCCCTGCCTTGGGCACCGGGCTTTAGAGGGCCCCTCCCAGGAGGCAAGGAATCTGGGGAACAAAGAAGCTCTGTGGACCCAGGGCCCACTTCCCCCTTCCCTGGCAACCTTCCAGTTGAGACTATACCCTGGATACCTAGGCCCCTGAAGCTCCTGGACCAGAGGGCCCCAGCTAGAGCTGCCAGATGGAACAAAACAAACAAACAAACAATACAGGCTGATCTTAATGTTAAGTTTGAACTTCAGATATAGCAAATAAGTTTTAGTATACACATGTCCCTTGAAATATTTAGAACATAGCTACAAAGTTATTCATTATTGAGTTGAAATTCAAATTAAACTGCATCTTGTATGTTTTCTGGCAAACCTAGCCCAGCCCATTTCAAGGGCTTGGCTATTTGGGTGACATGGGCACAGAACTTGCACATACACACTTGGTGTCCAAAGGCAGGTAGGGCCCTGCTCAGGGCTGGAAGAAGCCCAAGGAAGGAAAGAAGGGGGCCAACTGGACCCTCCATTTGTACCCTTGTTAGGGCTGTGTCCGTGCCCCAGGCCCCACTGAAGGCATAGCTTGCTTTATCATCTATCTTTATTTCCATTTGTGATTTCCATAGTCAATAGAGTTCCCAGAATATGACCCCTTTTGTCTTCCTTACCCTCTGGCTGGGTCGGGAGTGTAGGGGTAGAACAAGCTACTCAGACGCCCAGTCTAAGGGGCATTTAAATGCTGAGGCTTAGTGGGGTTCTCAGTCTGCAAAACGGAAAAGCTGCTGGATGTGAGAGTCAACGTTTTCAGCTTCCCTGTGTACAAGGTGCCTGACCATCGATGAGATGCTTCACCTCTCTATGGCCTTTTTTTTTTTTTTTCATTCATAACATGTGAGAAATACCCAACCTCCTAGAGAGCGTGTGATGGTGAAACGAAGAAAAATGTGAAAGTATCCAAGGACTTGACAGGGGTCAAGTCTCAGAAATGCAGTTGAGTCTCTAGTCGGGAACAGACCCTTGTCCTTTGTTTAGGCTCAGGCGGAGCACACACACACATCTGTTTGCAGCCTGGGAGCCCTTGGATCTTCTGTGACACTGAGATGGCTCCTGAGTCATGGAGCAGGGATGCACCTTCCAAAGCACTGATAAGTGAACCCCTGGGGCATGGCTTTTCAGAATGGTCTGACACCCTGGGAACTATTAGATTACCTCTGCCTAGAGGACAAGGAGGGCCCTGCCCACCAAGATAGGGCTCAGCCACTCATCCAGACAGAGGTCTGAATTATGCCCCTGAACTTTTCATTAAGACTGCTAACATCACGTCTTACTAAGAATTAACAAAAAGCCCAACTTCTTTCCAGTGCCAGGTGAATGTTCTTTGAGCACAAGCAGCAAAATACGAAAAGAGAAAACTTTTCTAACTTGTAATCCCCTGCTAGCAATCCTCAGGAAATGCTTCAAGAGGAAGGTAGTGTATGGGAAATAGAGAACAAGGACTCTGGTGTCAAAAAGACCTGAGGCCCAGCTCTGCCATCTCCTGCCTGTGTAACCATGGGTAAGCTCCTGAACCTTCGGGGGGTTTTTTCTCTTGCAACAGTAGATTATAACACCTACTTTCACTTAGCACAGAGGCTGACACCTAGAAGGTGCTCGCTAAATGGTGGCCATTGTTATTATACATAAATATTAATATGTATTAATAGATAAGATTATACTTTATACCAATAAAGCATAAACACATGGATGAAGGAATGAAACACTTTTGGAAAGTTTGCCTTTTCAAATTTTACTGTGTCACAAAGGCAGAAGTCAGCCAAACGAGTAACTTGGGGGACTCCTCTAGCCCTGGGTCCCCAGGTCAGAGGGCTCCTCTGAGCCTCTGGCATTTGTGAGTCAGTCTTGGGCTTGGCCTGACAGTGTGAAGGCACACCTCGCTCTGCTGCTCACTGTGCTCATCTGTCCCCACCTCCTCCCTCCTTCATTGATCTAGCTCACGTGTACCTGTAACCATCCATGGTTACCCACAGGACCAAACAAGTAGGCAGCAATCATTAAGGCATGGCAGGCACATACCTTTCAGATAGCATAATCGCCCCACTGGCTGGTACCAGTGCCTCAACAAGCTTCCTGCTGTGGCCCACTATGCAAACAGTTCCACCCGCTGGAGGTGAAAATTCTGCTTTTCAAGGGCTGGAGAAGACTGATTTTATGCAGCAGAAGCCTTTCAATTATTCAGGATGCTGCTGTCTTTTTTTAGTTCAATTATTCAGGGGTTTCTGAGTACACGATTGTAAATTCAGCATTTGCTGGTCCTAAAGCTGGGGATTGATTGGTTGAGATTCCACTTGCTCAGTGTTTCTCAAACATGACCATGAATATGAACAAAAGAAATGGACATCCTTTTGGCAGAGAATCCAGGACAGAGAAAAAATTATCTTTGAAAATTTGATTCACAACCTCTACCTCATACAGACAGAGTGCTTACTTTCATGGTGATCAACCATGAAACCAACACTGGCAGGAAGATTTTTGGGAATCAGTGAACAGCCACGTATCATGTATAATGATGTATAATGCGGACACATTAAATTTCAGATAAATTCCCCTCCCTGTCTCCTATTAGAGTAGTATCTATGTATCCTCTCTTAAATATTTAAATTGAGGGTTAGCCACCTGCTTGTCTCCTAGGATGCCGTGTTTCCTGGCTTCAGATGAGAAAGTAACCTGAGGACGAGGTAGCAGGGACTCTATGCTACCTTTTGGAGAAATGATTTATGTAGCACAGGAAGCACGTGGTTTACTCTCATCAAGAACATCTTGACTGCTGATGCGAAGTTACCTAACACTCACCACCTGTCTCCTTCCCTGTGCTGAGTTCTAAAGAGAACTTCTAGAAAGTGTTACCTAGTTACTTCTCTTGGCTCATTTATTCAAACATCCATTGAGCATCCACTATGTGATTTGGAGTTGGACAATGGGGACATAGCAATATACAGCTCCCAGGCCTTGGAAGGCCTGCCGTCAGTGCAAGAGACAAATACTGATTTACTCACTGTGATAAGTGCTTTGTTGAAAAAAATAACAGTAAAAAAAAAAAAGCATAGGATAAGGAACCTGGATGGTAAGCTGTTGCAAGGAGATGTTAACCAAGTCACAAATTGAGAAACAGTCTTATTTTTGGAATACCCAGACCCTCACCCAGCGTCAGTCTACTGCATAAATGAAATCTCCCTTCTGAGACCCTTTGTATTCAAGAGTCTCCAATATTAAGAAGTAAAAACTTGTACTTATTACTTATTGAGTGCCTAGCTCGGGCCAAGCACTTGTTCTAGTTTTGTATATTAACTTATTCACTCCTCTCAAAGTTCTGAGGTGGGTATTAACACTATGTCTTCATTACCTAGATAAGAAAGATCAACGCACCAAGAAGCTAAGGCATATCCTCAAGGTCACATGCTTAATACACAAGTTACTGAGTTGGTAGACTCTCAGTGTGAACCTTAGTTATCAGACTTTGGAACCTCCATCTCTGAGCACTGTGCTACACCACTTCTAGAAGTTAATGAGCTCTGCATTGACTCTAGGGATGTGAGGAGCCGAGGAGAAGCAACAGAACCACAGATGTAAATCTCCCCCCAGGGATTAGTGCTCTGGGGGTTACAACAGAGCAAGAGAGCAGTAACAGTTCTAGAACAACTCACCCCCTAAAACCTGCCCCCAGGCTCTGCAGATTGGCTACACCCCTTTCTTTGGTCCAAAGCAGCTATCTTCTTCCATGACTCCATGGAAGTCTGCATTCCTGAGAGTGACTAGCTCTGGCTGGGGGACTTGGGGGCTTTTGGAAGAATCTACAGGCTGCAGCCACTACAACGCCCCATCCGGCCTCGATGGCTGTCAGGTGTTCCTTCTCCACAGCGAGCAGCCTCAGCAGCACCATCACCTTGTCTTCCTCTGCAGGAGGCCCCCCTCTCTTTACATGCTTCTAAATGGCCATGGAGTGCAGAGAGGGGTACACAACAGGTCAGGGCCTGGGTGCTAGGCTGGACTGAACCCACCCTGGAGTCATCACCAGCAGCTTGTCTTTCAGGCCTCAAACCCTTCCTGGATAGGGGGCATGGGGTCTCCCCTCCTTTCTTGGGCAACAGCAGAAAGCTTCTAAGTAAATCACTGCAAGGGTCCATCCTCCAGCAAAGCCGCCTGCCCCTGTCCACTTTGAGCTCCCTTAATTTTCTGTTCTCCAGACTCATTTGTTTTTTTTATTTTTTTTTAAATTTGGGTGCCTACTCCCTTACTAGGGAATTCATGCTCCACCCATAACTTTCCTGCTCTGGGTGTCTGTGTAAGTCAGCTAGGTTCACTGTAAGCATAGTTGACAGGTCTGTCACCCTTGTCAGAGCTGGTACTCTACCTGGGACTGAGAGCTGGAGAAAAGCTTATGTGTTGCAGAGGAGAAAAGGAAATCTGAGGACTTTGACTTCAAGCCCTAAGGTTATTTTCTCTCTCCTAGTTGTGGAGATTAGGTCAAAGCCATTGCAAATCCCATTTATTCTCAAATCCTGTGACAAAAAGGCTCTGTTTATGGTATTTGAAAATTGGTAAACGTAGAATATGCAAGTGAAGGGTTTTCTAATTTCAAAGCTTCTAGCATTTCTTTGTGCTACAGGAGATGGAGATATGGGGAAAAATATAACCTTTTTTATGCAAGACTGACCTCATTGGGCCTTTTGATTTTGCAAAGGGAAGTGAAGGTCCAATTCTGGAAGAAAGAGGGTCTAGACTGAACTCCTAAGAGCTAAAATAGAATAAGCTGCTTTCATGGTAGACAGGGTGCAATTTTTGCGACTATGTTTCTTTTGGAAAAGATTACTTCATACCACACAGTCCCTGAGTAGGGGTGTTAGTTGTTGGGACACATGTGAGACCTTATTGGAGCAGTTATCCTAATAGAGATGTGGGAAAACTTCAAGCAGTAACATTTAGAGATCAAGTATTTGGGCCTGAGCTCAGGTGCTTATTGAACATAACTGGCTGCCTAGACTGTTCTGGAACCCCCCAAGACCATGCTGATAGCTGTGCATGGAAGGACGTGGGAGACATTATTTCTGTTTTAGTGCGTTATGGAAACTGCTGCTTCTGTGCCAGTCATCTTTAATTCATTCTGCTCAGGCTTTCCCTTAGAGATGTGTAAGCTTGCATAAGATTATGCTTTGGTTCTCCATGAGACCAACTCAACTAGTTGAGCTGTCATTGAATATTCTTGTGCCTGATTGGCTATGAAAGCACCAGGAAGATGATGCCAATAGGTATGTGTGGACTACTTTGCCAGGTTAGAACAGCAATCACAAGCCTAAGGAAAAGTGAGGTTATACACCATCACATACCAAAGAAACATAAACAAACCAAAGATTTTCATTGGCAAAGTGTAGTTAAAGTATTTAATTGAATCCAGCAGAGTCAACATATCATATTTATATTTTAAAGCAATCGACTTGTGTCACAGCATATATGAAAATCTGACCACTTGCAAGGATGCAACATTTCAAGGTCATTTAGAACCAACCAGACTATAAGTAGTCTAAAAGGTGCTTGCTTAATCATTATGCTAAGGTGAAGTTACTGCTGATGTTTGGATTTATAGAATAAGCAATGTAATTTATCTATTAGAAAAGATTTGGGAATTTTGCTTTGATACAAGGACAAGGAAGACAGCTATTCAAATAGGTTCTTACTATTAGGTCCTCCCCACCCCCTTCTGTTAACTCCAATCAGAACAAATACTCCAGTCTTAAATTTCCCTGATGTTAGAGCCCACCTCACTGGCTAAATATACCTATTTGCAAACGGTCAGGTTTCCCCACAGGGGCTGTAAGACACACACATGGTTGACAGAGATTACAAAAATTGCCTAGGTCCATGAAATATATAAACAAGTATCTGTAATGTATTTAAAATGAAGACAGATGGAAGAATGTGCCCACAAGATGACGAGACAGGAACATGTATGTGTACTGGTCCAAGTCTTCATCTGAATTGCTCCAGCTCCACGTCAGGTATACATTATGGTCTAGAGAATATGTGCACACATATACCCAAGGGAGCCTCAAAGAAAGGAAATTGCAGTAGGCACACAATTCATCTCTAGCTGCCCACCTGCCAAATGTTGGCAGACTACCCCAGGTCACAACCCACATGTTGTGAACCACGATTTTACCTCCCTGGGTAGCATGTGGTTTTGAAGGCAAAGGCTGTGAGTTTACGTTCCCGGATGCCATATGTATGCAGTTAGCAGACAACTATGGTCTCTTTATATGTATATGGCCACAAATCATTAGATTGATGCCTGGCTGATGGAGTTGATCTCCTGCAAATTTCTCATATGCTTCACCTGTCTCCAAAACCAGCTGGAAGAAAATACACAGTATTGGGAGGTTTTAACAGAAAAATGGGGAGCCTCTCCTTGCAGAACTACAGTATGGGAAGCTACCACTGGTGATGGATAGTCAGTTTTTCCTTAATTTCCTTACACATTTAAAAAGCAAATTGCAAAGAAGGAAAACCTGCAGTCAAAATGTGATTGACCGCTGGGGCTTTCTCCAAAGTGGTTAGCTCAGATTCAAGGTCAGAGCCATCCCCATGTTAAACCACAGCACTCAGTTTCTAAGATTCCCAGTTTTTCTCTCACTTTCCCCTTGTTCTTTCTTCCATCCCTTTCCCCCCTCCCATGTATGCATAAATTACTTTTCTCATTTCATAGAGGACTTGGGATAGTCAACAGAGCAGGATTAAACAACCTCAGCACCACAGCAATTGAGAGCACAAGCTGACTGTAAAGACCAGGAGTTTGTTATCACTGAGCCTCCACGTAGCTTAGCTCTCCTATTAGTGTTTTTAGAATAAAGAGCAAGAGAGAATTATAGCTTCCATGATTCATTATCAAAGGGGAGGAAACGAAATGCTTTCTCAAATTGTGTTCATGGGGGTGTATCAGGCGAGGTGCGGGACGGGTTTGAGTGAGGATTTAGAGCCCCTATTTTTTCCCTCCCCATAAGTACTTCAAATAAACAGTAAGTAGAGCAAGTAGAGAAACTATCAGAAATAGTGTACCCACTCATCTCCCAGCCCTAACAAGGGCTAGAATTTCCCAAGTGTCTTGAACACTTGTAATGGAAATAGTTCAGATGGAAGTGAAAATTCCTGCCTCCCCCTCTTAGCTTTGATTTCCCTCCTTCCTTGCCAAAGGTGAGTGGGAATACAGCAGTTCTTATTCCCAAGCACATTTTATCCGTGCTCCTATTGAGCGGTATTCAGGCTGTTTCTGGAGTTTTCACAACATACAACATGCACTGTTGTATGTCTCCCCTTCTGGCTATCCTTGTGCGCATTTGCAAGATTCTCCCTAGAGCAG